>NC_091821.1:180645335-181330335 GCF_038994185.2 Dermacentor albipictus | reverse complement strand
ATAACGGCACAAATACAACCGTGTTTTCGCCCCATTCAAGCACAGTTCAGCTGCCTTGATCAATTGCTTGTCGTTGCATTTGTACTCAACTGCCAAGGATGACCTGCTGAGACACATTGGTGTGCTCTTGAAGTTCTGGGACATACGCCGAAAAAATGACAGTTATGATTCGATAAAGAGCGATCCGCAGTCGATTATAGCGTTCAAAATGCTCTGAGGAACCGTGAAGTCGTGAGGCGGCATAACTCCAAAAGAAAAAAAAATATAAATAAAATGAAGGTGAAATTCAGGTTACAGCAAACCAAATCGTGGAACCAAACTTGGCTAAAAAAAGAAAACAAGAAAACACAAACCGGTACATGAAGGCTATACTCAAATCAAATGTTCCACATTCACATCGTAAACAGAAAAAAGTGTTAGCTTCGAGTATTTATGCACTGCACGGAATGAAATATATCTGCGACAGAAACAAACACCATGCAGAAATATCTATTTATCCGAAACATTCCTAATTAACCCTTTCAAACAACATTTACCAACCAATAATGGCTAGCAAGAAAGCTCATCCTCGATTTTATTGAGTACGTTATTTTATCGTTCGTTTTCTTTTTTTTTCTTTTAGTCGACCTGCCTACATGGTGCTTTCAGCTCTATAGCACGCCGCAATATGGCGTCGCTCGCCGGTTGCAAAAGACAACGATTTCTATTTGCGCTAATGTTTGTGGCTGGCCTCCTTGTTAGTGGAGGATAAAATTTTGGCAGAGGATACTTCAGAGCCTGAGTTCGCTGCATAGGAACGCTAGGAGCCATGTTATATTCGCTTTCAGCCCTGAGACGCGGACACGCTGCTCGAGATTAGAGAAGTTATCGATACCTTGACCGAAAAAGGGCACCACATCACATTTCAGTGCCTTCCAAATCACTGCAGCGTCACAGATAACAATCTCGCCGATACCGCTGCTTGTTCAGTTCTTCAAGACAACAAAGAGGAATCGATACGGTGTCAAGGTCAGATTCCGCTACAAAACTTCGAGTGCTTGCACGCGACATACACGTTCGCCGTGTGAAACACCCCAAGTTTTCAAAGCAACAGCCTGCACCACGTGGACTTTTCGCTCCACCTTCGCATCCCAACTAGACTCTGCCGACGCGACGCCACGCTGTTTAGTCGGTTATGGCTAGGAGTGGCCTTTGCGAAGTCTTTTGTTTTTCACGTGGGAATGGCCGACAACGCTACGCGTGGTTACTGTGGTCGTGAGGAGACTCTTCAACAAGTTCTGTCTGACTATCCTCGCTAGAGCTTAAAGAGACGATCGTTCGCGAGTGCGCTAGTTGGAAATAACGATGGATCATTCTCGGAGCAAACGGTTTTGGAATGCCGTCCTCGTGAGCCATCGCATTGGAGTGGAAGGGGGATTCGGAGGCGCTGCTACACGTTTAAAGGACAACAAGTCTGTACTAACGCCTTCAGCATCAGTTGGTGTTCATTGTGCTCGACGTGTTCTTGTGAGGCAATAGGGTGTCTTCGCTCTCTCTCTCTCATGCTTATCTTTCTACCGCCTGCTCTTCCGTTCCCTTGTATAAGATAGCAAAAACCGAATTTTCTGTTCTGGTTAGCATCCCTGCCTTTCTTCTTTTTTCCGACTGTCTCTCTCTCCCTTTCTGTGTGTCTGTCTCGAACAGCGATCCAATTCAACTTTAAACATACACTCTGATGTAAACGCAAGGTTAATTATCTCTTTTGTTAGGCGATGATTTCTTGTCACAATTGTTGTTGTTTTACATATTAACCTGGCCGCGCTAGTTCCAGCCAAAGATGGAGTTTCCATGCGTGTCAAAACGGTTGAATTGAAAAAAAAAATAATATAGAAGGTGCGTCATTTCGAAATGCTAAACAAACGTAAAAACGGCCGGTGAGTAGGAAGCAGGTTCCGCTAAAATCAGTCGCAAGAACTCCGCCAAGGAAAGCTAATACCCATGCCGCATACAGCTTTGCCTATTTCCCTCGGCCCGAAAATGGCGCGGCGATGTTTCGCACTGGGCAGTCGGCCTAGCCAAAGTGGGAGTGGTACGTGCATTTCGGCGCTCATTTGCACACGGCGTCACTTGCAGCCGCTCCATTTCGAGCGTCCGTGACGCTAGTGGCACTTCGTTCCCCAGCGCTAATAGGCCTAGCCGATGTCTGGTAGGGCAATCAGCGCAGCCCATGCACGGCCTCCTGAATAACCCACGACTTCGCGGGTGAGCGCGTGCCCATCGCTCGCTTTGCATTAATCTCGAGGGAACGGCTCTGCCGGGGCGCATTTTCGGGAGATGGGAATTTGGTAAAAACTTTGATGTTCTCAAGATATCGGCAGAGTTCCGAAGATGAAGTGTGAAGAAAAGGGAGAGATATAGAGGGAAAAAGAACCGCGTCATTGCCGGCATTTTCTGGGTTCCTCGTTTGTTAATGAGACCGCGCCACTAATGCGAAGAGCGGTGCCCAGAGGAAGAGCTGCCGGCATTTAAGAAGCAAGTGCCCACTAGAGAGAAGCGGCACCGCTGATGGCTATTACTCGATAATTACCCGGGAATAATCGCAAGAATCAATGCATGAAAGTGCCGCTTTTCGGAGTGAAATTTGAAAAAGATGTATATTTCTTCCTGTTGAGAAGAAAACCGTGTTTTGTTTAACCTAGATCGAGCAATATAATATATATATATATATATATATATATATATATATATATATATATATATATATATATATATATATATATATATATATATATTGTGTGTGTGTGCGTGTGTGTGTGTTCCTGTCTTTGTTCATTTTTATGTTGACATAATTAAGCTTCCCTGTGCCTTGCGTTAATGCACTTGCAGCAACTTTCGTAATAAGCAAGTAAATGTACAAGCACCTGTACGATGTACGAATATTGGTGGACTGAGCTACTTCACGGGCGATATGGAATTTTCACGTCAATGAAGGCAGAAGAGGAAGAAAGAAAGCAACCATTGCGTTACGCGTAGTTAACAAGAAAAAAAGGCAAGCAAGGGCAAGCAAGACTGCTTGGTTATTAAAGTAATACTAAAAAAAGGCAGTTCAGTGTGCGTGTCTGCGCACGAAATGTAGACGTGTGCGTGCGTACCTGCGTGCGTGCAAGCGAACGCCTGCCCATCGCAGATGTTCCTTAATAAAGAACACACACACACACACACACAAACACACACACACACGTGTGCACGCACGCACACGCACGCAGCAAAGTTCAGTGATCTCCGACTTTTAACTCATTCACTGAGAGAGCGCGACGACGTCAAAGCAGACCCGGACACCATCTCACTTTTAACTTCGTTGCGAAGCCCAGAACATTACTCTCAATCTACACAGCGTTGCCTCTTGTGGCCTCCGAAATACCATGCGAGGACACCACCGCTCTCAGAAACTGTGAGACTCATTAACTTCGCACGAATTGTCGAGCCAAAAAGCTGCGCGATGCGCCGTGGTTCGTGCATCCTGAGACAGAGTTCGAGTCCCAGTGGCTGTAGTTAATTAGCCGCAAAGCTTCTTTTTTCTTCCTTCACTCTCTATACAGAAGGTTGAGCTGAAGATCAGGAGGTCGCCCGACGACGACGTGAACACAATGGTAAGCTCGGACGGACACAGCAAACTCGACTTTACGGTTGGCGTAAATAACGAAGTCTTGCTGCGAGGAAATGTCGGGAAGAAGGACACTGGCTAATCTGCAGCGCACGCGGCGTCAACACAGCTCACGCAATCCGGCTGCGTTTCAAAGAACCGAAAGTCACGATTCGAACATGCCACGGCACGCGTTACTGCTGCAAGCCGAGCTAACGGGGTTTCCGAGGACGCGGCAACGGGCCTGGATGCCTGCCGACTTGCATACGACGCCATTTCAGTCGTTCATTGCTTTCGTTCAATCCCGGTCGCCGCGCCCATCACCGAAACCATGACCTCGTGCTCGGCAGCGCAACACGCTATAACGCCACAACCGCAGCACTAACACGGCGCGTGAGGGGATTTGTTGCCACAGCCATTTCGGCCCGCTTATATAGCGAGGACGCATGGTCCGCAGCTCGAACCCGAGATAAGTTTTGTACGGAAGCATCTGAAGCGTGACCGCGTCCGCGCCACAACGTAGTAGGCGCCAAAGCAAGGTGGTCACTGGCCGTGATACACACTGCGCACGCGTGAAACAAACAGCGTGCCACCACCACCTGCAGCAAGCTGACTACAAGCAAATTGCTAGCAGGTATTTTTGTGAAGGGCACGCGCTTGATCACCTGGTTCCACTAATGGCAGCGGTTTTGGAACAAACGAGCGAACCGGATGGCGGAAATGGCCAACTTCACGTAGGAGGGAAGGCAGTCACCCTTGAATGTTAATCCCACACAACGTGTCCTACCAAGATGGTCGGCGTGCACAATGGCATTGATCTCACTTGCTGGATTTATGAGCCGCGAAAGGTCGGCATCGGGGGTTTCAAAGTCAGTGTCATAGATGACTCCTGCAATGGTGGTACCATCCGCTGGGACAATGGATCGAACCCTTATGTTGCCCAGCGGCGTTGTATGCTGCAGAGGGCTCAGCGCACTCGTGGTCATCACGTTGATATCCAAAATGTTTTTCTTTGTGTTTAGCCTCACATTCTTCATCTCGTTTGGTACGGTGCTCTTAAGAAACAAGGACAGTGCTTGCGTGTTGAACACGCGCAGTGTGTCGGTCGAGTTCAGCGGCATAAACAGGGCGGTATGAGGCCATAGTCAAGGCGCATTTTTTTTTTTTATGGTGAACGAATTTGGCACCGAAGATGCGTTGACGATCATTCGCTTGGCTCTGCATGGTGAGACATGTTCAAAAACCGTCTTGCGATGACTCGTCATCTGATGCGGAGTACAGCGCAGTGTATTCGTTATCATTAGATGTATTTTCTCGCTTCCTCTAAGCGATTCCCGCTGATGAACCGGAATCGAAAGGGGTCTCGGCAGGTTGCACATCCATCACTGCAAGATGTTGGGTGGAAGGCTCCACAACAGCAGTGAAAAGTCGAGGAATGCAGAGACGGGCAGGATGTAGAGCCTAGATGTTAGTGGCGCATCCCCACTGTCTGGGATTAGCCAAGAATCGAGTAGTTTAACATAACAACAAGAAAAAAGAAATATACAATAATGTAAACAAACTTTGTCAAAAGGTAAATGAGAATTCATAGATATGTTATAGCTTATGATGTTAATAGAATGAAGAAATAAATGAAAACAAACTTACAACTAATGGAAATCGATTTTATAGAAAGCACAAGGTCGCGGGATCGAATCCCGGCCACGGCGGCCGCATTTCGATGGGGGCGCAATGAGAAAACACCCGTGTACGTAGATTTAGGTGCACGTTAAAGAACCCCAGGTGGTCGAAATTTCCGGAGTCCTCCACTACGGCGTGCCTCATAATCAGAAAGTGGTTTTGGCACTTAAAACCCCACGATTATTAATTTTATAGAAAGATAACGAAACCTTGAGTTCTCGTTTTATTATCGAAATCTCTCTGACCCTGCAATAAAATCCTGGATGGCGTCGCCAACCTTCCTGTCGCTTTGGCCAAGGGTCGAGACCCCCAACGATAGTAAATTTTGTTCCTCAAAAGAAGTACTTCTCCGTCGTCCCGCTGCCCAGAAAAATTGTTGCAGGCTGGCAGATTACACATGAGGTAAAGGTTTCGTATATCCTTTCTACTCGGTGCCTTATTAGCGGTCTTTTCCATCTTCCGCCTTGCACGTGCGTCCCTATCATTTCGCCAGGGTGCGTATATGTCAACGTTGCCCAAAATCAGGTTATTCTAGAGTAGCCATCCTTGTTTTACTGCTCTTCTACTGCTGCACTGTCAGCATCATTTGTCCTTTGAGCCAATCGGAACGAAAAAAGAAGAACCTTCGCGATCGCGTCGCTGTACATAAACCCGTGGATATAATAATATCTCGTGCAATGCGTACGAAACAGCAGCGCTACAATAAATGAAGAGAACGTGTTCTAACTTGCACGGGAAGTCTGAAACAGCTACGCGATCAGCAGAATAATTTTTTTTTTATCTTCCCCAAAAAGATTGTGTGCCCCCTCAGCGCAAACGGCGAGTTCTCATATGCTAGACGTTTTCTTTTTTTCTTTCTTTTTTTCTCCTAGAAGTTTCTGTTAGCTCATTGTAGAGCGAACAAGATATCGACAAAGAAAACAGTCATGATTTAGCGCCTTTTGCAGGCACGGCGTATTTGGTCTGCAACAGCTTGAGGCCCCTCGTTTTTTTCCCACGCTGCGAGTGCGTATAACGCGAATTGTGCATAAAAGCACTAGCTCTTCAAACACCGGCAGCATAAGCTCATGATAGGAACTGCGCTTTGTACGTGCATTTGGAGGCGCTAATAAAAATGCTCCTCAGGCGCCCCATTTAGCTCTGAAAGTTCGGAATCTGCCTTGCTTTATACTTTGGTGTTTTTTATAGTCTGCGTATGAAAGTAATTTCGAGATGCTTGAGTGTTACTACCACAAGCGATAGGTATTCGATCTAAGCATATTTTAAGATTCTAGAAGGTATGAAACTACAATGAAACAAATAAAAGTCGTGCTATATTTGCAGTGAAGGATATCGGGCGACAGACATTTGTTTCAAACAATACCATTAGAAGGGGGAACCAGGATAGAAAACCTCTTGTTTAAACTTACGAAACACGCATAACGTGGCGATTCCCGTCACATTTGGTTCACCAGCATTTAAAATGATAAAGGGATTCCTTCTACGGTTGCTCTTGAACCCGGGTCCCCCCCTGATGCATGCGTGGCACGAGAGAATATCAACCTCGTGCCACTCGCCGAGGCGAGCGCCGCCCTGCCGGCCCAGTTTGACCCACACCGAACACCGAACTGGTGTCGCGTGTACAGTGGCGCGCTGTGGCCCGGCCGCAGAGTACGCATATTTTAGTCTGGCTGCGGTTGCGCATGCAAGTGTTCCCTAGTTTTCTCTGCGTTCAGGTATCGTGCTTTGTGCTCCGCATCGCCTTCAGCGTTCCCTCAACATTAGCATCCGTGATGCGTTCGCAAAATCAGTTGTAGGCAAGTGTTGAAGACAGACATGAAACCTCTTTTTTTCTTTATGTCTCGCACACAAAGCAGATAATGCGTCGATTTCAGCGCCGCGCTCGTATGTGGGAATGTTTCGTCGTTATCGTAGCGCTTATATGCCGTGCGTTGTAGTCGAGATGGCGTCAGGTGTTCTATTGCGTGCCATGTTGTGGATGTTCACGCCACATTCGTACTGTACAAAAGCCCGGGTGCTTGGGGGGTATGGGTCACTCTGTTACTAATGACCCCTTATCGGGCCGCAACAGTATAAGTGATGCATGCACAAGCCGAAACGTGAGAATATTTCGTCACATGCGTTTCACGGCAACTGCTTCGCATTAATCAATGCAATCCGCCTCCTAAACTGCTGTATTGCATAGCACGTTAACAGCGCTTGCTCAGTCGCGCACCTGATTTATTAGCGAATGCTGTGTATGGAAGTCGCCATAAGCAAAATATATATTTACGTAGCGGCTACGATGTAAGCGTTTCTTTTGGTCTGAACTACTACAGTCGAAACTCTGCTCCCTATAAACGCTCTCTCTCGATGAGCTGATTAAGATACTATACCCAGTTAATCGCCAGGCTTCAGAAGACTAATCGATCAGTTGTGCGGTTGCGTTGATTTATTTGCCTTACATTTGAAAAGGGCCGAACTATACGTTTTACATCGCGTACTTCTTACGGCAATCTTATATGGAGATCGCGGAGGCGGTAGCACATTTCAAAAAAAGTTAGCTGCTATTTCCTTTGCTAGAACTGCAAGTCTGCAGTTTTCGCGTTACGTTTTTCTAAGAATACTGCCGACGAATGAAGTAGGTAATTCCACTCTTTATACTGCTGCGATAAGAGAACACGGGCTTCTATAGCACTGGAACCATTGCCTGAGAGGTGCATACGCAATTTGAAGAGACCATTGATTCGTTCGGATTATGCATCAGGAACCAATAACGGATCGAAAAGACAGTAAGTCCAGTGACTGTTTGATTCAATTAACTCAACTGCTGCGAACATCAGTCCTCCTGCAGCGCTTCTGAACATATTTGCAAAAATCACGAGCCACGTGATCCTAAGAAACAGGGAAGAACTTCACTGCCACCGGAAGAACGCCTTGAAATCCTGGGACTACGCTAAGATGTTCCCCCGCAATTTAAGGCAGCAAGAAACTTACATACAGCAGTGTACACACGTCGCTTTCAATCGCAGCATAGCAGTGGCCATAGTTAAAAGTGGTCGCAATGCTCTACTTAAAAACGCTTGATCATTTGTTGTATTGCTGGTGGGACATCTTTTCTAATATCACGTCGCATCGTGTTTGAGTCAAAGCGGGACGAATGAAGGAACGCGCGTCGATAATTTTTTTGTCCATAGCTGCTGCTCCATTGGACCATCCACCGTCTAATCTGATGGATAGTAGTTACATATCCCAACTATGGCCGAGGCTTGAATTTAAGAATAAAAAACTATTCGGGCAATTGGAAGCAAAAGACCTTTAGCGTGACCTCTCCAGGACGCCAGAGTGGGCATTGAGATAGCGCGCA
Organism: Dermacentor albipictus; assembly: GCF_038994185.2. Lineage (NCBI taxonomy): Eukaryota > Metazoa > Arthropoda > Arachnida > Ixodida > Ixodidae > Dermacentor > Dermacentor albipictus. Next base: position 181,321,687 of record NC_091821.1, on the reverse strand, counting down.
TTCGAATGGAGGCACCTTAAAACGTCCCCGTGCGGGTCATTTCGAATAAAGCAGTTAGATTCTACGTTCTCTTAGTACTGACACTCAAAAATAAAGTGTTGTCTCACTTTCCCGCTTTATTAGATAGCTTCCGACTCTGCACAGGGCATTCATTCTTGGGAAGGGAAAGAAATCGTTAATTAAGGTATCTTTCGATGCAACCGAATGCAAGTGTAGCGTGGCTTTGTGGTGGTCAGATGATACCATCAGCCACTTCCCTGGTACCGTGGTTGCAAGCCACATCATAACCGTGTTGCTGAGGCTGGAAGCGCGCCGGGCCATTCTTTTCTCCTCTCAGTGCTTCGCCATTCGACGCTGAAGTAATCCCGGCATTCTGCTGTCGTCTGCCTCGGAACGCGAAGCACCGCCTCACACGCTTCCTTCCCTGTTATCGTCACGGTGTGGCTTGCGGCCAGTGCGCTGGACTGATTTATCAACACGCCACCGGTTTTGATACCACCTAAACCATCGCTCCGGTATCCGGTATATGTAAGGTGAAGTCGTGATCAACACGACCGAAACCGAGTTGCACTTGTCGCGTGTTTCGAATTGACCGCAAAAAAAAGGTTTAATTAATTATTTCGAGGTATTGAGTCCACATACCGGGATTAGGAAGTCAGCGCCCATTAATGAAGCCAAATAAGGATAACACAAATTGTTTGAGTGGTTCCACCTCTAAATAAGTATGCGACAACTTTTCACGTGCCCAGCCTGACATTCGCTTACATTTTCGACGAGAATCAAACCCCGGGGAGTGCAGTACTTTTTTGTACGCGTATGTTTCTGTGTACGTCCAAAAGAAAATAAGAGATGTCTGCATTTATACAAATTAATCATGTCGCCAAGACATTTTTAGAGATGCACCGAATGAACTCTGCCGATTAAGTACTGGGTGAGATCCACTCGGTCAAGACCATACGAAGGTAACACGAGAAATCCTTGAGGACAAATGCTGTCGTCGGAAATCGATCCTGTAAGCCAAGGTGCCGCGGTGAAAAGCACAACAAAAGAAGTAAAATCTAATTTCGCGTGGCGATCATTTGGCTCCACTAAGAAGGCAAAAAAAAAAAAAGCGCGCCAGCGAGCATTAACGATGGCCCTTCTGCTATTTCCATTTTCCGGGGTCGTATTTCACGCTGTTTCAGGAGGAAAAGTACAGGACCGAAGGAAAATTTTCAATCTTCGGAATGTGGATGAGGAATTGCTTCGGAGCCGCGTCTCTGTCCCCGTGATCTGGCGAAGGTTCTTTTGGTGTTCGTCCTTCTGCGCGTCGAAGGCGCCGTGCGGCCACGCTGCTCCCTTCGGGTGTCGGCTTTCAACTGTAGACGTGTAGGCCGGGTGTCACGAGGTTCGCAGCTTCTTCGTTCTTCCTTTCTTTCTTTCTTTCTTTCTTTCTTTCTTTCTTTCTTTCTTTCTTTCTTTCTTTCTTTCTTTCTTTCTTTCTTTCTTTTTTTGCATTCTGTGAGACCTAAACTCGTAGGAAACTGACAAAAAAACAACAAATAAACAACAACAGGCGCAACTGATGAAGCCGAGAAAGAGCGAAGGTGAAAAGAGCGAATTGAGATGCACGTGGTTGAGTGCGTTCCGACGAAGAAGGAACTAAACACCAACATGGCTCGCGACCCCTGCCGCTGCTAGAAACGCCGAAGCGCCGCTTTTCAGCTTTCTGCGTCCGAAGTATTATTCATTTTTAAGAAGCTACGCGCCGGCGGCGAACGTACCTGAAATATTCAATAACTCTTTTCCGTGTGCATCAGCAGAATGCTTCTTCCGCGATGTGCCGAATATAAATAAAGAGAAGTTCAATTTCCTCTCGTTCTTCAGAAATTAACACTTCGAAGGCGCGAAGCTGCGTCGGGTTGTGTCTTGTAGTCGCTGCCCCTCTTCGTTTCGTGCTATGTCATAAAGAAATCCGCATCTTCGAGGTGTAAAGTTTGAGCGGTCTCCGTGACGGTAAGCTACATTCTGTCCAAATGATTCGAGAAAAAGCATTTTTCTCCATGCTGTTCATTCTGCGAAACACGCATCATATTACGAATAAAATCCGACGCGTGCACATTAGCTCCAAGTACCGTTTTTCCTTAATTGCGAGTTAAAAAGGAGTTAAAGTGGCGCTGCCATCATTTGACGGCATTTGATAGTACCGCACAAGCAGCACTTAACCTTTCGTAATTCTAAGCCGACACAAAAAATGACCGCTCTGTCTCGTTCTCTTTTCCACGGTCCTGCCTCGCGCTAAAATGTGTGCCTTCATCACGCCTCGTACCTTTGATTCTCCCTGTAATGAAAGCTGATTTCTTCTTTTTTTTTCTGACCGGAAAATCTAATTGAACCCCGCTGGGGTCAACTTCGCCGCTTCCGTTGCGACAGCAGCGAAGCACTACCGCTCTGTTCGGTTCACAGTGTCGGGTTTCGCTCCTGATTTGACTCGCCCTTTCTTTCCTTCTTTTTTTTTTCTTCATAGCTGCGCTCGTCGAAAGGCTCGCAGGCTAACCGCTAGGGCTCCGTGGCGCCATCTGTGAAGCTTGGTCGGAGCGCACTGCTTCGCAAAAGCTGCCATGTCTACAGCGCTCGCCGCTGTGTGGCGCGTCACTGTGCTTTGAGCCTTCAGGTCTTGGGGGCCAAGGGGAGGAAAGGGGAATCGCTCGATATTCGCTTACTCGCCGTACTTCGGTAGTTTTCCTCCCCTCTTTTCGCAAGTTTGACTCTCTCCTTTGCGACGCGGCCTCCTTGATCGGGACAAGCAACGCCCCGCTTGTGTTCGTCCCCACTGCATCTCTGAGGCGGCGGGCTCGGGAAAGGAGTCTCAGCTCCGTAAGCTAGGTGGCGCCGTGGAACGCGCGTTTTGCTTGACTCTGCACACTTTCCTTGGCGCGCGCGTGATACGAAAGCCATATGTTGAAGTTGAAGTTTATTCATATGAAAAAACATAGGTACATAAATGTAATATACAGACGAGGGTCCCAAAGTAATGATACTGAAAACGGGACCCTCGGTTAGTAACTACAACAGAATTGTAACATAGTTGGCAGCATAGCAGTGGATAGCATAACAATATATTAGTTGCAAGAAAAGCAAATAAATCCACTTGGCATTTCACGCGTCTTTCGACAGGGTAAGCGGGCGACGAAGTGCAAAGTGCCACTTAAGTTACTTTTACTTATACCTAAACAAGAACTAAGTTGACACCGTCAGCTATCAGATAAGATCGGAGGGTGTGATATATAGAGTGCACTTCAAGTGTCACAAGAATAATAGTCATATTAAAGAATGCAGAAGAAAATTTGGCACATGTCGCTTGTATTGTTACCATAATGCCGAATCAAACTGTCACTGAAGAGATAGCCTTTATCATGAAGCGTGATACAAACAATAATTAAGGAAATGAGGGGTTACAACCTGCGTGCACATCATGTATTGCTCTTCAGCCAGCATGGGAATGTAGGGTCAGATCATAACGTTGCTTAAAACTTCGTCCTTCTTGCTTCGAACATCGTGCAGGTCTTTAATTTTGTCTTTTGAAGCAAACGTTTTTATCGCAAATCAGTTATATGGTAAAACGTAGTCTCATTTAGCCTCGAATTTCTGCCATCCGATGGTTGTCAGAATCCTGCAAACAAAAATATTTGTTCGTAATATCATAAGTAAGTATAATAGCGTGTGTGCTATTGCTCAGCTGTCGCTTAGACGTAGCAACACGCATACTGAAAAATGTCGAGACATGTTTGTACGCAGAAATGTCGATGTTAAAATATCAGTTCGAAATGAAAAAGAATGAATTCTTCGGAGAAGTCTTGTGCAGCAGTGAGCAAAATTGGGAGTTAAGCAGCAATAGTCTGCAGCAATAAGCAGCAATAGTTAAATTATTTTTGACACATCATTGCAGCAGTAGTTGAGTGACTACTAGTGTCAGATCACCTCCTACTGATCTTAGAATAACCCTACAGCTTTCATAAGGCATAACATATAATCTTGTACATTTTTGCCTCTTTTTGCTATCCAATGGATGAATTAGATTTGTGCTATGTGCCAGCGGCCATTTAACAAAATTATGTGTGGTCTAAAAAAAGGAGCACCTGGTAAATTGGTACAAGTTGCATGTAAGAAAAATAGGCAGTTGAATGATAGAGCAATGTTTCCCGGTCTTTTCTACTTGTCCTTGTTTTTCGTTCGATACAATGCACGAAATCACGCCTACTTCAGCAGCTCTTAAACCCGTTTAAATGAATTGCTGCAAACATTCGTTGTAAACAGACGGGTGCTTCATAAATTTTGCGGCTCGCACTTAATTGATTTCGAGAGGACCCCCTCCCCCCCCCACAGACACACACAGGAACTCCTGGGAACGTTGAGATAATTCCAATGCCGCAAGAAGAACCCCTGAAAACTGCAAAACACGCAGTGGCTCCTCCAAAAACCCAATATAACCATACAACAGCAGATGCCTGCTGTCTGCCGTGCCATCTATTGGCAAGCAGGACATGTAAGGCACGGACACGCCCTGTTAGCGAGCCATTGTGCCTCGACAATGTGGGCTACATTGTCTGCCTTCCGTGGTGCCGACACGCGCTTCCAGTATACTGCAGTGGTTTTAAGCTGGAACCTGATTGATTGATTGATTGATTGATTGATTGATTGATTGATTGATTGATTGATTCCATTATGACAATGGCTCATGTCTCAGGTCTCTGGCTTTGATGTCTTGAGGGAGGACGGGCAAGAGGCAGAAAGTTAGCGAAAATTCGTGGGGCCGCATCATTCATATGTGGACGGATTACCAGCGAAGCTGTTTGGGCTGCTTACAAGTTCTCCGCTTTTACACGCTCCCGCTGTCGTTGGTTGTATTCGCATTTCTGCTGTAGACACCTGTCCGTTCGTTCCTACAGCGTGCACCACCGCACTACGTCGACACAAGTGCCGCTGCGGTCACCGTATCTCCCATGCATCTGCCGCAACCGCTGCTGCAGCCGCGCCGGCACATCCGCCGCGCGTGACGTCATAATCACAGAAGCGCAGGCCACATGGACAAACGCCGTCTCCGCACTCTTCCTCCTTTCTCCCTACCCGTCTGCATTGCTGCAGCGTTGTCGTCACACCCTTTCTCCTCTCCTACTACCCGTCTCCATTCATGTCCATGAGCCGTGTGCCCGACACGGATGTCAGTTGCCTAAAGTACCCGCCTCCCCCCCCCCCCCCCCTCTGGGAACGCAAGAGGGGATGCATACCGGGGCCAGAGGTAAACAGCTTCGCAGTAAAACATACGTGCCACCCACCTCAATAGCTGTCATTCTGTGCGTACACAACTACAGGTGTTGCACTTCCGGCGTATGTTCAGCTTGGCGTCGTCTGGCGTAGGCACGTCTCACGCCGCGCAATAGTGACGGTGTTCTTGCGATAGTTGTAAAGTTTGCCATCTGCTTTATTTCGTAACCATAGGGAAGACATTTCGGCTGTCACTAGCGAGCAGTCGCCACGAATCGTACAATGAACGCGCTAACGCTAGACTGCAGTCTCGTGCCAAAATTGTATAGGAAGTGCATTCAATGTTTTTGTCTCTCAAAAGTGCTTGCCAAAGTCGACATCTCCACAATAAGAGACTATGTAAGGAGAAGCCTGCTTTCAGGATTCCCTTCGTTCTGCCAATTTCTCTCTCTCTCTCTCTCTTTCTATGTTTGTGTTTGGGTTGGTGTATGTTCACGTGTTCGTGCGTACGTGTGTGTGGGGGACAAGTTATTGTGTGTGTGGTAGGGGGCGTTTGTGTGTGTGTGCGTGTGTGTGTGTGTGTGTGTGTGTGTGTGCGTGTGTGCGTGTGTGTGTGTGTCTGTGTGTGTGTGCGCGTGTGTGTTTGTGGCCTTATTCCATGTTCATCTTGGCGCCATCCGTCGTAGACACGCCTCACGCCGCGCAGTAGCGATGCTGTTGTTTTTGCGTTGGTTGAAAAGTTTGCCATCTGCATTTTTTCGTAACCACATGGACGACATTTTGACTGGAAGTACAGAGCAGTCGCCGCGAATTGTACAATGAGCGCGCTAAGTGGACCACAGTCCCATGCCAAAATTATGTAGGAAGTGCATTCCAATGTTTTTGTCTCTCAAAAGTGCTTGCCGAAGTTGACATCTCCACAATAAGGGACTATGTAAGGAGAAGCCTGCTTTCAGGACTCACTTCGTTTTGCCAATTTCTCTCTCTCTCTCTCTATGTTTGTGTGTGGGTGGGTGTATGTTCATGTGTTTGTGCGTACGTGTGTGGGGAGCAAGTTTTTGTGTGCATGTGTGCTTGTGGGTGCGTCTGCGCGTGTTTGTGTGTGTGTGTGTGTGTGTGTGTGTGTGTGTGTGTGTGTGTGCGTGTGTCTGCGCGTGTTTGTGTGTGTGTGTGCGTGCGTGCGTCTGCGCGTGTTTGTGTGTGTGTGTGTGTGTGTGTGTGTGTCTGTGTGTGTGTGCGTCTGTGTGTGTGTGCGTGTGTGCGTGCGTGTGCATCGCCTTATTCCATGTTCATCTTGGCGCCATCCGTCATAGGCATGTCTCACGCCGCGCATCCGCATTATTTCGCAGCCACATGGACGACATTTTGGCCGGCAGTACAGAGCAGTCTCCGCGAATTGTACAATGAACGCGCTAACCGGACTACAGTCTCATACCGAAATTATGTAGTAAGTCCATTCCATGTTTTTTCTCTCTCAAAAGTGCTTGCAAAAGTCGGCATCTTCACAATAAGATACTATCGAGGAGAAGCCTGCTTTCAAGATTCCTTTCGTCCTGCCAGTCTCTTTCTTTTTCTCTCTCTCTATCTCTCTGTTTGCTTGTGTGCGGGTGGGTGGGTGTGTTTTGGTGTGCGTGCGTTTGTGTTAGTATGTGTGTGTGCGTGTTAGTGCGTGCGTGCGTGTTTGTGTTGGTGGGTGTGTTAGTAGGGGTGTTCGTGCGTTCGTGCGTTTTTGTGTGCGTGCGCGTAAGCGCGCGCGTCTATGCGTGTCTCTCTTTCACCGTGTGTGTGTGTTTACGTGTGCGTGCGTGTGTGTGTGTCGCCTTATCCCAACGATATACTTCGCTGTATTCCGTACACACTGTTCGTTTCACACAATTATACTCAATACATATTTTTCTAGCTTATTAATTTTGCTAGTTCTGGATATCTTCCGATGCGAAAGGACCATCTAACAGCGCAAATGTTACATATTCACTCACGCAAAGCGCCTTTGGCGTATACTTAAGCAGCGCGCTTAAACTATGTCATCAATAGTTGAATGCCAGGTGTACATGCTGAGTCATATTTCTCTGGATTATGTCGTGCCTTGGCTGAACTTAACGATACGAACGAGCAAACAATCGAATGAAGGAACACGATCGACCCATTTCCTAGCTCACTACCGCGGGTTGCAGTAAAAGCTCACCATGTATATATGCAGGTTGTCCCACATAACTTGAGCCAAAGTTTTAAAAATGAAAAGCACTCCGGACGCAAATTTAACCGAATGCATAACGTTGGCACTGGCCTGGAGTTACTCAGGCTATTTTTCATGTTTCTCTTAACTGATGGATTAGCTATGTTTAATTAATCATCTTTTTAAGTATTCGCTTCGCACCCCAAGTGTGCAACGCAAAGTTGTAGAGCACCTTGAGAAACTTCTCAATAAATTGTTTCCAAGACAATATATCTGACGTGGTGCTTTTTTCCGCATTCCAAAGAAAGCCGGCGATATATGAAAAAAAAATACCACGTGACGGGGCGCTTGCGCACTGTTATTGTGCGGCTCTCGAGCGTGCGATGGATGAACATCCATCGGTCAGTTGGTCAGTTGCAACAAGGTCAGTTGCAACGAGTCTGGCCCGCGGCAGGGCGTTATGCCTGGTGTAGGTATCTGGGCATGCGGCTCTTATGGCATGCAGCTCAATGACGATTGTGCGTGCATATGAAAAGCTGAGACAGACGGGGACTTTTACGAAGAAACGACATAAATCTTCAATCCTGGGCGAGGACGTGGAGACAGATATTCGGTCAAAGTTTTCTTCAGACCCACATGCAAGTGTTCGTAGTGTGGGTGCTGAAGATTGAGTGTCAAAGTTTTCAGTGTGGAGAGTACTTAAGAAGAGGCAACTTCATGCGTACCACGTGCAGCTGCACTAGATGGTGGAGCCCCGCGACTTCCAAAATCGAAAGGACTTTGCAAACTGAATTATAATCAAGACGTAAGAGGACTCAGGCTTTGTCAACAAAATACTGTGCACCGATGAAGCTACCGTCTCATGCAATGCCCAAGTGAACATCCACAACGCTCACTATTGGAGCGACGAAAACCCTAACTGGGTTTTGAAAAGACATCATCAATATCAGTGGTCAGTTAATACGTGGTGTGGAATTTAGGGTGGCAGTATCATAGGCCCCATGTTTTTTTTATAACACGCTTACAGGCGAAAGATACGTCAGCGACATCCTTGATAGGGCACTTGAGGATTTTCTTTTCGAAGTTCCATTGGCTAAGATCAAGGATATTTGGCATCAGCATGATGGTGCTCCCGCGCATGGCAGCTGCAAAGCTTGCAAATGGCTGCATGAAGCATTCCGGCAGCAGTGGACTGGACGGCATGTGCCCATTGCTTGGCCGGCACGCTCGCCAAATTTAACTCCCCTCGATTTCTTTCTCTGGGGCTACCTCAAGGATTAAGTATACCGGACACCAACCACAACATCACAGAACCTAAAAGAAAAATAGTAAGACTTGTCTGCAACTCCATCCATGATACCATGATCAAGAACGCCTCGGAAAATATGCGTATGAGATGCCAAATGTGCAGTGCAGCAGATTGTGACCTCTTCGAACACTCATTATAATTAAAGGGCGCTTTTTCGATTGAAGGTCGCTGGAAAATCATTCCAGCCCTAACGCCGCCTCCCCACCCAACCCCATTACACTCCGTCGGCAGGCTGCCAGCTCTTGCCCATTTCCAGCATAAAAAATAAAGCTATGTTCTTGTTCTCTTTCGTCTCCTTAAGGCCGATCCACGCGACGGACCAAATTGCTCTTTTCGACGGCTTCCATCATCATCATCATCATCATCATCGTCGTCGTCGTCGTCGTCGTCGTGGTCATCATCATCATCAGCCTGGTTACGCCCACTGCAGGGCAAAGGCCTCTCCCATATTTCTCCAACAACCCCGGTCATGTACTAATTGTGGCCATGTCGTCCCTGCAAACTTCTTAATCTCATCCGCACACCTAACTTTCTGCCGCCCCCTGCTACGCTTCCCTTCCCTTGGAATCCAGTCCGTAACCCTTAATGACCATCGGTTATCTTCCCTCCTCATTACATGTCCTGCCCATGCCCATTTCTTTTTCTTGATTTCAACTAAGATGTCATAACTCGCGTTTGTTCCCTCACCCAATCTGCTCTTTTCTTATCCCTTAACGTTACACCCATCATTCTTCTTTCCATAGATCGTTGCGTCATCCTCAATTTGAGTTGGACCGCGAGACAAATCGCCGAGGCTTTTCCCGCTTCAGTTTTCATGCAAACCGCAGCGATTTTGGCGTAGCCAACGAATGTTGCCGGCAACAGAGTGTCTTCAGCCAAATCCAATCTAGTTTTCGGCTCAGCAAAAGCCAGTCAAGCCAGTCGTTTCATGTCCACCGCTCCACCTACACGTGCGTGCAGCAGATATATCTTTTAAACACCGTTTCCTCTTGGAGTGAAGAGGAGGCTTTTTTATTTTGTATCCCTCGTTGAGCAGTTCCCGGCTTTGTGGGACTTTGTGTGTGTGGACAATGATAACACTCTGGTCGAGAGTGTAGCTGGTTAGTCTGCTCTGCCGTCTGCTATGGCTGTCCGCCGTGTGGATGTGTACTGCGCCGGACCGGACTGCGGCGGGCCGTGACGTCGCATCACGTGACCGATCGGCCCGCAGACTTGGTCCGTCGTGTGGATCGGCCTTTAGACGCTTTATCTCTTCGGCACCGCTCGGCCTGCAGCACGCATTAGCGCCGTCATGCGATAAAAGCCGCACGCCCAGATACCTGCACCAGACATAACGCCCTGTCGCGGGGTCAGACTCGCTGCAGTCGACCTTGTTCATTCATCGCGTGCTTGAGAGCACCACAATAAAAGTGGGCAAGTGCCCCGTCACGTGGTATTTTTTCATATTTCGCGGGCTTTCTTTGGAACGCGATCAAAAGGACCACGTTCTCAAGGTGCTCCACAACTTTGCGTATCACACTTGGGGTCTGCAGCCAATACTTTAAAAAGTTCATTAATTAAACAGAACTATTCCGTTGGTTAAGGGGAAAATAAAAAAAGAAATAGCCTGAGTAACTCTAGGCCAGTGCCAACATTATGCATGCGGTTCTACTCACGTCCGGAGTGTCTTTCATTTTAAAAATCTTGGCTCAAGTTATGTGGGACAACCTATATATATATATATATATATATATATATATATATATATATATATATACATACCGGCCTATAATAGCACTTCGTGTGTACCTCCAGTCTAGGGCGAGTGCACGCGCCTTTGTTGCACATAATCCAATAATACACCACGACTTAAAGCATCGACATAGAATGTCGCCTCATCGCCGTATCTTATGCACGCATAGTTCTTATTGAAATAGCTCATAATAATTAATTATTTCTTTTATATTTCTTCCGTAGGGGCTACCCCTTTATGGGACCACTGCGTATGTGCTACAGCCTATGTTCCTATTTCTGACCAGTCCCCCAGAATAAGTATTGTCAACTATAACAGACGCGGTATAGAAGCCTTAAATGTACTCCTTACATACATATATTTTGACAATACGGGTCATTTTACATATGTGCCGTTCTTCTCTCTGCATCCACCTCTAAAACCATTCTTCTCCCGACAATTATCAGACGTCACTGACGAAGACGCGCGTGCAAAAAAGCAAGAAGCTCGTGTACTTAAATTACCCCAGCGAGTCAAAATTTATCCGGAGTCCTCCACTATAGCGTCCTTCAGTTTCTGGACATTAAAGCCCACTATGGAATTACTGTTCAGTGCGAATCCCTAGGCTGGTAATATCGCTCGATGACCGTGTATCCTTGAAGAAGTTTTAGTGTGGCCGTATTCGTTTTACAGAATGTTTGTAGATTAATTATGAATTGAAACGCAAGCCGGCAACATAAGAAAATATAGTGAATGATGTAGTAATGCGAAAGTTTGCTTTGAAATATAGCAATTATTACCTCTACCCTAGCAATACCTGCTCTATTATTATTATTATTATTATTATTATTATTATTATTATTATTATTATTATTATTATTATTATTATTATTATTATTATTATTATTATTATTACGCCATGCGTTGCCTGAAACAAACTGTGATGAACGAACGAAGTTGGCCCAAAGTCTTATAAATGCAGTATGATTTTTAAAAAAGTCTGTTCGCTTGGAAGATGTTCTGGTTGCAAGAAATGAAAGCTGTGTCCCTGAAGTGTATATTTCTGCATCTAAATTCTACTAAACCCAATATTTTATTTGCTACGTAATATTTAGCGGTTTCCACAGAATACCCTTCTGTAAACTTTGCAAGCTTGGTACCAATAATTCGGTCACTAAAGTTTGCATACTAGTGCATCCGTGACGAGTGGACCGGCGATAGAAACTATTTATTCGACTAAAATCAAATTTGTTGGTTGTGTGATCAGTTGTTTTAACAAAACGGTGATAAGCGACGTGCTTTTTTGCTCGCTGCAGACCGATGTACTGGTTGTTTATGTCAAAACTTCCACATCCATTTCTACAGCCTTATTAGCTGATGCCGTACTGTGCACAAAATATGTGTGTAGTTTCTCCCGCCTCCTGCTCTCTCTAACGGAAATAGTCATAAAAGAAGAAGTACACAGTAAACATCTATGAAGTTCCGTATTGAATCATTATATGAACTACGTGGTTAAAGAACTTTACACTTTTCGCGCATGCTTAATGTACATTCAATACATCCATAGATCACTAGAGACAAGCGTGCGCTCGAGTGCGCCAATTGCCGTAGCTGATTAGTATATTAGTTTAGCTATTTAATAAAGCGAAGTTTTCTTTGCCTATCCGCCTTGTTCTGTCTGGTTCCCCTGTCGCCTCCGGACAGGGTTTTCTGTCAATTGCTTTCTTGCCAAGTGGGCCCATTTCCCACATAGGTGTAATCAAAACTAGGCCAATCCCGGAGGCAGTGTAAAGCTAAACTGGGCCCATCCTGGAGGTAACGCATAGAAAACTGGGCTAGATCTAAATTTTTATAGACAGCAGGCCTGTGCACTCTCCTTTATGATGTCATGCTACTTGGGCCGAAATTTCCACTGCCAAGACCATTGTGACGAAAGCGGTGTCGTCAAAATCACCACGGCTTTCTCGGAAGCACCCCCATTAGGTTATATGGCAGTCGGGCAAGGTAGTAAAGCACTGCACGGGCCATTTTTTCAGGTCCGGGCCCAGCCCGAGCCCGACTTGGTAGCTTCAAACATTACCTGTACCCGGCCCGTGCCCGAAATACGTGGGCCCTGCCCAACCCGGCCCGGCCCGGTTCGGCCTATTCGCCCTTGAGCGCAAGCGAAGCATCGTCCAATTCTCGGTAATTGTGAAGATGCCATCCGTCGCACAGGAAATTTTATAGAGGTAGTTTTGTCTGTGTCAGGACTGCGTTGAACATGTGAACAGGTCAACAGGTGAAATGGAAAGAAAGATTATATATTCAACTCATTATACTCATGCGTTAACGTGCGATAAGAAAGCCCGTGCTACATTTGCCAAGTAGCGTCGCCGTGCTCTAGCGTGCCCGATGGTCCACATGATCAAAAGATAGCTGGAGCGGGAACGGGGGGGGGGGGGGGAGGGACAAAGTGAACGCGTGCTAGGGGGAGGGAGCAAGAGGTAAGCGTGTTTCTCCTCTTCGGCCGCAGCACGGGTTGTGCATCGCTTTCCACGCGGCTGGGCCGACTCTGTCGATGCTGTGGGGAACTAGCAACACTGAATCACGTAATATGCGACTGCAAGGAGGACAAGCGTTCTCCCAATCTGATGGCCTCTTCCTCACCTGAAGTGTGGGAGGCGGTGCTGTGCAATTGTAGCCTGGACACCGAACTCCGGGCCATAGAACGAGCTGAAGAGTTCGTCATCAAACATCGACTGACGGCCATCTGCCCCACCTGAAGAAACCATACCTAATCACCCCACCTAACGCTCAGCGTTAGGTGGGGTGATTAGGTATGGTTTGGTTTCGGGCCCGACCCGCGGGCCGAGCCGGTCTCGGGCTTTCGAGCCGGCCCGGGCCCGTGCAGCGCTCTACAAGGTAGAATGACATCATGAATTGAAGTGCACCGGCCTTGGGATATCTAGAAAGCATTGGCTGATCTTGGAGGCTCTGTAATCACAGATGGTGACTTGGTGGACCAATGGTGGACACCGGTGCACAATATGTGCCCTCGCGAAGGCTTTTATGGGGTTTGTAGCATGAGCCCATCTTGCAGGCAGCGCAGTCCTGATAATACTGATAATGTCGCATTACACCCGCTCAGGTGCGGCATGAGGACCTAGCTTCTTTGGCACTTCCTCTGGTTTTAACTGGAACGCCTCTTGTGTGTGTGTGCCTCCGTGTGTGCGTGTTTTTTTTTAACGTTTTCCTCTCTGTCCTCTTTCTAACCCCTATCACCCATCCCCATTGTAGGGTAGCAAACCGGAGACTGATATCTGGTTAACCTCCCTGCCTTTCCTCTTTCTATATATATAGAAATATATATATAATATATAATATATATATATATATATATATATATATATATATATATATATATATATATATATATATATATATATATATATATATGTCCTCCAATTTTGGTGTCGGTGTCTCGCCGAGTAGACGTAGGGGGCGATCTCCCACAGAGTGGCGTCGCGCAGGTGGAAAGCACGAAGAACATCTACAGAACGAAGGACACTTACAAATGAGCAAGAACTTGCCGGATAGATTTGGCGGCAGGCCTCCGCGGTCGCGTGGATTGTGTGGTGGAGGCGACTGATTGATCACGAGTTTACCTGAGGTGTTGAAGCTTTAAACATTCATTGCAAGGTTTATTGATTTTCTGTACAGGCGCTTCTGCAAAAGTTTTTCCTTTATCACTCGCAGAACGTCCTATTGGTCTGCAAGTCATCGCTGTATATATGTCGCATATCATGAGACTATGTGAACATCGTACGTGGGCTTTCGCAGTAAATGTAAAGAAAAAGAGTTGGAAATGAAATTCAAATGCACATATTGAACTTAGTACTGCAATCTGGAAACGTTCCCAAACGGATGAAATATGCTAGGGTTTCAGCAGTTTTTGAGTGTGATGATCATAATGTACCAAGTAACTAAAGGGCAATATCAGTACTGCCCGTATTTTTATAAGGGACTGGAAAAAGTGATATTTAATCGCTTGACAAGCTTTTTTGATAATTTCTCCATTTTATCGAATGCGCAGTTCGGCTTTAGAAAGGGGAGACCAACAGAAACAGCTTCACAATCTTGAAAGCAATCCATCATACAATATATAGAAACAATATGTTTACTCTTGTGCTATTTGTGGATTTTAGCAAGGCATTTGACACTCTTGACCATGCTACATTACTCGGCAAATTACAGCATTATGGAATACGCGCTATTTCCCTCGAAGTGTTCCAATTTTATGTCAGTAAACGATTACAGTGCACATGTATCGATGGCAAAACGTTATGCCACTTACAGAATAAATTTGGTGTACTACAAGGAAGTGTGCTAGGACCCCTTTTGTTTAATGTTTATATTAATGATATCATACACTTGGATATGAAACAAAATCATTTTATGCTGACGACACCACTGCTCCTATGGCGGGATCTAATCTATATCAATTACCATCCCATTGTAAGGTGTTTTAATGAAGTTATCCATGTGGTTCAAGGAAAATCAAATAAAGGTCAATGCAGTAAACAGGGTCACGATTTTTCACGTGAAGTATAAGAAAGCAACATTGAACAGTACTATAACTTTTGAGGGCCGACAAATATTCAGCAGCCTTCGGTTTGCAGATGACATTGTCCGGTTCAGCAACACCAGAGACGAGTTACACAAAATGATTGAGGACCTTAACAGAAAGAGTGTAAGAGTGGGGTTGAAGATTAATATGCAGATGACAAAGATAATAATGAATAGGCGGGCAAGGGAACAAGAGTTCAGAATAGCCAGTCAGCCTGTAGAGTCTGTAAAGGAGTACGTTTACCTAGGTCAATTACTCACACGGAACCCTGATCATGAGAAGAAAATTTACAGAAGAGTAAAAATGGGTTGGAGCGCATTCGGCAGAGATTGTCAGCTCCTGACTGGAAGCTTACCATTACCATTAAAAAGAAAGGTGTACAATCAGTGAATTTTACCGGTGCTGACATGTGGGGCAGAAACTTGGAGACTGACAAAGAAGCTTGAAAACAAGTCAAGGACAAAGCAAAGAGTGATGTAACAAAGAATGCTAGGCACAACGTTAAAATACAGAAAAAAAAGCGGTTTGGATCAGAAAGCAAACGGGTATAGCCGATATTCTGATTGGCATTAAGAGAAAAAAATGATGCTGGGCAGGTCATGTAATGCGTAGGTTAGATAACCAGTGGACCATGAGGGTTACAGAATGGGTGCAAAGAGACGGAATGCGTAGTCGAGGACGGCAGAAGACTGGGTGGGGCGATGAAATGAGGAAATTCGTGGCTGCTAGTGGGAATCGGATGGCGCAAGACACGGGTAATTGGATCGCAGGGAGAGGCCTTCGTCCTGCAGTGGATATAAAATAGGATGATGACAATGATGGTGGTGGTGGTGGTGGTGGTCGTGGTGATGATGGTGATGACGACGGCGATGGTGATGATGATGATGATCAAATAGATATTGTTGATAAAAACAAAATTATTGGAGTCTATTTTACATCTACTTTAAATTGGGACAAACATGTTAACTATTGCTCAAGAAAGCTAACTTTAGCGTCCCTCCTCTTTACGGTGACAGGGACGCTCCCGCTGCTCACAACGAGATTATTAAATATTTCTACATGTCTAGAAGGGTCTTTCCACCCCATCACTCGAAGTTGAATAGGGCGCAAGCCGTTCGCTTAGGCTTCTGCAGACCAGCACATATCCGTGTCTGTCCGCTCTCCACGAGGCTTACCCCGACGTGTATCGCGACGACGCCTGCCCGTCCTGCAGCCAGACCTCCACTCTACCTCACATGCTTTGGGAGTGCGGGATGACATACCCCAAGTTCATCAAGGAGGAGTGGGACTCGCTTCTGCGTAGCTCCGCTCTAGAAAAGCAAATCCTGGCAGTCCGGCGTGCCCGCGACTGGGCCGATGTGCTAGACCTGCCGGTCCCGACGTGGGACTAATCGGGTGCGCGAGGAGTTCGCGTCCTCGCCGGACCTGCCGCGTCCTCGCCGGACCTGCGATAAAGTTTACTCACTCACTCACTCACTCACTCACTCACTCACTCACTCACTCACTCACTCACTCACTCACTCACTCACTCACTCACTCACTCACTCACTCACTCACTCACTCACTCACTCACTCACTCACTCACTCACTCACTCACTCACTCACTCACTCACTCACTCACTCACTCACTCACTCACTCACTCACTCACTCACTCACTCACTCACTCACTCACTCACTCACTCACTCACTCACTCACTCACTCACTCACTCACTCACTCACTCACTCACTCACTCACTCACTCACTCACTCACTCACTCACTCACTCACTCACTCACTCACTCACTCACTCACTCACTCACTCACTCACTCACTCACTCACTCACTCACATCACTCACTCACTCACTCACTCACTCACTCACTCACTCACTCACTCACTCACTCACTCACTCACTCACTCACTCACTCACTCACTCACTCACTCACTCACTCACTCACTCACTCACTCACTCACTCACTCACTCACTCACTCACTCACTCACTCACTCACTCACTCACTCACTCACTCACTCACTCACTCACTCACTCACTCACTCACTCACTCACTCACTCACTCACTCACTCACTGGGACGCGTGTCGTATCCAGTTGTCGGAGCATGCGTTCGGTATCCGACAAACTACAAATATATCATGCATTGTTTAGTTCGCACTGAACTACTGTGCATTAATCTGGTTTACAACTACCAAAGTTGATATAAATAGACTTCTTAACTTACAGAAAGAAATTAGACGCGATTTCGCAAATATGAAACCGTTGTGAACAAGGAGAAATGCGTGCAAATTGTTTAGTATTATTCCAGTTGAACATATTTATATACAATACTTACTATATAGGCAGCAATTTTCACACGCACTTGTATGACATTTCATTGCAGGTTTAGCATGTCAGAATACCGTCAACATATAGTAAACAAAAGAAATGCTGACAAATGGGCAATTCCACATGTCCGCACATATTGTACTTGGCTACAATCTACCTGTGACTCTAAATAAATGCGCGCATGTTAGAAGTTATTGTGGAAAGCAACTTCGGTTATGTTTTGTCCAGTTATGAGGGCTTTTTATTATTATTTGCCTTTTAAGCTGTGTAACACTGGCAACATTGCATGCAAATCTAGTCATGCTCGTCTTAATTGACTTGTTTCTAATTACAATTTTTGACTTGGAGAAGCACTTGCTTTCTTCTTTCTATGCATTGCTGGCAATTTTGATGCACAATGATGCTGCCTTATTTTTGCTGCAGCCATAGTTATACTGCTGTCGCAGTATATCTATACTTGTCTTACTATGTACTACGCTGAGATTGTTACTCAAGGTCTTTTGGGCACTGTCAAGCTACGTAGCTTTTAGCCCAGAATGACTGGAAAATGAAGGTGACGTGATTTGATTTGAACTGCAGGCATCATGCGAATCTTCGCATAACATTTATTTCAAGCTATTCAAAAAAGCTTCGCTTAACGTAGATTCCCACAAACGCGCTTGATCTGCCGTAAGTATGTGGAATATCTCCTATACACGCAGAAAAAAAAAAAAGGTTCAGCAGCATTTCGAGAATTCGCTGCATACCTGGACGCAGAACGTTTTTGTTTTCAAAAGTCAAAGTGACCAAAAAGAAGAAATAATATCGATAACAAATGCTGTTTCCGTAAAGCGAAAGTTCCGGCACCCGTTGGGAGGCCTCTTTCTTCCGCAAGGTTGAGAAACTCTAATTTCCAGAGTCACAGCATAATTTGGGCCTTGTCTCTTGACACAGCTTTCCAACGTTCTCATAGAAATGCAGAATACCAACTATTATATGTAAGACAGCTCTCCGGATGAAATACGAACTGCTTGCCTGATAGCAACAAGATCTGTGGCAGTTAGTTTTCACCTGTGGCCTAGTTTGAATTGCGGAACGATGACCAGTTGAGAAATGACGAAAGCCGTCAGTGAAAGGACGGACGCAGCGCAGCGTTGGGAGCGTTCGCTTCAGACGTGCTGCGCATCGGCTCCGCCAATTCTCGGCCGTAGCCACGGATAACTTCACGGTACACCACCAAATTTGTTACCATCTGATAAAGCAAGTCACCCGGCGCACGTGGACACCGATTTCAACCAGGTGGGCCGGTTTTCGGCAATTTTAGAGCAGTTTTTCACCCCGCCACGTGGGCGACGCCGTCCAGCCTGACGGCGACGCCGATGCCCGGCGGCGTGAAGACTGCTTCCCGAGGCAATATGGCCGTCTCTACGCTAACCCAGCGTGGCTACGACCCGGATGCGATGTCCTGGACGACGGTTCCGACGACTGAGGAGCCCAATTCTGCGATTCCTTCGAATATTCGAAGCCAAGCTCTCCTCAACGCGGCCGCTCGCCGCTTGCAAGAGAAAGCCAAGATGGTGGCGCCGGCCGCCGCCCCGGCGTCCGGCAACCCAGCGGGCAAGACGCAGCCTCCTGCCTCGCACGCTGCAGGAAGCAAGGGCAAGGTCTTCACGAAGTGGAAGCCTCGCCCGCTACTAAAACCGAACCCGGATGACTACGTGATCGTTGTAAAGCCACGTGAGCATATTTCCTTGCACGAAGCCTTCCCCGAGAATCGCTACGGGACCGCTTTCACGGCTTACCTCGGGTCCGAGCGGGCAGAGACCGCATCGATTCTCCCTTCGAGAGAACAAAATTTGATTGTGATCCATACCCCGGACCTCGAGACGGCGGACCGAGTGATAGGGGATTTTTCCGTCAACACCGAACGCGGAGCGGTCCCGCTCCACGGATACCTACGGCAAGATGGTGGCAACGTTTGCCACGGTGTCATCGTGGTGTGCAACTCGGACACGACGGAGACACTTCAGCAAAAGGTGCGTTGGAGAGCAGGCACCATTGTTGAAGTGAGAAAATTTGGCACATCGAACAAAGCGCGTGTTACCTTCGCCGGAAAGGACAAATCGCGGGTAACTCTGAGCTTAGTGTCACACATTCCTTCCCCCCTCTTCTTTGGCTTCTGGATTGAATTGGCGCGGCTCGCTACGTGCTTGCGCACGCTTTTTCGAGCGCAGATTGGTGTGCGCCTGGTTTCTGCACTAGGCTGTTATGCGATCGCTTTTTCGAGCGCACATTGATGTGAGCCTGGTTTCTGCACTAGGCTTTTGCACGATCGCCTGCTTTTTGCACTGGGCTTTCAAAAGGCGAAGTGAGCGTCGCTTACTGCGGAAGTGCTGCGCCACATAGGCACGTGGCTCATGAAGGAGACGACCGGCGACTTGCTTAATCTGTCGGACCATGTCATCGCCGACTGGAGGAACTACGCTCGTGAGGTCGTGCGGGACGAGCTGCTGGCGCGACCCCCACTCGGTGGCCCCGGGAGGATTGTGCAAATTGATGAATGCCTCCTTCGCGGCAAGCGAAAATACAATCGAGGCCGCCTGAAGACGGGCGACAACGTTCCGCCGAGCCGCCAAAATTACGGCGGCATTGCAGATCGTGGACCATGGGTATTCGGCATGATCTGCGTGACCACCGGGGAGCTCCGACTATTCAAGGTCGACCGACGAGACGCGGCGACGCTAGGCCCCATTATTGCAGCCAACGTTGAACCGGGAACCACCATCCACAGTGATGAATCGGCCGCATACAACTGCATCCCGAACTTAGTGGGGGCTAACGGAGCAAGACTGAATTTGCAATGGGAGGCTGTTAACCACAGCATGAACTATGTAGACCCAATCACGGGCGCTCACACCCAAAAAATCGAAAGCTACTGGCAGAAGGTGAAGCGCCACCTCGTCTCCGCCGGCTACAGGGTGACTCCACAGCTTCTCGAGTCGCACCTGATATGGCTATGGTGGGCATCGATTAATGGGCACATGCGCTGCAAGGACTCGTTTCTGCGTTTATTAGAAGCGATCGCACGGCGCTACCCAGTGTGACAAAGTAATGGAAAATAAAGCGCACTTTTCTGACCCTTTGCTTTTGTATGAATGTTTCCCGGCATTGCTGCGCGCATCCATACACAGTACGCCCGCGGTGCAGCACTTCCGCAGTAAGCGACGCTCACTTCGCCTTTCGAAAGCCCATTGCAAAAAGCAGGCGATCGTGCAAAAGCCTAGTGCAGAAACCAGGCTCACATCAATCTGCGCTCGAAAAAGCGATCGCATAACAGCCTAGTGCAGAAACCAGGCGCACACCAATCTGCGCTCGGAAAAGCGCGCGCAAGCACGTAGCGAGCCGCGCCAATCCAATCCAGAAGCCAAAGAGGAAGGGGGAAGTAATGTGTGACACTAAGTTCAGAATTACCCAAATCGCGTTTTGTTCACTATGACAACATGGTGGTACCCGTCCAACCTTACTACCGTACAATCCCGGCCTGCGGCAAGTGCGGTGCTGTCGGCCATAGGATGGACGCATGCCCAAACCTGAGACAGGACACTTGCGGTCTGTACGGGCAACAGATTCCACTCGTGGAGGGGGTGCGGGCTCCTCACGAATGCGTGCCCAAGTGTTCAGTGTGCGGTGGTGGACACGTCACGAACTCCCGCGAGTGCACTGCAAAGTTCCGGAACTCCAAGATAGCCGCCCAAAAGGGCGGCAAGACCATAACGGCGGTCAAGAAAAAACACCGCCATCTTGAGCTTCCCGGTGGGCCGCCGCACCGGGACGTCACCAAGACCGGCAAGCCAGCGCCCCCTGCCGGAGAAGCCGGGAGGCAATCTACGGCGCCACCACACGGCGTGGCCGGGGCCTGGGCCGACGCCATCAAAAAAGGAAAACAGGTGAGCGGCGCGGGCAGGGCTGCTCCCTCGTCCCCTCCCTCTACTCCTCCTGCGGCGCTCAGCGCCGAACAAAACATGATCGCGGCTCTCCAGGCGCAAAATGAGATGCTGCTAAAGAAAATTACAGCACTCGAAGCAAAATTGACGCAACCCCTCCCTACCCCCGCAGTAGAAGTAATGGAAAGTGAGACAGAAGCGCCGGCGGAGGCACCTAGCGCGGTAGCCGCTCTCGAGGCCCGGATCAACGCCCTCGAGGCCCGTATGGACAGCCGGATTTGCGCTCTTGAAACCCAAATCTCCGCAGCCATGAATGCCGCGATTGCCAAATTGACAGAGATGATTCCCTCTCTCATAACTCAACAAATCGCGCAAACCTCTCGCACCACCCGGCGAGCCGGCCCAATTAAAGACGTGTCCGGCAGGTACCCCAAAATGTTTCGACGACAACTCGATTTAGATGATGAAGACAGTTGCTCACTCTCCGCAATGGAGGATGCTCCCCTCCCCGTGAGTGCTGGCGATGGAGCATCGTCTTCGCAACCCCCTACCAATCTTACCGTTCATGGCGGGCACCCCTAAATTCAGGAAATTCCCCCGATCCAAATTGGCCATCCCCATCCTAATTACCCAGTGGAACTGTCGAGGTTTCAAGGCCCAGGCTAAGCGTGCCAACCTACGATTTTTCCTGACAACATTCGAGCACCTTCCTGCTGTGGTAGCCCTCCAGGAGCCAGGGAGTGGCGCCACACTTACAAATTACACCACGTTTCAGCAGGACCCCCTCTCCTGTATCTGCGTGCATAAAAATTACGCGGCCAACTTCGTTGACCTTGACCTCAAAACAGAATTCTCGTACGTGATGGTGACCCTCCTCCCGCTACGAAAACAGGACCCACCACTACACGTTCTCAACATTTATTGTTCCCCTAAGTTAGCCAACATATCTTTTGCAGACCTTTTTAGCCGCGCCTTAAAGGCTGCGGGCAGGGATCCCCTAGTGATCGTGGGCGATTTCAACGCCCCCAGCACACTTTGGGGATACGCGCGGGAAGAGAAACGTGGACGTAAGCTGGCGGAACTTATGTCCACGCTGGGCCTTACTCTCCACACCGACCCTGCCCACCCAACTCGCGTGGGTAACTCCGTGACCCGGGACACGTGTCCGGACCTAACCCTCACCAAAAACATTCAATATGTAGACTGGGTCAACACCGAAGAAACCCTCGGTAGCGACCACTGCATACTCAATACAACTATTCGCACCCATCCATTGGCAAGACCTTTCGCACAGGCAAAATTGCCCGATTGGACCAAATTCCGACAAACATACACCAACTCGACCCCCATTCAGGAGCAAGGATACCGCGTCTGGTCCCAGCAATTGGTTTCCTCCCTTCGCTCCACGGAAACTCAAATTCAACTCTCAGAGGCGACCCCGGAGGTGGACAACCACCTCCTTCACCTCTGGGAGGCCCGGCACAGCCTTGTCCGCCGATGGCGCCGGCAAAAACACAATCGGAAACTCAAAATTCGCATCGCTGAGCTCACCCAACGAGCGGCAGAGTACGCGGCCCAGCTCGCTGACTCTAACTGGGTGGACCGGTGCAACACGGCCGCGCGACAAATGTCCAGCCGGAGTACGTGGCGCCTCTTCCGCGCCCTAATCGACCCCACCCAAACTCGAGCAGAAACACAAAAACATCTCCAACGAGCCATTCACTGCTTCGATGGAGACACTTCAAAATTGGCATGCAAACTCCGAGATCAATACCTCTGTACTCAGCAGGACCCCCGAGGGCCCGCGTACTCGTATGCAGGTTCCGAGAACGCGGAGATGGACCAACCGTTCCAGCTGCACGACCTGAAGGCGGGCCTAGCAAAAATGAAGCGAGGAACGGCACCGGGACGGGATAAAATTACAGTCAAATTACTTGCCAACCTTCCCGACTCTGCCTACTCCACACTCCTCCCTTACATGAACTCCATTTGGATCGAGGAAACACCCCTCCCAATTGCATGGAAGACCGCTCTGGTCACCTTCATTCCCAAAGCTGGTAAAGCCATCAATACAGACAACCTCCGCCCCATCTCCCTTACTTCTTGTGTGGGAAAATTAATGGAGACGATGGTGCGCGACAGGCTGTCTGAGTTTCTGGAGAACAAAAATGTTTTCGCAGACACCATGTTCGGATTCCGCCCACACCGGTCCGCACAGGATGTCTTGCTTCAACTTGACCGAGAAATTCTCGACCCGATCGAATATCCCCTAAGTGACAAAGTAGTACTCGCTTTGGATTTGAAGGGGGCCTTCGACAACGTGACCCACGAAATTATTCTAACACATCTTTCCCAAACAGATTGCGGCCGAAACACCTTTAACCACATTAGGCAATTTCTCACTGACCGAGACAATCATACATTCGGATTCAGGACAGCGAACACGGCCCATACCAATTAGGCACGCGAGGGACCCCGCAGGGAGCGGTCCTCTCGCCCCTCCTATTCAATTTGGCGATGATGAAACTTCCCGCTCAGCCGGCGAGGGTCGTCGGCATACAGCGCGTGCTGGATGCCGTCGACATCACCATCTGGGCTAAACACGGATCGGTAGGAGAAATGGAGGCCAACCTGCAGCAAGCGGCGGACATCGTAGACAACTATGCCCGTCGATGCGGCCTTCAGTGCTCCCCGTCCAAATCTGAATTTGTGCACATACGCCCCTCACCAAAGCGCACTACCAAAATCGACCTCTCCCTTAACAGTGGACCCATACCCGAACACGACGAGATCCGAGTACTGGGGCTCTTTATTCACAAAAATCGAAAAGCTGACACAACATTGGCCAAATTGCGTAAGGTGGGGGACCAGGTGGGCCGGATGGTCCGCCGGGTTTCGAACAAGCGCGGGGGGTTACGATGCAAAGACGCCTTGCGGCTGGCGCATGCATTTGTAACCAGTCGAGTCCTTTACTCGGCTCCATACCTCCACCTATGCAAAGTTGACGAGAATGCACTCGAAGTCATTCTCCGTAAAATCTACAAGCGTGCCCTCGACCTCCCGGTCAGCACCTCCAACCTGCGCCTCCTGGGCCTGGGGATGGTGAACACCTTTAAAGAGCTGCGAGAGGCACACTTGATGAACCAATACACGAGACTCTCTAAAACGCCGTCGGGTCGCCGCCTCCTTGCCCGACTACACATCCATCATTCATTACATACGGAAGAGCACGTACATATCCCATCACAGTGGAGGTATGCCCTGCACGTGCGCCCTCTTCCGGTCAACATGAGACGAGAGGACCATAGCGGCAGACGCCTCGCGCGGGCGGAAGCCTTGGCTCGCCACTACGGACACAAACACGGAGTCTTCTACGTGGACGCCTCCGGCCCGTACCCTGGGGGTTGGTACACGGCCGCAGTCGTCCACCAAAACACAGCAGTAAATGGACTCACTTTCCGTGCACACATTACACACGCGGAGGTGGTTGCCATCGCGCTAGCCGCCGCAGATCAACACTCAAGGGTCATCATCACCGACTCGAGGGGTGCTTGCCGCAATATTGAGCAGGGACACATACCGTACCTTGCCTACAAAATTTTGCAAAACAACGACTATCTCGGTGCCCCCTCGCACCGTACGATTATCTGGACTCCCGCTCACACGGACCTCGAAGGAAACGAGACGGCCGATGCCGTCGCCCGCGCGCTCACTTTCCGGGCATCACCTTCGTCCCCCACCGATCCGGACCCCGAACCCAATCCCGCCTATACTTTCAAAGAGATCGTTCAGTTCTACCAATCTGGCCATGCCATCTATCCCAAGCCCTGTAAGGGCCTCACAAAGGCGGAGGAGCGCATTCTCCTTCGCCTTTATACCAAAACTCTGCTGTGCCCGGCAGCCTTAAAATACTTTGACCCCGCTTGCACGGGGGAGTGCCCGCACTGTAGGGAAAAGTCCTCAGACATTTTCCACATGGTATGGGCATGTCAAAAAACCCCAAATCTAACCCCCCTACCCAACCCTTCCCGGGAGGACTGGGAGGCAGCCCTGCTCGGCTGCTCTGACCTGACGGCCCAACGGGCCTTGGTCGAGCGGGCCCGGGCGGCGGCCGACGCCAATGGGCTCCCGTAAGGGGGAGCCCGCCTAGTGTTGATGCAAAACCTATCTGAATAAATGTTTTTCAGACAGACAGTCAGCGAAAGAGATTACGGGATGGACCCAGCAGCATATACCTGTGCAGTACCGTCGTGCATTGTTAAATTTAACCGGAATAACTTTCCCTAGACCAAGAAATGGAACGAAGGACGAAATGCGTCCTTGCCATCAGTGGCCGGCATATACCTATATATGCGTTACGCCCGCTCTTCTAATTGACAATCAAGGCGTATAGTTGGCAGCTACAGCCCGACTCTTCTAGCACATCAAGACTCGCAGACAGCAGTAGGTACAGTGTCATATTCGCCCTTATTGTTTAGGGAAACAGTCCCACTAAGCGGTGGCTACTTCGTTTCTGCTAAAGCATGCAAACAAAGTTGACAGCGCCGTCACCAACTTCCTCCCCCCCCCCCCCCTCTTATTGCACTACCGACCTCTTCGAAATTCGCTCATAAAGTCTTGGCGCCATTATTGATCTCGAGAAGCTTGTTTAATCTCGCTGAAATGTATATTCTTCTTTTTTCTATTACGTTGCCGATTGAGCGAGATGATGACGTCAAAAAGTAAAAGGTCACCTTGTTCAGGTCCCAATGAAGTCTAAATGTTATCTGAGCAGCTGCAAAAGAAAATAGGTTCTCATTGCGGTAATGCAAGTGAACATTAGCAGTTGATTTCGAAAGGTGTGTTCCATATGCTCACATCGAACAAAAATTGCAGAAAAAGCGTGTTAGTATTGAGCGCCCACAATTTCAAGGAACTATTACATATCCGTCTAGCAAAGTTGATAAGGTAATAGTGATTAAGTGTGCAATTGGAATACAGCACATAATGTGCCTTGCTTTATAGAGTGACCAACTACTGTAACACACCGGCACACTTTATAAGTGTTTACTAAAGTTAACTGGGGCATTCTGTATGTACATGTATATGTGAACATTTAGCCCAGTTCTACAGCACTCATCGGATATCACAGTGATACCCTGCGTGCTTTTTTTGAGGATGACGTGAGGCTTCTTTCGCAATGCGAATGTGTATTTAGTACGGTGAGTCTCGAGATAGAAAAGAAGCGGCAAACAGTTTCCGATTCCACTCGGTGCACCGACGATAGATGAATTCGGCATTACACCGCTAAGAAGCGATACTAAGCGTTTTCAATACACGTTCCATTGTTTTGGTTTTCACCATATTTCTCTCTGCGTGCTCGCCTTCGCCTTCTACTGGGTGTCTCAGTTTCGCAAATCTTGTTTACAGGCACTCACGTTCTACCGCAGTTCTTCCTTCCTTGAGCAGCGGTGCTTACTTCGTTGAAGAGTCGTAACCTCATCAAATGCTTCGTGGCCTCGATATTATTGAGTGAAAAAGGGAAACAAGGGCCTTATCGCCATCATACGCTTGCACAGCGCTGGGATAAGTGGACTGTTGGAGTGCACCAAGCAACCAAAACGGGCTGGGATCACGTCCGCTTTGAATGATGAGAGAACAAGGATCAGACAACAATTCTGTTGGCGTCTTTGTCATGCCTCTGCATCTGCTTGTTCAAGCACTGTCGGGGCATCGCCGAAGTTCCGACGAAACATATTTCCGCATCGGGGAACCAATGAAAAGCGAAAAGCCAAATACAACGGCACGTATATGGAGTTTTAACAAAAGAACCTGACAAGGTTCGATGCAGTAAGAATGCTTATACACTGCCACACGATGCAGCAGTGCCTTAAGGGCAAGAAATATTGCAGGCAGTCTGACGCTATGTATACGGAACGAATTTCTACCACAGTAAGAACTCCTTGGTCTTGCTGGCGTTTTTTGGAGCGTTGGTTGTTTCTCAGTAATATTCCGAGTCCTTGAGAACAGCAACCAGATGCACTTACGTTTCGAGAGAAAAAAAGATTACATCAGCTCGTCTCTTGAATCTTGCTCAACAGAAATATCGGCCCCGCAGGGAAACGCTGCTGCCATCCTAATGTCGACAGCCGAAGGCTAGCATGCAAGTCTGCGTGGTGGTGCTCTGTTATCTCTTCAGCCCCTAAGAGAGGTCTAAATTAAAGAAAAAAGAAACTGGCATTCCAGTCACGCGGTATTTATCGGTTTCTCCAAAAAATGACCGACAACTACGATACTCCCTAATGCGAAATCGGAACGCAGCTGTATACGTGTTTTAGAGCGCAGGTCTTAGGCGCCCGTTCCTGCGGCGGGCGTTGGTGTCGGCGTCCTCAGCGTAACCGAGAAAACGGGCGCAGCAAAAAATCAAAGAGCGAACGCGAAGCGCAGCGGGGAAGGAAATACGGCGATAGTGAAGAGAGCACGAGGAGGAAAGCGGAGGAGAAGGGTATGGCGAAAGCGTGAGAAGAAAAGTGTAGTAATGCAAAGAAGAGGTAAGGCTTGCAGACACGGACACAAGAGAAGTGTAGAACAGAAACGCCGACTATCGACTGAAGGAAGCACTGAGGCGAAAAAAAGAAGACTCAAAATTCACCTGCGCATGCTCTGGAACGGTAGCACCACGTGTCAATCGGGTACACGTGCCGGTCTACGCGAATGACTGTTAAGGCGTTTGATCTCTTCCTTAAGTAAGGCAATCAAAGGCTGACTCACGCACGCACTTCCACCGTTATTGATATAACGCGTAAGACGCGTATCTTCATTCCTATGCCTGTACAATATCGCGCATTCATCTAACTCAGGCGTGCAGTTACAATCTTGCAAGTCTTAGCAATGTAAGGAAAGATTAGAAGGCGATCCACCGGTTAAAGACCTTTTATGTTCCATTAGCCTCTGATGTATATACCGCCCCGTTTGCCCTAAGTAGAAATGGCCACAGCTAAAACGAACTTTATATACCACACCCATACGACAGCCAGTAAAATTGTTGTTCTTGATGTGTTTCACTGGACAAATATCTGTTCTTTTCTTGCCTTGCACCTGCTCCTTTTTTCTCTACACGGCAGCGCATATCCTACCTAGCTTATTGGGAGCAGTGAAAAGAACATTAACACCACATCTACTTGCAACTTTTAAAGCCTATATATGCGATACTGAATTATTGCAAGGAATAGCCACTACTCTTTTCTTGCCATTACTGTCTTCCGTAATCACCTCCGTCCCCCTCGAAATCGACTTCTTCAAGCGTTCAGCCACAGTGGTCACTGCTACGCTAGGATATCTTGCTTCTACTGGCACCGTACATGTGCATTAAAACTGGCGCTCACTTTGTGCATGCATGATCTGGTGAGAGAAGACTTGAGGCACGACATGGCAATTCCTACTTTGGAATGCTTGGATTGAAAGTTTAACAATGGTTCCAAGATCTAGGGGGTACTGCCAACATACGGGATTTTGTTCGAAGACCAAGGAAATGTCTAGAAACTGTATTACGCGTCTCTGAGGAAATTCCTTGGTGAACTTTAATCTTCCTCCATTAAGTTTAAATTCCTCACTTAGTGAGGTAGCAGCGGAATCAAATTCGTCCCTATTGCAGAAAATCAGGTAATCATTAACGTAACGAAATACCTTAATAACACAATCGCCCAAGGCCTTTTCTAAGCAGCTGTCAATCTTTATCAGGTAAATATCACTGAGAATAGGGGCAACCTTTTAATCAATACGAATTCCTGATTTCTGTAGAAACACGCCGTCTCTCCACCCAACCAGCGTCGACTTCAACTACATGGAAACAATTTGTAGAAAAGCACCCATGAACAGACGCCTTCTTTCCACGGGTGCTTTCCTATAAAATACTTTTCTAGAAATTGAAAGAAGAAATACCTCCAGAAAGGCAGCGAGAAAGAACGATAAAGCAGAATTTGCAATAATCTGCGAGAATGCGAACTCTGTGGAATCCTTTCCCGTTCATCAAACGAACACTTCGAGAAACACTGCGTTGTGCGCGTCCGCTGCTAAATTATATCCGCTTGAGTCAGCAATTACGATGGACTTGATAAGTATTTGTACTTACATAACCTAAAATGTTTATATGAAATAAACTCAAATTGTCAGTTGCACAGCTTTCTAACGAGGCACTGCAGACGCCGCTGAAAGAAATTGAAGTCGGCTGGTTGGTGATTTGTTCATTTTCTAGCAATTTTTCATAATGATTTAATAACGTTTTTTTTTTACCGTCCATCATGTTGCATCTTTTCATAAAAACATCCGGATCACAGGTTTGAAGCACTTGCACAGGTTATTTGCTGCAAGCACTAGAAGAAAGGAAAAACTGTTGTTTCACAGCTGCTGACGGAACGCATGGCGCCGATCATCCCGTCAACATACGTGGTAGTGCCTGTAGTAAAGTCGTCGCGTTCAAAAATACTCGGCTTATTGAAGTGGACGGAAGACGCATAGAGAACGCATCAGGGTACAATTTACCCGAAGCTCAATATCCCTGTCTTGTTTTTTCCTTTGCCTCCACTGGACAGAACTAACCAATTTCTACGTCAGCTATGTCTACCTCAGTGCGCAGAGGAACTCGAGCCGCTAGGCGGGAAATTATATTGAAACTTGACCAAAGATATAACATCAGAAAAAGAAATATCATTTATACCAACCCATAGCGCTATTGCGCTATCTTCTTCGACGCTTTGAGTCGCCGAATGTTAGAAGAAGCCAGTAAAGATTGCACCATGGTTCGAGCGCCTATGTGGGCATTCTGTCGGATAGTACTCTGGTTCAAAAAGAAGTTTAGCGCAGTGCGAACGGTACGGATTCACTTTTACATGTGTTCCGACATGTTTGAAGGGGCATGTCCCGTGGCCAATTTTTATTTCTATGACAAGGTTATAGTTTCTTGAGTTGAATCCCTATGAGAACAAAATCGATGTATCGTCGCCAAAAAAATAATAAGTTCTCAAAGTAGTGATAATAATATTTGAAGCACCCTTTCAGCCAGCACCCACGTAGCACAAAAGACGTGCATGACCTTTTTATAGCGCTTATCCGAGGCGGTAAACACGGTTTAAAGAAGACACGAGTAAGAGAAATTTGTTGTTGTCTGCCAATGTCTGGCTTAATTACTTTTTTCAGATGATCTAGAACAGCTCTTCAAAACGTATTCGAAAAGCTGGTCTTGAAACAGGACTGCAAAAGACACAAGTAATCCCTTTGCCAGGGCTCTTCATATATGATTTCTAAACGCTTTTAAGACGTTATAAAAAAAACTGGTCTAGAAGTAGTCTTGAAAGGTTTACGATAATCTGAAGCTGGTTTTCGCGGCGTCCAAATGAGTTGAAGCGCCGGTGTCTAGTGCAACTGAGCTCCTGGCGCAGAGCCAAGCACTGTTGCCTGTAGAGGCGGACGCATCCTCGACCAATCACATGAAAAGGAACATGTCCAGGAAAATGAATCCGCAATGCCACCTTTGGTATGCAGCTCCGATGTTTAGCACCAAAGTGGGAATGACATCCCGCTAAGAAATGGGCGCTTCTTGACAATCGGCCAGGCCAGGGCTTTTGGGCCAAGAGCGCACGAAATGAGCATATCACAAAGCAGAACTTTATTGCAAAAATAATACTTAAGCAAGGTTTGGGCAAAATATGTGAGAAATGCAAAGTAGGTTGAAATAAGAGCAAATCAAGAAGGACTAAAACTCCCAGAAACAATTCCTAATGAACTAGAAATTGATCAACAATGACTAGAACAAGCACAACCGAAATTCGTAAGTACGCATACAAACATGAACAGCAAGAACGTTAAGTGTGCTAAAATTTATTATCTTGCACAGTAAAGAGCACATGCTATCAGATGAACAGACCAGAGTTATTTAGAAATCGATATCGTAGCAACTGCAAGAAGCAGAATGAAAATGCGCGATTGAGTCGCATGGTAGCTGCCTACAAGCAATGTTACCGCTTATCTAGAAGCTTGAAAAAAGCACAAAAAGGAATAACGACACTTACCATAAAAAATCAGTCCTGTGATAGAAACCAAATATCGGGAACATGTCAAAATTGAAAAACAATGCCTGTACGGCACATCAAATATAGTAATGGTGAAAGAATTAAAAGAGCCATAAAACTAAAAAACAACAATCAAGTATAGAATACTCAAACAAGGAAATCTGTGTAACAAGTGATCACTGCTTTAATGCAGAGTACGATGAGTCTGATTAACGCTACATAACTAAAGCAACCTTAGTACTCTAGTACACGAGAAATGAATGTGCAAGCCTCATTATTTGAAGCTTGTATAAACCTGGAACTGAAATGCACAGGAAGCAGCGTTTCGGTAACCAAAGGAGCGATGGTCATAATAAATACGAACCGCTTTATATAAACAGCATTGTACAAAGGGCACATATGTACCACTCTCGCAAAAGCAGGCATGAGGTTGCAATGAATCATGTGCAAAGCCATGCATTCATTAGTACACTTTGCACACATCTCCAGTCTCCTAAAGTAAAATAAAAGAAACTGGCTTGCCATCCCGGCCCTGCGAAAATGGATGTACAGCGAAGCTGTTAAATACCACCACTACAATTACTGTGGCGGTATGCAATGCTTCACTGCTTTACAGTGATGGTGATTTTGAGAGCACGCCGCCGCCCGTAGCGGTGCTGCAACAACACTGAAATCAAGTGCTAGGCTGTCTATTCCCTATACGAAAGGCTAGGGACGTCACTTCCCACGTCGCACGCTGCCATCGCCACGGCAGCTTGCGCAGCAGTAATTGCTACCAGGAAAGGTATGCGGGGAGCGCTACGTGCTTGGCATTGTTACCAGGCGCGCCTTATCATCAACTATGTGGCTCGGATGCTTGTTTTGCGCTTGTTTTTTATTGAAAGGTACGCTGTTCTGTATGATGTATCCATGATTCCAAAGAAAACATGCACTGTGCGCTTTACTTTGCTGAAGCCTATGCCTTACGGGGGTAGGAGCCATTGCTTCCGGCCCTGCACAACCGCCGCGATTGTCCCACATTTTCGGTAACGGACACGCACCCAAGAGAGAGAGAGAGAGAGAAGGGAAGACGGAAAGGCAGGGAGGTTAACCAGACTGAGTCCAGTTTGCTACCCTACACGTGGGGAGGGGAATGGGGAGTGAAAGAGGGAGAGAGAGAACTTATGTGTAGGATGTCTATAGTCGGGCACTCAAGTCTGTTGCCCTCAGGTAGCGAAAAAGCGCTCGAACTGCTTTCTGGGCCAATGAACTGTGAGGCCAGGCTCCCAAGATCTTTGCTTCCGTAAATGGCCTGTCATCCAGTCTAT
This sequence comes from Dermacentor albipictus, assembly GCF_038994185.2. Lineage (NCBI taxonomy): Eukaryota > Metazoa > Arthropoda > Arachnida > Ixodida > Ixodidae > Dermacentor > Dermacentor albipictus. The sequence goes on along the minus strand of NC_091821.1, from coordinate 181,289,044 downwards.
TTAAGGCACACTGGAGAGTCTCACGTTGATTATCGAAGCGAGAACAGTGGCACAGAAGGTGCCTGATGGTCTCTTCACACTTGCACTTAGCGCACATTGGTGAATCCGCCATTCCAATACGAAGCTGTAGGAGTTGGTGAATGCTACTCCTACCCACAGCCGACACAGCAGTGTTGCGTCACGTCGTGGAAGGTTCGCTGGTAATGTAAGTTTCAGTGATGGGTCGAGGCTGTGTAAACGACACTTTGAGTTCTGTGGTGTATGGCAGCAACCTAACGTGATTGTACGAGCGAGATTGCGAAGCTCTCTTGCAGCATCGACTCTGGATAAAGGTATAAGGAGTGTCGGTGAGCCAGCCTGGGCACGTCGGGCAGCGTCATCAGCGAGGTGATTACCAACGATGCCACAATGTCCCGGCAGCCACTGAAATATGATATCATGTCCTCTTTCAGATGCGTAATGGCAGGTTTCGTTGATTTGTGACACCAGTTGGTCATAATTGCCACGTCGTAAACTTCGCAAGCTTTGGAGGGCTGCTTTCGAGTCAGAAAATATTGCCCATTTGTTGGGCGGTTCTTTTTCAATGTATTCGACAGCAGCGCGAAGAGCGGCCAGTTCAGAACCTGTAGATGTCGTTACGTGTGAAGTCTTAAACTTGATGACGACCGATTGAGATGGTAGAACAATGGCGCCGGTAGAATTTTCCGAGACGGAACCATCCGTGTAAACATGAATTCGGTTAGCGTATGAAGAATGCAGAAGTTCCAATGTGATCTGCTTGAGAGCCGCGGTGGTCAGGCTAGCTTTCTTCACTATTCCTGGAACAGCAAGGTAGACAGGAGGCTCTTCAAGCACCACATAGGGGATGGCGTTCTTGTTGCGGGTGAGTGCCTCAAAGACAAAGAGTGCCGGTTAGCCGCAACTGATCTGGAGAACGCTGCCTTGGGTCTTTTCTCAGGCAAGCGAGCGAGATGGTGATCAGGGACTCTGGATATATGGCGAACATGCACCCGGAGTGCGTCGATATCTATATAGGCCCTTATTGGGTGTCTCTCGCGGTGACAATTGTTGCCATGGTTGAAGCATTTCGAAGTAGCCCCAGACATGCTCGAAGGGCTTGGCCTTGAATGCTCTGTAGGACATGGATGTTAGTTTTGTTAGCATTGGACAGCACTGGTGTGCTGTATCGCAAGTATCCTAGGGAGAGCGTCCTGTATAGTTCAAGCATAGATGCCATGGATGTGCCCCACGTTTTACCAGCCAGAAACCTTAGTATATGGGAGATAGAAGTAAACCTCTTCTTCAAGTATGTGATGTGGGGGCTCCATGAAAGGTCTCTGTCTATAATAACGCCTAGGAATCGGTGAGTTTTTGCGTAGGAAATTGGTTGGTGGTCAATAAAAATGGGGTACCAGGTCATGGGCTTGTGGCACCCAAAAAATGCCGACCAACTGGGGGCTAGCAGCTTCGCTGTAAAAAGCACTTTGAATGACAAAGAACTTTCACACATGTAGCCTCGAGCAAATGCTTTACCAGTTCACCCCACTTTCACATCCAAAAATATTTGGCACAAAGTCCAGGCAGAGTTCCATTGATGAACAGCTTGAAAGCACACCACTTTGTACTGTACAATTCTGCTGGCAATGACACTGCCGTAAATGTTGGTACTTGAAATGTTTTCAATGTAGACACACTTGCTGCCCTGGACCGGTATGCCCAGATATTTGCACTGGTGCTCTATTTCGTCGAAGTGGACACGAAATTTTGCACTACGCTGGTAGCTGAAATTTTCTGAATCCAGATACAGGGGCTTCACCAGAACGACTTGCCCACATACCATCTCTCACACGTGTATGTGCTCACTCTTCACTTGGTAGAACTGAACTTTAAGTGTTCCTTCTCGGTGTGCTTGGCAGATAAGTGGGCAGGCCTCACGCTCAAATTTTTGCAGCTTCTAATGAAACATATAGCAGCATATTTAAGCTACAGTGCGTAAGATATGCTAAATCCTGTTACTTATGAAAGTGGCATGGGCACAAAATATGCAACTACAACACTGTATCCAGATCATAAAAATAAACATAGCCAATGCTAACTATAAAAATGTATTGCGGAAATTGTTTTGAACAGGCTGTTCAATAAAATGGATACATAATAAGTACATTCCACACTAAGTATACTAAGCATTTCAACTATGTATTGACAATGTAAATTGCGTTCACTCGCCTTTCCTGTGCTAGCAATCCGATTGCTTGCATTTCTTAAAGGATTTGGAGGACGTCCTTTGAAGCAGATGAGGGGAGATGCCCCAATGTATACCCACATATTCCTCCGCGCTTTGACCAGGGGTCACTGTGTAGACGCCAGTAGACTGGATGAGAACTATCAGCTGGCACAGTACAGTGGAGCAAGAATTAAAGCCACTGTGTATTTAAGGTATTATCACGTTTTATGTCACCTGTCATCTGCTTACTATCATTCAAGATACCACGCTTGGTTACCAAGCATTAGTCCGATATGGCTGCATTTATTGGCACACTGTCGCCTTCGAATAACATATACTACTAAGACCTCCCGGTAGGGACCAATATACGCATTTAATCATGCACAAATCAATCAATCCCCGCATGACATGGCTAAAATTTCTGTGCAAATAATATATATTGCATGGATTCTAAGCAGCAAATGCTATGTATCACCCATCATCTTAAGGAACTGACATGCCTAAATGCCTAAATAGAGGTCCTTTTGTTTGACGTACGCTTGGAACATTTGTTGCACAAGGACCAAGAACATCGGATGCCCCGTTGTGCGAAGTACACTAAGAGCGAACAAATCGAAAAAAACGCGCGAGCGCTTCCGAAGCTCCGTGCACATGACACACGCACGAAATCGGCAGGCGGCCGACTAAGTGCCGCGAAGGCCGCGCAGCGTAGAGACCGGCACCAGTCACAAACAGCAAAAGATAGTGACTACCTCGAGTAACAGCATATTTTACACCAAGGGGATTCGCGACTCACGAATTCAGTATACACTAATGAGTTACACAGAGTATGTGCAGTATCCGATCGCGAACTACAACAATTATAACAAGAACAAAGCTAGAAGCAGCGATATATATTGCTAGCATTCAGAAGTGCCGAAGAAAACCGAATTCGGCCGTCTAATGCTGGACACAAAGTACCAGTCACGTGGGATAAAAGGGGCCAAAACACAATCGAAGCTGAACCGCGAGCGATAAAAGCAAGGTGCGGTTCACGTACTATTGTACGAGTGCGCTGTAGCCCAAGGCAAGGAAATAGGACGGGTACTTCACCTCATCTTTTGCGCTACCGTTCTCGGAATGAACATTAACAAATAGCCCGTTTGTCAGTCCTCTTGTTGGCAACATTCTTGCTAAAGGGGAGACTGAAATACTACGGTGACGGCTGTCTAGGGGATATAGGCAACGTGTGCAGACACCGCAATTCCCGCCTTTCTTCGTATCCTGCAAAACTTTCTAGTTTCGCGCTTGACGGCCGATCCCGATGACAGGCACCGAAAAGCAATATTTCGTCTCTAACTTTCATCTTAATACTGCTCTTAACGCCTTAATTACAATGCCACTGAAAATGCGCCTCACATAGCCACAGCGACATGACAGTGAGCTTGAACATTGGCTTGAAGAGCAAATTGGTGCCCTCCACTAGGCGCTCTCGAATGAAACAAATCGCTGCACACGCAGTGCGAAGACACCAAAGCACAATACTTGCTTGACAAAAGGCAGCGCAACCGACAACAGTGAGAAATACGCGACTGCCCATACGAGCACGATTGCATGCTGAAATATGCACAGCCTTGTTTCACTCGTGTTAGATACGGGGCCGTTTCCTGAGCCTACTTCGAGTTCCCCAGACCACATCGAGTCGCACCACAGCTAATTAAGGGGCGCAGAAACACGGATGCCACAATCCTGAGGCGCGGCACGTGCAAACAAGTTGGCGGACCCCACTTCGTGTGCAGCCGGTGGAGCTATTCACTGCTTGGATCTTCCCGAAACTGAAGCGAGAGCCTGGCACTGTGGCGGGTAAAGTGGGCCCCGAAGCAAGACGGCTGTAATGCGCCGTGAAAACCTGGCGGCATCGCCCCCACCCATCTTTTGTGACGGCGCATTGCAAGTCAGCAAGGCAAGACCGCAGGGAGAAGGAAGCCCTCGGACAACCACCAAGCAGCGACTCTCTCCGCCGGGTGTGACACCATCGCACGGGCGCCTACCATTGGCCGAAAATGACGACACCCGAGCGGGCTCACCGATTGGCCGAAAATGACGTCACCTGAGCGGGCTCTCCCATTGGCCGAACGTGACGGGTCTTCGAGACACCGAAGGGCTTAAAAGACCCAGACCGGGAGCAGCAGAAGAGCATTCCTAGAGCATTCCAGAGCATTCCTTGTTTCGTCTCTTTCGAGCTTCTTGCCACGGGCGGCAGCGTTCGAGTTGCTGCCGGCCCGTAATGACTGTACGACTGTTAATTGACTCACTGTAAATAATGTAAATAAACCTCCTAAGTGTTTCATCTCGAAGTCCTCCTCAACTCCTACACTCGGCAGACACGGCAGCCTTGGCCACGCGATTGGTCATGTGACCGATGTGACGACGGTATCGTATCGCCACCTTGCGTAAGGTTGGATTGTGTTCATGGTGTTGATGGTAAATTATCAAGGGGCTTTAGCTGATGGGCTGTTGAAGCGCCGCGGTGTGAGCGCTTGGTGGGCGCGTCGTGCTTGTCGTGCACGTTGCTCGCTTCTGTTTATCGACTGCGAATCATGGCGCGCAGAGTGAGACGCCGCCCTCTCTTCTGTTGTTCTTTCGCGCGCTGGCTCACTTGCTCGATATGCCACTCCGTTTCCAGCAAGAGCAGTGAGCTGCGAGTTTCAACTGTGTATTTCGCAGGCCTTTCATTTCACCCTTTCGTTTCGGACGCCGTCAGTGCCGCATCATTGAGGTTAGACGATCGGCTCGTCTGAGCAGGCGCGATCACACCAAGCTATGCGCCCAAGCCTGCCGAACCCATACCATTGAGTCCCATGAATATTAAAGCGAATAGCCTACGGTCTTCCGCTGTTTTTATGTTTTTTAAGAGGTCAGTGGTCGGTCGTAAGTACTGTTGATCTGCAAGGAAGACGTTCGTTCGTTCTTTTGCTCTCTCGCCAACTGTATTTCGCCCGCCCTCGTTCTTTCGTTCGCTCGCTCGTTTGGGCTATTCGCTTGTACTGACATTCATCGACGGTGTTTTCTGCACATTGTTTTTGTATACATTGTGCTCCCAGTAGAATTCACCGCAACACTTTCTGCAGAGCACCGTTCCTATAGTAACGGATGTACCGATGCATTCCTCCGGGGCCATCGACAGTGGTGTTCGCTCTTTAACTCGATCCCTTTATTCATGCGTAATATAGAAAACGCCTTATAAATACACCGCACGAGAATGCTTACAAAATGTAACAGGGGAAAGATTAACCTGCCATCGGTAAAACACATCTGATTGTGTAAAAAAAACTAAAAACAAAACGTTTATTTATTTATTTATTTATTTATTTATTTATTTATTTATTTATTTATTTATGATACCCTCAGCGTCAACAGACATTACAGAGGGGAGTGGTACAAAATACAGAAAAAGAACAAAATTTTAACTACAAGAAGCCGCACAATGTTTCTAATTATGCGATGGTAGTTATGAAGAGGCAAAATACATGTTACAAAAATACTATATATATACAAAGAAGCAGTCCAGTTTTTCTAATTATACAGTAATAGCTATCAAGAGGCAGACTAGAACAAGATGCTACAGAGCATTGGTTAATGAAGTCACAAATTTTTCATGATCTCAAATTTTACTACCAATTTGGGAAGGCAATTCCAATCATTTGATGTGCGTGGTATGTAGGACTGTAGGACTGTAGGAATGATTCTGTTTTACACAACGGAATGTCAACTTTATGAGCATGATCCAGACGGTGCGAAACGTAATGAGGAGGAAGTATCAGTAAATCACGCAGGTAGGGATGATGATAGTTTGTGAAAAAGGCTTAAGCGAAGCTTCGCACGTCGAGAAGCAAGCGTAGGTAGATTAACGTTAGCTTTCATTACCTTGATGACCGCGATTTGATTGTAGTTAGAGAGTATAAAACAGACCGAATTATTTTGCACCATTTCATGCGAATGTACCAAATTATTATAATGCGGATCCCAAACCGAAGCGGCATATTCTAACTTAGGGCGAATGAGTGTTTTATGTAGCATTAGTTTGAGAGGCGAAGGTGATTTTGCAAAGTTACGACGAAGATATCCGAGCATACGTTTAGCGTAGCAATTACATGATAGATGTGAGTATCCCATGTTAGATTGCTACTGATGTGATCTCCGAGGTACTTATATCAAGATACGCTGTCGAGTAGTGAATTATTTAAGTGACAAATGGGTAAACTAGTAATCTTTCTAGACACTCGCATGAATTTTAATTTTTAATGTTTAGTTCCATAAGCCATGTATTACACCACTCAAAGACTGCGTTAATGTCAGCTTGAAGAAGGGCGGCGTCATTTGGACTTATTTCTCTGAATATTACGCAATCATCGGCAAACAAATGAACGGATAAGGAAACACAGCATGGTAAATCGTTAATATATATAGATGAGGAAAAGAAGAGGACCGAGGACTGAGCCCTGCGCTACACCAGAATGGACTGTGCATTCTTCAGAATTCGCGCCGTTGGCTGAAGAGAGAGAGAGCAAATGATAAAGGAAAGGTAGGCCGTTGGCTGAAACAAATTGAGAACGGTTAGCAAGAAAACTTTCAATCCAGATTAAAATGCAGGGATCGAGCTTAAGTAGTCGTAATTTATAAACGAGCAGTTTGTGACACACTTTGTCTAATGCTTTAGCAAAGTCAAGAAAAATGCAGTCAGCCAAGGACCTATTGTCAAGAATGGTGTTTAGTTTGTTTACAAAAAGTGTTACTTGAGTTTCACACGAGTATGATTTGCGAAATCCATGCTGTGATGTTGCGAAAAATGAATGCGCCTCCAAAAAAGTAGCTAGATGAGAAGCCAAGATATGCTCTAGTATCTTACAGGGTATACTTGTGAGCATTTTAGTTAAGATGATTGATGTGTAACAAACTGTGCTTTGAAGTAATTTCACATTAATGTGATCACTACCCGGCGCAGAGGATTGTTTTAGTGACCTAATGATGCTTGCGACACCATCATAGCTGATAATGAGAGGCAACATTACACCATGATCATATGGTCGTAGGTGTGGTGGAGTGGAATTGTTGGGTAACGAAAAATGTGTTGCGAAAACTTCATTTAGTAGTCCGGGACACTGGTTGGCCGGTATAGCGTCACCATTAACGTCACTGAGCGCTATTATATTATTGTCTTTAAAGTCAACCGTGCGCAAAATTGTTTAGGATTAGTTTTAAGCATAGAAGGTAATGTGCTGCTTAGGAAGTTATCTTTGGAGTCTTTTAGGGCCTGCGCATACTCACCGGCACTCTGTTAGTAGGCTGACAAACGAGCATTGGTACGGCTTAGTTTAGCCGATTTAAACAGGCGCCTTTTCTTATTAGACAAGCGTTTTAGCTGATGATTATACCATGTTTTTTTTTTAGATTAGAGGTGATCGAGCAAACAGGGATGTGCCTATTTGTGAATTCAGTCACTTTATTAACAAAGATACTCCAGTTTGACTGAACATTACGGCATTCAAATTTACGCAAGTATTCATCAAGGAGCACTGCGAGTTCATTATTAATTGAAAGAAAGTCAGCCTTGTTATAATTTCTTAATGCCTTGATCTTTTTAATCGGTTTAAGACGCTCGAGGCAAACTTTAAATGAAAGTAGGCAATGATCGCTGATACCTGGCAAGCATGTTAGGTCGGAAATAAGATCGGGTCGGGTAGTAAAAACAAGGTCAAGTGTATTGGAAACAGACGTGGTTATTCTTGTTGGTTCCTTAAGGATTTGGGACAGTGAAAAGGTATTGCACAATTCCAAGAAATCTTGCGCCATAGAGGAGTTAGGATACACTGTGGGGGGATCATTGTTCCACATAATATTCGGCATATTAAAATCACCAGAATTAGAATCACTAGGAAGTAATTAGGTCGGGCACTGCGCTCACTGTGTAGCAGCTCTTTGAATTTCGCCGCGTATCCTTCAGTAGCTGCGTGCGATGGCAAGCGGTTCCATTCGACGATAGTGCGTGGTATGAATGAATTTGCAAAACGATGAGAGTGACATATCGGTCGTTTCGCATTTGCACCGGTGGAGCGTGACAGAAAAGTTACTGCAGGGGATTGGAATAAATCGTCAGAAACAATTTAATGATGATAAGGTTTATGAAAAAAACAAAAGCTATTGAAATGGAGGATGCTCAGTCAGAATCAGCACTAACTCTCGCATGGCCTACTGACTGGCAGCGCTCCTCCGAAGTCCATGTGGAGCCGTTGTCCGCGTCACAAAGAGCGGCTTCAATGTTACTGCACTCGCGCACCATTTCTTCGTGGCCTGTTCCGGCGTCAGCATCATTCGCAATCCTTCGTCTCTTATGGCGTGAGGTCAACACCACAAAAGGCTTCTTTTTCCTAGCCGAACTCATGCCAATTCAGGGCGAATACAGCAGCAATTGACACGACGAGTGCCTCTCGATAAATGGGGAATTCTACCGCCAAGAACGGCGCCGTCGAAAACCCAGCACGCGAACTGAACAGATACGGCTAGTCTTACGAAAACGTTTTTGAAACATACTCACCTCTCGTTTTTAAGCTATTCTGCTTGCGACGTTTTTAATGCGTCGAGTTTCGTCAAAAATCTGTTTGAGACGTTCAATCCATTGATACGAGGTTTTGAAGATTTTGTGTGCTACCTGGGCAGGGCTTTGTGCCGGGTTCTCAGGACTGCTCTTTACGTTAGCTCCCAGAGAAGAAATAAAGTTGATTCTAAAAAAAATTCACCTATGATTACGATACTCCCTAATGCGAAATTTGGGCACAGCTGTATACGTATTTTCATTTCGTGATATATTGGCTGGTACGTACAATCTATCTCGCTTGACACGTTGCAAACGGAGCGAAGTGGGGCGCGACTGCCTCGCTAATCGGGAGATCGCAAGAGGCAGAGCGGGGGTGAAGCGTGGGCGCGATTCACAGCAGCCGCCGCAGACAGACCTCCGCTCATGCAGCGCTTTGTTTACGCTTCTCTGGCGCCATCTCGTAGACATCGTCGCCACAGAGGGGCACTACGCTTCTCACGTTTTCGCCATACCTTTCTCTTCCGCTTTCCTTCTCACGCTCTCTTCGCTATCGGCCTCTTTCATCCGCCGTTGCGCTCCGCATTTGCTCTTTCATCCTTCGCTGTGCTCGTTCGCTCGGTTACGAGGTACGACGCCGACGCTCACCGCAGGAGCGGGCGCCTAAGAGCTGCGCTCTAAATAATCGGGTTCCATTCCACCCTGTGAAAGTGGATGTGCAGCGAAGCTGTTGCCGACGTCAGACAAGCACAGCCGACATTAGACGACGTTACACAAGCACCAACACCGCTAGCGACGTACGTTACATGCGTCCGCACGTGCAGCATACTTCATTCTTCTAGGCCCTCCGCCAAGCGCATGCGGCTTATTAAACCAAATGAATGTTTGAAAGTTCACCGCGTCAGAAAATGCGCAAGGTAAGACTCACACACAAGCTGCAAACATGATAGCCACAGTTTATTTGTGTTACCTCGATCTTACGCGGAAACTGGAAGACGAAGCCTTTCTCTCACTCCCGTTTGTGGTCTGTCTGAGCGGCGGCTAGGCGGCGGCACCGTTTTAGAACATTGTTTACCGATTACCGTCGCAGCACATGCTGTGCTATAGATGCAACAGGCAGAGCGCCCACGCATCAAGGACAGCGGCATTGTGTGCACACATTCGTCAAGCGCGGACGCAAGCGTGCGGAAGTGCAGCGTGCATCCTCATTCTACTATAGTCTCTCCGCCTGGCTCAAGTGGGTTATTGAACTAATTCAATTTCTCAAAGTAAAATGCGTCACAAAATTTGTAAAATATGACTTACACACAACCTGCAGACGTGACAGCATTAAATTGCAATTCGAATATACGCGGAAACATAATTGTGTTACGTGGTAACTTAAAAAATCTTTTTCCGGCTACCGTTTGTTTTTCGATGAGCACAGACCGATAAATCCAGACCAACTAGACGCTACCAGCTTTGTTGTAAAAAAAGGGTGGAGGGGGGGGGATATGGGGAGGGGTGGTCTTCTTTTTCTCTAGTAGAGTGAGCGAGAGTGTCACTTTTGGGCTTCGCAAAGTATATAAACGTGCACAAGGCTGCAGACGTGCGCGCTGGCTCATTCACTGCATTAACATCCTGGAAATGCAAGACTTTGGTTATACAGGGCCCAAATTTGTTGCCAAAGGGACTCACTTTGTCCGGGACCCTTTTGTTGCACCCAGGGCGCGCGCTTACAGAGGCTGGCAGACGTGCCCTCACTGCAGGGCCAGCGTTCTGCCGAAGTGCCGTAATAAAGTATAGCTCGTCTCACTAATACCGTGCAGCGTGGTAACAGCTATAGAATGGGCGTCACCTAGTCGGGTCTCGAATCCACAGCACTGTTCGAACCAAATGGCAGCTTCTGATGAGGATGCCGCCCAGGCTATCGGGATTGGCCATGAAAACATAAACCTTTGCGTGGGCTAGCGCCTTTCTGAATTCAGCGCATGATTATAGGGTGAGGCCAGGCCTAGCCTTCGCCACGATGCACGTTTTCAGAGAGTAGGCATAAACATACCGACCGCGGTGCGGTGCCGTTTCAGCTCTGCATCTACGCCCGCTGTGACCTTTCAGGCATATACTACGAACGCTTTTTTTTAATCTTTCCTCTTAAGTTCCGCACAACGCGCCGGGTGTTTACTTTGCTACGTCGCGATGATGAAAACACTTAGCACTTGCGCGCCACCCCCGTAAGAGGGCTGCATTTACGGCATCGTCAAAGACGCCTCCCTGAATGGCGCTAAGTATTTTCGACCATTTGCCGCGCAAAGTCGACGTACTATAATGGGGACACTTTTCTTCCCGTGAGCGTTCTCTGGTAGCCTACTCGGCCGTTCGTCGGCTCTCAAGAGCGTCTCGTGTGTTCTCGAATGCGCCTCTTGGGTGCTTACTTTATTGAGCCGGAATCCCATAGACTAAAGAATGTCGTAGCGCAGCGGCCGTTATCGGTGCGGTGCAATTTCGCGTGCTAAAACCGCAGTCATCCCATAGGCCGGTGAATAAAATTTATTTTATATCCCGGTGTTCAGGTTGCGCGCGATGCTGTCAATGTTACTATTTATTACATGCGTCCTGGAGGCTTCTACCCTTAATGTTCTTGGCGGTAGTGTATTTCGCGGATACTTTCTTGCAGTTCCAACTTAATTCGCTTGCTTTTGACGTCTTTTCTGTATACAACCACTTACTTACCGTATTCCGCAAAGGCCACAGTTAGCGGGGGCTGGTTCAATACAGCGTTTTTTTTTAAATTTTATTCCGGACATGCCAGGATGAAGTTCTGTCAGTCAAACTAGCAGCCTGGTTAATCCATGTTTTGAAATAGCACAAAAACTGCACAGAGCTTCCATACCAACCAATGTTGTTCACATCGCTTGTCCGATAATTCATAAAGAAAGCGATCTACAATAGGCTGTAGTTTCGTGCCATCAGAAGTGATGCCTACCATCTTATAAGCCACTGGCGTGTCAGTACGCAGGCAGCATTCTGGACTTCGCCAGTCATCGTAGGCGTCTGATAGACTGATGGCTTTGAAAGCCCATTCATCGCTCTTGGATGCCTCCAAGAAATATGATTTGTGCTTCCAATGAGGTTTTTTATTCAGCTGCAGTGCGTGCAAGTTACAAGTAAACTAATTCTCTCTTTGTGCACACCCTTCTCTCTTATCGTCGCATTCATCTTTGTTTGGTGGTAGTATCGTAAAAGAAACTGTTCCACAAAGGAGCGTGCCGCCACCGTAATATTTCGGTATACGGCTACTAAACCAAAAGCCTTCCGAAGACTCACAGTGTGCAGCGCTACCCTTGGATCTGATTCAAAGTCTCTCAGCACCTTGTACTAGCTGTCGTAACCGTGAAGGTTCATTTCCCTATTCAAAGTCATCTTGCGATGCTGTGCTCGGCATACAAGAAATTTGTGCATATAGGCACGTACAAATTTTTTTTCGACACGCCACTAACTATGTTTCAGTGCGTATCGGGCAGTACAGGCTTGAAGAAAAAAACAGGAAAATAAATAATTTGGAAACAAATGAACTCGTGAATCTTTCTTGAGGCTATGGCGTGACATAACTGCTTTGCGAACGTCTAAGAACGCTTGGTTATTTCTTATATTCAATATAAAACAATAGTATTTTCACTTCTCCGACTACTTTCCTCTACAGCAGGATAAATGATGCAGGGAAACAAACGAAGTTTTCTCACTGTGCACACATCAACCCTCTCCTTTTTTATTTGCTTTTGTTTCTATTTAACGCACCAGAATGTAGATTTCTGCACTGGCGAAGAGTAGCACAAAAATCTGAAAACATTCATACACGAACACATTCTTGTTTGCAGGTACAGAGCTCTGCGACGCTTTCTTTAATTGAAGTTGACTAAATTTCCTTATACGCAGATATTTTTCATAACCTGACGTGGCCGCCTTAAGGAACTGTGCATATAGCTAAAAACTGTAATCTGAGCGGGAGCGAGGGTGGTCGTTTACAGTAATAAGTGCTGTTTAGACGACGCTTATGCGTTACTCGTCATGTGCTTCAGTTATAAACTAACCGAACGCTTAAATAAAGCTAAGAAGCATACTGACTTTCACATTTCTACCGCACCTCGTCCTCAACAGACTTATTGCAACACATTCCGTAGCCTAACTGTGGGATCGCTAGTTTGCAGCACGTCTGCATGAATGGCAGCACCTGCGGGAAAGAAAAGACAGGCCGTCTCACCAATTGATTAGTTTATAAAATGCATCACTTGGTGGCGGTGCATTGCAGTGCCGTTCATGAGCGAATTGTCTTTGCTCGCGTTTCTTCTCTTTGGCGTCAAATCAGGCTTCTCGTTTCCGTTCACTCTTCCGATGTTGCCTCCGTGCTAGCAGCACACTGCTTCCTAGTTCAGCCAGAACGCATCTCCAAAGTAACCGGCGGCTTCGCCGTCTCTTTCCAGCGCCAAAGCGTCAATCCCCCAGTCCCTAATATTAACATCCTGCGAAGCCAGCTTGCTGTTTGGTGACGTAGCGCAATGAAGCCGCATACCCTGTTTTTGGAAACCGATAAAGTGGTACGAATGCCTGCTCGCTGCACTGACTTTTAATTCCCCCCTTGAAGTCACCATGCCAAACGTTTAATACGCCTTATTCGTCCTCATAAAACTTACTCGTGCCGATATCCCCCTGCTCTAGTGCAGGGTAGCAAACTACACGTGCGTCTGGTTAACCTCCCTGCCTTTCCTGTCTTCTCTCTATTCTCTCAACTTTTGTGCGTAGTTCCTAACGCAGCTTTTAGGCCACACTGAGTGTTGCTCGTATATTGCGCTAGCGCGCAAAAAAATGACACAGACAGGAACATGAAAAAGACACACCGAACACTTTATTTCTTATTTCTTATTTTCAGGAGGGCACAAATATACAGGCAAAAATACGCGTGCTACAAGATCAAACCCTGAAACGCATGCGCAATGGCACCCTATTGTGCAAGAATTTCATTTCCTTTGCTGTCAAAGATAAGTTCGGTTTGCTGACGCAGGCCTGTTTTTCCCGATGAATAAGAGAAGTCTCGAGTATTTCCCGCTCTCTCTGATCTGTGCTAGAAGTAAATCACTTGAGTCTTATCAAAGAGCGTCTTGCATACATTCTCACTGCGCGTGCAATGTGCCGCAAAGTGCTCAGATTCCGATGGTGCTTCGACAAGCAGCTTGTGCTCCATTAGACGAACGTTGATGTCTCGGCCTGTTTGGCCGATGTAGCAACTTCCGCATGACAGCGGAATTCCGTAAACCCCATTTGTCCTGCACTCCACATAAGGCAGTTCATGTTTAATTGGGCAAGTTGGTTTCCTGCGATTGGCGCCACTGACCACTTGGCAATGTTTCCCGAGTTTATTCGGTGCCGTGAGCACAACTCGGACATTGCCTTCCTCCACCACCTTTTTAAGGTGGTGTGCCAGCTGGTGAATAAAGGGCAGTGCCACGCATCTAGCCCGCTCTTGAGCATGTCGCTCAATCGTCAACGCCTGATCACCAGCTTTAACCACTTTTGTCAGGCCTTCAGCCACGGACGCTCCAAGTTCCCTAGGGAATTCCGCTGCCTTTGTCAGGCGGACTGCCTGTATATGTACACTTTCAGGAACCTTGTGTGAGCAGGACTTGGCCATGGTAGCACGTAAGCATGCCTTGGCGATCCCTCTTTACTAATTAGGAGTGGGCCGAATCAAAATTCAGTATACTTTTTTTCGACCTTGGCTGGTACACATAACTAACGCGCCCAAGTCGTTGAAGAAAAACCGGACATCCAAGAACTGTAGGCTACCCTCGAAGATTTTTGTGCAAACGCGTTTACCGCGGCAAAGTTCAAGAAGCACGCAATTTCCCTTAGCAGAAAGCTCAATCTGGCTAATCTTCAGAAAAAAAAATAGAAGGGGCCGATAGAAACGGCTTGACCGTAATTTTCTCGGCCAAAACTCCCAAACCGGAGTTCCCCTACGTTCGATAGTCACCGAGGCAGGTTTTTAGCAGGGTATTTTTTCCAAATTCCTCCAAAAACTTTGAAGCGCCTTCCAATTGATCACCCGTTAAGAGTGTCTAACTGAAAGGTTATTAGTGTGGTTTGCTGGGCAGGTTGGTGCATTGCATGGTGAACGTATAAGGGGTTCCAGGTTATAATTGATTGTTTCTCTCACGAAGGGAGGTCATCGGAAGCTAACTTTCCTTTTTCGATTGACATCGCAGCCTCGTTTTATTCCATTCCTCAAAGTGATATTTTAGCGACAGTGAAGGACAGTATTGAATCGTCGGGAACTGTGGGCTTCCAAAATGATGCGGGTATTTCTATGGAAAATTTCTTAACGCTTTTAGAGTTTTATCTTTCCACTACTTTTGTAAATTTTGAGCGTGGTAGTTTCATTCAGCGAGGGAGTGTGCATAGGCTCATGCATCGCCCCGGTGGTGAGTGAATTGTTTTTAGCTAGTTTGGACAGACGCATTGAAGCGTGCCTTGAAGACAACAAATTTTTAAAAAAATTTTCTAGTACGTCGATGACTTCCTGGTTGTCGTGCACATAGGTCAAGGTGTTGGGAATGAGGCTGTAGTCCAAAGGACATTAGCCGTTTTTAAGTCATGCGCTCAACGTCTGACCTTCACCCATGGGCTTAGTAACGACGGTAGCCTACATTTCTTGGATGTTCGGTTTTTCTTCAGCGAGTCGCGCGTTTGTTATATGTACCAGCCAAGGTCGAAAAAAAGTATACTGAATTTTGATTCTGCCGACTCCAAATTGTTAAAGAGAGCGATCGCTAAGGCATGCTTACGTGCTGCCATGGACAAGTCTTGCTCACACAAGGTTCATGAAAGTGTACACATACAGGCAGTCCGCCTGACAAAGCTAAGGTTTCCTAGGGAATTGGTGGCGCCCGTGGCTGAAGGCCTAACAAAAGTGGTTAAAGCTGGCGATCAGGCGTTGACGAGTGAGCGACAAACTCATGTTCGGGCTAGATGCGTGGCACTGCCTTATATTCACCAGGCAGGAAGAAAGGCAATGACCGAGTTGTGCTCACGGCACTGGATAAATTCGGGAAACTTTGCAAAGTGGTCAGTGGCGCCAATCGCAGGAAATCACCTTGCCCAATTAAACATGAACTGCCTTATGTGGTGTGCAGGACAGATGTGGTTTACAGAATTCCACTGTCATGCAGAAGTTGCCACATCGTTCAAACAGGCCGATGTATCAACGTTCGTCTAATGGAGCACAAGCTGCTTGTCGAGGCACCATCGGGATCTGAGCACTTGGTAGCACATTGCAAGCGCTCCGAGAATGTATGCATGCCGTTCTTTGATGAGACTCGACTGATTTACTTCTAGCGCAGATCAGAGAGAGCTTGAAATACTCGAAGCTTTCCTTATTCATGGAGGAAAACAGACCTGCGTCAGCAAACCAAACTTATCTTTGACAGCAAAGGAAATGAAATTATTCCACAATAGGGTGCCATTGCGCATGCGCTTCAGGGATTGATCATGTAGCACGCGTCTTTCTGCCTATATGTTTGTGTCCTGCTGAGAATAAAGCCAGTTAATGTCTAGCGTTGTGTCCTTTTTTACGCGATAGTGCAATGTCCCCTTAAACGAATAACCACCAATTAGCCCAGGTTTCTGCCTTAAGAGGAAGCTTTAGCTCGGGCCCAACTCCGACGCGGCCTATTCAAATACATGTAAAACGCAAAAACGTTTTTATGAGATAACCGCTGGACCGATTTTGATGAAATTTGTTGCATTTGAAAGAGAAAGTTAAATTCTAGTGACTGTTGGAAGCGGAATTTCGATTTAGGGCTTGAATTTTCTTAAAACGATTTTCAAATATTTGACCGTTTGAAAAATATAGAAGCACGAAGTTTACAAATTCGTAGCTCTGCATCAAGAACTGATATCGCGGTTCTGTAAACGGCATCCATTAGATCATTCAAAGCGGACAAATTCAATATGTCATTTTACATCTTACGTGAATTTGTTACGTTGGTTACAACGGTTTTGCAAAAGTTGTATTTCCGTATGATTACATTTTTTTATATTCATGTGTAAAATATCAATTTTGTCCGCTTTAGATGTGCTATTAGATGCAGTTCACAGAATTGTATTATCATTTTTAGTGGTTGAGTTACAGAGTTGTAAACTTGATAGTTTCGTTTTTTGAAAATTCTTGATTTTTTCCAATTTTTAATAAAAAATTGACGACCTAACTAAAAAATTCGAAACCAACAGTCACTAGATTTTAAATTTGTCTTTTAAATCCAACAAACCTTGTCAAATTTGGTGCAGTGGTTGCCGAGAAAAACGAATTCTCCTTTTACATGTATTTAGATAGGAGCACTCGAGCTAAAGCTTCCTCTTAATAAGGGAGTGTTGCCTGGGTGAGCTCATGCGGGAAATACTGGCTGTGAACACACAGTGACCGTAGTAGATATGAACGGAGAATTTACACCCCTATCCGCGGTGTATCGGCGCTGCATCGGCATTTGTGTTCCACGCATTGGTGGAAAGGTGGAATTGTCAGGACATTAGCGTTGGAAGACACAGCTTTCGTGTTCAGTTTCTGTGGTCGGCAGAAGAAAAAAATTCTCTGCAATGTTTAAAGCAAGCCGCAAAACCACTCAGTGTCCCTACTTCTGCTATCGCTGTAGAATGGCCTTGGCTGCTTTGAAAGCCACAAAATGTTAACGGCGTAAGACATAAGGGCGCAATAGACGTAAATACGGGACCGCACCCTTTCAACTAACGAAAGTTCACAGGAACTTCAACACATGTCGAAGGCCAAGTATCAACAGTTCTTTACATAGTCGTGAGCACATCAATAGCAGTTCTATGAGAATTTGAATGCTATTTCCCAACATTGTAATACGACATGCAAACAAATAGTAAAATAAAATATTTCTAACTAATAGCCCAATACTAATATTTCTCAATGTCATTTCCGTGAATGGAAAAGACTGGTAGATCGGTTGCTAAGTAAATCCTGTCGGTGTTCACAGCGCGACTTCAGATGAGTTTCCAAGTTCACTGCCGCAACCTTCTCGCATCAAAATTGTGGCGTCCGATTTATAACGCCACCATCTCTCTGTGGTACTCTGCAGTCACTATCAGTGTTCAACTGACTTCCTTGCGATACATTTGATGATTGCTACGCCTCCTGGTGTCTAATAAGCCAATAAAACAATTTGTTGAAAGGCTGTCTGAGGATTGCAGTATTTGGACAATGGAGTCCTCAATTCAATTTTGGTGTCATCTTTCGAATACAGAGAAACGTCAGCCAACGGAAGGCGCTAGAAAATTAAATTTTAGGGATTTACGCCTCAAAACTGCAAAGGCTGGTCATGAGTGTCGCCGTATATAGTAGCGGGCTCCGGGTTAATTTTGACCGCCTGGTTGTTCTTTACGTGCCCCTAAAGCTAAGAACGCGAACGTTTTGCAACCAAGTATTTTCCATTGAAATTCGGCCAGTGCTGCCGGGAATCGAATCCACGAACTCTTGCTCAGCAGCAGAATGTCATAAACACAGAGCCTTCGCGGTAGATTATAAGCATTTGGAATCACACGGAGGTGCACTAGCAGACGGCACAAGCCATTTGTTCTCAGAACGATAGGTTTCGCACCCAGACTACAGTTGCACTTGACGGCCCGGTGCGCTAACCAATGCGCCACCACTTCAGTGCAATGCAACTTCAACAAGGAGGTCTTAGTTAGAAGACCAAATTTTTCAGCATTTGCACGCCTTAAAATAGGAGGTGCAAGCAATTATGACCGAGAAAGGACAAAAAGAAAGGATGTGAAGTCTGCAGGAACGGCACAACAAAGGCGATAGAAATACGACGCCGGTGAGGTTTCCCGCATCTCTGCAGCACCATCAGTATTCCAGTAGAGGCGACGTTCGATGATCATGGAAGTCATTGCGATGGCGGCATGGGACTGCGATGTGCCAGGATGCGCGCAGCTCTAGTTTTCAGTTTGTTTGTTTATTCTCTGAAGAACAATCCTGCGCCGAGCATCCTTTGCAGGCACTTGTAGGGGAGACTTTGTAACGAGGAGACGTGTGTGGAAATATCGACGCCGGTTGAACAAAAATAAAGGCACATTGCATGCTCCTTGTCGTAATTGCCAGAATAAACAAAATAATAAATTTATTTCACTAATTTATGCGTAATCAGTTCAATTGGTAAATAAGTCTATAACTACTTGAAAGTTAATTAATGTCAATTTCCTGATGCTATACACAACTGCGCAAGTTACTCCTTAGCTATACGCTACTGCTCACATTGCTCGAAATGTTTACGTTGCTCTAAAGGTAAACATCAAGTCACCGTTATATATATTCCGCTAACTTCAATGTAGGCCGCCCAACATTAAGAAATAAAAAAAAAATCAAAACCTACGCGTATGCTTCCTGTGCTGTTTTCGACGTCTAAGAAACCACTGATGCGTGCTACTCCTCAAGAAGGCTACACTTGCGGAAAAGCCAGCTTTAGAAAGCGCATTTTAGGGAGGTTTCTGGAGCATGGTCAGAATTTCAGGCACGCTGGAAGTGTCGAGGATGCAGCCCTTCTGCAGATGTCTTATTCCAAGATTGTTCGCTTTATTTTTCCAGCGGACCTGCCTCCAAGACATGCCCCTTGGGCCTGATTGATTGATTGATTGATTGATTGATTGATTGATTGATTGATTGATTGATTGATTGATTGATTGATTGATTGATTTGGATTAGAGTGCCAAAGCAAAGCGTTGGCTATATTACACGCTGGCATAGAGAGCGAGAGAAAGAGCAAGGACAGGAAAGGCAGGGAGATCAGCACGACAAGCACCTGGTTTGCTACACTACACAGGGGGTGGGGGAAAGGGGAACAGAAAGAAGAAAAGAGGAAGAGAGCGAGTACTGGATGCGTGTGGGAGGATGCACCGGGACACTATAAACGGTCTCTTAAGCCGGTGCACATCAAGTAGTGTACTAATACATGCCGGCATAAAAATCTAAATGGGTGGGCGGGAGGGGAACTGGATTTTTTGTTCTTTTTTGCGCTTATAATCTCGCATGATATCGGCTCCTGTCTTACGTTGGTCACGAGAGCAGCTTCGGGACTTTAGCGCTCCAAGTTAAGGCCACCCGCCGTGGAGGCGTAGTGGCTATGGTGTTGCGCTGCTTAGGCTGAGGGCACGGGATCAAATACTGGCCACAGCGGCGCCGCATTCCGATGGAGACAAAGTGCAAAAATGCCTGCGTACCCTGCATTGCGTGGACGTTAAAGAATCCCATCTGGCCAAAATTGATCCGAAGCCCTCACTACGGCGTGCATAATAGTCATATCGTTACTTTGGCACGTAAAACCCCAATGATTAATTTAATTACGTTAAGGCCCACATCAGGGCTACGCATGAAAACGCGAACAGAAGTGAGACTGACCGGCCTGCGTTTCCCTCCGTGCAGCAGCGAACAATATGTGCCCCAGCCGGTGGAGGGCCGAGCAACCTGGCGGTGACCGTGGCTGCGGCATCAGCCCCGTCACCTCGCACGTCGCGGCGCCGACGGGCCCCATCGCGCCTCTCCACAGAGCTCCCGGCAGGGGTGACGTTAGGCCGACGCAGAGCCGTCACGACCTCGGACCACAAGACCTGTGCACTGCTGCATACCAGGCTCAAGGGGATCCGCCTCGAGGACATCGCGTGAGTGGAACGCCTGTTTTATTTTTCTTCTGTGTGAGGCCCGCCGCACGTTTCGTATAAGAGTATATGCAGCCTTTTGCCAGCCGTTCTTCGGTGCAGCCTGAAGGTTATTTCATTTTCAGTTGATGGTTGCTGGTCTCTCTAGAATTCTGGCCAGTACTCATTAGCAGTAGTCATCCCCGCCAGTGCAGCGTCTACCTTCCATCTTTTATTTTAATTAAATAAAAATAAACATTTCATCAATGTTACACGTACTAGTGATATGTTAACGCACGCTTGCAAGATCAAACGCAAATTCGCGATGGTTTTGCCAATCGCAGGCTGTCTGCAGCACTGCGCGTACGGTGATACTGATAGAAGGCTTCCATATTAAAAGCATTTAATGCATCTTTGCAGGTGCAAGATGTTTGATAAATGCAGTGGTGGAGCACACAGTGAAAAAAAATGAAAACGGTCGAATGCTTAGCGTAGCTACACATCGTCCGTCGGGCGTATTTCTGAATTTTTCACGAAGGCTGCCCAAGTGGGAGAACGCGCGTAGAATGAGATGTTCCGAGATCCTACCACCTATGTTATATAATATATGTTCAAATGTTGTTCCTGAGCTGCAATCTATATCGGTGCGTGGAGTCGCATGCCTGGGTGCGTGCTTTCAGCGCGGAAGCCCACCAGGCGTTTTCTCCGACCAGGAAACTGCGATACGGATCTTTTCTAAGGAAAACACTAAGTGCGGCAGAGGAAGCTTGCTAGCTCCTGGACCAAGGATGATCTTAAGCTTGCAAGCCTTCTCTGCTCCCGATGGGGATTTCCCTAGGCGGTGCACAAAGAAACATATACCTTCAGCGAAGAAGCGACCATGTGAGACGAGACAGCAATTAGCCGAAAAAAATAACGACTGCCAGCCTCCATTGCTTACAGAGACATCCCTGCTAGTGCTTAGCACTGGTGCTTACAACCTCTCCCTGCCTTCTGCAGCTGACTCTGACTGTCAGCGGCAGAGATCTTCGAATGAGCCTTGCGTCGACCTAGAGTGTCGTATATACTGATTGCTAGGACTCCGGACCATTGATCGCGATTTGATTCGTGTCGGTGACGTGCCTATAGTTTCGAAGATTTGCTGGATTGGTGTTGTTGTCTGCGGCTGTTCTCAAATTTAGCCTTCCCGCAGTTCATTATGATTGCGCTCATCTACTTGTTTTTGTAAATTTTTTGCGAGAATGTACTTACCGGGCGTCAGAAACCACTGTGGTCAATTGAGTGCGGTTCCGAGGCGATCAACTCTGTCGGCCGTGCGCACTGTCATCAGAACTGAGAGGTGTGCGCGCACCTTTCTATGTTGTATCTTGAAATTTGTGCTCGAAGAAGGTGCAAGGACTGATGAAGGCTGGCCATGTGCGCGTGACCGGCGGCCGTATACTGGGCCTCGCAACTCAACGCGGTGATGGCGTCACGTAGGCCACTCGGCCGTGTTCCCCGTAGTGCAGACGCTTGGCTACACTCGGCGAGCACTGGCAAAAAAAAATTAATCTGGCTTGTCTGCGCCTGTTGCAAACATGGCGTCTTGAGAAAGTGCATATGGCCTGACGGCAGGATCACAGCTACCTGCGTGCAGAAATAGTAGCAACGAAGAGGACATTACCTTGAAATATGTCGGGTGTGTCAGCGAATACTTTCAAAATTCTTGTTTAAATTATCTGTGACAGATGGTCGACAGATAGTTCAAGTGGCTGAGGAGTTCTATAGAGATTTATACAGTACCAATGGCACCATACTGGCACCACGACGATATTGGAAGAGGGAATAGTCTAGAGGAATTTGAAATCCCACAAGTAACGCTGGAAGAAGTAAAGAAAGCCTTGGGAGCTATGCAAACACGCAAGGCAGCTGGGGAGGATCGGGTAACAGCCGATGTGTTGAAGAATGGTGGGCAGATTGTTCTACAAAAACTGGCCATCATGTATACGCAATGCCTCATGACTTCGAGCGTCTGGGAATCTTGGAAGAACGCTAACATAATCCTAATCCATAAGAAAAGGGACGCCAACGACTTGAAAAATTATATACCGATCAGCTTACTGTCCGTTGCCTACAAAGTATTTACTAAGGTAATCGCAAATAAAATCGGGAACACCTTAGACTTCTGTCAACCAAAGGACCAGGAAGGATTCCGTAAAGGCTACTCAACAATAGACCATATTCCTACGATCAATCAGGTCATAGAGGAATGTGCGGAATATAACCAACTCTTATATATAGCTTTCATTGATTACGAGAAAGCGTTTGATTCAGCCGAAACCTCAGCAGTCATTGAGGCATTATGGAATCAGGGTGTAGACGAGCCGTATGTAGAAATACTGAAAGATATCTATAGCGGCTCCACAGCCACCATAGTCCTCCATAAAGAAAGCAACAAAATCCCAATAAAGAAAGGCGTCAGGCAGGGAGATACGATCTCTCCAATGCTATTCACAGCGTGTTTACAGGAGGTATTGAGAGACCTGGATTGGGAAGAATTGGGGATAATAGTTAATGGAGAATACCTTAGTAACTTGCGATTCGCTGATGATATTGCCTTGCTTAATAACTCAGGGGCCCAATTGCAATGCATGCTCACTGACCTGGGGAGGCAAAGCAGAAGGCAAAAATTTATCCGCAGAAAACTTAAGTAATGTTTAACAGTCTCGGAAGGGAACAGCAGTTTATGATAGGTAGCTAGGCACTGGAAGTGGTAAGGGAATACATCTGCTTAGGGCAGGTAGTGACTGCGGATCCGGATCATGAGACTGGAATAATCAGAAGAATAGGAATGGGCTGGGGTGTGTTTGGCAGGCATTCTCAGATCATGAACAGCAGGTTGCCATTATCCCTCAAGAGAAAAGTGTATCATAGCTGTGTCTTACCAGTACTCACCTACGGGGCAGAAACCTGGAGGCTTACGAAAAGGGTTCTACTCAAATTGAGGACGACGCAACGAGCTATGGAAAGAAGAATGATAGGTGTAACGTTAGAGGATAAGAAAAGAGCAGATTGGGTGAGGGAACAAACGCGAGTTAATGACATCTTAGTTGAAATCAAGAAAAAGAAATGGGTATGGGCAGGTCATGTAATGAGGAGGGAAGATAACGATGGTCATTAAGGGTTACGGACTGGATTTCAAGGGAAGGGAAGTGTAGCAGGGGGCAGCCGAAAGTTAGGTGGGCGGATGAAATTAAGAAGTTTGCAGGGACAACATGGCCACAATTAGTACATGACCGGGGTAGTTGGAGAAGTATGGGAGAGGCTATTGCCCTGCAGTAGGCGTAACCAGTCTGATGATGATGATGATGATGATGATGATGGTGGTGGTGGTGGTGGTGGTGGTGGAACAGATGGCGTACATTACTGGCACAAAAATTTAAATGTATAATTGACTAATTAATAGGGGCATAGATTAACAAAGATTAACACACACTTCTTAAAAAATATATTTTTTGAAAGTGTTCGCTGAAACACCCTGTGTAGAGAAAGGGACAATGAATTTACTTGCGAGTTATTCCAAGAAGCTTAAAACTGAGTGGAAAGTATATTTTGTTGCTCATAAATAATAAGAATAATCAGCAACCATTTCGATTAGTCCTATAATAGGACTAATCGAAATTAATATCAATATCAAAATTATAATACTTGGAAATCAATATCGTAGTTATTATATTACCAATTAGAATGTATTCGCAGGCTTGGAGGAACGCCCGTATGAAAAATTTCTGATAAAATAATTTTTACCCCCTGCTTACATAATATTTATA
Source organism: Dermacentor albipictus (assembly GCF_038994185.2). Lineage (NCBI taxonomy): Eukaryota > Metazoa > Arthropoda > Arachnida > Ixodida > Ixodidae > Dermacentor > Dermacentor albipictus. Next base: position 181,264,755 of record NC_091821.1, on the reverse strand, counting down.
GTTAATGTATATGCTTGTCAGCATGCTTGCTCGGGCATTACTCAACAATGTTTCAAAAAGAAAACAAGAAGTAAGAAAGTAGCAGTTCCGCCCGAAAGGCGGCGCACCGATTGCGATAGCAAATTAGTGGACAGCTATGCGAATCCAGGAAAGTAGTTTTACCGGCCGTTTAAACTTGTAAACGTAGGCATACTAAACAAATTAGCAAGCAACGTGACACGCACGGACAAGCAAATATGAACACATTTCACTGGATGATCGCAGAAACTCGCCGTCAAAACGCTGCAATGAGGAAGGGCGGCAGCAGCAGCGAGTGAATTGACCGTCGTGCTGTCACTCGGCGTCAACGCGAACTAAGTCGCGAAAACACAGCGCAGCGCGCACTCTGTACCCTTCGCAGAGTAGCACGCCCCCCCCCCCCCTCCCTGCCCTCCCCCCCGAAGCCTTGTGCGCATCGGAAGGCGGCTCGCTTCCTCCCCGCTTTAACCCGTTGCGTGCGCGAGATTGAGCCTCGATCAGCAGCTCACCCTCACGCGCTTTCACTCGCACATACAGCATACAACGTGCGGCAACGATGTTATCCCCCTTGGACTTTATACGGAACCTCACAGCGGCGCCAACGGCATAAAAGCGCCAGGAGTGTCCATATAATTGTTATCGCAATAAAGGTATACGTTTCACCATCTATGCAGCAGGCATCGTCAGTGCACAAGTGGTTCATTAGAGCATGAGAACAGCGATGGCGGCCGAGAAAATTTGTGGAATCATAGTTTATCTGCTGGGATCGGTCAGCCTGCACTTGTAGTCATGGCCCCCTGTCGGATGTTTACGGCTGCTTCGTAGATAAATAGTATTTATTGGATCTATTGGACCATTTGAGTACTGATGATGCCACCCGCTTAGGTGGCGAGGCATCCATGTCTCGTTTTCTTTTTTAACGTTGCTGAGTAAAGCCAAAGCAAATGCGATGACAAGTATGAAATCCCGTGGCTTGTGGAATATTTATTTTTACTGTATATAGTCAGTACCTATACGTACTTTACGCACTTTATGTCTGAAATTCATGCCGCCTAGTTTGGTTGTGCACTTTGCGTGTAATTATCGAATGGTTGGCGTAAATCTCATGACATTTAGTGTTTGATGAAAAGAAAATAAAGGCTGTCGAGTAGAATTAGAGCGCTAAAAGAGATGCGCAAACATAAAGGGGCAATGAACACGAAGCTCTGTGTTTGTGGCGATTGTGTTCGTCCCTCTTTCAATGCATGCGCGAATTTTTGTAGCGCCAACTCCTCTCAACAGCTTTACAGGACCAACTAGCCCAACAGTTAGCCCTTATTCAAAAATAAAGGAAAGAGAAAAAAATAGAAAGAATACGACACCGAAGTATGCCTGGCATTTGAATCAATAATAAATATTTTCGTTTTCTTCGCTAGGTTTTGATAACGAACGGGCGATTCATTCATCTTCATCCTACAAGAGTGCAGCGATTTTTTCAAACTTACGTTGGATGTCATTATGTGCAACTAAATGCGTTCGCATCAGTACTTGGCGGCCACCGGCAAGAAACTGCGCCCTTTCACCCAATACCTAGAGCAGCACGCCAGGCCATTAGCCAGGATATTTCGAGCCTCTTGTTAAGGTCAACATTCCTTTAATTTTCGCAGCTCCAGAAACAGCGAACAACTTTTAATATTCGGCTGGTGCAACAGCGCAGACGTGAAAAAAAAAATCAATTTCGCAACTGCAGGCCAGACTTCTTATGACTCATTTCATGCGCCCGTGTTCAATGAGTCTTTCCTTTGTCCTTTTCTTTTTGTTCGTATTCGCAATTTTTCACGCTATTTTTGTACAACACTTTAAAAACGCGTGTTGCAAAATATTTCTGCCTGTTTATGCGATCTAAATGCTACATGGTAAGAGCTCTTGCGCAAACAAAAGCAGGACAAAGAGATCGCGAGGATACAACTCCCCTTGTCGAGACACTGGCTTCCATGCCGAGGCTTTTCTTGTTCACGCGCTGTTGATCAATGGAACACGTTGCACAAAAGCACCTGTGAGTTCACCCACATGCGTGGACATCCTACAGTGATTATACCGGCAAAAGCATTATTCATTTCGCAAAAACCAATATCCACGCGTGTGTGTTGCCGACCTGCCAACGCGTGCTTTGACGAAGCGCAAGCGCAATAATTATTTTCATACAAAATCATTCGCACCGTGGCCATCCAACAAGAACGTAGTAATGATTAATGAGCATTGATGTGCTACGTTGTTACTTGGTGTAGCGCCGGTAAGCTTGCTTTTTACCAAGGTGCGCCAGCATTGTTCTCGTTCAAGCGTAACCGTCTGCGCGGAACAAACTCTCGCTCACCGCTTATGTTGAACTGGTTGAACTTGCAGACAAAACTGATGGATGCGTTTTTGAGTGATAGACTTTCGCTGCACAGCTGTGAGCCATCGCTGTTATTCAACGTCGACAAAAGCACTCATTATGCTTCACTTTGCTGTGTCGTCTGTTGCATAAAACTGTCACTGAATCCATATTCACAAGGGCCTTCCTTTGTGGTCACTTGTAAAGGCAAGCACTATTGCGATCTATCCATGGGTTTCTTCGTTTGCGAGGCGGAATAACATGGTCCTATTTCGGCTGACTTCTAGAATAGGTCCCAGTGAGCGCAAATCTGCTGTATACGTAATCAAACTTGCGCATATAGTGTCCGCTTATTGCTACCCCCGAATCACACAGACTTCTTAATGGAAAAACGCGTGTTATTCAACGGCTTAGTTGATTTTCCTAAGTTTCCCATATTTGCGCTACCCGTACGTGGGCCACTCGATATGTACCACTTTGTATTTGTCACTGGGTATGTGCCAGTGTCACAAAATGAGCATAAAAGCCTCAACGTATGTGCTCAAGGATCGCCGTTGTCTGTGCACACACTTGTTATTATCCCCTCAACGAGTGTCAAACGTCCCCTTCCTCCTCGCGACATTGCTGCGTCGAAGTCTCACTCTGTGCATCCGCATAAATTGGTGTTTGCATTTACGCGCAGCTTGTGAAAACCGCATTGGGTAAAAATTGCGCTGGATCGAAATTGTGACCGGTGCACTGCATAAACGTAAACATTGCATGAGATTACGCGCAACATAGCATAAAAATAATGGTGATTGTACACCATTGTACACATTTGGCTGTACAAGGTTTAATTAAGCGCTTCACGCGAGCTTCGCTTCGCGTATCTGATGGAGCTTTTTTTTTTTTCATTGTAGCCTTCGGTGATCTCATGTCCGCATACTTGGGGTAAAAATGTATCAAATTGACGTTGCGTTTTCATCGCAAAGACGCAGCCATGTCTACTTGCCCAGTTGACATAGTATTGACATGTCGACTATCACGACTGCTCAAAGACTGCTCGAAGACTAGCTCTGTGAATAAAGGTTCTGAAGTTTTCAGACAAGGACATAAAACATACTGATTGCGCGTGAGATACAACAGACTTAGGCCGACCTGAAGACAAAGCAAAAATCTGCTTCAGCAGGCATGTGCACGCTTCTCTGTGGACATCTATCAAGAACAACGCGAGCTTAGAGGTCCGCAGGTATTTCCAACTGCAATCCTTTTACAGAGAGCATTCAGGCCCGCAGAGGTTTACGCAAGAAACGATAGGAATACGGGAAAGGCTAGGGCTGAAATATTGCAGCCATCGAAACACTTTTCATACTTGTTCATGCGAGAGACGCAGCAAGATTGCTTATTCAATGAACACAGAAAATGTTTAGTACACCAACTCAGCTTCAATACCGTATTTTTTCTTCTTTGCACACGGAGGACGAAACGAAATGCGGCCAGACTTCTCATTTACCGAGTCGCAGTTCTTCGCGCTAGAATGATCACTGTCTACGTGCTGTTGGGAATATGCCGGGCAAAGAAAGTAAGCGAGTAACGCGTTTCTTTGTCCTCTGGCGCGGCACAGCTGCGCCGTGTTTGAGCGGTCAGAATGCGGCTGCGGCAAGGAGGCATTTGGCCGAGCGGCGAGGGGAAATAAGTACCTACTCGCAAACAGCGTAGCGGTGAACGCGTGTAACTGGGACATTTGCAAGTCAATTTTGTCGCTGTAATTATGCACGCTCCGCAATCTGCATCCGCTGATTCCTTCAAGCTGCGCGCATGCGAGAGCTGGGCGAACCAAGCCTGTAGGTTTCGTTGTACCTTAACAAAATTTGTTGCTGGGCTGGTTGGTTCATACTTAACAAGTGAATAGTGGTAAGCGCAATTTCAAGAGGGGACAGACGATAGACACAGAAGCAGAGAACAAGCACTAACTCGCAACTAAGTTTTATTCTGAAGACTTCGCCTACTTAGGGACACAGCAGACCAGGATCGCACAAGCACACTTCTCCGACTTTTTCCGAGTTGACAATAACTGCGACCGTAAACATTCCAATACTCGCAAAATGGCACGCGGTTCCGAACAATCTTGGCCACCCGAACATAGCGGAGAAATACACTCATTCATCTCCGGTCGCGTACACTGATAACGCTTGTAATGTACACAAGGCTGCAAATAAAACCCAGTCACAAGGCTCTCCGAGAAAGCCCACAGTATGCGTAAGTTACATGCGCCCTATAATTGAAGCAAAGGTTACACAAAGGTTGATTGATTCGACGCTACCCTGCAGCGTCTGGTCAGCCGTCTCAGATAAGCGCCAGCGCCGCCTACAGTCCGCTTCGCTCACATTTCACGCTCTCAGGCTCTCCAAGGAACTGCGCGCATTTCACATTTTCCTTTGAAGTTCGTCCCACAGATAGGAGCGACGTGTGGTAAGCTTCATTGGAAAACGATAACAAAATTATGTGACCCCACGTACTTGGGTAATCGATGTCATGCGAAGCATTTTGCAAGTATACCTGGCTATCCAGCGTCGTTTGGGGTTGTTTATCCTTTGAAGTCTTCTGTAGCTCAAGCAATTGTGTGTGTAGGACATGAGCGCGTGTGACAAAAGCAAGAAGACAACTGCGACGACGGTAGCATGACGGTGACGCCGCATCACGAATATCTCTTTTCTCTCTCTCTCTCTCTCTCTCTCTCTCTCTCTCTCTCTCTCTCTCTCTCTCATTTTTCTTCTTTACTCCGGCGAAGAAACTTTGCTACATGTACCGTTTCGACTTGGGCTGATCCCGAAGGCTATGCAATGTTGCTCAACGTCTTCATAACTTTAGCTGCTACGAGCAAGGTGCTGGTAAATATTGGCCGATCACGTACGCGGAGAAGTTTAACACAGCGTCTCGAAGCACTAGCTTCCACGAGGCAAGAATAGGAGAAACTGGAAACTGGTCCGCTCGTGACGCACGCCAAAGACAGTGGGAAGTGTGTGGCCGCATGAGGTTCGATTACAGCACCGGACACTCGAACAATATAGTTATTGAGGAGGCGTAGAAATAACGCGAGACAGGCACGTATACTTAGCGCAGAGTGCCTGGAAATGAGTCACAGGAAACTTAGCGGACAGGGTATTGGGTGATTGTTTTTTTTTTCGTTTATTAATATTACTATTTTACTCACTGCGGTTGCTTAGTGGCTTTGGCGTTGCGCTGATAAGCACGAGGGCACGGGAGCAAGTTGCTGGCGTGGCGGCCGCGTTTCGATGGGCGTAAAATGCAAAAACGCCCGTGTATCGTGCGTTCGGTGCGCGTTATAGAACCCCAGGTGGTCAAAATTATTCCGTAGTTTCCCACTACGGCGTGCCTCATAATCAGATCGTGATTATGGCATGTAAAACCCCAGAGCTTTTTTTTGTCGTTTCTTTTTTCACATCGAAGCGTGACAGTGTGTCACATTTCGCTCAGTCATATCGGCAGGTAACGAAGGCTGCGTCCGCTTTCCACTGCCAGCATGCGCGTTGTGCTCCCGCGTTCACTTTGAGCGGCTGTATGCAAATTGTTAGGATGCACGGCTCTGAGCCACAAACGTTAAGCTAAATCTATCGAATGAGGGGGATGTCATTGTAGAGGGCTTCAGAGTAACTTCGACCACCTTAAAACTAAATCTCAATACGAGGGAGTTTCTTTGCGGCCGAACATCACGAGGATTCACCTGCTCAATGGCCAGCGCTTCTTTAAGATGGCGTCGAGCATGTGCTTCATCGAGCTCCAGGGTATCTTAAAAAAGTGAGGGCAGTTCCTGAAATACAGACCCATTTGTCAGCTTTGGCTTATCAAATCTCAGCAGAATTTTTTTTGCCTTTTCTTGAGGTAAAGCGAAACAACGTTTGATCTAAACTTTGGTCGGCCTCCAAAGTTGACGTGCCAGGAGTGTTCGCTTTCTGCGCATTATCCTGGACAGTAGACACTGATGGCTTCGAGCTGTAGACAATGGTAGAGCTTCGTAATTGCAATAGTTTCAGTCACTTAAACGTGTGGAATGCGTGCACTGAGATGACTGTATAACACTTCTGTTGAAGTTTCACGCTACGCTCGAGAGTAGTGGCATGCTCCATCAATTACCGCTGACGTCTCCATCGGAGAGCCAGTATGGATGCTTAGAATTTATCAACACTAGTCATCTCCCAATCAGAAAACGCTACATGAAGTCGAGCCTTTTCTGCAGCGACCTCTGGCGTCTCGAGCCCTGTTGTCCCAGCTCAGTCATCATAGCGAGCCTGCCTTCTGAAATGGCCTCTTTCCACGGATGCGCGCCAGGCCTTGATATCATTTTCATGCAGCCCTAAATACTGCACGTGTCTTCGGCGTCAAGTCCTAAGGAAAGAAAAATGCGAATTTATCCGCCTTGTTTCATCATCATACTTTATTGGTGATGGTGACCTTGGCATTCCTCGGTTGCACTTCAAGCACTGAGCTCCCTTGCCGACACGAAGTGGTTTCTGTAAGCCGCGTCCATAGCTGCGGATCCAACATCATCACATATAGACGTCGGTGGATGCATAGCTGCGTACTGGATTCCATCCCGTGGTGCTACATGATACGGTCGTCTGGACCACCTCGTCTTATTACGAAATTCACAGTGTGTTCTCCTTGCTGCCGCACTTCGCAAATTTAGTGTTTGCCCTCCTCAGCGCGTACATAAGGGTTTCACATCAGCGCATCAACAACTGTATTGTAGGTTTTACAAGTTTTTTCGTCAGTCAGATGGTGATAAACCTTTAGTTTGCAATCTCGCGTGGTTCTACGAGCCAAAAATTTGATTTTTACGTTGATTTGACGGGTTTTGTAGGCTTAATTAACAGAAGAAAAGCATTCTTTCCGCGAGTAAAAGGCTTTTCCGTTTCCACAGCACATTTTAGTATATATATAATGCGTATATCAGAACTTCAAACGTAAGGCCGCGCCGACCCACTTGTACACACAAAAACATTGCTGATGAGTGCCGAAATGCTGCAGTATTTGCATTAATGAAAATGGCGCTCTAACGTCCTTTTGGCATGCCATAATGTAAATATTTTGAGATGTCACTCATCCTGCTAATCACCCTTTCCTTGTTTTCCTATTTTTGAATGCGTAAGCATTTCTCTGCCCACCCAACGAGGAAACCTGTCCGTCACGTAAGACGAATCGTTATAACTAAAATAATCTATTAAAAAATTCACGCCGAAACTTCACTGGAGTTGGTGAGTTTCAAACATACGACCCCTCGCTCAGAAGCGGAGTGTCTTACCCACTGGGCTCAAGACTCACCTTTCTTTTTTCTTTATTGCATGGAATTATGAGTAGTGTCATTCGAAAACTGTTACATTGCATTTGGACACACGTGAAAAACAAATGCACGCATGCTGCCTAGTCAAATGACAGTTCAAAGTCCGGGCAAACAAACACAAGCTTCCAGATGCGAAATCCATTCAGGAACGGGATCAAAGCTTGCAACCACACTACGCACTTTAGCAGCCTCTTCGTGAAAGACACACCTTGCTCGGCATGTCTGTCGATCATTCGGCTTCTCCATAATGGATAGAGTCCTAAAACCATAAACAAGTAATATAGTGTATTACTCGCTGTCTTTTTGAAAAGAAGGAACCGGACACCATAAAGTGTGAGAGGGTGGTCTTTTGTGTATAGTTCTTTGTGAAATGTCCCACAAATTAGATGCGTCACGACGAATAATAACGCAATGTTCTATTGTCTTGGATTGATTGCAAATCATTCAATTTGTATTCCAGGGTACATTTAATCCTTTTTTCGGTAGCCATGTTTTAACTGGCAGGGTGGAAGTGTGCACCTTAACAAAAAACCTTCAGAACCACCCACGCTTGCAGAAAGTGAATGCATTTGAACCATATGGATCTGTTCTATCGGCGGCACAAAACAAATGTCGAAGGAGAACAATTTCCATGAAGGCTTTCTTGAACGATTTGGTGATGGTGGAATAAAAGCCATCTCTAGGACCACATGTAGACCTGACTTGAAGTCTTGTGGACAACAGGAAAATTCCGATTTTGCCAAAATTTAATGCAAAACACGCCACATCCCCAATGCGTTTCGTTGGTCGCAGGATGCACCTTCCACTGGGGCGTTACTTCAATGAAGGTAATGACGCCGATCTCTGAGGGTGCATGCGCTTGGCGTCGCGCAACAGAGATAGATAATCAGTCAATGAGTTTATAAGGATGATAAGGGGCGATGAGGAGTCAAATAGGTCTCATCACGATTGATGATGATTGGACGCGGATGATAAGGTGCTAAAGGGCAATAAGAGGTTATAATGGTCCTAGCAATTCTGATAAGGTTGATAACGATCGACAAGAGTTAATAAGTGTTAATGCTGGTCGGATCAAGCTTGATAAGATCTGTAATTACACCGGGCGTCGTGGAGATGGGCAAGTGCCACAATGCTTACTGTTACTTAGACAACTCCAGTGGAGCTTCTACATGTATTTTTTTTCTCAGATGGTCGTTCTAAATGAGATAAACTCTTCTTAAAAATTATAGAAACGACAAAGACGAAAACAAGATTGTCACGCTCAATTTGAAGGCGCAGTAAATTTATACATTATCCACTTACCTCACGAGGTTATGTTTAAGCTAGCAATGTAATTAAACGCTGAACAGCATTTTTTTCCTTCGGTTGGAGAGTCTTAGAAACCGAGGAAGCAACTTCTGTTGCGCATATTTCAGTGTTATCGTGTTACGTGAGCTTCATTAAACTTCGCAACCAGGAACTGCACAGAGCAGTGCCTGCCGAGGAACCGCGAGCGTGGCAAAGCAAAGTGATAAAGAGGCTTACTGCCTCAGGCCGAGAGAGCAAAGTGAACGCATAATAGAAGCAACACACAAAATGGTAACTATAGAAAGAATGTATACCTACTGCAACATGCAGAAAGGCATACAAAATAGCACATCATGTTCAGTATTCAATATCGACAACTTCGCATTAATATGGGCAAGAACTTGTAAGTTGCATCAGGAGACTGCCAATAAACGTCGGAAATCCTTGGAGTCCACGAGGAACAAGATGTCTCATAGGAGAAAAAAATTAATATATATGCTAATCAATAAACGCGCGCATATTAAAAACCTTATTTTTCTCTATTAAGTATCAGCAAACGTTAGTATTTAGGAGCTACGCAGCTTTGGAATTTAGATACATTGTGCAGGTACCAGACACTGTGGGAATCGATGTCATGCAAAGCATTTTGCTGGTGCCTGGCTATCCAGCATTGTTTAGGGTTCCGAAAATCGTTATCAGGTGAACCGACGCACTTGTGAAATCGAGTAGTTCTGCGTGTGGGTTGGGCGGGCGTACGTGCCTGTGACGACAGGAGCACGGCGACGTCAGTGACGATCATGCAGCAAAAGCATGATTTCCACGCCGGCTGTTTGAAGGGAGATTAGGAGATGACGATTGTTGGGTACATGTGTACTGGGCGAGCGTAAGCGAGAGAAACACGGATTGTGACGTCACGAGCAACTACGTGGTATGCAGTCATACGTACCTATGACTGTGTCATGTGGCATATGTTAAAACGACCGTGGTACTTGTACTCCAGCAAATATATGTTAAAACATGATTAACTTCGGCGCTCAGGAAGTTGGCACAACGTCGCACAGTTTTTGCGCAGTAGAAGCTGCTACGAGGAAAGTACTGTGGAAAGTTGGCCGGTCCCAGGGACAGTGCAGTCTCACACGGCGCCTTAAAGCGCGAGCTGCCGCAAGGAAAGAAGACGAGAAAGTGACACGTGGCTCACGCGAGCAGTGTTTCAAGAGCCTGCTGCATTTGGAACGAGTGAAGTATGCGTGCGATCATTGCTTTACCTGTAGACACCATAAACTATAATCATGTATTTCTACATTGTTGGGAGGGGATCTGTACTTTTGGGACGCGCTTCAGAGGACCGCCAGGAAAGATTTTCCATTACAGTAAAAGCTCGTTAATTCGAACCGCAAGGGGAAGCCGCTTCAGTTCGAATTAACGAAAGTTCGAACTAACGAAAGTGAAGGAGAGCAACAGTACACTGCGATTTGGAAGCAGTAGGGCACGTCAGAAATTTGGCGTGTCAGAAAGTGATGGCGTGTGCCGCGGGCACACGCCATCTTCAAGTCGAAGCTCTGAGTCCGACTGTGCCACAGCACCGATGTCCACCGAAGCGAATGTTAGTCGAGGCTTAACACTATCACAATGATTCGCGATGGTCGATACCTCCTAAGCTGAAAACAGAGGTGCACAACCGATGAAGACTGCCGAGACAAAGATGCTGAACATGTGAAGGTGGCGAAGGCCCTGATTCGTTGGTTCTTGATTGCAAGCGCAGCTGCGACGTACTTGATTCGCTGTGTTTTGGCGCTTGCCGTGCCATCTCCGCACAACATTAGCAGCTGTACAAGATTTGCAAAGCCTCCGAGATTCGCAACGGGCAAGAAGTCTTGGACGTTACGTAGAACAGAGAGGCGGCAGCCGCTACTGCCTTCTGGCTGACCCCGCGTCGGTTAGATTTTTTTCCGATTTTGCCTTCCCTCGCCGTTCTCTCCGTTTCGGAGGCAATACAGCCTTGTGTGTAGGCAGTAGGCGCTTTTCTCTGGCCGTGTGCCAGGTGAGCGTAGTTCGAATTATCCGTGAGGGAACCTTCTCGCGTTCGAATTAACGGACTTTTTAATACATAGACTTCTGTGGAGCTTGACCGGACCAAATCGTACAGTTCGAATTATCCATAAATTCGAATTATTGAAGTTCGAATTAACGAGCTTTCACTGTATATCCATACAAAGTTAGTTACTTGGCCATAGAAAACGAAGATAGACTGCCGTTTGACTTTATTATGCTAATTGGCCTTCATTGCCTATGGCGCTCCCGTATGGCGGAGTTTCATTGCCACCGGGATGCTCGGCCCGCACGAATGCATTTTCGAGAATGCATGTCCAGCTTTGTATAAATTCAGAAAGCACAAGAGTGTGTACCGGCGGTGGCTGTCGAGGGTGGAACTCTTGACAGCGCTCAAAGAATTCTAACAGTCAGTCCAGTAAGGCTGACACTTGTTGAAAACTTACTGTTTTATCTTGTTTTCCCAACAACTAATTGTTGTTTGATGTAATATTACAAAACAGGCAATAAAGAAACGCAGATCGTGGCCTAATGGTTAGGGCGCCGGGCTGCTGTGCTTGACGGAATAGGTTCGATTCCACCATTTGTCACACATTATTTTATTTTCATCAAAGCGAGGCGAGACAGGAAACTACCTACCCCAAAGTGCCAAGAATGAGGCAAAGAATGTCTCGCATTAGTAATTGGTGCAGGGCTGATATCACGTAATTGCGGTTACTGATTGTCGGTGCCTCAATTGTTACGCTCCTTTGTCCATTATCCTGTCTGCACCGGCCTATCCCATAGCATTTGTATGCGAATACCATTCCCAGCCTACTTCATCTGCTTTCGGCCTATCTACCTATCATCATCTTTCCGCGCTTTTCAACGAAAAATAAATTATGTGAAATTTATTCGGTGCTGGAGGGAATCGAGTGGCCTCACACCTTCTCCTCAACCAGGACAGCCAGGCGCTTTAACGCTGCGCCAGGAACGCCCGCGATCAGTGGGGGATTATTTCCCAGAGTTAGCAGGCACCGGAGTGCCACACATCTCTGAGGCTACGGAAGAGGAGGGGGACTTCGCGCGCGCCGCTACATTGCGTAGCTTGTCCATAGGAAAGCGCGGGGGGGGAGCCCGCCTGCAGTGCGTGGCCCATGCATGCATGACGCGTGTCGGTGGTGTGTCGCTAGGCTGCTTGAATGCTAATCATCGTAACGTCGACAGTCATCGCGAGATAGGCGTAGCCGAACTTTTTTGCATAGCGAAGGTCTGCGAGTTGAGCCTCTAACGGCGAAATTATTTAATCTCACTATCCGTGGTAGAGTCGCTGAATTCTAAATCCAACACGCCACAAACCGGACGAGACGGTTCCCTCATATGAGCGCTACCTCTTTGTCCATGTATGCACTTCGCCACGCTGTGAACGAAACCCAGCCTCACCTCAGTCGCTATTTCGAATGAGGAGTCTAGCAAACCGTATTTTTTTTTATTACCAATTGCATTTTCCACTCCTTCACGTCCTTTTCATTGGCTCAGCCGTGGTTCCGACGCCACCGTTGTCGCTTAGATTGGCTGCTCGGCGCCTTGCGGTGTGAGAAAACAATGAGAAATAAAGTGCAACTTTATCAATACGGACTCGGGCTGAACATATACTCGTGCTTTTTCCGTGTGGTGTGTGTCTCTATGTGCGGCTCGCGTGTATGTGGCGTGAGGTGAAAGGGAATTCTTGCGAGCCTTTTTCGCACAGTGATGTCTTTCTTTTTCTTACTCTGAAGCTCCTCCTTATTTTTTGTGTTGACACCTTCATTTCAATTTTTTTTACCTTCTTTTTCAAGCAACTATTTGCGAATCTTTGATATTTCAGCTCATAAGCTATTGTATTATGCATAAACATGCAATCAGCAGCTCCGTCTTATCGCCGTGCGTCGGGCACTGCTTTGTAACTACGGGGACTTTATTCGCGCATGGCCATAGTAGCTTTGTTCTATAGTTGTCGTTCTATGTTGTTCTGTAGTTGAACGCGAGCTGAATCGCCTTTTTTATCGTATTATTTCTACCTTTTCTGATTTCCCAATGAAAATCACGTGGCTGTCCCCACAGTGCCTTCTTTTATTTCCACTTCGCAGAAAAGAAAGAAAAATACTACGTGAATAAATAAACAAATAAATAAATAAATAAATAAATAAATAAATACACGTATTGCGAACATTTCATTGAGATACGCTTTCTTTTGCGCATTCCACAATCATCGCAGTACCCAAGTATTGCTAATGGGGGTGTTCCTCAAACTTAGTTAATTTTAAGCCGTTATTAGCAACAAAATTTGGAGGTGCCATTAATAAACTTGACAAGCCGTGCAGGCGCCTGAAAAGTCTCAGTAAATAGTTTGTCGATCGCAGGGAGAAAAAAAAGAAAGAAATCTTCTCGTCTTAACTTTTGCGTTTTCTTTCTCGTTCCTTTTTTTTTTTGCAGTGCCCCTTATTCCATTACTGTTCTTTTTGCTTTTCCTGGACTGCGGGAAGATTACGGTTGGCGCGCCTAGGTTTCAACGTAACGCTTTTTCGTTATTGGTTGTTGCTAACGTTCGCACATCTCGAGGAGGGCGAAATTCTTAAGTTTCCTGCAGGTATCCTTTTTTTTTTCAACTCATCTCCTATCTTCTAAATTAACTACGAAGATTTTCAACGTACACGTGATTAATAGAATATACGATACAAGCTGTCTCATGTAAAGTAGCGAAATAGCGGTTAGAAAACGAGAAACTTAGTAGGCTGATTTTGGCGACTGGACATTGTGTAGCGCTATGGCTGCCGCGTATAAACCGACCCGGTGGTTTCCCGGCTCACAACGAAGTACAACTGCTCTCACTTTAAGCTTGAGCAAGCGGAATCTATACAGACTTGTGTTTGTCTATCGTTTTTTGTGCGCCTGGTTCGGGGATGGAAAAGACGAGAAACTTTTCTCAATAGCGGTGTACGTTTCGGAAATAGCTGGCGAAATGTGATGCTATTGATATTTTTTTTTTTAATTGACAATCAGCAACCATTCTGACTCAAAAGCTTTCGCCTTTCTTCCCTGATTAAACGCACATTATACAGTCAAATGTAATTAGTGGATTAGTTAGTTGTTCAATATAGTAACTACCACGCATAGTTGCGAGAGACGGCCCCTGACAACACGACGCGTGCTAATAATACGTATTACTCATGGCAGAATGCTCTTTCTCTCTCTCTCTCTCTCTCTCTCTCTCTCTCTCTCCCGTTATAGTTTTTTTTTATTTGTCTCTTTGTGCTTTTTCTTGTCGTTTTGTAAATCTTGACTCAATTTTGCGCACTTTACAAGCTTGTGTGCTGCAGGAGAACTGTAAGTGGTAACAGGCGAGTAGATTGGCCAAGTTACGTGTAGTGTTTGGCTTGGGGGCGCTAAGAGTTTTGCACGTGTCACAGTGATTGAAGATCGGCGGAGATAAATACGACGTGATTGGCTAATATGATAGGTGCTCAACGATCACATTGCGAACAAATCAAAAGTGTGGGCGAGTCGATTAGTGAAGACAAATATACTGCACTTCGTGGTAAAGAAAACATTTTAGTGAAGAAAGAGAAGAGAAACAACAGCAAGGGTGAAGCGTCCTTGAACCTTAGCTGTTCTTCTTTGCAGAAGGGTTGAAATCTGGGCCAGTTGGTACATACTTGAACGAAAAAACCAGTCAAAAACACAAAGGACAAGAGAAGAAGTTCACGACACAACGACTGGACTATCAACTGTGGTTTATTAGAATCGGTGTAGTCCCAGCAAGGGCAGCAGAGCATGCGCAACCGCACCATCACTTATCACATAGCATGAAAAGACAGCACCGTTTCTATCGGGACCGACTTAGAAATTCGAATACTTTTTCTTGTAAGCGCACCGAGGTTGTACTAACGCAGTCATCACCTAATAAACTGATGAAGTACGCTTCCACAGTTGATAGTCCAGTCGTTGTGTCGTGAACTTCTTCTCTTGTCCTTTGTGTTTTTGACTGGTTTTTTCGTTCAAAGTGTTCTTCTTGTTCTGCTTGACTTCGAAATTACCAAAAACTTTGAGAGCACTTGTTTGCTTAAATTTGGCTACATGTCAAAAAAATCCTTTTAATCAAAATTAAACCGTAGTCCTCAACTGCGGCGCCCCTCACGTCTCCCTATTCCCTCTGGTTTCGCTTTGGGACGTACAACCAGATAAATAAATAAATAAATAAATAAATAAATAAATAAATAAATAAATAAATAAATAAATAAATAAATAAATAAATAAATAAAAGCCTTTTAGTAGGTCGCACTGAGAGAGCCGTTTCGGCCGCAGCCGTGCTATCAATGCATCTATTACCCAATCCTAGTGGTAATGTGCGGACGTAATGCCTGTAAGACACGTTCTTAGTTTATTGCACATATTGACACAGTAAGCCACCCACACCTCTACTGTATAATATCGCCCCCAACACATGCGTCTGTCACGGACGGCAGATAACTAGATGATGATTGTGATGATGGCATAGGTCTAAAGCACTCTGGAGTGTATGTGTGTGCCATATTCCGGAAGTCACTGGCCCGAGACGGCGTACTTGCGGGAGTATGCTTCCAGCAGGGTAGGACGTCTCTGCTCGGGCAAGCTGTGCATGGCTTGCGCACTTCTACCTTATTCACGGCGCTGCTGTATGGGCTAGGGGAGACTCGTTAGTTTTCTCACTCGGAATTTAAGGTGTGTCTTATCGCTCGCAGTCGCTCTTGCCTCGGCCGCACACTGAAAAGTGCCAGTAGCGGGGATCTGACCGTTCCATCTCGAAGCGCACATTCAGTGGCAAGCTCTTTGGCACCAGCGGTCTCTCGCAGATGGCACAAATGCATCACAGAGCGCTTTGACGAGTCTACAGTTGGTTGTTTGTGCCTGTTGGACAAGCCCAGGGCTTTTGGGGACGGCGAGCTAATAAAGAACATTAGCCTATTCGTATACGCTTCTATATTTGAGGAGTATCGGAAAACTGGAAATGCTGCTGTTAGCAACAATGCTGGCGGCGCCTTCACTTGACAATTCAACTGGACCCGTATTTACGGACCGTTCTTGCGCTAAACTTGTTCGTTAGATAAGGTGCCAGTCAATCCTGATGCTGGGCATACTATTAGAGAAAGCTGCCGGCCAACGGAAAATAGCACGTAGGCGAACGGAAGGCTTTGCGAATTCGGTCGTAAAAGGAACATGGGTCTAATTCGCAAAGGGCGCTCTGCTACCGTGCCTTAGCTAATATCTCCAGCGTCAGTATTGGCAGGCATTTGCTCTTAGCGTAAGAACGCTTTCTTTCTTTCTCTTTCTTTCTTTTTTTTTCATACGGGCCTATACAACTGCAATGACCGAGGCCCGCTTGCGGCTTCTACAGCAAAGGCGCTGTCAGCAATGATCATTAACATGTAGTGCCGTTTTGATTCCCTCCACGAGAACACTGATGAAACGCGTGAAATGCTTTCAGAGCCGTATGGCTGAAGAAGACGTCGTGAGGTGGGGATAAGAGCGCTGCCGCTGCCGGCTATGCGTCCGGCGTTCCGGTATTTTGTACGCAGTAACGGTCAGCCGCAAAAAATTTGCGAGGTGCGGGATTTCCTAGAAGCCTTCGCACATAGCCTCGAATTTAAAGTTTCGTTGTGTAGTCGCGATCTACTCAGTTATTCTTTAAATTAGAAGCAGAAACAGACCAGAACTCACATTTGTCGTGGAACTCGTGTCCCCAAAACATTCGTGGCCCACTGTGCGGAAGGTTAAACTCTATAATATTCAGTGGGCCTAATATTGCGCAATCGCTGGACAAATTTGAGATAATGTCGTTGTAGCATGCATAGGGCAGGCTTCCTCATGCGCTGCTATTTGGGTAGTGCATTTCTTGAAACCATATATTATTGCTACGTGAAAATAATCAGCAATCGGCAGTCATCTGTGTAGGGTGATTAAATCTTCGTCTTCCTTTTCTTACTGTGTCTCATTTTTTCCATGGCTTCCAGCGAACAACGCGATCTGTGGCAACGTTCTTGAAATTTCAGGGACAATGAAGGTGCGTGTGGACAAAGCCGCTGTGACGAAACTTAGGCGAGTTCCAGAACAAAACAAAAAAATATATGATGTTGTAAACATACACTTGCCACTGAAATTTGTTGGAAGTTGACCTGTGGAAGTATTTACCTATTACTTCAATCCCGTTGTCAATACCGGCCCAATTTTTGGAGCGAACCCGCTTGCGCTTGTCACAATATCTTATACCACGCGCATTAACTTTATTTTCGTCCAAAACAAAGCTTCGATTTATGTGACGAGGGCCGCTTCGTGCTGTCGGTACATTAGGGACTTTCTTCTCATCAGGAGATAGAGAAAAGTTTCTACGCACTCCGTGACCATTGCAGCGAAGCTGAAAAATTAATTAGTTTTTCTTTTGAGCAGCACATTTCATACGGAATACTCAGCTCATCGACTGTGAACCTTGAATATTACCGAGTAACCTGTAAGAAGAATCGTGAGCTAAGGCTCTATTGATTTTTCCCATTGTTACTATGTCCGATCGGTGACATTGTAACTTAAAATTTAATTCTGGGGTTTTACGTGCCGAAACTACCATCTGATTACGAGGCACATCGTAATGGGGGCTCCGAATTAACTTTTTGACCACGTGGGGTTCTTTAGCGTGCACCCAGTGCACAGTACGCGGGCATTTTAATGCGTAAGCATTCTTTGGCAAGTACCCTAAAAAATTTGGCCGTGACGCGAGAAGTGTAGTGGCTTGTATCAGCACAAAAGTGCGTAATTTGCGAAGTTAATACATCTAATAATTGAAATAATATATATGTAGATGATTGGTAGCTTTATAAGTGATAAGGAACAATAGAGACAAAAAAGTGACCGGAGAGAATACCCATAAAATCAAATTTATGCTTACCATTTAGGCATAGGGCTCCATAGAAAATGCATGGGGAAGCCTATAGTAGGGGTGCGCTAACTTGAAATGTGGGGGTGGATCAACTTGAAATATCGGGGTGGGCCAATCGAAATTTGGGGGTGGCCTAACTTGAAATTTGGCAGTAGGCCAACTTAAATTTGGTGGTGGGCCAACTGAAATTTGTCGGTGTAGTCATGCTTGCGCATCCTTAGACAACTCAAGTGGAGTTTCTGCATAATTTTTCGCATTTCGCCCCCATCGAAATGCGGCCGGGGTTTATTCCCGCGACCTCGCCCTCAGCAGCGCAAGGACACTAAGCATCCATGGCGGGTAGTGTACCTTCGGATTCTTTTGTGCACGGAAAAAAAGGACGAATAAAAAAAATGTTTTTCGCACGTCGGCCTGGGGGCAATCCTGTCCTTCGTCATTAGTTGTTTAATCTCAGTATCTATTCTTTTTCCACTAATTACCTCGTTGCGGCTAAGGGGCCATTCGTCTTTACTTGGCGGTTTTATATAATCGGGAGTCGCCTGATTAAGTATAGTTTAACGAATCTCCTGCAATATGATGCGCTGGATTCAAAGCGATATTAATTTCTTTCTTCATTTTTTTCAATTGTTTATCCGGAATTTATATATAGTAGCCATACGCTGCACTATGCTTCGTTCTGTGGGATCTGTAACGCTGGTTAATAAAAACTGATTAGTTTATTGACGGGTTCCAACATCCCTCAAATCAAAGAAAAACCTAGTAGAATTGAATCGGTTTGCTGTGACGCTGCAGTATGTTGTTGTTGTTGTTGTTGTTTACCCCTGTAGTAGGTGGACGCTATTCCTCTTTACTGATGGGGAAAAAGAAAGATGGCGTTCCAGAGGAGAGGGGAGAGATAAAGTGCAGGAAATGTCAGAAACACAAAGTATAGGGAAGCGGGCGGATTACATCCTACCTTCGATGATGTTTACTGCGGCAGAAACGTTTTCCATGGGAGATTCAAAGACCGCTTCTTTTGTACGTGTCGCACTGAAATCACCGCACACGCATACTTTATGGAATCGAGCCACGCACTATACCTCGTCCCACCGCCGATGCTTCGTTACAAAAAGGTCACATCGAGCACTTCTATTCACCTATTTGCAAGCTCAATGCAGCATCCATGTAGTGAAGACCTGATTCCATACGGGCTGCAGCTTTCGGGGGCCGCGTTTTATGCATGCCGCGCGCGATTCAAGGCTTGCAGAAGTTGGGCGTGCTCACCTCGCGCTATCGATTGATGCAAATACTCTCGGCGAATCGTGGGGCGTATCGCCGTTGCGTCGTTTGAGCGGAAGCAACCGTGAACTTCGACTACCGCACTCTCGTTGAACGTCACAGTGAGGAGAGACGGCCTGCGAGATCGCTCATAACCACAGCGCTTCCGAGCCAACGCGACCTGCAGCTGCCGTCACGGGCAGCCCGCACCGGCTGATCCGCGCGAGCTCAGCGTGCGGCGTTGGGAGCACGTTTCGTGATCGCCATAAAAATCGGGGAACGGCTCTTCCGCGTGACATGTAGCAAACCCTGGCGTAGTGATCTCTTGGTTGGCCGGAACGCAGTCATGCGCAAATGGGAGGCGAAAAAAAAAAACCCATGGAAACAGATTCGATCAATCGCCTCAAAAAGCAGAAGAAGAAGAAGAAGAAAAAGGCGTGCCCTTACAGCTTAATATGAACGTGAGGTACTGAAGTAAGCGTGTTTATCCTGCGGTCACTTGAACATGTCGCGCACGTAAAACGCACGTGAAGATTCGTATCAGCCTTGCTTATGTTCGCTAGTTCTTGGAGAGGTTTTCCTTGCTTCTGATCCAACTTGTGCTTGTCTATCAATCGATGCACAGTCCTAGTCCCTGGTATAGTGCACCATGTATATTTAATCCTCCTTGTCATCTGCACTAGCTCTCCACTTTTCACAAACAACTGCCTATTTCTCTTTCCGTGTTCCTTTCGTAGAAATTTACTGATTTTCACCATGCGCCTCACATTTCCCAAGGCCTTTCTCTTTTCTTTTATTTTCTTTTTCGGAAACAGGGGAGGGGTGGGGGTCTGGTTGCGATTATTCTTTCGCTTTGTTTTGTGTAGTGGTGGCCGACTTTTTTCACGACTCCTTGGCCTTGGATTTCGTTGCCGGTGATTGCTTCATTGTTGACCGCCACCCAATTCTCCTTCCACCACCCGCTCCCAGTCCTCCCCGCTCTCCATTCCCCAGTCACTTTCATCGCGCCTGACCTTGCTGCGACTAAATTATTTTGGGGCCCTCTTCACCTGGGATTCTGCCAGATGGAAAGCGCCCAGTGTGCGTACGCTGAGGAGGGTGTGTGTGTGTGTACGAGTGTGGGGGAGGGGAGGAGCAGGAGGTGCGTCGTAGTGAGGAGTATTACATATTACAGGGCGTAAAAAAAGTGGTTCCCGCAGCGCTGTGTAGAAAAGATGGGATGGACCTTGTGTTCTGACCTCCATCTGCACAATCAGTCACACAATTCCGCCGCCGCGCCTGCACTGATCTGCGCGCTCGGTTTTCATTGCTTTCGAACGGGGGTACAGATGGTGTTTTTCTGTTTGCAAACCATCTATCGACGGGCTGACCTTTAGGAAGTAAAATAACATGCTTAACCGACGGGACCAAAACAAGGAATCCCACGAGAAATGAGGCGAAGGTGGAAGCGTCTGCGAAGCCATCCCCATTTCTGGGCTCAATCGGTACGATCCCCCCCCCCCCACGTTCGAAGATAAACCTTGCGCCGCCCGCAGAAACTCCTTTCGTTCTTGTTTCGTGCTTGCTGCGCGCCCACTGATGCCTGAAGCAATAAGCGAGCGTTTCTGCCATCATGTCCCGGCTGCAGTGAAGACTATAGCGCACTGCCGCAGGACTTGGTAACTTCCACTAATGCTGAGCAAGTGTCTTGATTGTTATTCCCTTAGTAGTTTTTCTCCACGCATGTGTGTGTGTGTGTGTGTGTGTGTACGTACGCGTGTGTACGCGCGTGTGTGTACGTACGCGCGCGCGCGCGCGCGTTTGTGTGTGTGTGTGTGTGTTTGTGTGCATGTGTGTGTTTGTGTGTGTGTGTACGCGTGTGTGCGTGTGTGTGTGTGTGTACGTACGCGTGTGTGTGTTTGTGTGCATGTGTGTGCATGTGTGTGTGTGTGTGTGTGTGTGTGTGTGTGTGTGTGTGTGTGTGTGTGTGTGTGTGTGTGTGTGTGTGTGTGTGTGTGTGTGTGTGTGTGTGTGTGTGTGTGTGTGTGTGTGTGTGTGTGTGTGTGTGTGTGTGTGTGTGTGTGTGTGTGTGTGTGTGTGTGTGTGTGTGTGTGTGTGTGTGTGTGTGTGTGTGTGTGTGTGTGTGTGTGTGTGTGTGTGTGTGTGTGTGTGTGTGTGTGTGTGTGTGTGTGTGTGTGTGTGTGTGTGTGTGTGTGTGTGTGTGTGTGTGTGTGTGTGTGTGTGTGTGTGTGTGTGTGTGTGTGTGTGTGTGTGTGTGTGTGTGTGTGTGTGTGTGTGTGTGTGTGTGTGTGTGTGTGTGTGTGTGTGTGTGTGTGTGTGTGTGTGTGTGTGTGTGTGTGTGTGTGTGTGTGTGTGTGTGTGTGTGTGTGTGTGTGTGTGTGTGTGTGTGTGTGTGTGTGTGTGTGTGTGTGTGTGTGTGTGTGTGTGTGTGTGTGTGTGTGTGTGTGTGTGTGTGTGTGTGTGTGTGTGTGTGTGTGTGTGTGTGTGTGTGTGTGTGTGTGTGTGTGTGTGTGTGTGTGTGTGTGTGTGTGTGTGTGTGTGTGTGTGTGTGTGTGTGTGTGTGTGTGTGTGTGTGTGTGTGTGTGTGTGTGTGTGTGTGTGTGTGTGTGTGTGTGTGTGTGTGTGTGTGTGTGTGTGTGTGTGTGTGTGTTCCGACTGCGCGGAAGCTCAGCTTGATCACATTGCGGGAATACCAAAAGTTCAATGGCGCTATACAAACTATACTTACAAACTTGTCTTGTCATATGGGTTTCTGGTTATACACAATTACTTAAAGTTATTATGATTACTTTTTATTTAAATAGTTACTTAGAGCTTGTTTTTCTGGATTTTATCGCAATGGTTTAGCTGTTTATTTCCTTACTTGAACATATATATATTGACGCTCTGAAATACGCACCAGGTACTGCTTTGCCCCTTATGAAAGAAAAAGTAACATATGGTAACAGACTGTAGTTAATGCACACCAGTGAAAGAGCGATCAATTAATTGCACCGCGGTGAATCCACGCAGCTCTATATACACGTCATGCGAACGTTGAAAGTAATAACGCAAAAGGCAACAAGGACGCAATAACGCAAGAGATTCGCGTACAGAAGCGTTGCAAAGAGAACACAAAGTTGTATTTATGAAATGCCTTCAAAACTTGTCGTAAGAAAATAAAGATTAAACAAGAGTTTCCGGATATGGCCGTCTTAGCTTTGTTTTCTGATATAGAGTCTGTTTATCGACTATCTGGGCGATTTTCCTGTTTTTTTTTAAGGAAGTATGAAACTGCGCTTTAATGAGGGTCTTAGTTCTAAATGGTGATTACATTAGAGCACGAGTGGATATACGTTTTTGTTTGCATGCCCTTAATCTCGCTGTGTGTTTTCAACAGCGTACAATTCAGTGTAAATGAAATGTAATGAACAGCGAATGAGTATTCTTACGATGCTGGATTCACGAGTGACTGGAATGTTTAATTGAATTATTGGATGGATATGAAAGAAACAAGAGCATCTCTAACAATAATGAATTATTCTCAAGGATTAGGAGATGGCGTGCTGTGCTTGTGATTTAGACTGTTTATATGAACAGTGGTAGTACTTATACCCCATGTTTCAGTTCGTTTATTTTTTTCTGTCACAGTATTGCTTAATTAAAGGGACGTTGACGAACTACACACTCAGGAAAATAACACTCTCGAGGGTGGATTGGATGTCGAAATATCCCTATTGCACCCTTAATTTCACTGAAAATTCTGGAAATAGGTGTAGTAGTTGACAGAACGCCCTTAGTGCTTCCTTTGAATAATTTGTGCGTGCCAAAAGGGTGTTTCGTGAGAAAAAAAGTACATCTTACAGAACTTGCTGGTTCTCGGGCACAACATTTTCAAGCAAGTAAAAAGTCATGCTGGCTCATTTCCCAGTGGTTTGCGTCGAATCATTTTCCGAGCTTGGCATGCGGTCACAGTAGGTTATGGATGTCGTCTTACTTCTTCACGCACATGGTGTTCCCGGCGGTGAAGCGGAGAGACCGAGCTGCGTCTTTTATTTCCTTACCTGCCTTTCGATATTTGCCACCGGCTTAGTTTAAATTGTTTAGGCTTGGTGCGTTTTATTGATCTGCTGGCAAGCGTCATCGAATCAGTGCGTCGGTCACTCATAGTTGTTCGGTTGCATCTTCTTTCTGGCGTAGCATGGGCACCCGCGGAGCACGATGTACAGGAAGCCTCGCACT
Organism: Dermacentor albipictus; assembly: GCF_038994185.2. Taxonomy (NCBI): domain Eukaryota; kingdom Metazoa; phylum Arthropoda; class Arachnida; order Ixodida; family Ixodidae; genus Dermacentor; species Dermacentor albipictus. The sequence goes on along the minus strand of NC_091821.1, from coordinate 181,241,304 downwards.
GTTTCATGCAGTATCAGTTGGAATCTGTTGCCGCTAAGAACACCTTTATTGCGGAGTTGGCGTGCCGAAGTCGTTATGTGGAAGGACGCAACCACTTTGTCCTCTTCTCTCCTTCCTGCCTTTCACATCTTGTTGCTAGCTTGCCTTCAATAGGTTCACCTCGCGGCCGATTTGCAGACAAATTAAGGCACTGAAGAGCGTGGCGTCAGCCTCTTGGAGCAGCTAGAGACGCTACTGCACTCTAAAGGTGCCGTATTTTTCTAACCGTGCTTGTATCGGCGGAGTGGTCGAGAGGTAACACTTCCGACTAGCAATCTTTAGGTCCGCAGTTAATATCCAAGCTGAACGTCTTCTTTTTTCTTTTTTTTTAATGACCATCTCGGAAAGCATCTCGGCATTACTTCGGCGGACGTCCAAAAAAACTAAGGTAGTGATATAATAAACTATATCGCTGTAAAAATAAACCAGTGTGCATTTCGACAAAACACGCATTGGGGAAAAGGGTGCCATTCTAAAAAGCTCACCCTTTCAAATGGGTCTATTAGTTCGCTGAAAAACCAACACTATGCACCAAAAACACCCCTAAATGTGCCATTTTTCTTAGTCTGTAGCGTTTGCATAGGTGGGGTCGTGCCTTAGTGGGAAGAGCATATTTTTGAGGGAGGAAGGTATGTACAACTCAGCACAAGCGCGCGTCTCGAATAAACATCGACGAAGAAATTTCGGCACTTCTGGTACTCGTATTCTTCAACGTGACGTCTCATCTCTATCCTGCGTATATTTTCCAAATGGTAGCAGTCAGTAGCAAGCAATGCAATCAGCAGCAGCAAAACACTGGTCTATACGTTAATTCTTACCAGTGGCAGGACATTAGAATTCGCACTGCAAAGCGATGTACAAAACCATGACTAAAATATAGAAGTAACGAACGTCCCCAAACCAGAAGGACCCAGTTGCCAAACTCCAGAGTTAAGTTGAGCAGACGCCGCGGCCGGCAGCAAGAGTCCCGCGCAGTGAATCGAACTTGGGTTGATTTGGAGCTCTACACGCTTGGTTCGCTTCGGGCCGTCTCTTGTTCTGAAACCAGGAAATGAGCGTAAGCTAGGCTTAAGAAAAGGAGTGCTCTCAGGAAACGAGGCTGAGGACGAAGTGAATGCGGTCAGCCGAAGACAAATCCAACAGCAAGAAATACAGCGCCACTCAGAAGGGCGCGTGAGAACGGCTACACTCGTCCCTTGTGTACTTGACTGAGCCAAGCGCGTTGAACCCGTCGTATTTGGCGGTACGCGCTTTGGTGACGCGGCACATGGATGAGTTGGCATCCAGCATGAAGTCCCCCCCCCCTCCCCCCCCAACAAAACATAGAGGGGGGGGGGGTGAGCGCCAGTGCTGTTTCTCGCTAATACCGTGCATCGCCATGTGACGCTATTGCTTATGTCAGCCAATCGGGGACGAAATCAAGAATGTGTTTGCTCTTGAGGACGGTTTACGATCGGCTTACGTCTTGCTAGCAGTAAATCACTCACTATAGTGACTTGCGCACGCAAAGCGTCGGACAAAGCGCGAGCCGTTTTACAGCGGAGCAGTATACGTCTACCCTCCCATGCATTATTCACTGTCCGTGCCTGAAAGCGCCCGCGCCCTCTATGAGGAGGCAAAGCAAACCAGTAAGGCATGTCCTCACACCTGATGTAGCAAGAAGAAAGCTAAGAAGCCACCCAGTACATAGTTTCATACAATAATTACTAGAGGGAGCTCTTGCGCTAGTGCACACGGGAGCGGTTCAGCCAGCATGGGAAATATGGGAATTAATTTCGCCTAAACTTCGTCCGATGGCTTTAAACGTCTCTTCGACTTTGTAAATTCGTCATTTGCAACGAAGTACGGTGTAATAAGTAATAACATAAACATTAATAATATCATGCGCCCGCTGTTTTCGAATACCGGACCTCTGGCACAGAGGCCCGACATTTAAACGATTATACCACGGACGCTTTTTTTTTTCTCTCTCATGCATCGACAAGCGGCATAGAACGCCGCTTGCGAACATGCGAACAAGCCAGCTTCTTGAGACGATTATCGCGTTTCAATTTGGACACCTCGACAGGTTAAGCCGCTATTAGTAGCGATTGTTCGTGTTCGCAGAGTATTCTACAGACGCGGAAAGGAAAAGCCTCAAAATAACTAAACTCGTACATTCAGTGGTGTGCTTTGCCTTTCTTACAGCTCCGCTGGAAGCCCCCATTCACAGAGTGGAATGGCTGTGATTTCTTCAGAAGCCGCGTGAACTAAGGTATTCAATATCAGAACCGGTATTCACGAAGCTTTTCGTTCGTAATTGTTATGATTATTTTTCTTTTCATCCGTAGGCCACCCTCACTAATACTATGTTCTCCGTCAGCACTGGCCGGCGTCAGTTATTGCGCAATGATCTAACGTATGCGAGCCGCTTCCTGGCTACGGGCCCTCATCCGTTGACATTATACTTGTCGCTTCGTAAATATACTGCACGGTTTTACCGAGGCGCAGTGCAGGCGAAGCGTCGTGCAAGATCGCCAGCTGGCCGCAGCGCGAGAGACCGCAGGCCGAATTAGCGTTGCCGAGTGCACAGACCAGCCCTGCGTGAACTGCACCGGTCTGCGTGATATGGGCGCAACAGCCTGTTGCCGACGGGAATCCCTCGATGAGAATGCGGCAGGCACAAAAGACCTGACCTCTCGCTCCCGACGTGCGGCAGAGCGCCGTAATGAACGTGATGACAAATTTAGCAGAAAGGCGGGCGCTAACACGCGCAACGGCAGCGGGCACGCTTTTTTTTGTGTGTGTGTCACGTGTTACAGGCGACGGGATGGCAGCGCTTCCCGTGTCGCGTCTATTGTGATGACGGGGCCTGTTCCGATGTTTTTGTCTCTCTTCGCTGGGACAGGGCAAAGACTTCTCTGTCAGAAACCGTCGACCGGCGTTAGTGGAGATAGTTCAGCCCTCGATACTATCGGCGCACTTATTAAAAGCGCTAAATCTTGGACAACGGGCCAGTGTGTTTGTGTTTGTGTTTTCGTCGTTGTTAACGTAGAAAACAATGCGCGTTCTTCTTTCCTTTTTCTACCTCTCTTTTGCAAATGGAGTTTTGTAATATTGGCCCCCGTTTTTATGCGAAGCATATTACGAGAGCTCAACCCAGCTCCTCAGGCGCGGCGGTGTCGCCTTGAAACCACGTGACACCGTGACGTCACGACAGAGGAGAAGTGGCTTTGGCTCAACTCTTGCAAGACGGGCTGGGTGGGAATCGAACCAGGGTCTCCGGAGTGTGGGACGGAGACGCTACCACTGAGCCACGAGTACGATGCTTCAAAGCGGTACAAAAGCGCCTCTAGTGAATGCGGTGTTGCCTTAGAAACGAGCTGTTTCTAAGGCTTGTGTCTCTTGCTCAGGCGCACATTTCGTTGCCGCGCCGAACGCTGCTTTGCTCGACGCTCACCGCGTCCAATGCGGGGCGCGTAGTCGCTGCCCTGTAGCCCATTGTCTTACACCCCTTGGCGGGTCGACGGGAACGCTGTCGCGTTCCACTCTTGAAGGCGAAGCAGTAATGCATGAGTTGTTTCTTCGTCTAGCCGAACCAAATATAGCCAAGCAACAGCAGTTCACCAGGCTAAACAGTGGTTCAACAACTAAAATAAAGGCTAGTATGCTTCGCATCCTGGGCTTAACCTTACCTAAGCCACAGCCATTTTTTTCTTTGACTCAATGTATGAATACCTCATTTTCTCTCTCTCTCTCTCTCTCTTTATCCGGATGAGTTCCTTACGTAAGCTCTTATACAACAACAGCTATACGACCATAGCGAAACGTGCCTGTCCCCATTTAGCAACATAAACGGCGCTCAAGTGGCGGCAGTATTTCTCCCGTTCGTTGCTGTTATATAAGCCAAGTCATTCTATGACGTTTTGTCAATGGTATACGGTTTGTTGTAATCTATAAACTCCGAGAGGCTCTGCAAGCAGCTCAGCATGCACTACACCTGCTATACGCGCTGATGATGCAGGGAGTTGTACGCACGGAACTTCGCTCACTGGCTTCACGATGTGCATTTTCTTGCGCGCTGATTCTGTCTCGCACTAAGGTGCGTTTATAATTCGAATCTTGCTTCCGATCATCATCTCAAATTATTTTAGGCAGCCTTTGAGAGTGCCCTTTTCTCACTCTCCCAAGAAGTGGGCAAAAGTTACCGTTAACTTCCCATCCTTTCTTTCGACCGTGTGCAAGTTTTGTCTGTGATGTGGGTAGCAGTAACAGCATTTATGCGGGATATAGGCGTCAATGAGGCTCTGTAAACAGCTTTTGTGTGAGTGCATTTGTGATAGTGCACGTGCTTAGTGTATGTACCTGCGTGTGTGCGTGTGTGTGTGTCAATATCACTTCGTTTCTTTCATCCTTCACCATCTGAACTGGAATAGCAAGCCAGGAATGTCGCTAGGCTAACTTCCTATATCATTAAACTGTCTCTCTCTGTGCAGTAATGCCATCGTGCATCCCTAATTCTTCTTCTTATTATTATTATTATTTGTTTTGAACACATATGCACATATATACACTTAACAAGAAAGGGAAAGCGAGGAGCAGGCTGGCAACTGCCACCGGAAGGGGCACAACGCCTGCCTACTCTTCTGAAGGGAGGTGACAGCAACACAAAAATGGAAGTTAGGAAGGAAGGGAGGAAAGAGGAAGAGAAGAACAACAGGACAACGCCACAGTTCAAACTTTATCTCTAGTAAAAAGGGTGGTGACAACGAGTTGGGTCTCTCTTAAATGTCTAGTGATGACAGGAAATAGGTACTACGCAATAATTTTTGCCACTAACGTGCACCCTGCTTTTTTTTCGCTCTGTATGCGCTCTACACCTAGAAGCTACAACTTATCCATCTGACTGGATAGATATTTCTTGTAATGTTTGCCTTTCTTTCTTTCTCTTTCTTTCTTTCTTTCTTTCTTTCTTTGTTTCTTTCTTTCTTTCTTTCTTTCTTTCTTTCTTTCCTTCTTTCTTTCTTTCTTTCTTTCTAAGTTTGTTTGTTTGTTTGGTTGGTTGGTTGGTTTCTTTATTGATCTGTTTTGCCTTGTTTACAATACGCACGTTATGAGGTTACTCCCTTAATTAATACAAGCGCTCTCATCATCATCATAATCAGCCTGGTAACGCCCACTGCAGGGCAAAAGCCTCTCCCATACTTCTCCAACTACCCTGGTCATGTACTAATTGTGGTCATGTTGTCCCTGCAAACTTCTTAATCTCATCCGCCCACCTGACTTTCTGTCCGCCCCCCCCCCCCCTGCTACGCTTCCCGTCCCTTGGAATCCAGTCCGTAACCCTTAATGACCATCGGTTACCTTCCCTCCTGATTACATGTCCTGCCCATGCCCCATTTCTTTTTCTTGATTTCAACTGTGATGCCATTAACTAGCGTTTCTTCCGTTACCCAATCTGCTCTTTTCTTATCCCTTAACGTTACACCCATAATTCTTCTTTCCATATCCCGTTGCCTCGTCCTCAATTTAAGTAGAACACTTTTCGAAAGCCTCCATTTGTCTGCCCCGTACGTGAGCACTGGTAAGACACAGCTGTTATACACTTTTCTCTTGACGAATAATGGCAGCCTGCTGTTCATGATCTGAAAATGCCTCCCAAACGCACCCTAGCCCATTCTTATTCTGATTATTTCAATCTCATGATCCAGATCCGCGGTCACTACCTGCTCTAAGTAGATTATTCCCTTACCACTTCCAGTGCCTGGCTACCTATCGTAAACTGCTGTTCTCCGAGACTTTTAAACATTACTTTAGTTTTCTGCAGATTAATTTTTTAGACCCACCTTTCTGCTTTGCCTCTCCAGGTCAGTGAGCATGCATTGCAATTGGTCCCCTGAGTTACTAAGCAAGGCAATATCATCAGCGAATGGCAAGTTACTAAGGTATTCTCCATTAACTCTTATCCCCAATTCTTCCCACTCCAGGTCTCTGAATACCTCCTGTAAACACGCTGTGAGTAGCATATGAGAGATCGTATCTTCCTGCCTGACGCCTTTCTTTATTGGGATTATGCTGCTTTCTTTGTGGAGGACTACGGTGGCTGTGGAGCCGCTATAGATTTCTTTCAGTATGTTTACATATGGCTCGTCTACACCCTGATTCCGTGATGCCTCCATGACTGCTGAGGTTTCCACTGAATCAAACGCTTTTTCGTAATCAATGAAAGCTATATATAAGGGTTGGTTATATTCCGCACATTTCTCTATCACCGGACTGATAGTGTGAATATGGTGTATTGTTGTGTAGCCTTTACGGAATCCTGCCTGGTCCTTTGGTTGACAGAAGTCTAAGGTGTTCCTGATTCTATTTGCGATTACTTAGTAAATACTTTGTAGGCAACGGACAGTAAGCTGATCGGTCTATAATTTTTCAAGTCGTTGGCGTCCCTTTTCTTATGGATTAGGATTATGTTAGCGTTCGTCCAAGGTTCCGGTACGCTCGAGGTCATGAGGCATTGTGTATATAGGGTGGCCAGTCTTTCTAGAATAATCTGCCCACCATCCTTCAACAAATCTGCTGCTACCTGATTCTCCCCAGCTGCTTTCCACTTTTGCATAGCTCCCAAGGCGTTCTTTACTTCTTCCGGCGTTACTTGTGAGATTTCAAATTCCTCTAGACTATTCTCTCTCACATTATCTTCGTGGGTGCCACTGGTACTGTATAAATCTCTATAGAACTCCTCAGCCACTTGAACTATCTCTTCCATATTAGTAATAATATTGCCAGCTTTGTCTCATAACGCATGCATCTGATTCTTGCCTATTCCTAGTTTCTGCTTCACTGCTTTTAGGCTTCGTCCGTTCCTGAGACCATGTTCAATTCTGTCCATATTATACTTCCTTATGTCTGCTGTCTTACGCTTGTTGATTAACTTCGAAAGTTCTGCCAGTTCTATTCTAGCTGTAGGGTTAGAGGCTTTCATACATTGGCGTTTCTTGACCAGATCTTTCGTCTCCTGGGATAGCTTACTGGTATCCTGTCTAATGGAGTTACCACCGATTTCTATTGCACACTCCTTAATGATACCCATAGGATTGTCGTTCATTGCTTCAACACTAAGGTCCTCTTCCTGAGTTAAAGCTGAATACCTGTTGTGTAGCTTGATCCGGAATTCCTCTATTTTCCGTCGTGCTGCTAACTCATTGATATGCTTGTTATGTACCAGTTTCTTCTGTTCCCTCCTCAGGTCTAGGCTAATTCGAATTCTTACCATCCTATGGTCACTGCAGCACACCTTGCCGAGCATGTCCACATCTTGTATGATGCCAGGGCTAGCGCAGAGTATGGAGTCTATTTCATTTCTAGTCTCGCCATTCGGGCTCCTCCACGTCCACTTTCGTCTATCCCGCTTGCGGAAGAAGGTATTCATTATCCGCGCATTATTCCGTTCTGCAAACTTTACTAATAACTCTCCCCTGCTATTCCTAGAGCATATATGCCATATTCCCCCACTGACTTGTCTCCAGCTTGCTTCTTGCCTACCTTGGCATTGAAGTCGCCCATCAGTATAGTGTATTTTGTATAGGCTGAAGCTGTGGATTGCAAAAACAAACAGCGCCAGTAGTCACAATGCTTTTCGTTCGTTAGTGCTCTTTGCCATTGGCCAGCAGCTTTCGCTAATAATATGTCTAGCGTCCCAATTAGCTGGAATTTTTTATTACGAACAAGTATAAGTGCTTTTTGTGAATACGGAGCTAGGTTTCATATTCACAAAGCAGTTCTTACGCCTTCAACTGTTTCTAAAAGTAGATGCCGGCGGATCGTTGTTCTTTTGTTGGACATATTATTAGCGAAGGCGGCGAGCCACTGGGAGACGGCACTTAGGAACGAAAAGCTTTGTGAAGCCGCTTGTCGTTTGTAAGAACTGTTTATAATTGGCCGGCCCCTTGCCTAATAATAAGTTCCTTATCATGATTTGCTGGTGCCTTTTCCTGCGAAGCGCTTCTATCGCACAAACTGCTTAGTTCATTCTATAACAATTTTTTTACATTTTTAATTCATTTTGCCCTTCGTCGTTCGCTCTTACGAAGCGGCACCTCTACTGTCGCTGTGATCGGCCGCTCGCCGCGGCGAATGACTAAACAGAGTAGGAGGAAAACAATCATTACAAAATGCGGCCCCGGGATTGTTTCTGCTACCATTTCTGCTACGACTGGCGCGTTTTAAACTCATGATACCAGTTGAGAACGGGTGCTCCGGGTTGAACACACAAACCCTCTAATAAAATTTATAATTCGACACAAAACCTCTTACTTAAACATTGTTTTGTAATGGTCATCATAGTCTCGACTGCGTTATTACAATTTTTCGTTCTTTGGTCCCAACGGTGGCATTTTTCAGCTTCATTATTGTCGCTCCAAAGTTCACTTACTACCTTTATTCACTTACAAAGTATCACTACTTGTTTCTTGGAAAGTTTGTTGATGTACTTCTTACGGTGGAAACGACGCCAAACGATGCGGAAAAACTATACCGGACACTCTTTCCTGTCCGGAAATTTTTTCCACATGGTTTCGCATCTTTTCCACCGTAATATTTCTCCTCTTACATAACGCTCCCTCTTTTAATGAGTGGATAAGCAAAGCGCTCGGCTGAGAAATCGGGCCCGTATTCATGAAGCACTTCTTGCGGGCTAGAGCGCTTCGTAAGAAAAAGTACCAGCCAATAGGGGCAGTGAGTACATTATTAGCTAATGCGGTCGATCAATGACAAGCAGCTCTTGCGAACAAAAATGCTCCGCGAATACGGTTTCTTGTGAGTGTGCTTGACAAGTATGGCGTCCCCCAGGCAGCTGTATTTCGCACCGTCGCAACCCCATCCACCGCTGCAGTGCTTGTGCTTAAGCGACAGCGATGTTGTATTATGCATGTGGGGGCGAAGAGAGGACATGGTGCCTCTGCGAGCGGCTAGTGACTCATTGAGAGGAAACGCCTGGTCTGCGTCTGACCTTACGATGACCAGCGGTTCTTTCTCAGAACTTATCCTGTTCAGTTAGAATGGAAGTTTTGAGAAAATGCGTAGTCATGGCCGTCATTTATCGTTGCTGATCATGAAGATTATCGGGGCAAGGAAGCCTGTTCACGCATGTTGCTTTTCTTTCGCGCTTTTATAGCATATGGGAAGGAGTAACCGGATACACTTACAGGTGGCACGAACACCCGAGAGTAATGTAGCATGACTACATTATTTTTTAATCTTAGAGAGAGGAGGAGGGTGTCAGAGGGAAGAGCACGTCTCAGGCACAGAATACGTAATACTTTACATTGAAATTTGGGCAATGTTGACCATCCGGTTCCAGTCATTTTGCACAAGTTCGTTAAAATATTGCCAATAACGTTTTGTCCGATTTCGATCTATTTACACAGTAAGAAAAATCTACGCCATGGGTCAAGCCTAAAATTGCATCTGCAGAGCTTCTCTACAATTACCACTTAAAGAAGATGCCATATCTGCGCTATGGCGCTCTGTTTCCAAATGTCATGTGAAACTTAATGCTTAATAAGACTTTTAATTTTACTCAATCATTATTGTTTATGCATCTGCAGTTTATGAAGTTTCTCTTCCGAAATCGTGCAACAGCACTAATTTGCGAGATATAACGAATAAAATGTGAGATATAACGAATAAACAACGGCTTCCTTGTATTCGAAGGGTTGTTGTTTATCTCACCAGCAACGTCGGAACGATCCCTGTGATTCCAGAAACATTTGAGTTACATTAGAATCAAGTTCCAAACACGGTGAGTATAATTAGGCGATGGAGGCAGGGGTTTAGGAGATTTATTGCTGTTTGCCTTCGTCTTGGTAATATTACCTCGTTTAAACACCGCGTGGGCCATGCTGTGCTTCTTAGCCTTCTTAAAACGAGTTTCATCGTGCTTTTCCACCGAGGCGAGTGCGCACAGTAGCATCTATCAATGCAGAACGTGCCTCCAGTGTGATTTACCTGACGATGTTATGTTAATTCGTGGTTATTATTTTCTTTTTTTATTTATCTTGCGTTATATGTTCATGCTGTAGAGGCATGTTTTATGGAGCAATTTTGCAGAGAATTTGGCTTACATTGTGCGCTACCTAGAAAATTTTTTCTAGTGAAGAAGTTGGGCTGGTAGCCACTATATTGCTGTTAGCCTTACAGAAGAAGGTCGGCGTCATGTTTCAAATTTATGAATGGGGAACTCTCTGGAGCAATTTATTCCCATGTATCTTTCGCGACGTTAATGAATCTCTGTCACTTTGACTTAATTTATTTTGTGGATGCAGATTCTCCACTCTTCCTGCGCGTAAAAAAAATGGTAGCTTATCTTTTGAACTTTGGGCAAAGAGATGGCCTTCATCACTCACTTGTTTTTGCAGAGGCGGCAAGTAGGTTTACTTAGCATGAGCGCGGGAAATGTTCGCCCTCGAGGGCGGAGCTCGGCAACAGTGTTTTCATTCCGTGGTCGCTCAGTATCGCAGGGCACGTGCGGCTAATTTTCACTTGAAAGCTAATTAGGTGTTGATTCTGTACCTGGCACTTCAGCTGGCTTTGTTAAACGCCGGCTTTGTCTACGACGGTGGGGCACATTTCTCTCGCCCCCTAATTGCTTCTTTGAGCGTTCCGCGTGCCTGACGGCTCCTGTTGAAGACGGCCCAGGCGATTAGGCCCCCTTGCCGCCCGTAACTGCGGTGGTGGTAGGCGGCTGCCTTATCGCTTCGCCAGCCGGTGGCGTCCATTAATGCTGCATGCACTCGCCGTGCCCGGGACGGGCCGTTCGTTGGACCGGTGGCTGGCGAGAGGCAGTGTCTCTCCGGGCGTTTATACGGCCGGGCACTTGTTGCCGTCTTGAGCGCCAGGAGGGGTGCTCGAACAAGGGAGCCAATGGGCGCCGCGCGCGCTTCCAGTGCGCAGTCGCACCGGGACCGCGACCGGAGCGCCGTGCGCGCCCCGTGCGCGCGCGCTCTCCGCGCGCCCCGCCACTGCTTCGACCAGCGCGCCGGTGTGCCGACTGCCAGCCGCTGGCGCTCGCGCGACGCTCCCGGTGGGGGACATGGACGCCTCATGAAAAATCAAGCGCCGTGGTGGCACAGCTGACGGACGAGCCGTTAGCAATGGCCTCGTGAGACTCGGCCGCTCGCGCGCGCTTTCTGCCACGTGCCCCCACCCACTGCCACGGACCATGCTACGCTCGTACAGCGTGCGCGTCAAGCGGCGCGCCCGCGACAACAGCTTCCGTCGCGGCGGGGCCGCGTGGCGCGAGGCACATGGCTCTGTGACGCGACGCAATGCACCGCAGAGGCCCGCCGGCATGCTGGCCCTGCCGGGGTCTCCCGAAGCGGACGCCAAGCTCAGAAGGCCCCCGCCGCCTCCTCCGGCCATCAAGTAAGCCCGCGTGTGCAGTGCAGGCAGAGCCTGCTCTCTCTGGGGAGCGGGCTCTGCCAGCGGCTGGGGGTAATGGCAACGACCCTTCGTCGTTCTCACTCGCGACCAACGTTCACGGCATCTCAAATCAAGCTTTTTTTTTTCTTTTGATTCACAGTTGTAATGTTTCTCCTTTGACATGCGCGTGCTGCACGGGGTATTCAAATGCCATCTTTCTGTCCAGTTTCACTGAAGGTATAATGCACCTCTCACAACCAGGACCAAAATAAACGAAAGGCTAGGAACGTGCATCTGCAGCTCAAGTGTCGCTGAGCCACGCTGATGCACGACGGAATAAAAAGCGAGCAGTCACCTTAATTGTGCGCAACTCACAGTGTGTTTTCCTCACAGGCGGTCGTCAGTCAGGAATGAAGAGCGAAAGACAGTGACTGGACTGCTGGAGATCTCCGTTCTAACTTTTTCCCATATGCGGTGTTTACAAAAGAAAATGTGTTTGAACTGCCTAGCTCGGAGCAAACGCTGCTACACTACACTACACTCCATCCACCTGTGGCATGACGTGCCAATGTGCGAATCTCGTGTGTGCGACGTACCTCCGCGAAGTTGCTACGAGATTACGCCGAGAAAGCCGCGAAGAGTTCGCATTCGCAAGAATTTGCGGAAAACGTTCTCGTTGCGCTCAGTGCAGCAGTTGATGTTATAGTTGGTACACTGATCCAGGATTTTAGGGCGGGGGGGGGGGGGAATAGCATAGGTGTCTGGTAGTTCTGACGCAGTGCTGTGAATGCACGTATGTGCAAGCAGCGCTGAGGTCTATCAAGCGAAATGCACTTCGAAATGGCTGCGAAGACGCAAATTTTTGAGAAGTGTGCGAATATATCGATCTTTGAGACCGAATCGAATACGAATCGAATAGTGTCGGAAGTGAACCGAATGGAATCGAATACCTTTCGAGTAGTTTTCGAATAATAATTAGTCGTTACGACAATTAGCGTAAAGGGACGCTCACAGCCTAGTATTCTCAAGGTTACCAGGTTTCTGTCATTACATTGGGCTTAATGAAGCCCTGTTTATTCAAAGCAGAAATACAGCTTTAGGCACAAACAAGTAGTTTCTTCGCCTGCACATGGGCTCTTCAGAAAGTGCTAATGGTCGCTGTACAGCCTGTAAAATTTGTCTACCTAAGTGACGTAGTTGTTCCACTACCCAAATTCTCATGTTCTATGTCGATGCTGTGGCCGTGGGGGTGAAAATTTACCGTACTTTTTCTCTAATATTTTGTTTATTTGAGTGCAGTTGACGTTTTGAAATATTCGAAAAGTATTCGAAAAATATTCGCACTTACGAAAAGTGACCATGCGATTCGTTATTCGAAAGTTTCCGATATTCGCGCTCCCCTAAAATTTTTCGGTGTATAGGAACAGAAGGAGACAGGCGTTTCGACGAGGGATGTCGCAAGAACACCTTCCGGCCGAATCATCACAATATACCCCGCGCGCCTTATCCAGCTCTAAAGCTTTGCAATCATCCTGAGGAGAGAAATGAAGGCACGGGGCAAGAGAAATAAAGTACACAAGTAATAATGTACATCAACAGCACTTGTTCGTGTGCAGAAATATAACTCGCCGCTAGATAGAGCTGCAGGTGGTGGCACCGTTGGCGCATTAGTGTGGATTGGCGCGTCAGCTGCGCGCACGGGAACGCCCACGGCTGCGCTTCGGTCTGAGTGGGTTAGGCCAATTTTCTAGCAATGAAACGAGCTTACTTCAAGCGAATTGTCCTGCAATGTCACATGTCTGGATAAGAAGAGCGATGGGCGCTTCAATTCAACGTGCGAGAGGGAAGAGATAAAGAACAGGGAGGAAAGTTAACCAGGCCGAGCGTGGTGGGCTACTCAGGGGAACCGAGGTATCAGGCAACCAGGCTCCTCACTAAGGGTTGTATTATGATGAAATTTATTATCTTTCTTCTTGTCAGACAGCTGGGAACTGGCGCTCAATCTGACCACTTCATTGCTTTGCTGCTTTTCTGGCGTATTCTGTTTGCATCGTGCCTCTAGTCGTCTAACATTGTTGTTTGTCAATTACCTAGTCACACTTCTCGCAAATCTTGCACTCGTATACAAAAGCCAGCCTATCCTACAATAAAGCTAGAGTACAAAGTTTACGCACACTAAGCTTCACTGCTGGTGAAACGCTGCCGCTGAGCTCAGTTATTTAGCTGCGTCGCTATGAACGACGGCGCTTTAACAGGGTCCTCGATTTCAGAGGACGAGATCACTTTTATCGCGGTAGTAGCAAGAGGCGTAACTTCCTGCCTTAAACCTCTCTTTCCATTGTTATGCGCATAATAGTTATCCGGAAATTATTGTTAATTTGGTGATTTTCCTAATGTAAAGCTGATGATGAATCCCTTAATCTTCCTAGAGCCACTATTGCCACACCTAACAGGAAAATGAAATTCATAGTCGCGGACAGGACGACACAACAGCGTCGTCCTGCGTTCACAGACTGCACCGCGTCATCCATGCTTCTTCTGTAGTACTTATGATTCCTTACGCACCAAGACAATCGGCACGGTAAGAGTGATGAAGTGTATGAAAGTAGCGGCTGCTCAGCTAATAATGTCGGCTTTGCACCTTGAGTACGTAAAATCATTTGCGTAACCTTTTGGCTAGGGAATCCAAGCATACAGGTAGCACAATCCTTTTGCCACGACAAAATAAATATTTCATAATGACATCACAACCGTATTGTTCAATTTCAATAATATAGCGACTCAGTCATGGCTAATGCTGTTCGTATGACCCTTCGACTATAGCCCATACTTACACGGCTAAGATTATGTATGTCAAGTACTAGGTATGCACGCGAGAAGTCTTCACGACTCCTAGGGCGCTATAACGTAAAACTATTCCAAACTTTTCTATTCCAATTCTGCCATCAGCCCTCCACGATTGGTCAAAAACTTTTTTCGACCACCTAAACTTCACCTGTCTGTCACGCGACGTCACGAAAACCGCGATACTTCTCCATCTGATATGATGTTTACACACTGATTATGCATGATTTGACAGAAAAAAGAAAAACAGTTATTTCTGATTCGACCCCTTTTCGCCATTAGCCCTCGGCTATTGGTAAAAAGTTTTCGGGCTGCACCCACTTCACCTGCCTGTCACGCGACGTCACAAAACCGCACAAACTCATCGCGTCAAAATGACGTGTACGCGATAAAGATGCATTAATATGCCGAACAAAACTGAATTTTCTTCGGAATAGCCCCAGGCTGCCCCGTTCCGAAAGGAATAAAAGATGGCTGCCGCCAATCGCTGAGACGTTGGCTACTCGCACCTGCCGGAGAGCATGGGTGTATTTGCGTATAATAAAACTTCTTGCGTTGCCGTGTAACGTTTTCGAGCCCTTTCGGCACGTTTACCACCTCATTCTGCCAACTCTTCTTTGCTGAGGGTCCGTTTTAGTGTCATTCTTAAGCTTCCGTTCATGCCGCCGCTATTTTCGGCCAACCACCACGAGCTAAGTAAGGGAAAGCCGACCGATCGCCGACGCCGGCACCACCCTCTTCATCCGGTTATTGATTTTCAGTGCACTGGCTCTGCCCCAGCGAATGCCTCTCCACTTGAGCGTTCCCTTCGCCTCTTGTCAGCCAATTAGATACGACAAGCCGCTCAGTGTAGACAATGTTATTCGTTTTTTCAAGCAAGCAAAAGTGACCTACTATGAACGAGGAGAGCGTTTGATTGGTCTGTTCAGACAATCCTGCGGGTGACCGCCCGGTGCTTGCGTCGGTGGTTACGCAAATTTGACGTCAGGAGATTGGAATAGAAACATATTGGAATAGTTTTACGTTATAGGGCCCCTAATTAGGGTTCTCAGGAATCTCAAAACTCTGCGGAACTTTGAACGATTGGAGACAAGGAGTCGCTTGAGCGCTCTGTTCGCGCGGTACCATAAGCGCTTCGTTTCTTTGGAAGGTCCTTTAATCTTTCCTTATCCCGATCGCTGAACGTGAGTCACGGGCAATCCACGAGTGCCGTGGAGAAATTTCAAGGCTCCTGGCACTCTTATGGACTTTCTGCGCCATCTGGAGCGCGGTCTAAGGAGTAGAATTTCGTTCCATGCGTGGGTTTATTTTTTGCCGTGTGACAGCTAAACATTGTAAATGTTTGCTGCACTTTTCAGTTAACTTTGCTTTTTCACAATGTTGCATATTGCCCTAACCGCATTGTTGACATCTTTTTCGGGAGTGCGTTTCTTTCAGAAGCGCTGACTGTTGGGCAAGTTGGTGCATCGGGTTGTCTCGCTGAGCGGAATAAGGGCGGAAAGAAACGATGGGCACTGCAGGACAGACGCTCTATCCTGTCTCCACCGTTTCTTTCCGCCCTTATTCCGCTCAACAACACAATGTGACACTTTTTCCTTAGCTCCCATTTGCTCCTTTCTTTAGCAACCGTGGTAATCGTACTAAAGAAAAATGCATTACTAAGGTATTAAAAAAAAGAAAAGAGCCGTTTTCTACATGGTGTAAGGAAAGGTTTAGAACTCCATCAGGTCAGGTATAAGTCGGATTCAGTGGCAGAAGAGACAATCTTCACCAGATACGTATTTCGTGCATAAACGTGTACCTACTGCTGCACCCTAGAGGCTAACGCTGGGGTCCGGTATAGGTGGAGGATCCTCTCGATATCGCATCGATTAGGAAGATCGTGCTCTTTTTCATTGCTAGGTTGAACTTAAATGGGGCGCTATTGATGCTTGGAAATAGCCCAGGATGTCCAAAGCGCAGTACTGCTCTTACAATCAATCTATGTAGCACACTTATAATTAACATGGGTCATAATTGTGGAATCAAAATAGAAGTTGGTTAAAGAGCAGCAAAATAAATGATAATCTGGCGATTCAAAGGCGAAGGCAGGAAAAAAAAAACAGGGGCCGAATTCGCAAAACTTTCATTCGTAGGTGCTGTTTGCCATTGTTTGGTTGACAATTTAAATACTATGTCCGACCATGACGATTGACCCTCATTTGCTTTTAAGAACAGTTCTAGCGTAGAACATTTTGGTTTTTTTAATACGGGCCCCGGACTAAATTTGCAAAGCTTTTCACTCGTAAAAACAGCTTATTATTGGCTGATCACGCTCGAAAATAACATGCTTACCGTCATTACTTAGTTACGCCTTGTGTCATGACTGCCTGTATATAGCGTACAAACAGCTCTGTGAATACAGGCCCAGTGTGTGCCTTCGCAACTGCAGAGCCGTTAGTTAGAAAAGTGCCGGTCAATTATGCTACTGAATACGGTATTAAGGATAACGGCTGATTAATGGCAAGCAGATGTTATGGAAAGAAAAAGTGGATTCGGCTAGAACGCTCGCATTGACAGAGCTGTTCGCATAAACATGCGCAAGTCATTAATGATACAAACCATATTATTAGATAGAGCAACGAGCAATAAAATTCATGGTGTTTATGTACAAATATTGCCCAGCTCTATATCACCGAACACGCTGTGTATCATGGAGCACGCCTCTAGGCCAGAATGAACCTATGCCAAGCTTTCGTGCTTTAAGTTCTTCTCACTTTCTAATGAAACCACTGCGTGCAATGAAGTGGCAATGTATGCAAGCCCCAGCGTTGAATTCGCAAAGCTTTTGTTCTAAACAACTTCGCTTCGCTGGCTGGCCGCCTTTGCTAATCAAGATTTTGCCTGTCTTCACGAAACAAGCTATAGCGTATACTAACAACTTTGTCAATTCAGGCCGTGGCACGCGCTCCAGGACCAACAACGCCATTCATAGCCAACAAGGAGGAGGAGGAAATAAAGGGAAAGGGCAGAGATGTTAACCAGAAGTCCGTCTGGTTGGTTACCCTATACTCTGGGGGACGGGGAAGAGAGAATAGAAAGATATCATAGCTGAGAGAAATTCATAGCCAAGATAATTTAGTATTAATTAAATTATGGGGTTTTGCGTGCCAAAACCACGGCCTCATTATGAGGCACGCCGTAGTGGAGGACTCCGGAAATTTCGACCACCTGAGGTTCTTTAACGTGCACCTAAATCTTAGTGCACGGGTGTTTTCGCATTTCGCCCCCATCGAAATGCGGCCGCCATGGCCGGGATTCGATCCCGCGACCTTGTGCTCAGCAGCCTAACACCATAGCCACTGAGCAACCACAGCGGGTGATAATTTCGTATTAACGGGAGCCCACTATTATCGATAGTGAACCAGAGGATGACATAAAGCACCAGCAAATTACAAACACTCCTGATGATCGAAAATATTTCTTGTCCTGCTCAGAGTTCACGAATTTTCTTCAATATGGTGCAATTATTATAGATTTTTGCCGTAGCCATCACTCAGTTCGTCAATGCTCTGTCACACCTGTGCCATCTCGCTCGTTGCATCGGCTGCGCTTATGATTAGCGCGACCTTTAAAATAATTTCGGGAGCCAGGGACCCTCATCACCAAAGCAGTCCCTACACCAGCGTGATTTATAAAATCAAGCGCCGACCGTTGGCGATGGCAAACACAACATTAGCGCAGACAGCCGGCCATTGCATACATCTTTGACAAAGAAAAGGCTTAGCGAATTAGGGCTGTGAAACCACATCTTGCAGAGGGGAGCGCTGAAGTGGTTCAGAAAAAAGGAGACAAGACAGGAAACACGCTCACTTGCAACTGAGTTTGTTCAGAGAAAACAGACCACCAGGAGTGTTTTTGCGCATGTGCTGACGCTCCTGGTGGTATGTTTTCTTTTTGAATAAACTCAATTGCAAGTGTGCGTCTTTCCTGTCTTGTCTCCTTTTTTCGAAGCACTTCTGCGCTCCCCTTTGCAAGATATGTTGAATCAACTAGCCTAACAGCTCATTGTTCTAAACCGTAAAACCATGGCCCGCATTCACAAAAAGCTATTGCGCCAGAATTGTTCGGAAGAGCGAATTCCGGCCAGTCATGGTACTGAACCTATTATTAGCGATGGCGGCCAGCCAATGGCAAAGAGCATTTATGAGTGAAAAGCTTTGTGAATTCGCCCCCATATTCACAAAGCTACTCGCAAGTACAGACGCTGTCCAATCGCAAAAACGAACATTACAGAAGCGAAGGCAACCATCCAATGGCAAACAGTTATTACAAACGAAAAGATTTGCAAAATCGCCCCAGGGCATGCATTGGACGAAGTATTTCTTAAGATAAAGTACTTCGTGAGATCAGGGCGAGTATTCACAAAAATCTCTCACACTAGAATTGTTCGCGACAGCAAATTACAGTCATTTCCGATGGTATACATACTATTATTGAAGGAGGCCAGCCCATGGCCAAGAGAATTTATGAAAGAAAGGCTTTGTATATACGCTCTCAGGTACCTGTAAATTGCGAACGCGAAGTATCATTATCGACGGCAACCCGCCAAGAATGAACAGTTCAGAATTCCGGACACCTCATCTAGGCTAGCAGAAATTTGCGGAGCCATATCGACACCGTCAGAGAACTTAATGGTGGTTTGATTGCATGAGCGTCAACATAAGTTCAATGACCTCTGTACCAGATTTAGTTCGTATGCATTAGATTGTCTAGTAGACGAAGTGGTTTATCTTTCACGCAAATATTTGTTCCGAAATACATACCACATCATATACAGATGTTGCTTGAGTGCAGATATACGAGCAGTGAGGCGAAGCCAATATTGACAGCACCGTAAACGAAAGCATTCGTGTAACTGTCAAAGCGACGTGAATCTTGAAAAACTTCCGGCTTTGTTGGCCACCCGCATCTTGAAATTGGGCTTAAAAGCAATGACCGCTCGATAGTGTGCGGTTGTAGCTCATCGCACACGCCGTGTTTCATGGAACACACAGGTCAAGCAGATCGAACCTATGCCAAGCTTTCGGTCTTGAAGTTCATTCCACTTTCTAATGAAACATCGGCGAAACCAGAGTGTGCTAGGAAGTGGCAATATCGAACGAAAGCTCATGTGCGTGCGTGCGTGCATTCGTTCGTGTGTGCGTGCGCGCGCGCGCGCGCGCGTGTGTGTGTGTGTGTGTGTGTGTGTGTGTGTGTGTGTGTGTGTGTGTGTGTGTGTGTGTGTGTGTGTGTGTGTGTGTGTGTGTGTGTGAGAGAGAGAGAGAGAGAGAGAGAGAGAAGTTAAACGTTCCCTTCGGGCTTCTGAAATCGTGGATTTCTCAAAGCGCAGTATTCTCCATGTGCGGTTCTTACGCTCGCTTCCTTCACCGCCCTTACCCTCATCGGCTTAGACTGCATGCTTATACTATACGCCAGTGGCCTTATCCGCATATATGCATAGCGCTCACGACAAAGAAGACCTGAACGGTGAGAGCAAGGACTGCATATACCGTATGTGTGAGCAGCGGACAAACTGAAGCTCGGGATGGAAATCCCGGTCAGTGGTTCCGTATGAGCTTTTCATTTGCAAATGAAAGCGCACTCTCCTTCTCAAACAGCGATGCGGGAGGAACAGGCTGGAGGAAGCACCAGAGAGGATCTTGCAGTTTATAGATATCTGGGCCCGTATTAACGAAATTGTTCTTATGCGCTAAAGCTTTGTGGGAGCAGGTTTCAGCCAATCATAATATACGATGTAACATTGGCGAAGGTGGCCAGCCAATTACAAAAGGTACTTACGAACAAAATGTTTTGTGAATGTGTCCCCAGCGTCTATATTCACAAAACTTATCTAACGTAAGAGCGTTAACTGATTGGCCTGCGTTCGAACGCGCCTCACTTCTGAGCGTGGTTGATGCGATAGAGACGACCGCAACGGTGACGGCCAGTTGCGAATGGCACTTACGTAAAAAAAGTTTTTCGAATATGCTTCATGCAACAAACAATTTAATTTTTTTTGTCTCTTGCAATGTTACTCCCTGCAATGCTTCCTGCAATCTTACTATCATCTCTAAATCAGTCTGGAGTCATGCCCTGGCAACACCATGTTAATTATTATCGTATATTTCCAAGTCACTGTCGCTTCTTTATCGCGAGTTTCTGGCTTTCAATATCCGAAATAATTTTCTCTTACAACATTAGAAAGACAAGACTAGCGGAGCAAGTGCTCAGTTGCCAGGAACAGAATAGACAATTGAGCTGTCACTACAGGGGCGCTATAGAGTAAAGCTATTCCAAACTTTTCTATTCCAATCCTGCAATCAGCCCACCACGATTGGTAAAAAAATTTTCGGACCACTCCCACTTCGGCCGTCTGTCACGCAACGGCAAAAGCGCCCCATTTGATATTATATGTGCACACTGATTATGCGTGATTATATCAAACGAAAGAAACAATTATTTCTGATTCGACACCATTTCGCCATTAACCCTCTGCCACTGGTCAAAATGTTTCAGCTGCACCCACATCACCTGCCTGTCACGCGACGTCACAAAACTACGAAAACTCACCTTGTCACAGTGATGTGTTCGCGTTACAGGCGGATTAATACGCCGAAAAAAACTCAATTTTTTTCTGAATAGCGGGGCAGTGCCCCGTCCCAAAAGGAATACAAGATGGCTGCCCGCCGATCGTTCAGGCACTATAGCTACTCGCACCTGCCAGTGAACATGGTTTATTTGCGTATAACAAACATTTTTATTTGGCAGTGAAACGTTATCGAGCCCCTTCGGCACGAATACATCATCACTCTGCCAACTCTTCTTTGCTGAGGATCCGTTTTAGCGGAATTCTTAACCTTCCGTTGCACGCCGCCGCGATTTTCGATCAGCCACCGCAAGTTAAGCACGGGGTATCGGACCAAACGCAGACGCCGGCACCATCCTTCTCATCAGGTTATCTGCTTTCACTGTGCTGGCTTGGCCCCATCGAAACCCTATACACTTGAGCGTGCTCCTCGCCTCGTGTCAGCCAATTAGAAAACAAAAACTGCTCAGTCTAGACAATGCTTTTTGCTTTGAAAGTACAATAAGTGTCCTCCTAGAAACGAGGACCTCATTTGATTGGTTTTTCGAACAATGCTGCGGGTACCGCCCGATGCTTGCGTCGGAGGTTACGTAAATTTGATGGCAGCAGATTGAAATAAAAACAGATTGGAATAGTTTTACGTTATAGCCCCCAGCAGTGAAGTTTACGACATAATTTTTACCCTCGCTTAACGATGCCAGGAATGCCGTCCAGCGATTAATGAAAGCTTTTTGACTGCGCAGCCTCCTTTCTGTTCGTCACTGTGCGTTTGCTTTTGGACGCGCTTTCGCCATACAGCAAAGAGTAGCTAGTTTTTTTTTTTTAGTGCGATTGCTGCCGAAATGCGCGAGTTAGCTTCACATTCATTCACTGCACTTGCAGGCGGAGCAAGGTTACCTTATACATAGTAGTCTTTCTGAATGATGGTATAGACAAAGAAAGTCGCATCGTAGAAAGCCCTTTCTCTGGAACGACTTTGCTAAGAGCTCTATATGGTATTTATTACATTAGCAATTATACGGACTCACCATACGTATTTTAGTTGTCGTCGTCACGTGAGCTCAGTTCCGTATAATGTTCAAATGTGATAACATCATGTCACGCACCGCGAGCTGTATGCTGTGGGTGCGAACGAATGCGTGCGAAGGTGAGCGATGGTGGCTTGATGCGTGCCCTCCTCCCACGCGTTCAAGAAGCGCGTGCGAGGCTAGGGGGGTGGGGCTGCGTACACGGTAACATGATCAAGCACGTGTCACTTCCCTAACCCACCCGCGGCTGCGCATGGTTGTCCGCCCTGCTGAGCGCAAACGAGGCTCGCGCGCCCTTTTTAGAAGTAATCTGCGGCGGGTGCAAAGTCGTAGCGAGCTCACATGGCTGATCGATTCATGTGCGCTGTCTTCCCGCATGCCTATTGTTGGAAGTCGCATAATCTGAAGTTTCGGAGATCTGGGGCCGTATAACGTAAAACAATTCCAATACGTTTTTATTCCAATCTCCTGACGTCAAAATTGCGTAACCGCCTACGCAAGCATCGGGCGGTCACCCGCAGGGTTGTCCGAACAGAACAATCAAACGCTGTCCTCGTTCATAGGAGGTCACTTTTGTGTGCTTGAAAAACGAATAACATTGCCTGCACGGAGCGGCTTGTCTTGTGTAATTGGCTCCCAAGAGGCGAGGAGCATGCTCAAGTAGAGAGGGATTCGATGGAGCCGAGCCACTGCACTGAAAATCGATAACCGGATGAACAGGGTGGTGCCGGCGTCTGCGATTGGTCCGCTTTCTCTTACTTAGCTTGCGGTGGCTGGTCGAAAATCGCGGCGGCATGCAACGGAAGCTTAAGAACGACGCTAAAACGGCAGCAAAGAAGAGTTGGCAGAACGAGGTCGTATACGTGCCGAAAATTCTTGAAAACGTTACACGGCCACGCAAAAAGTTTTATCACACGCTAATAAACCCACGCTCTCCGGCAGGGGCGAGTAGCCAGTGCCGCAGCGATCGGCGGCAGCCATCTTCTATTCCTTTCGGAACGGGGCAGCCTGCGGCTATCCAGTAGCAAATTCAGTTTTGTTCGGCATATTAATGCATCTTTCACGTGTACACGTAACTTTGACGCAGTAAGTTCTTGCGGTTTTGTGACGTCGCGTGAGAGGCAGGTGAAGTGGGTGCAGCCCGAAAACTTTTGACGAATAGCTGAGGGCTAATGGCGAAAAGGCGTCGAATCAGAAATAACTATTTTTGTTTTGTTCGGTCAAATTGTGCATAATCAGTGTGCACACGTCGTATCAGATGGGGAGCTATCGCGGTTTTCGTGACGTCGCATGGCAGACAGGTGAAGTGGGGGGGGGGGGGTCCAAAAAGTTTTTGACCAGTCGTGGTGTGCTGATTGCAGAATTGGAACAGAAACGTTTGGAATAGTTTTACGTTATATCGCCCCTGCTGACGTGACAGGCTGCACGAAGAAGTGTTCGTTCCCCTATTCCGGCGCTTTTCATCATGCCAACGTTGCGACAGCGAGTGCTAGCGGTCATCGAGTGCTATCTGGTCATGCTTGCGTGTGCAAGCGAGACAGCATGCTTCTTAATTTAATTATTAGGCAAATGTTTACTGTAATTTATGTCACCGATAAAACTACAAACTTTACTTCGTGTAGTTGTCTAATAATTTGCTATCACGATCGATGCTTCGGTTTTCGGCCTTTTACTTCGAATGCCTTTTTTAGAAAACCTGCAAAATTTACTTGAATTACGTCGCTACAGATGAATTATCCACCAAGGCGAATATCATTTGAAATAATAGTCAAAGCAGTTCATTCACTAATATACTTATACATAATCAAAAATTTATTTACTAATATTACGGCTCATGTTCATGTTGGAAAGTTGAAGGTAATCGTCATAAACTCCTAGTTCTGTGTTTCTATACTTCAATATATGGTAACGTAGACCATAATAACTGATGTCAAGTTGTCTGGTAAATTCAAGCCTTTACACACTGTAGCCACGAAGCCTGGTTCGCGATTCAATACTTCTGTGACCTTGTTGGTCGGTGTAAAATGAAGTTTTGCCATGTTGCGCGTTAAAATCGCTCAGTCTCGCCGCCGAACTGACGATGCGTTCAGTCGGGAGCTGGGCAAGGCGCTACTCGGCATCAGCTCGTGTAAAAAAGGAAGCGCCACGGCATGCTTTTATGTTGCGCCACCCATCTACGTCACAGAGAGGTTTGACGGCGAGCAGCGCTTCGGGAAGTGCCGCTGGCGTAATAGGGAAGACTGGACGAATAATTTCAAGCCAGCTATTTCGCCATTTGGCCATTCGTTATGGCCATATTGAAATGTAGAGCCACGGAACGCAGAGTTTGATTGCGATTCCCCTTCAACTTTCCAATGTAAATGTGCTCTGTAAAGTTCTCCCGTCAAAAGTTAATCAATGTAATTACTTTCATTGGTGAAATAATTGCGTTGCTTTTTCTTGCAAATAATGTCCGCCTGGGCAGATAACTCATCGGTAGTGACGTGCGTCTGGTAAATTTCGTTGTGTCCTGTTTTTTAGTGTTCGAAGTAAAAAAAAAACTATTTATTATGAAATCGATATGGGCTTCCTAAAAAGCGGCAATGTGGAATTAAGAAAATTTTGAGTTTTACGTGCCAAAACCGCGATATGATTATGAGGCACCCCGTAGCGGAGACTCCCGATTAATTTTGACCACCTGGGATTCTTTAACGTGCACCCAATGCACGGTGTACTGACGTTTTTGTATTTCGCCGCCATCGAATTGCGGCCGCCGCGGGCGGGATTTGATCCCGTGCCCTCGGACTTGGCAGCGCATGCCGAAGCCACTACGCCACCACGACGGGTAGTTGCATTTTAGAGCGCAGCTCTAGGCGCCCCTTCCTGCAGCGAGTGTCGGCGTGGTCCCGCGGCGTCCTCGTAACCGAACGAACGAACACAGCGAAGGATAAAAGAGCGAACGCGGAGCGCTGATGATAGACGGCAATAGCGAAAAAAGCGCTAAGAGTAAACCGGAGCAGGAGGGTATGGCGAAGGCGTGAGAAGAAAAGCGTAGTGCCGTGCAAGACGGGCTCTGTGGCTGTGACGATGGCTACGAGATGGCGCCACAGTAGCGCGCGTCGTCTGTATAAAAATAAAGCACTGCGTGAGCGGAGGTCTGTCTGCGGCGGCTGCTGTGAATCGCGCCCACGCGTAACCCACGTGCAGCCTCTCGCGATATCCCGATTAGCGAGGCAGTCGCGCCACACTTCTCTCCGTTTGCAGCGTGTCGCACGAAACAGATTATCCGCGCCAGCCAGTATATCGCGAAATGAAAGAACGTATAGAGCTGCGCTAAAATTTCGCATTAAGGAATGTCGTAATCGTCGCTGGATTTTTTTTTTTTGCACAACTGTTGAACGCTTGAGCAGCGCACGTCGTAGCCTATTTCTTGTGCTTTGCATATTAAACGGAACCCGATTCTCGTTCTCGTTGCAAAAATGTGCAAAACAAACTTGCCTGAGAGAACCTAGACAGAAAAAAATGGAGGGGGAGTGAGGAATGGTGGGATGGGTGACGTACCCTGCCACTCTCGCGTAATTCACACGAACACGTCCTCGCTCAGGTACAGTTGATTTAACGTTGACCATTACTGGCCGTTTGAGTAGTTTTGACTATTAGCCTATAAAAGACAGGACACACAACGCTCGCGTATTCTGATGGTGACTGATACTATTAGCGGTCAACATGTACAGCTCTCAAAACTCTGGCGAAAAACATGACAAAAGGGCGCAAGTGTTTGTAAATCTTTCGACCGCAAAATGAGCCGCTTAGCTGAAGAAAGCTGCAGGTTCATTTTATAGATGTTTTTTAGTTGTCGTGGGAAGATTTCATCTTGTAGATTGTAGATGTAGATGGCTCGCCTGTATTAGATGGACCCCACGTCGACCATACACCCCGTTAACTTGATCTGTTGGTGGATGAGGCGTCCTAGTCATGATTGAAATGGGCAGCACCATCGATACATTCTTCGGAATCTGCATTCTTTGATATTTTGCGTGGTCCTCTTGTTGCATTTTCGAAGGGAGCATATATGAGAATTGGAATCCGGGCAGCATTTCTCTATTATGCCAGCTGTTGTAGTGCTCTCAGATTCGTGGCTGCAATACCGCTTCGAAAACATTTTACTGCGAGTTCGGGAGCGTAAACACGGTGAGATCGTTTCTTATATATACGTTGACACAAGTCGCTGTATTTTTCTCATGGAAAGAAGAAAAATACCGCTTCAGAAGAGTGACAGGCAAGGAGACAAAATCTTTCCGATGTTGTTGCGTCCATGCATGCAAGAAGTATTCAATAGGCTGGATTGGGAAGGATTGCGGCTGAGGATCAACGTGAACTATGTAGCCTGCTGTTCGCTGGTGGAATTGAGAAACTCTGCAACTTGTAACAAATGGTCCAGGACTCTAAGCCGCAAAGTATAATCGTAGGTCTGAGGATCGACATGAAAAAACAAGAACTGGGGTAATGTACAATCAAGAGTAATTGGTGTTCAACCTCTTAACGTTGTGCAGGAGTACGTTTACCTAGAGGTAGTCACAGGAGAGGCAGATTATGAGGAGAGAGATTGAGATATGATATAATATGGGAAGTCAGGGATGTTAACCAGATGTAGTTCTGGTGGGCTGCGCTGCACCCTGTGCGGGGCGAAGTAGTAAATTGGTAGATAGAGAAAAAAAGAGGAACATAAACTCAGTAAGCTGCGCACACAATCCAATGCAATTTAGTTATCCTGGGGTGAGATCTTTGCCAAGTTGCCTACTGAGCAGCTTATTTTTCTCAGCCCCCTTGTTCTGTACTTTCAGAGTACAAAATAAAATATTTGTCTATTTGTCTATCTGGTAGCAGGCGGTGTTGTCAGTCTATTATGTAGGCCCGTAGATATCGAGAACTTAAGCAGCCACTTTATAGCTTTTTGCGAGGAGTTGCTTTGAGAGCAATGCCCTGGAACTTTCTGCTGTGATAGTAGGTGATTGTCCAGTTTATCAGGCATTACGTTTATCACTTCCATGAGATAATTATGGGTTCAAACGTGCATAGCAAGCACTCCCAGGTCATGAACGGCAGCTTGCGGTTATTCTTGAAAAGAGAAGTACATCATCAGTGTGTTACTAACCCTACGGGGTCGAAGGTTAGAGGACAACGAGGAAACTTACGCTGAGTATTGTGTAATGAGTGATTCAATGGAAAATATAAGATGCGACGTTCAAAAACAGGAGGGCGTATATGTGTGGATTGCAGAGAAGCGGGTATAGCTACTTTTCTAGTTGATATTAGGCGTAAGAATCGGGAGTGTACGGGTCAGGTAGAGTGATTTGATCAAGCAACCGAGGTGGTCCACCACAGATTAGAAGATTAATGGGAATGAGGACGGTCGAGCATTGGGTGGTTTTCTGAAGATGAGGAATTTTGCAGGCATAGATTAGAATCGGCCCACGCAAGGCAGTGGTAGTTGGGAATAGATGACAGAGGCATCCGACCTGTAGTGTACACAAAAAGAGACTCATAATGATAGCATTGGCACGAACAATAAGTACAGTGGTGTGAGCGAAGTCTATCGAAACGTGTCTGAAAGCGCAAGCGTTCTCTTAATCTTATATGCCTTCGTCGGCCAGTTATTTCTGGACAAAACGTGAATTGTGAATTTTATTTTTGCAAGGTGAACCTTAACTTGAACCTAAAACGTCATTGGAGCTCCTTTATTTTAACTTGGACGGAAACGAGCACGCAATTTTTATATTTTTTGTTAGGGCACGTGAGACACCCCCCAAAAAAATGTTTCTGTATAATATTCGGCTTGGAAAACCACTTTTGCAAGCTTGAGGTAACATTCAAAGACGGTTTTTCATGCAGAAACTCATCAGCTTGACTCATACAAGGAAGTAACCTATTTTCCGAATATTGGATACCGCCAGTGCAGACTTTTCATTGCAGCGTCGTGCACGGAAAGGATAGTGAACATGACAGGTTGGTTTGAGAAGTATTTGCAATGGTTACCAAGCTATGAGCTTAATGGCGGAACGTAACGTTCGAGCTGCATATATTTTCGTGAAATAAAAATATATGTTGCTTTCCGGCTGCTGTTTATATCTCCCGACGAGGAAAAAAAAATGAATAGGGTAGTATGAAACGGGATTGAAGCAGGAAAGGCGACAACGCGATTCCAGTGACGGTGAATGGGATTCAGCGGGAGTTTGCCTCGGCGGAGCTTTCTTCTCCCTTTGACGGTGCGTGACAGACTGTCACCGTGCCGTACCAGAAGTCGTGCGACACGAAAGGCTTACGGCGCCCTGGCTGCACTCAGAAACCACCAGATGCGCTTTTCGAGACGCACAAAGCTAACGATCCAAAACAGTTCGCAGCGCCAAACATTCCTCCTCGTCCTTGCGTAGTCTTTTACCCTACACCGTACGCAATGCCAAATAAACAGTGCGGCAAACACGTGGCGATGCGTGACTGCACACGTTTGTTGATGCGTGCTGACGCGGCCGTTGGCTTCTTGCGATTCTCTCTCTCTCTCTTTCTCTCTTTCGTTCAAGCAGAGCCGGGCGGAATCGAGTTCGCGGTCACTATAGCCTATGCTCTAACGATCATAGCGTGTACAAAGTGCGCACGTAGGAAAGAAGTCTGGTGGGCCATCGGGAGGGGGCGGGGAGTGAGTGTTCGTTTTTTCGATTGCTGGCAGCGTCGAATGGTTGCATCTGCGTATTTACGCCCGTCGCCACAGTACCGACCCGTCGCATCGACTGAATTTGGCGACACAACACTGTTGGCGCCTGAAAACAAACTCGTCTCGTGTAACACGTGATGGGTCTGGCATCTTCTTTCTCTGTTTCCGTGTTTTTATGAAACCTTCTCGAAAGAAGTCATTATCGGTTTGAGAGATACGTGAACGGTGAGTGCTATGAAACGGCACCCAGAGAAGACGGCTCGCCGCATTTATATCTGCGGCTTTATAGGCGGTCCGTTTGAACGCAATCACTGAAAATTCGGGGAAGGCAAGCATAAATTAAAACGTAATAATTGCGTCACCATGCAGAGAACGTCGCGAATTGGCATGTGCGAAAATTTCGATTCGCGAAGATAAGAAGACGACAATCAATTCCGATAGCATACCGACGTAATAGAAGAAGAAAAAGGAAAAGAACGTTGGAAACTTTTATTTATTTATTTATTTATTTATTTATTTATTTATTTATTTATTTATTTATTTAATGCAGTGCGTAATTAGAATGGTTAAGTGCGCCGACTCAGACTACATTGGGGGCTTCGTTGATAAGGTTTGATCGTAGCGGCTACGGAGTAAATGTGCTTCTAGACGCAGTGCCTATAAGAATGGCAATAGCCGTGGTACACAGTCCGTTACCATGGGAAGATGCTATTGTCGCATTTTTGTTTTCTCGCCCGTTAGAGAGAGACTTAGATTTATGTGCGTGTTAAAGAACGCCAGATGGTCAGAATTATTCCGGAGTCCCCACTATTGCGTGTTTCACAATGAGATCGTGGTTTCTGTTACGCAAAATACCTGAATTTTTTATTTATTTTAAGTACCTTCGAGAGCACTTTCAGCTCGCGTCTCGTGAAAACAATCGCATGTGGCATCGCGAATTCCTCCTATCGGCTGCGTGTGCTGCAGTCAGCGCAACAAACTTGACTTCGTCCTTCTCAAGTCTTGTAATTTCGGCATTTTCTTGTCGGGATAGGTGATGCATTTTAATCGCTGCGCACCGTGCATAGCGAAGCTACACATTCACGTAGACCACTTGGCCCGAAAAAGTACAACAATGATTTGAACAACTTGGGAGCTGACGAGTGGCGAGGTGTCGGTGCGTGCGTGCTGTTTCGTCACTCGGTGGTTTTTGTGCCCGTATGTGCCTACTGAGCCCTCCTGTTCTCCAGAATTTTTGTTACTTTTCGCTGCCTCATTTTTGTCTCACTCTATGAAGGGTATGGAACCGAGAGCTGTTTTGATTAACTTATTTTACATCCATTTTTTTCTTTATCTCTGTCCCTCCTTGATCACGGCGCGAAAGCAAAAAATTCCCACCAAGATTTGCCAAGAAAAAAGTAAAAAAGAAACAGAAACGTTCAACTTGGCTGCCTTGAATTGTAGTCTCATCACTACTGTTTCTAATACTTGTGAATTTGTAGACTCCGTGTGAAGGCTTGCTATGACAAGCACGGGCCATATGACTCGACCGTTACGTCGTGAAATGGCTTACCATCGCGTAAATTGTGTTAACCTGGATTATGAGATGTTCAAGGTTAGTTTTCCCCATACTATCACAGGATCATTTACGTTGTCGTAGAATGAGCGACGATATAATGCAAGAGCTTAAAGAAGGCGGACACAAATATCATAACACGTTGCGTCGCTGCTTCTAAACGCCGCAAGCATGCGTCATTTTCATTGCAATAGCAATGACATGGACACTTGTAGCGCTGGATCAGTGGCTGTGGCAGCTGAGCACGAAGTCTCGGGTACGATCCAGGCCGCGGCGGCCGCATTCTGATGGGAACGGAATGCAAAAACATTGGTGTACCGTGCTTTGGTTGCACGTTAAAGAACCAAAAGTGGGCGAAATGAACTCGACCCCCTTCGCTACGGCGTCACTCCTAACTCACTGCGCGGTTTCGGGACGTCGAACCCCACAATTTAACCAGATCCCAATTATAGCCGAAAAGACAAGGACATGCATAAAAACGACAACACACTGCCACGAGCGACGTAAAATATCCTCATGAGCGGGTATGTCAAATAGTAGTCGAGAGGCAAGTGTGTAGCCGCTCTTTCGGAGAAAACAGAACAATCTGCATATCTTTTGTTTGCGTAACAAAATCGTACTTTATATCGGCTGCGTGAGAAAGACGAAGAAAAGAAAGGAACGCGCCGCGCCTTCCTTTACTGACTGTATGTTTCTCGCGCAGCCCACAGTATAATTCAGCACCAAGTAGACCAACTTTCAGTTTTGCGTGACTGAAGTTGCGTCTATGCACTACGACTGAGTGCATGGCAATGTTCGGTTCATACATTCAGCGTCCTAATGAGCTGTCGTTGCCTTATGGTACCTTCGCCAAACTTGACAGCGGACGAGAGCGATTTTCGACATACTTTCAATGTCCTGTCATGTCCGAGAGATTAGGTGCAGACTGAACGTACTCCACTGAGATGCCTTCTGCATGCCGCCGAGCGAACTGCACTCAGTATTCGCCACGTCACATACACGGGGCTCCATTTTGGACACTACGCTGTTTTCCGTGCGGTGTGTACAAAACGGAGCGATTAGACCCGATTCGCTTTCATAACCTAGCCTCATATCGGCGAGTATCGCTGCATCATGTGTGTCGAAGTTGATGGAAAGGCTATAGAATGTGCAAGTTTAACTTGGCATATGGAGAAAGAAAGGAAACTCCCGCCGAGTATGACTGCATCTCATCAATGGTTGGGCGCTCAGGAAAGTGTCATGGACTTACTGAGCCACATCGATCACTACCTAGCCGACGGCCTTTCGACATTCGCCGTCTTCATGGACATTGCCAAATCATATATGACTGCGTGCTTCAGACAGGCATCATCAACGGTTTCCAAGCCATGGGCATCTCGGGACGCACTCTTCGGTTCGTACATGGATTTCTCAGGGATCGCTGTATCAGGGTTAAGCTCGGAAATACACTAAGTCAAGAGCCACGCATTTTTCTCAGCGTATCTCAAGAAAGTGCCCTATGGCCATGACTTTTTACCATTGCCATGGCCAGCCTTGTTGACGCACTAACAAAAGGTAGGAATTCAGTTAAGATGTCATTTACGCTGATGACATTTGCATTTGGACCTCGGGGTACCAACACAAACGTATGGCATGGATAGCCCAGGGCGCAATCTCCATAATCGAACGCACACTTATCGGTGCTTGGCGTCTCCTTGTCAGCAGAAACATCAGCCTTCATACTTCTTCCGGTAGTGAGACGGTGGTCAACGCGCTTGACGCTCAATATTAGAAGACACCCTATTCGCAACTAACGTTCGGATCCTAACTGTCACCATTGACAACAAGCTATTCTGCCGACATACGGTTTAAGGTGTTGTGGCTGCATCACTTCAAAGGCTCAACTCAGTTCTTCGCAGGGGAGGTGTACGTTGGAGTAACCATTCCATGTCGATGCTGAAACTGAACGCTGCACTGATAACAAGCGGCATTCTCTACCTGCAGCCGTTGATATCACCATCAAAGAGGCAATTCGAGCTCTTGGAGGCAGTACATTAAGGGAACTCGTTTGGCGATCGGTATTCCGCAGGCGGCTTCAAACATTTGAGGAGGTCACAAACGAGGCTGAATCTCCTCCGCTCTGCCTGTGTACGTTTTCAACTAGAACACACTGGGCGTCGCGATGACGGCAACAGGGCTGGGCTAATTGCGTCTGAATCCCCGCGGAACAGCATTGCAGAAGCTGCCGCGCGTGCCTTTCTACTCCCGCAGCAAAGTCCAGAGAGAAGGTTCTCGATCTCCCGGATGAAAACGTCTACTGGCATCCCGAGTCTTGTTGACTCAACTTGGCGTCTTGTTGACTCAACAAGGCGCTTCTCTGCCGACTGCGAGCAAGAACTCGCTTCCACTTTCACGTGGCGCTGAACACCGTCCAACTGTTAGGTTTTGAATGGCCCAAACGGTGTCGTCTAGACTCGTGTTACCTGAAGCGTCAGAGTACCGCAACTGCCAGCGAAATGCACCATTCCAACGGCTCAAGCACAATTTCTTGTACTGGATCACTTGAGCACAACGTATCAAAACCACTTGCAGGTCTACACAGAGGGGTCGCCATGCTGACATGCACAGAGCTGCGCAGTGGTAGTCTGTATACTTTCCTGTGACGTGTGATAGTATGGTCGCTGGACTGCTTAGTTTCGTCAACAACTGTAGAAATTGCTGCGAAAACCAAGGGTTTACTCGGCACACGATGTTATTCTCGCGGTCTCAGTGTCTGCGCTTCAACCATTATATCGTGGCCGGCGTCGGGAGAGCCTTCCTAGGCAATCTCTGATGCTCCCTAAACACCTTAGGAGCAGGGGATCAAAGTGAAATTTCAGTGGATCCCATCAAATGTCAGAATTGAAGATGATAAGAAAACTGACGCTCTTGCACGCGAAACGCTATCTACAAGAGCTACAAAGAACTTGCAGAAGTTTAGGGACGCAATCCGAAATCACTGATGAGCGCTCCACTGAACTCCACATCAAGCATACGTGGCAAAATACTTATTCGCGAAGACGCTTCCCTGCTGTATCGCATTAGAACCAACTCCGCTTACACACAGGCTTGGTTGTTCAAAACTGGATGGTCTGGTTCCCTACTTTTTGCTTTATGTGGGAACATCGGTGATGTGGAACACTTTATCTGGTTATGCCCGCAATTTGATAAGGAAAGAAAGGCGCTGCTTCACATTATGCTAAAGAAATGTTTGACATACGCGAGCTATGAAGATGTAGTGTTCCCTGCAGGGCCTGTAGAAATGAGGACGAGAGTGCTACGAATGTTGCGCACCTTTATTCGAGACACGGAGTTGGGCAAATTCTGGTGACACACGCTCTCTAAAAGTGTATGAGATGCTCAGGCGAAACACTTGCCGGCCAAGCATGCCAAGCTAACCCCGCGTATACTGCTACACCACCGCCACCATAAGCACCAAAAACTGAAATGGAGGCAATGAACCTAACGTTCTTGATAAAGTGAAACTTTTTTCCTTCTCAATAAAGATAAAGCATCTAGGTCAAAGCGTGCGCCGGCGCTGCCGTCTCTCGTTCACTTCGCTGCTTACTCGCACTGAGTAATGATAATCCCCCTGAATAAAATTAAAGGTAGTGGCGTGCTTTTATCTCGTCGCCCGAGCCGGTAAGCGACGGCAGTTGATGAGGTCCGGGGCTCATACACGCCTCCCTGTTGGTGGAGCAGAGTCACGTGGTATCACTCGCGCCGTTTCCGCGAAAACAAGCGCGCGAGAGTCCGCGCGCTGCCGACCACGCCTTTTCGTATCTTCTTTCTTTTTTTCTTTTATTTGCGCGGGCGCCATGACAGTTGCTCTTCATCGCGGTGATCATGGATCCTGCGATCGCGATGACTAGCGTGTAGCACAGCGCACTCGCCGCGATCAAAAAGAGCAATTTGCGACGGCGCGAGCGGTGAGGGAAGGCCTGCGGCGAGAAGTTGAGGCCAGGAGAAGAGGAATGTCGCTACCTTTAGTTTACTCATGGGGATGTAACTTCCAGTCGCCTCCACAGGCACATTTTTTATATACATGTAAATTGAAAAGCCGCCGTAGTCATAAGCTCCGGTGATGTGAACGTTAATAAATTTTGATAACAATGCGAATGCAGCAGTGAAAAGGGCAGAATGTCGCAGAAGATTTGCAATGTGCAACTAATATTATTTGAAATAAACGCGTCTTCCAAAATAAATGATGGTCGAAAACAAAAATGCCAACCTTACCCGAGAGCGATACAAAGGCTATGAGCACGAATTATGAACAAAAGATTTACATGGACCCAAGCGACGGTGGAAATGCTGCGATACACACACATCTCAGCGGTGATTGCCTATGGTCACTCACTAGTATATTTCGCGTGGCTCGTCGCACCGCAGATTATGGCGGAAAATCTCTGCAATAGTGGACCAGCGCAACGTCAAGGAACGTCAAACTGCCGTTTACAAAACAACCCTTCCTGCGACGCTCCGCACACGGGATCTTTGTCCAGCCAGCCAACTAGCTGACATGCCGGCTATCTCAGACCACCACCACATAAGCGACCACATAGACACGAAAATGTAGATGCATTGCATGAGCTTCTCCACGTACCGTTCATTTCATTTCTTAAAGGGACACTAAAGGCAAATACAAAGTCAAGCTAAAGTGATAGATTAGTGCTCAAGAATCTCCAAGGCGTCAATATTGTAGTGAACAGAGCTTTAATAATCGATAAATCGAGGCAAATGCAGGACATGATCAGAGACTCTCCCGGGACATTCAGGCACTTGCCCGATGACGAAAGCACTCCTGAGTTTATTTCTGTCACTAGTACTCAACTACTCGTTGCAAAAAAAACATCCTTGTATTGTATTATAAGACGAAATAAAATGCTACTTGCCCAGTTCCATTTCATGCTGAGAAAAAAGAACTCATTAAAATTACCGTTGACAACGACGCGGGCGGTCGAAATGTATCGTTTTCACTCGACTCTGCGCCGCCCACGCTTTCGCGTTTCAGTGCTTTCCTGATCGCGTAGTGCTGCGCTGGTTCAGCTGACTCGCGAAACTCGCACAAACTGCAAGAAGTAGCAGAGAATTCCACTTCCATGTGATGTCGCGGGATGCCCGAACGGTCTACGCCACTTGATCAAAAAGCAGCTGCAGCGGCGAATCCGACGCTCTGTCTTTTCTCGGTGCCGCTGTCTGTCGGGCACCGTTTTATTCACCGATGGCAGGAAAGGTCGGTAATGGCGTATGCAACGTCACCACTCCCACGGTTGTGTGGCGGGAGATTTGAATTTCGAAAAAGGCATTCCGACCCTTCAGATACAATTTTCTCGTAAACTAAGTCCCTTTTTGGCACTAAACAAGCGTTTCGAGATTTCTGGAATGATATTTAAACAATCCACGTCGACTTAGTATTTACCTTTAGTGCCCCTTTAAGCGCTAACAGACAATATAGCTGCCAATGACCAAACAATAACTTTTATTTGCAAAAGTCTGCAGCTCCACGCCACGTTTAGGCATCTTGATGAAAATTCAAAATTGCGTTTCGCAAAACTTCCGCTTCCTCGCACAAATTTCAAAACACGTGACATCTGACAGCCAATCAGTGGGCGAACACGACGAATAATGGTGCCCGTGCAGCCGCTATGCGTGTCGAGGGTACAGCCTTTGGTCAGTGTTGTTTTGAACGAACCGGTGACAAAATATGTCTTTTTAGGTCCTATTCATCGCGGTGAGCACAATCACTTTCTGGGCTATACGGAAAAATCACACCATTCCCGTCAAGCTGCCGTTGCTCTCGCTCACTGTGTAGCTTCTTTTCTGGATATTCTTCTTTTTTTTTCACTTCACCTTCTCGCGTCCGCTCACTGCAGATGTTCGAACTTTCAGAAGCCATGCCGGAAGCTAGCGCATCTCCTTTTTCCATCGACTCACCTATTTCTGCTCTGTGAATGTGTCGGCTTTTATCCACTGTTCTCAACAGAGCTTAGTGCACGATGACAAAAGACCAGCGCGTTTTGAACCGTGACATCACACGGGCAGGCAAAGGGCCATATACTTTAACGGGTGACTGAGAAACGTTTAGCTTTATTGGATTTTATTTTTCGAGAACTAGCTTTTATTGGTAGCTCGTGATAGTCCGCGTCAATTCTTCGTCTTAGGACTTTCAGACTGACTCCAACTAAATGAATTTTATTAGCCCGACGTTTCGGAGCCCATTCGGCTCCTTCTTCAGGGGTTGTTGTTCGGGCGTGGCGGTGTGCAGCTTTTAAAGGGTCTTTTGTAAAAAACAAAAAAAGGAGGGTAGAGTACAGAAGGTAGGGAAACATTTCACAGACGGGAAGGGGGGGGCACAACCCCCCTTTTGTTTCCCCCTCCTTCCCGTCTGTGAAGTGTCTCCCTACCTTCCGTACTCTCCCCTTCTTTTATTTTCAAAAGACCCTTTAAAAGCTGCACACCGCCACCCCCGAACAACAACCCCTGAAGATGGAGCCGAATGGGCTCCGAAACGTCGGGCTAATAAAATTCAGTTATTTGGTTGGAGTCAGTCTGAAAGTCCTAATCGATTTCCCAACCAGACAGGCAAATCTGTCGAAATGTTTAGCTTCAATTCTCCGTCTTACATTGTAATCCCCTGAGGCACGACAATACAAGATGACCATGACCGAGGAATTATTTTATTTAGTATTATTGATTCCTTAGCATTCTTTGGGTTC
The DNA here is from genome assembly GCF_038994185.2 of Dermacentor albipictus. NCBI lineage: Eukaryota > Metazoa > Arthropoda > Arachnida > Ixodida > Ixodidae > Dermacentor > Dermacentor albipictus. The sequence continues at coordinate 181,204,409 of NC_091821.1, read as the reverse complement.
TTCACGCACTTTCTGTGGGCTATCTATCTACCTATGTACGTATGTATATAACCATTTTCCCACCTACCTAGGTCACTGGGCAATCCGCGATCGAATGGCTAGCTCATCGGGCTGCAGTGTTGAGGTAACAGGGTTCGAACCAAACCATTGGACCAACTTGGGTCACTGAGTATTGTCCAATTTGTACATATGTGCCGCTCTTCAAACAAATTTCACGCCGGCATGGATCACTGTAGATTCGGGACTGGGTAGGCACTGTTAGAAGAAACTCTTTGATACCGATTTGGTCACTCGGTCTATGCTGGTCTTCAATGAACCTGACTTGGCTCATTGGGCATGTTCCAGTAGGCCTGTGCCGCTCATCAATGAACGTGTTTGACGCCAACTGGGTAACTATAGTATGTGCCACTGGGAATAAGCCGCCCTGCAATGAAGAAAAAGATCCCTTAAATTTCTCTGATGCTGGGCGGGATCAAGCCCACGTCACAAGCGTTCCTGAAGAAAAACAAACAAACGCATTAGCAGGCTGTGCCACAAATATACTGGGTATGTGCCGCTTTCCATAAACGCCTTTAGTCTATTTCACATGATGCGATTTTCCGCGCACCGGAAGTGTGATTTCCGTCGCATCCGACGGAAATTGCAGTTGCAGTGCCGACCCCCCCCCCCCCCCGCCCCTTTCGACAGCGACCAACCGATCGCACCGATCGCTGCGATTTTTGGTCGAACTTGCTCCGAGAGCTATTTCGCGGTTTGTTTAGGGAAATATCGTATCGCCCAACAAGTGCAAAGCGCGAAAACGTGGGTTTCCGAATACGGTACGTAGCACCGACACGCGAATGGATGATAAGAAACCTGCACAGCAGATCCCGTCCTCCCATTTTTATGCGTTAGTTGACATGCTACTTAGCAAATAAGGTGCATTTTCACGTTTGTTTCGCATGCTGTAGATCCAGTATTTCTCACCTCTATGAGTTGCCAATACTACGAAGTGTTTGATCCCCACGAGACGAAATGGGCGCTTAGGGTCGTCACAATTTTCTTAATTGTTGAGTAGCATACAAAAAGAATCACGCGTACGAAGCAGTTTAAACAATTGCAACCTCGGCAAGGGCATATGACAAGGCAGCAAAACACCCGCTGTTTCAACGTCGCCGTGAACGCGCGACCGTTTAGTTGCATTCTTTTCCTGTCGGTCTTCCTCTCGCGCGTAAATTTCCCGATGCATTTTGGAAGGTCATCTTACCTCACCTGCTTATTAAATTTAACAGGTCAAACGTGCAGCCTATAGTAATGAATTTTATACAGTAGTATATATAACACCGTGGCTTGAATAAACAGCGTCTTCGATTGGTTTTAGAATATTTCTTGCACGTTTAACTTGTATCTCTTCTCTGTCGTTTTTTTTTCCTGCACAGAAACCAATAAACCTTGAAAATGTGGCGGGCTTTGTATCCTTACTGCACTTGTATTAACATTTGATTCGAACGGTAATTAACTACGCAGTTACATAACATTATTGGCTTGCACTTAGCTCTTTAATGCTCTTAGCTCGTTAGCTCTTTAAAGCTCTTGCACTTAGATTTAGTTCATCATCATTTATTGAACTCTTAAACTTCCAAAAGCTATTGCATAAGGGAGGTGTGCATATGCAAAGTCTATCAGACAATACTAACAGCAACCGAAAGCAAAGGGCCGCAATTGTAAAACAAGCATCTTTCCGATACTTCTAATCTGCAAAACATTCATTGCGTCAATGTGCGCAGTTCAACAGCCCTGCACAAATAGGCGTGATCACCAGAGTAGGTACTCCAATTCGTAGCTGGTTCTACAAATGAATAGATGTCAGAAGACATGAATGTTCATACTATATTATGCACGCTGTAGAAAGAAAACCTTTTTTAAAGAGTTGCCCTTCTGGCAGATATGAGTGGGCGGTAAGCAGCAGAAATTTCATTAGAGGGTGTTGTGTAATACCGCTTATGAAATAAGGAAGAGAATACCTATCAGCAATACTTTGTAGAGAGAGCCTCGTTTCCAGCAGGCACTGCCTTGCTCGATTTAAAGGAAATAATGAAATGGTACCCGTCGTGTAGGCTTAGTGGTTATGGCGTAGCGCTGCTAAGAAAGAAGTGGCGGGATCTAATCCCGGATGCCACGGCCATACTTTAATGGGGACAGCACACTTTAATGGGGCTTTCGAGTGCTTGCACAGGAGATCACGCTCTCTCTATGGTGCACACCAAACAGCCGGATCAGCCGGAGCAACCGTCAATACCACCTGCCCTCTTTGATGCATCTCTGTATGCCAACTGGACTCCGCCGAAGAGAGGCGACTCTGCTTTATCGCTTATGGCTAGGGGTGGCTTTCACGAAATCTTACTCGTTTCGCATTGAAATGGCGGACAACGCTCTCTGCAATGCCTGTCTTTGCGAGGAGACACTGGAACATATTCTGTGCAAATGTCCTGAATATAATGTTCAGCGACAGTTCGTGGCATCCGTTCTAGCGTACCTTGGCACTAGACCATTGTCCCTCGAAAACATATTCACATGCCGCCGACAGAAGACATCGCAGCTGAAGGCGACGAAGGGACTACTTCGATTTTTGAAAGAGACAGGATTGGACAAGCGGCTGTGACAGTGACATCACGTACCACGCAAGAGTTCTGGACTCTAACGGACGATGTGTGTGCTGTGCTATGTGCTCTCTCTCTCCTTTCCCCATCTTTCATCCCCCCATCACGCTCCCCTGTGTAGGGTAGCAAACCGGTTAAGCTAAACTGGTTAACCTCCCTGCCTTTTCTTTCCACTTTTTCCTTCCTTCCTTAATGGGGACAAACTGCAAAAGCACGCGAGTACTGTGCATTGAGCGCACTTCAAGGAACCCCAGCTTGTCAAAATTAATTCAGAATCCCTTACTATGGCACGCCTGATAGTCATATCGTGGATTGGGCACGTATAACTCCAGGATTCAAATAAATTTAAACGAGCTGCTTTGTTCTTTAAAGACCCCAAACGATTTGTCAGGGTGATTGAAGGATAATTTCTTTATGGACGCATATTCAAGCTTTGACCTTGTCAGGATTATTGAAGGAAAATTCAAGCTTTGAGCTAATTAAAATTTTGTAAGAAACTCACATAGTAAAGAGGAACACAAAGGACGGCGAAGGTAACCCAAAGTAAATCTGGCAGGCCGTTAGGTATCGCATGGCAAAGAAGTTAGTGGAACACCCAAATATTTATGAAAGCGACAGTATTCATACATTAACTCTGGAGTGCTTTTCATTGTAGCGAAGGGGTTGTGTGCTTGCTCGTCGAAGTATTCATACTCATAAGTCATATAGTGCACCATGAACTTAGTTTGTCAGGTTGCGATATCAAGTACCGTCAGATGGCAACTTACCTTACCTATAAATCACACAATAATGGAAAAAGCAATGTGGGCTACATGATATGCCATTGCACCATCAACTTTGTATACTATATCACACAATCAACGATAAACTGATGCATAATACAGGAAATGCCATCGGGGAGATCATTCATATACAGGCAAAATAATACGCATTATTGTCCAAGAGAGAGATTGAGAGAGAGAGAAGGGAGGAAGGAAACGCAGGGAGGTTAACCAGACTGACTCCCGTTTGCTATCCTACACGTGGGGAAGTGAAAGAGGGAGAAAACATGATTCGATATCGCACTTTCACATGCACTAAGTTAGGTGCAGAATGCCTACAGTCGAGCACTCGAGTCTGTTGCCTTCAGGTAGTGAAGATGCGCTCGAATGGCTTTCTGGGCTAATGAACTGTGAGGCCAGTGTACCAAGATCGTTGCTTCTGTGATCGTCCAGTCTATTCAAGGCAACTGGAGAGTCTGACGTTGGTTATGAAAGCAAGAACAGTGGCACAAAAGATGACGGATGGTCTCTTCACACTTGCACTTAGCGCACATCGGTAAGTTCGCCATTCCAATACGATAGTTGTAGGAGTTAGCGAATGCTATTCCTACCCACAGCTGACACACCAGTGCTGCGTCATGTCGTGAAAGGTTTGCCGATAATTTCAGTTTCAGTGATAGGTCGAGGCTGTATAAACGACCATTAGAATTCTGTGGTGTGTGCCAGTAACTGAAAGTGAGGGTACGAGCGAGAATGCGAAGCTCTCTTGCAGCGGCTACTCTCAATAAAGGTATAAGGAGTGTCGGTGCTCCAGCCTGGGCACGTAGGGCCGCGTCATCGGCGTGGTGATTACCAACGATGTCACAATGTCCCGGTTGACACTGAAAGATTATGTCATGTCCTCGTTCAGAAGCGCAATGGTAAATTTCGTTGATTTACCAGGTCGTAAATCTCGCAAGCTTTGGACGGCTACTTTCGAATCACAAAATAATGCCCATTTTCTAGGCGGTTATTCTTCAATGTACTCGACAGCAGCGCAAAGAGCGGCCACTTCGGAACCTGCAGATATCGTGACGTGTGAAGTCTATTAAACTTTATCACGACCGATTGAGATAGTATAAGGATGGCACCCGTCTAACTTTCCGAGACCGAACCGTCCATGTAAAAATGGGTTCGGTTAGCGTACGAACAATGCAAAAGTTCCAATGTGATCTGTTTGAGAGCCGCAGTGGTCAAGGTAGCCTACTTCGCAATTCCTGGAACAGCAAAATACACAGGATACTTTTTCACGCACCGCAGAGGGGATGGCGTTCTTGTTGCGGGCGAGTAGCTCAATGACAATGAGCGCTGGTTAGCCGCAACTATCTGGAGAACGCTGCCTTGGGCCTTTTCTCAGGCAAGCGAGCGAGGTGGTTAAAAAAAATTATGGAGTTTTACGTTCACTTTCTGATTATGAGGCACGCCGTAGTGGAGGACTCCTGAAATTTCGACCACCTGGGGTTCTTTAACGCGCACCTTAATCTAAGTACACGGATGTTTTCGCATTTCGCGCCCTTCGAAATGCGGCCGCTGTGGCCGGGGTTCGATCCCGCGACCTTGTGCTCAACAGCAGCTTGTGCACACCATAGCCACTGAGCAACCACGGCGGGTAAGCGAGCGAGGTGGTGGTCAGGGACTCTGGATATATGTCGAACATGCGCCCGGAGTGCATCGACCGCTATATAACTGTTATTGGGTGATCTCTCGCGATGGCAATTTTTGCTGGGTTGAAGCACTTCGAGGCAGCCCCAGACATGTTCGAAGGGCTTTGCTTTGAATGCTCTGTAGGACATGGATGTTAGTTTTGTTAGCACTGGACACCACTGGTGTGCTATATCGCAAGTATCCTAGGAAGAGCGTCCTGTATAGTTGAAGCATAGATGCACGGATGTTATTGGAATGCATCATGTAACCGCACAAAAACAAGGGACAAAAAAGGAACACGCAAGACAGGCGCCTGTCTTGTGTGTTCCTTCTTTGTCCCTTGTTTTTATGCGGTTACATGATGCATTCCAATAACGACCACCAACTAGCCCGCCTATCCCTGTTAAATATGCACGGATGTGTCCCACATTTTGCCGACAAGAAGCCTTAGTATGTGGGCGACAGAGGTAAGCCTCTTCTTCAAGTACGAGATGTGGGGGCTCCATGGAAAGTCTCTGTCGATAATAACGCCTAGGAACCGGTGAGATTTTGCGTATGAAATCGTTTGGTGGTCAATTGAACTCTGGTACCAGGTCATGGCCTTATGGGTAAAAGCGACTAAGGCGCACTTCTCGGTCGAAATGCTGAGGCCTTGAGCACGCAGGTACGACGATTTTAGGGACACTGCTTTTTAGAGTCGTGCACGCGAACCCGGAGAAGTGTAACTACCGAGGCCCATATGCATATGTCGTCAGCATGCATATATATGAAGGTTGACTGTATGTGGTAGAACGTCGGCATGTCCAAGGGACTAAGAACCCCACCCTGCGAGACGCCACGGTAAGTGTAATGGTCAGCGGTTTGGCCATCCGCACTTTGCACAAAGAAGGATCTTTTGAATAGACAGCTCCGTATCCACCGAAACATTCGTCCACCAATTTCATTATTTTCTATGTCATCAAGGATGGCTTCATGCGTTACACTATAATAGGCGTCTTTCACGTAGAGGAAAAGTGCAACCGATATACGGTTAAGGTGTTTTTCTTGTTGTACAGACGTCACGAGGTCGATGGCGTTGTCAACAGAGGAGCGGCCTCTTCCAAACCCAGCCATGGCCTCCGGCTATACGTTGTGGCGCTCAAGGTACCACTCTAAGCGTGTGAGAACCATTATTTCCATGACCTTCCCAACACAGCTGGACAGCGCAATGGGTCGGTAGGACCCTAGGTCAAGTGGCGACTTTCCAGGCTTCGGGAGTGGTATCAAGCGGCTGGACTTCCACCGCTCAGAAACGATGCTATCATTCCATGATTGGTTGTAACATTCCAGAAGTCGACCTAGGCCATCTTCACCTAGGTGGTATAAATCAGCGTAGGTGATGCCGTCCGGTCCTGGCGACGATGAGCGCCTGCATGAGGCCAGAGCAGCGTCCAATTCCTCATGTGAGAAAGACACATTCAATTCTGGGAAGTGTGTCGCAGGAACCTCACCCAGAATTTGGCTATTGAAAGTGACCGCACTAGCTGCAAACTTCACACAGAAATCTTCGGCTATATCAACCTGCGAGCGGCCGTGATGGAGCGCTAGGGCGCCGAATGGATGTCCTTGTTGTGCAGATGAGCCAAGGCGGCGCACCGTCCTCCATATAATAGGTAGTAGTTTGCGGGGGTCAAGTGATTCGCAGAATGTCTTCCTTTGTTACTCCTCCAGCTTGTTCATGTGACGTTGGATTTTCTTTCGTATACGTCGAGCGACTCTAAGGTCATAAATTGACTTGGTGCGCCTGAATCGCCTCTCGGCCCTTCTACGAATCGTTCGAAGTCGCTCAAGTTCCATGTAAAATCCGTACGTTTTGTTGTTTTTGTAAATGTGTGCTCAGACGCTTCCAACACACTTGTAATGAGGTGCTCAATGGGGCAGGCAAATCCTTCTTTGCATGCCTCTTCCACCTTTGCCTTATATGTTGACCACCTTACTTGTAGGGAAGTAGAAAAGGAGATGCTTCCAAACCCCGTGATTCTTAAGTAGGTGGGGATATGGTCACTGCCTTGAGTCCAAGAAATTCCTTAATGCACGGGAACATGAGAGGATAGTCTGCTGCTGCTTACAATCCAGGTGATCACAGACGAATCAATGACTATTACTTTCATTTCAAAGATGAAACGTTTCTCCTGTACCTTGCTGAAGATCTTAGTACAATCAACATGTAGACATCTACAATAGAATGTGTGCTAGATTGTGACTCAGTTAAAAGATTTTATTTCACAACACAAATTACATTCCATTGTCAGCAATCACACACAGATAATTTGCGGCTTAATTCAGGGGCAAACGTGAGCTTCAGGGTTGGTGCTTGCTGTTGCGTTTGGTGCAATAATATGGCTAGTAGCAGGCACGGGTTATGCGTGCACAATCACGAGCAATCTACACATATCATTTCTTGAGAAGTTGACTCTGAGCACGGGTAGCGCGTGGCCTCGTTGCACTGACGGGACGACTTTGCTGCACCCGAATACTGCATATACGGTGAGGGTAGCTATATAGGCTTATTATAGGTCATCTTGTAATTTGTTGTAGCGCAGGCAGAAGGACACGGACATAGAAGGCATATGGAGACAACACAACGCACTGAACAACCAACTGCGAACAGCTGTTGACGTACGCCGTCTCTTTTCGCACTGAAATTCAAGAACCGTCGTTGCGCACTCCGAAAGAAATTCAAACTTCAAAACGTTTTCAAATTAGAAAACATGCGTATTATTTCGCCCTAATAAAGACAGGTCAATAATATTATAACCTTCACGTTTTTCTTTTAATAGCGGAGCTGTTAAACTTTTACTTCCACCGTGGAGCGTTACCAAAAAAACTCAGCCCAGCTGTGCTCCGCCTCGCGTTGCCTAGCAACCACCTGCAAGAGCATCGAGCCACGTAACCTCCTCGCACCCCATGTGCGTAGGGCGGAGTCGTGACGTCACAGGCGAGTAAAAGCTCGGAACAGCCGGCGGTGCGACACACCTCTCGCCTCCTCTACTCCGTGCGTACGTGTTGCTGCCATGGGAAAACCGAAGTCCGGACGCCCGAAGAAGAAGCGGCTTACCAGGAAGAACACCGTACTGCCAAGCGAGAAGCGACTCGTCGCCGCCGAGCTGATCCGGAACACCGCGCCGAAGCTTCTGGCTGAGAAGAGGCGACGCGGAGTCGAGGATACCGAGTTTCAGTTCAGGGAACGCTCGACGTCCGAAAAAGCGATCCCGGCCTGCGACATCTCGAAAATTTCGAGCGTGAAGCCCGCCGAGACAACAACTTAGCAAAACCTAGCATAACCTCGCAAAACCTAGAAACAACTAAGCCAAGCCTACCATAACCTAGGAAAACCTGGAAACGGCTTAGCCAAGCCTACCAACAACTTAGCAAAACCTAGCATAACCTAGCAAAACCTACAAACAACTTAGGCGAGCCACGTAAAAGCTAGGTGTTCACGAGCTCCGTTGTCCTTGCACCACTAGTGCAAGCTGTCTTTCATTAAATTAAACGAATTATGCTGCGTGTGCCACAAAACCTCGCAGCGAGCAACCCTGGGCATCGCGCCAGTCGCATGGCTGAAAGCGCAATCGTGTGAAATGAGCCCTCTAAAAAATCACATTGCGACGTGTGCGAGAGCACCGCATATTCTTTTTTTTTTTGCTCCAGTCGCAGCATGCGACACAGGCTTTTTCACGCCAGTTCTTTATCGATTATCGAGCTACACTATGAATGCACTGGGTATGTGTCGCCCTTCAGTGAACCGCTTGGATCACTGAGTATGTGCCACTGAATGTGCGGGAAGCGAGGGAACATTTCTTAGCGCTCGCAGGCACCGGCGCACCACGTTCCTTGTGAGCAGTTGGTCCATGTGATAAGAGAGAAATAGCCATCAAGCTCTCGATAATGAGCATGGGGTCACAGTTCACTTGATGTCAGGATAAACTGGAATCGCTGGTATTGACTTCGCCGAAGAAGCTGCCCTGTCCGCTCTAAAAGAAGCCCGCGCATGCAGTTCCTATTCCGCCATCCAGAACCGACGCTGCAAGAAAGCTTAATTTTCTGGCTAGAACTATCATCATCATCATCATCATCATCATCAGCCTGGTTACGGCCACTGCAGGGCAAAGGCCTCTCTCATATTTCTCCAACTACCCCGGTCATGTACTAATTGTTGCCATATCGTCCCTGCAAACTTCTTAATCTCATCCACCCACCTAACTTTCTGCCGCCCCCTGCTACGCTTCCCTTCCCTTGGAATCAAATCCGTAACCCTTAATGACCATCGGTTATTTTCCCTCCTCATTACATGTCCTGCCCATGCCCATTTCTTCTTCTTGATTTCAACTAAGATGTCATTAACTCGAGTTTGTTCCCTTACCCAATCTGCTCTTTTCTATCCCTTAACGTTACACCCATCATTCTTCTTTCCATAGCTCGTTGCGTCGTCCTCAATTTAAGTAGAACCCTTTTCGTAAGCATACAGGTTTCTGCCCCGTACGTGACTACTGGTAAGACACAGCTGTTATACACTTTTCTCTTGAGGGATAATGGCAACCTGCTGTTCATGATCTGAGAATGTCTGCCAAACGCACCCCAGCCCATTCTTATCTTTCTGATTATTTCAGTCTCATGATCCGGATCCGCGGTCACTACCTGTCCTAATTAAGTAGCTGTATCCCTTTACCACTTCCAGTGCCTCGCTACCTATCGTAAACTGCTGTTCTCTACCGAGACTGTTGAACATTACTTTAGTTTTCTGCAGATTAATTTTTAGAGCCACCCTTCTGCTTTGCCTCTCCAGATCAGTAAACATGCATTGCTACTATAGAACTATAACTATAGAACTATAACTATAGAACTATAACACACACTTATTGCTATTCTTCTAACCGCTCGAACTGTCGCATGTACTTTACAAAGTGCACCTTCGGGGGCCACAGGAGCTACAAGACGCAACGTCCCGGCCTTGGACGCTATACGCATGTAAACATGCTGTCAGCTGTGATGACGACTTCCTGCGCCAGTTTGACCCCGACTATACAGGCCAAGAGCGAGGGCTGAACGCCACGGAATGGTGAACGCATGGGCACGTAACCACGAATCTGGCCGCCTGGCTCCGTGCCCACGTGGTTCGACGCCACTGTGTTATCATCTCAGTCGGCATGGGTACGTACGCAGTGTGCCGTCGACCGCAACGTCGTCGAAGTGAGGATAATTATGACTTTAAGACGTCAAAATAAAATGCTTTCATAGGAGCTCCTGTCCTTGTCACCTCATGACTAAGTGCTTGGCAGGTCATTCTTGCATAGTGCGGCATAACTGGAGTTCAGCCAGCTCTGGTCACTTGACGTTTTGACCCAAATATCTCTGTGGTACACAAGAAAATTCAGGGCATGGAGACATTCCTTGTGCTGCTCAACCCTCCTTCAACTAAGTAAAAATATTTTACTTTCGCTACTTCTAGGTACATTGTTATTTTTCTCCGTCCCGACTAAAGCGTTATACGATCGATGAGCTGTGGTAAGCCCACGGCGCGCGTAAACTCTTTCCCGCTTTAGACTTATAGCGTTGACACCTCTGCAAATGACGCACGCTCTTCTGTTCAGATGGTTCGTGCCGTCGGCGGGCCCTCATTATATATACATCGAGCCCAGTTCCATGTGTATATAGAGGACCGTAATCCGTCCATGACTGTACGACAGTCCTAAAACATGCAGCTCCGTCGCTGCCACGCGCCCCTGTCGATGCCCGGCTCGCTAATTTCCTAGGAATATCCGTGCATAAGTGTTATCTTTGCGTAGTCATTGAGCTGCAAGCAGTTGTACTGGCGAAACGTCGCTAAGGCCTAGAGCTCATAACACCGTTTTTGTGCCTGCATACGCTGCCACCTGTACGTGCGTGCACACACTGCGTACGTAGAAACCTATGCACGTGGCCTTATATATGTAGTATTGTAGGGTGCCTACGTAGAGAGGTGGATTGTAGAGAGGTAGGAGACTGATAGGAGAAGAGGTGAAGTCAAGAGATAATAAATGTACAGGGGGCAGTTTTGACCGTCTTCCTAATTTACTACAAGTATACAGTATAGTTGCAGGGCTTGGTACGAGCCGTTTATCCGTCCTTGAATTTTTGGTGTCGCGCACAGGCCATCGCTGACTGCATTTTCCTTAGTTTATTTTTTAGAGTAGAGCTGAGAGAAATTTACGGTGCACGCGGCATTTTGATATCTAGCCCGCACGCTGGTTATATATACAACAGCCATCATGGTCATTAGTTCGGTGTCGAGAGAGAGAACGAAGAACCGATTGGCAGAGATGTTGCGCGACTCACGTTCGGTTTGATTCCATGTAGACATTGGGAATAAGTATGAAAAAAAAGCGAAAGAAGGGAAGGAGACCGAACACCATGCCGCGCACATACTGCTGATTGCACATCAAGTGTGTAAACGGTCGCCAAGATCTGCAGAGGTCAGAAACTGGCTAACGACCTTAAACTGGTTTGGTAGACTTGTAAAAGCTGGCTACAGTTCACCGTCTGCGGTAGCGTACTGATGGCACCGTCGCGAAAGATACGAGATCGCTCGAAAATGATCGACTCTATTGTACTCGCCCGTCCTGAGCCAGACGGCCTGAACGCAATCCCGCACCTTTCGCCAAACTGCGTCGGCCGTCCTCTGAAAGCATTACTGCAGTGAGCTTTCGCGCAACGAATGTGCCGCAGCTTGCTACGGCATGGCGTTCCCGCCTGAGCTCGGTAAAACGTCTCTCTCTGGACCCTCAGTACCACACACTGGCAGCACAGCATCGCTGAGTTTATTAAGAGCGGAAGCCAACTCGGCCACCAGGTGAAGCCTACGTTGGTGCCCTGTGTGTATACACTGCTAGCGAAGGAGCCCGCGGTGCCATCAAGGAGTCCCGACCACCTCATTACGCACGTTTCTTCGACTCCTAGGACGTGGCCTTTGTTTACACAGACCTTCAGGTGGGCGGGCGAAATCCGATAATCGCGACCCCGAGACCTGGCGTCGAAGGCTCCCCGCGGGCCCAGCCCGTGGCTCGGCAGCGGAAATCGCGACAGCAGCCGCGGAGGCAGCGATTTGCCCGGGATGGTAGTTTTTCGGGCAGATCGATCGCCGATGGGACTCGAAAAAAGTTTCCGCCCAAGAAGACCGCCAGCTCGCCGCGGGTGGCCTAAGTTTGGCGCGGCAGGGAAGGGGACCCACCGCGGAGCCTGCACCTGTTGCTACTGATCGCGGCGCTCCAGCTAATTAGCTTTCGGGAGCGTATAGGCAGGCCGTCATCGACCGGGCTAAGCTATTCCGGGAGCCTTTCGGAAGGCCTTCGATCTGCAACTGCAGGCCCCTTCTTCGTCCTCCGAAGGAGACGCGAGCCACCGTATGCGCCTCGGGGGCCTGGCGGAAGAAGACATATTTGGAACCGGGTGGACAGTGACACGGCGGGCCGGACCGTGGCTTAAAGCGCTCGCGAAGCCATCAGCCCGGCCCCGGTCCGATCACTCAGGCGACAAATTACAGGGCGCGCACAGCCGGCAGCCTTTTCCTCGTACTGTTAACGCGCGCGTGCGCTGACATCGGCTGCGATAATGAATCTTACTTTTTTCTTCTTGCCTCGAGGAAGCAATGAGAGCGCTCTCGAAAGGGAGGAGACAGGAAAGCGGGCGTCGATGCGGCCTGGCGACAAACAAATCACGCGGTGCCCGAAGGGGTGCTTGTCATTACATTAGTGCCTTAACCAAGCTTAACGCGACGCAAGCAACATCCACGTTCGCAACACGTCATAAATATATTACGACGACGTCAGACCCACAGAAGTGGGTTTTGCAGTGGTATTATAAAATTATGAGTGACAGCTTGGTTAGGAGACAACGGGTTCCGACCTTACTGCTCTAGCGAACATTAATAATTATTTTAACGTAGCGCAACTTTCTATTTTTTTTCTTTTAATTGTGCGGCTGAGCGAACTTACAGCCATCTGACAATGTGCCTGTTTATCTATTAAATTATGGGGTTTTTACGTGCCAAAACCACGATCCGATTATGAGGCACGCCGTAGTGGGGGCTCTGGGTTAATTGTGACCACCCGGTGTTCTTTAACGTGCGCCTAAATCTAAGTACACGGGTGTTTTTGTATTTCGCCCCCATCGAAATGCGGTCGCCGTGGCCGGGATTTGATCCCGCGACCTTGTGCTTAGCATCGCAACACCTAAGCCACTAAGCAACCACAGCGGGTGCCTGTTACAGCGAAACTGCATATGGCTAGCCGATTCGTCGCCTCTACGCCAAAAACTCCTCCGCCGCAACACCATGCGCATGCGCGAAAAAAAGAGAGGGATAGAAAGAGAGGCGCGTGTTTAGCTAGCACCACCTAGATAGCACAAGGCCTGTTTACACCGATCCCTGGCGTCACGCTACCTGGCCCGAAATTTTCATTGACAACGCTGGCGTGATGAAAGCAGTGACGTCAAAATCACTGTTGCCTACTCGGGAGCATCCCCGTTAGATTCTATGGCAGTCCGGCCAGGTAACATGACGCGATAGTGGATCAGAAGAAAAGATCTTGTGCAATCTAGGTGGTGTTGCATTAGCTGCTCCACTCGTACGTCGCACGTCGTACGTGGTACGATGTACGTCGTTGCTCTCCGTCGCAGCAGAACGAGCGCAGCAGTTTCCCTCCGGCTCCGAAATGGGCAGGCCACGCGTGATACGTACTGCTTAGGAGCAGGCAGCTTTCGATCAGCAACGCCGTGAGCAGCACCAGGAACGAGCTCGTCTACGCCATGCCGATACTGTAGCCCGGACACAGGAACAGGCTCGTGCAGCCAACGGCAAGCAGCAACTGAGTACCGAGGATCCGGCAGCCTACCAAGCAGTCGTTTAATGAACCGTCGGGATTAACCCAGTGATAAACACCGGGGCCGCACGTTTCAGCTTCGCTTTAACTATCTGTACAGAGTGCTTGGGCGGCGATTTTTTTAAATCTTATTTTACGTCAGCACGCGCCCGCCTGCTTGAGAATTAAGAGTTCTTGAGGTTCACTATAGTGATGCCTTGAATGTACTCATGCAAGGTTCCGCCAAATGTCGTGTCAAGCGAAAATAGCGGAGTTCCTGAGAAAAGAACGAAAAAAAAAACTAAGAAAGGAAGAGAAAAGCGAAGGGGAAGGAAGGAAGGGACGGAGAAAGTACGTAGTGAGAGAGAGAGAAAATGATAAATGAAAGGTAGGGAGGTTAACCAGGACTGAGCCCGGTTGGCTACCCTACACTGGGGAAAGGGAAACGGGGACGGAAAGATTAAAGAAAGAAGAGAAAGTCCACCGGGGATATCGTTCAGTCACTCAGTCCGGATTACAGACGCTGACTCAATCCTGTATCTTTCAAATATCGCAGCAGCGCTTTTGTGGCCTTTTGTAGCTGCGATATACGAGGCCATGGTCCCAAGATCTTGTTCAAGGTGAACGGTTTTCTGTCTAACTGGTTGAGAGCTGTGCAGAGATCTTGTCTTTCATTGTCAAATGATGGGCAGTAGCACAGTAGATGGTCTATAGTTTCTTCGACACCGCAGGCATTGCACTCGGCGCTATCAGCCATTCCAATCAAAAACGTATATGCATTCGTGAATGCGACGCCCAAGCGTAAGCGGCACAGCATTGTTTCCTCATTACGCGGAAGCCCTGGTAACAGCCGCAGTTGCATAGATGGATCGAGGGAATGCAATCGATGGTGAGTGAAATCAGGTGTGTGCCACTTCTCCAATGTCATACGGTGCGCTAGCTTGCCTAAGTGTTGGGCTGCGTCAGTACGCGATAAAGGTATAGAAACAAGGGTTGCTCCTTCGTGTGCTTTCTTAGCAGCGTCGTCAGCGAGGTCGTTGCCGGAGATACCGCAATGGCCAGGCAGCCACTGAAACACGACGTCGTGCCCTTTCGCAATCATGTGATGGTGAATTTCTCGTATCTCCGATACGAGTTGTTCACAGGACCCGCGACGAAGAGATGACAGAAGACATTGTAAGGCCGCCTTTGAATCACAGAATATTGCCCACCGATTAGCCGGTTGGTTGTTAATATAATCAACGGCACCTCGGAGGGCAACAAGCTCCGAACCGGTCGATGTTGTCAAGTGAGAAATCTTGTATCGGAAGCTTAGTGATCGTGATGGTATAACCACTGCCCCGGTGGAGCTGGTCTGGGTGGAAGAGCCATCCGTATATATGTGGACTCGGTCAAAGTAGGAAGTGTGCAAACAATCCAGAGCTGTTTGCTTCAAGGCCAAGGTAGGTAGGTCGGTCTTCTTTCTTATTCCTGGAACCGTAAGCCGCACTTGAGGTTGTTTTAAACACCACAAAGCTGAGGTTGAACGTGCTGATGGTGTAAACCCCGATGGTAGGGAGGCACGATACTTGCTGACCTCGTTGGAGAACGATGCCTGTGGTCGTCGTTCTGGCAGACAGGCAAGAAAGCTTGATTGAATCCGTGAAATATGACGAACATGGGCCCTGAGCGAGTCGGTGCTGATGTAAGTCGTGATCGGATGGTCTTGAGCCATTATAATGGTTAAGAAAGTACGTAGTAAAGAAAGAAAAACATATGGGAGTAGATGGGAAGGAGGAGTCGCCAGTGGCGCTCCAGTTTCTGGTTGGACCCGCTACAGGAAGCACGTTTAAAAGCCCGCGTGCTCTCGCGGAGCTTATTATAGCCCGCGCTCGTGAGCAGTTGCTCTTGAGATTTCCGATGGTGGTTACACCGCCTCTGTAAAAGCACGCAGAATACCGCAAGAACACGTCCCGTCGCGAACGATTAAATTGTGCCCCCATAATTAAAACCTTCGCTCGGCCCTGACAAAACGTTTTCGCGCTTCGTGAAGAGGTACCAACAATGAAATTGAAATGAACTCTTAACTTTTATTTAGAAAGCTAGATGTTACACCCACAGCGAGATTGAAGAACGAAGCGCTGTGCTGCGCAACTCTGTATTGCTCATACTTTGCCCACGTTACCGACAAGTAGCAACATATTTTTCCCCACCTTTCGTGCTGAACAATGTAAGCGTTCTCGCCAGACTTGCGGCCGACAATAGCTCTCTCGCTATGAAACATGCAAGTACTTTTTTGCTTTATACATTTATGGACATTGCACCCTCGGAGGTGTCCTATAGGAGATCGTGCGACGTCAAGCACCTTACAAGCTCACCGCACTCGCGCAATCTACGTATCACATGTGTAGTTGCGTTGATCCGCGTATAGCTGCTCGGCGGATGCATCTTTTATTCGTTTATTTATGGCTGCAACAAAAGTTACAGGCTCGAAACTGGGCTCGCCGTTGTGGCGTCGCCGGGCCACTTCCGCAGCCTCGCCATATGGCGAAGCAAAAGTGCCCGCCCCCGCCACTGCGATTAGAACACATTCCCCAGCCGCCACTTGTACTCGAAAGCCGCGCACGCTAAACACCGTACCATCGCACAGATTTGGCACCTGGCAATTTGTGCCGGGATCTGTGCCCTCCATCGGTAGACTCCCGAGACTGGTGGCGTCAGTGCATGTACATAATTCGGGGCCCGCAGCTTCTACGTCTAATGTATATATATATATATATATATATACACACGATGCTTTTTTAAAAGCAAATACACATTTTTTAAATCAAAAAGCTATGATCGTGAGACACCTGTCGTCTTCGCGTGCGAGCTTCACGGCGGGGCAGAAGTACCTTGCCGCTGCTCAAGTCATTATAAGGAGACTAATTAACAAAAAATGGCTGTGGCTTAGCTAAGGTTAAGCTCAGGATGCGAAGCATACTAGCCTCTATTTTAGTTGTTGAACCACTGTTTAACCTGGTGAACTGTTGTTGCTTGGCTATATTTGGTTCGGCTAGACGAAGAAACAACTCATGCGTTACTCTGCTTCGCCTTCAAGAGTGGATCGCGACAGCGTTCCCGTCGACCCGCCAAGCCGTGTAAGACAATGGGCTACGGCGCAGCGACTACGCGCCCCGCATTGGACGCGGTGAGCGTCGAGCAACGCAGCGTTCGGCGCGGCAACGAAATGTGCGCCTGAGCAAGCGACGCACGGCAACACCGCATTCACTAGAGGCGCTTTTGTACCGCTTTGAAGCATCGTACTCGTGGTTCAGTGGTAGCGTCTCCGTCTCACACTCCGGAGACCCTGGTTCGATTCCCACCCAGCCCATCTTGCAAGAGTTGAGCCACAGCCGCCTAGAAACAAGCGCAGCTGCTTGTATACCGCCGCGACGGCGCGAGTTGGAGCCCCGTTTCTCCTCTGTCGTGACGTCACAGTGTCACGTGGTATGGCATGGGGTCAAAGGTCATTGAAGGCGACACCGCCGCGCCTGAGGAGCTGGGTTGAGCTCTCGTAATATGCTTCGCATAAAAATTTATTCATTAACTTTCTTATTAGTGCCTTAGGCGCATAGTCCCAATGACCAATCTGAAGGCAGTCACATTTTAAGGCGCCCTTATTTTTCAAATATCTCGAACATCGCGCCATTTCGAGACATCTACAATCTCATTTCAACAGTAAATCCAGGGCAATATCGAAACCGAGCGCCGCCGGAGCGCAGAAGCGGGCGGCCCTCTGTCGTATACGAGACCGAAACGCCCCGTAACGACAAGCGCGAGGCAGTTTGAAACCGAACGTCTCGGCCAGTCGCGGCAGCCACTGGAACGACGCGCTTTGCCTGGCAAGCGTGTGCCGCTGCGTGCCCGGTCACGATTTGACACGCGGCATGCTATCGTACAAACTTCGCCGCACACTTCTTAACGGGGCGTTGCCGTCTGATCCGCATCGGGTCCAGCTCAGTCTCGATATTGCCTGGATTCGGCCTTCAATTTCGATGATTAATATATGAAATTAGGTGCGATTTTTTTTTACTTCTAAAAAAACTGGTATGCCATAAACTGAATCCCCACAAGTCTTCTATATAAACGATTGCCCTGCAGTTAATAATGAAAAAGTTAATTAACATATGTTTGTTAATTAGTCTTTTCAGGCTAACTTAAACAGTGGCAAAGTATTTCGCCCTCCCTGTAGAGCTCGTACGCGAAGACGAGTGTCTCATGGTCATAGCTGTTTTATTAAACATCTGTATTGTAAAAAAAACAAAAACACCCTGTGCATAACGAAGATGGCGCTGTCCGGCTCGAAAGCCTGCTGCTGTCGCAGGAAATGAGGTCAGACTCAAAGGAATCGCAGTAGTCCGCTTATTCTTTTTTTTTCTGCTCTGGTCAGGGCATGAACTCCAGTATTCACAAAGCAGTTCGTATGCTACTGCGCTTCGTAAGGACACGTGCCTTCCAATCGCGACAGCGCACTAAGCGAAACTTCATAGCGAATTATGAGCCCAGGTGGCTAGCCTATCACCTACAGTTCTCAAAAAAAGAAAAAGCTTTGTGTAATTTACTCATAGGTTTAGAAAAAGAAATGAAGTTTGAAGGTCTGACAGCCCTTCGAAATTAATATGCAGGGTGTCCCAACTATCATCCACCAAGATTTTGAGATATGCAAATGTCACGTAGCTGGACACAGCCAATGTAACGTTGTTTGCCGTCGCTTGGAGATACTCAGATTAATTTTTGCATTCCGCCTAATTACATATTTAGGCTTAAGTCATCAATCAACCTCTCAATTATTGAAATTAAATGATAAATGTCAATAACGAAGTTTTGGATCGACATGAAGAACTCTTGACACAGCTTTCCGTTGCTCAATAGGTGCTACATAAAAGTGCTTTTCCGTGCGTGAAAGCAGCTCGCGAATACACGGAAAGTACCTGGAGCGACCAATCGCGCGGCAATCTTGCGCCTGCCTTCTTTCACGGGTGTTTTCGCCCCCTTTGAAATGCGGTCGCTGTGCGATCCCGCGACCTCGTGCTCAGAAACCAAACACCATAGCCACTAAGCAACCACAGCGGGCAGAAATCTATTCCAAGCTGTCCGAACTTTCCGCTTATGAATTAAATCACGTTCAGTGTGTTTTGTTCTTCGTTCTTTGTTTAGTAAGCACTTTGAACTAGCTTGTTTTAATGTTTCTGACTCAGTAACGTTCCTCGGGTTCGGCCACTATCGGATTATTTTCTGCCTAATCACTCGCAGGAGGGCTCAGTTGCGAAACGTTTCTTCTTGCTGAGGACAATCTTTGGAGCGTAGATGTTCTGTACTTTGTCATATCTTGTAGCAAAGACCTATTATCGCTGATCACTCGCTTACTCTGTGGACCATCACGAAATCGTCAGCTTAATCGCCATTCGTGTGCTGTCGGTGTAGTCGACGCGTCACCCATGCTTCGGCGAATTGATTCAAGTGTGCGCCTGTTCACTTATTCTTGAGATAAAGTCGGCGTAAGTTTGGCGTGTGAGTCAAAGAGGATGTGTGTAGATAATAATGCAATAAACTTACTATGCTAGGAAGAGGCGCTACTCGCTTTGTTACTGTGTAATGAGCGGCACTTATTGTTGCCGACGTTCCGGGGTTGAAGTCCTCTCTTTGGAGGTTAACGGCACACCGCTGACGGATCGGTAGGTAGGTAATAAACTTTATTCAGGTCAGGAAGGATCTTCACCCCGTTGTTAT
This sequence comes from Dermacentor albipictus, assembly GCF_038994185.2. NCBI lineage: Eukaryota > Metazoa > Arthropoda > Arachnida > Ixodida > Ixodidae > Dermacentor > Dermacentor albipictus. The sequence continues at coordinate 181,184,702 of NC_091821.1, read as the reverse complement.
AAAGGCAAGACTGCGGGCCGCTCCCACGTTGGGACGTGGAGGCCTAGCCTCACCGCCGCATCGTGGGCCTTCTGGACAGCCCGGAGTTGATCAATCTAATCGTGGCTCTTGATCAATGAATATAATTTTTCCGTCAATATTTTTATTCTCGAGAAATGGCGTGCATCTCGAAGGGCCTCATGTAGCAGTGGTCCGTAAACTTGGCTATACACAAGTTTATTCCATTCCTTAATATGCCAGTCGCTGTTTTTTGCAGACAACTACTGCACACATCTTCCCACTACTGTTCCACGTTTTGCAGCATGCATGGCGCACAGTCCGTTTGCCTATCCGACAACTGATCGCACAGCAGCAAGGCAGCAGCAAGCGGTAGTCGTTTCGTTTCGTATTCGTGCGCTGTCGATGAGTCAACGTGTGACGCGCCGCCGAAAGCGGCAGCTCGTTTCTCTAAAGCAAACTGCTCCGCAAAAATGGTCCGTTTAGACAAATTGAATCGCTGGGTATGTGCCACTATGACGCCATAGTTTTGAAGCCACAAACGTATTAATTAGATATGTGTCGCACTTATCTGTGCCCATGCGCCTCTCATCAACATTCTTCCGTCGGCAAGCATGTATGATACATCACCTTCGTCCTCGTGATGCAGACAGCTACGCAGGCGACGAGGCTGTGCTCGTATCTTCCGCTACTGCTGCTACTTCGCTAAACTCAAGCAAGATTCGCGTCATTTACATTCCAACATTTCGTTTGATATGCGTGTTTTTTCTTAGCATCCATCGTTAATGGCCGCCCAAATATTATCCATCCAATCCTGATCTCTTAGACCGCGAGCGCTAATCGATTTGGCTTCTGCCCTAGCTGTTATATGGCTTCGGTATTGGCATGATTACAAGTGCCGCCAGGCCACTAAAGCCACGGTCAAATCAAATATAATTTCAGACATGTGGTGATGGTGGTGGAAGTGGTGTGTTGCAGCTGCAGGCGGGTTTAGCATGGCGATCGAGACCGGTAATTCCTCCTCCTGAGCGTCTTTTTCACTGTCACTGGAGCGTTTATCACCTGTCGAAGAGATCAGTGCTTCTTAAAAATGTAAATGGAAGGTGTGAAGCTCCCTTGCGAGGATATAGTGGATCCATCTGGAAAAACGAGGTGTGGCAGACACGCATGTGGGAGGCCTTTATTTTGTAAGTTCTCAAGAAGAGTGATCCTTTCAACACGGTTGCTTGGGGACGACCATAGAAAGTGCCCGATGTCTCCTGCCTCATTGTGTGAAATGCAGACCGGAGGGTCCGTCTAATATATCACGAAAATGCATATGCATATCTTGCCCTTATCCGACGCAGTAGTGAGGCTTCCTCTCGACGAAACCACGTGGCTAAGCAGCGTGCATGTGACTTAATGCAAAGTGACAAAAAGTGACCTCGGATGTCGGTTATCGTGACTTGATTGCTCTTTGGTACTTTGACTTCAGGGTGCTGCGTATGCAAGCGCATCAGCTTCGTAAATTACAGAAATTCCAATGTAACAAGCGATCCGCTGAAACTTCAGTGCGAAGCCTTTGATGTTGAGGTATTTCACGAACGGCCGTGACTTGCGTGTGAACTTCCTTAATGGTAAACCGTAACAGAGTTGTTGCAATGCCGACTTCGAGTCCTTAATTGTGAAGGCAGAGTATTCAGCTTTCGTAAGGCAACAGCTATTGCCGCACCCTCGACAGCCGTTGAATAAACCACACGGCCCAGCTAGTTCTCAAACAGCGTATACAAAACTCAGCTGCAGCACCGCGGTCTGCGTCCGCTTTGATGGACCCATCTATGTACACGTGGAGGCGATTCTGGTAATAAGTCGTCAAGGACTCCAGAACGAGAGACAGGGGAAAATGTAAACGTGGTCCAGGCACCTTTGGAGTTGGAGAATGGATTTGCCGGCCGAATACTCGTTTAGTACACAGTCAACAGTAACTGAGTCAACAGCGCCTGAGATGCCTGAATCCGGAATGCACATGACTTAGCTTCGTACAACACCTTTTTGTGCAAAGCTGTCTGAGGAACCCCTACACATGATCTAGTACCTTTCCTGTGTATTTTTTCTATGCACTCATACTGGCTGTCCGATGGGGATATTAGAGGAAGCTGATAAGCAACACTGGTAACCAACAGTGAATGTAACCGTAGCATGGACGTTGGGTGGTTACCCCAGCGTGTGCCGGCAACGCGCTGCATCACATTGAGCCTCTGTAATAATGACGCCGCAAAGTTGTCAACAGTGCCACGCCATTGTAGCTTGTGGTCCAGAGTAATGCTCAGCAATTGAACATTGTGGACTTGTCGAGCAGGGCAGCCACTTAAACTCACCTTCAAGCGTGTAGCGTTTCGCTTCATCCCGGGAAAAAAGACGAATGACAATTCCTCCGCTGACCACGATAGTCCAAGCTTTGACAACTGGGCCTAAATAGCGCTTACTGTTCCCTGGGCTATTCGTTCGAGATGAAGGTGCTGGTATAGCCGAACACGACAGGTGACATCCGCATAGATGTACATCTTTAGTGGACTTCAACGTCCTAGTGTGCGTGGGATACTAGCCATGGCGATGCTAAAGAATAAGGGTGTAGCGGCAGCAGCATCGGCGTCGCACGAGAGTTGACGTAGACGCTCGCGTCTACAGGAGGCACGAGCGGCTGGCACACTCCGGCGCGGGCTAGCGTTCCGAGAGAGGTATTATTAAAAAGAATGCTACGCTAAGCGATCGAGTGTTGGTTCTTCCTCTCCTGCGAGAGCCCGACTTTACCGGTCTACGTGGTCGCTCGTCGCGACAAGGGAAATAGTTCACTTCCCTGTGGTACACCGCGTAAAATACGTACTTCGTAACTCAAAACGTCTCCAAAATGAACTCTTATGTGGCGATCATTCAGAAATGTGTAGATGAAGTGCAAAATAGGGCGGTTGACACCTATCATTTGTAGCTGGTTGATGATGGCTGTTTGAGACACACAGTCGTACAATTCCTTCGAAGAGTCCATAAAAACAGCAAGTGTCGAGAAGCATCCGCACTACAGTGTTCCATGTTGCTAAGCAGGTCTAACACGTTATCTTGAGCGCTTAGACGCAGCAGGAACCCAGTCATGCACGATGGGAGTTTGCGGTCCTGTTCGACGTACCAGGTGGGTCTTGTGCACGGAATCTCCATTAGCTTCGCTGCACATCAGCGGCAACGGTCTGTGTGAGTCCATGGCTGCAGGATCTTTTTTGGTTTCAGCACTGGCACCACCCATGCTATTTTTCATAAATGCGGGATGTCACCTGTGAACCACACTTGGTTACAAAATTCAAGCAGCTCACGTCGTCGCTCAACCGGTTGGTTAGTGGCCATCTGCTTACTGATCAGTTATGGTTCCATCGCACAGCGATGGCTAAGGCTACTTAAAGCTAGCTCCAGCTCTCTAATGCTAAAAGGAGCATCCATGAGAGACGACGATAGCAGCTAAATTGGGTTATTTGAGCCAGCTGACCTTTCAGGGGAGTATATCTGAACGAAGCAATTCGCTAGAAAAGCCAGAGTCTTCCCTATTTAATCCGATAGCTTCAAATGGCTTGTGTGGATGGAACTTCCAAGCAAGGCTATAGACCTCCCGCCATATCGTTGGAATTGGCGTGCAGACCGACAGACTAAAGCAAAAAGTTGTCCATTGTTCTTTTTTCAATTTCTTTGTGTACCGGAGAAAACCTGCATTAATTATATCGTTTTCATTCCTGGATCAAATTTTGTTCTCATCAGCCTACATTCCCTTTTCTTCAGTCAGAGCACAGATTATCTTTCAGCTTTACGTCCGGGGTTGAGGAAGTGATCTGGTAGCTTTAGCTCAGTGGTAGCTACTCTCTTGCTGGGTAGCATGTCCACAAACAGGTCTCCAGAAGATTCGCTTAAACTGTCCCTGTATTTATATCGTCGCGTCACAAGACAGGATATTCGTCCGCTTTTTCATAAACCAGCAGTGTCTGCGAAAAAAGAATATGGTCGCTGCTCATTCTATCTATGTTGGTCGCCGATGATGTAAGGATGTCTGTTGAATGCAATGTCAAGCCAATGACACTGTAAGAAGCTGGTGGTCGGAAACGTGTTCACTGCCGGTCATTCGCCACACTGAGTCCCTCCTACGTGTTTTCAACGCTGCAGCGGCACGGCTACTGCTGGCCACTCTGTGTCCTACCTGCATTCAGTGTGAGCATTGCCGGAAAGTCTTAAGAGAAGTAATTAAAATCACAGCTCAAATGCTTTGTACCTGGCTGTCACAAGCAGCGGCAACAAGACTAAATGCATTTATTGTTCCTCATGGGGGCCGCATAGCACATCTGCAGGTACAAACAGCGTTTTGGACTCATCCTACTATTAATGCCATTTCATTATAGTGCGCTGTTCATTTTCCATCGATTATGCACTGAAGGCAAGCGACGACAAAAATACTTCGGATCAGCCGACCTGCCGTTCGTTTTCCAAGAAACTATAGATGAAAGGAGACGTCTGATCGGTACAGTCTGCGCGCTTCATATAAATCTTTTATGGCGCTGAATATCATCCCATACGTCGCTGACTATAGAATTCAAACTCCGCTCTAACGTAGATAAGGTATTCAAAATTTAGGAGGAGAAAAAAAAAAGGCGGGGCGGCCTTGCGAACGCGAGATGAAAAGTCAGCTGCAAGGACCCATAGCAGCCAAAGATTATCATTTCATGAAAGCAGCCTGTAAAACTTGCAAGTTTTTATGCTTGATAGGCACGATCGAAGACCCTTAGATATGAACAAAATGCATCGTGAGCGTTAGTATTCCTTCTTTTGACTAGAAAATAACTAAGCTAGCTAGACATTTAGCGCGGCTTGTTGCGTTAATGATTACTGAAGGAAATTTTTTAACCTCCCTTAAAATAATCAGGAGCCGAATTCACAAAATTTCTCGTTCATAAATGCTCTTGATCACTAGGTGGCCGTCTTGACTATTATGTCCAGCATCAGAATTGGCTGGCATTTTCTCTTAAGAGCAGTTCTGGCGTAAGCACATTGTTGTGAATACGCACATTTTTATCTTGGCGCTCTGGGTTTGTCTAATTCGCCAAAAAATAAAAGAAACACACACACACACACACACACACACACACACACACACACACACACACACATATATATATATATATATATATATATATATATATATATATATATATATATATATATATATATATATATATATATATATATATATATATATGCATTTCCTAGTTGGGAGCTAAAACACAGGTGCGCTACTGGAGCTATGGGGAATGCCGCACTGCTCACTTTTAAAAAACAAGGTCGCGTCAGTTACTGGCAAAATGCTAACCTAAAGTTAACGAAGACCCTAGTAAGGACAGTTAGTAACGGCGTTGGTAGTTGAATTACTACCCAAAGGAGGTGGTCCATACGATTGGGCCAGGTAGTCAGTCTACAAGCCATAAATAGTAATGACATCGATAGTAATGGCACTGGTATAGTGGCATTTGCTACCCAATTAAGTTAGAAGGGCCTTCCTTGTTTACAAACGGCGCTTTCATTGACAAGAAATAATTCGGCCACCTCTGTTCTAAAAGTTTATTACAAATGGGTGTGCAGAGAAAAGTCGAAGGACCGAAGGACGAGATTTGTCGACATTTTTAACACGATCAAAAGTTATGGGGTTTTACATGCCAAAACCGATTTCTGATTACGAGGCACGCCGTAGTGGAGGACTCCGGAAATTTTGACCACCTGGGGTTCTTTACCATGCACCTAAATCGATGTACACGGGTGTTTTCGCATTTCGCCCCCATCGCAATGCGGCCGCCGTGGCCGGGATTCGATCCGGCAAGCTCGTGCTCAGCAGCCCAACACCGTAGCCACTGAGCAACTACGGCGGGTATAACACTATCAAATGATGGCCTGTAAGTATGCTTAGGTTGCGTGTAATAAAACTGCGCCTTACAGAAACGAACAAACTACAAAGGGGAAGAACGCACCGCGCAATACAATGATCTGCATACTATACGCGACATGTTTCTAAGAACGAGCTTATTAGCATATATAGCCATAATGGTTAAGAGCACTGGTTGTACCGGTGCGCCACTGATGTATTTAGATAAATAAACAAAGTTATAAACCTATATTTGTACAACGTACAGTGTGCGCATATGTGTTACGCAACGCAGCACATAACTATTAATCTAACGCAATGAGGAAAACTATAATTTGTTTAAACATCGCATTGAGGCCATCACTGTACGCAGAATAATAGATCACAGGTGAAGGTGGCATTTTACCTCATACTAACTGGTCTGTGAAGCCTGCTCAGTAAAGGCAGCAGTTACTGTAAGTCCGCATTGTCGGAAGTAGTAAACATTTAGTTAAGTGCTGTTAAGAAGTGTTAAATTTAGTGGCGTACGCCCTCTACTACCTTTCTAGAACTTCGTTTTTCCCTATTAATAGTGTAGTGCTGGATGTTCGCGTAATGAAGTTTTATAGATTCCGCTACGAATACTGGTAAATACAGCCTTGGAATACTTTGAGTCGAATGTCGAATCTCTTTTATGCGTCTAGATGTAAATAATTTGTAACAGTATTCAATTTCTCTTCCTATTTTATACTCGGACAAGCTAAATGGGAAGATCTCAATTCGCATACTTCAGTTCTAACCTAAGGTATTCGATTCGTAGTTAAAAATTTTCATTTCTGCGTGCCCCTATGCTACAAACTCAGTTTTTCACTGCTGCACTGAGTCGCTCGCAAATCTATAAGCTGAGCTGTTATCAATCAACATAAAAAGTTGGGCTATTAGCGCACAATGCCTATTGGGAGCAGCAGCGCTTCGCCTCCCTTTGGTATTGACTGGTAGAAATTGAGTTGAAAACATATTCCGTCTGTAATTTTCCTTTTCTTGCGTTTTGGGGGATGGAGGTTTCTTTGAGCTCGTTAGTATGGCGCACTGAGTATGTGTGTCCTGATAAAGCAGCAGGCACTTATATGATATCATCTCCTTGAGCAAATCCTGGTGGCAGCTCCTGAAACAGCGAAGTTCTTAAAAAAAAAAAAAAACGTCAAACTTCAACGATTCCTTCGGCTCTAAGTGATTTACCACGACTGTGGCATTCTCTTACAGTGACTGTCGCGATCTTGTTTGTTTGCTTGCTTGTGTTTCAAATGATTGGGTTCACGCACTACAGCGGAATGGCTAAGAAGCCAGCTCTTTGGGTCTTTTTGTTACTTGCGCACTGACCGGTTGACCGGCTCTTCTAAAGCCACAAAAGCATGCTGCCAACAACACTCCTCAAGGCTTCCTAACCTCTCGCCCCGCGAACACCCTCCCGTGCCGTTCTTTTTCTTTCCTTGTTCTTTTTTTCCCTCTTGGTCTCTTTTTCTTTTCTCTCTTTTTTTCTTCCCCCCCCCCGCCTTCCCACTCTCCCCGATCTTACAGACCACGCTTACAGACGTCAAGCGGCAACGCTCATTTTCTTTACTGTATCTCCCCTTACAACCAGCCGCCACCGACAACAACAGCACGTGACGTCACTCTACTAAGCCGTTAAAACTAACATGCCGAGGATGACGAGGCCGCCTTTGGCGAGGATAGGTCCTGCTATCGAAACGTTGGCCAGCCTTTCTGTGGCATCTTATCCCTGTTTATAACCTTTATACCACAATATGTAAGAGATGAAATCTTTCAGACAATATTTAAACCAGCAAATATGAATCTTGCGGTAGACAAAGTGTTGTTCCGATAAATCATGCTTTGAATTCTTTTCTTTGAATTATTCGCCGTCCGAGTGCGGTACGTGACGCCATCTGTGAGCCCCGACAGACTTCCGCGTCCTCCGAGGTTGACGCCGCGGATGCAATGAAAGCTCGCTACGACACCGAAAATTTTGGGAAGAATGCATTACGAGCTAACGCTTTAGAGAATCGCAATAGCTGCCAAAAGCGCTTACTACTTCGAGTATGAATTAAACGTGTGTATTTGCTATTTGCCGGCCAGCTCCGGTGCCTATAGATTATATAAACGGATGACGTCAAATGTGGATTGCGCTAATAAACCTTCAAGTAGAAATTACTCAACAAATATCGTTTGATATAGAATACCGGCGAGATAATATCTTTAACCGCAGCTTCTGTTATTTAGGGATTAGATTAGTCTAATTAGTGATTCCACTGCCACTTTCGATGTCAGTTAATGAAATCAATTTTATCCACTATAATCAAATCCAGATGCTTTTCTTCAGCCCCCCCCCATCATAGGAACCGTCCAATCTTCTTCCAAGGTTGGAATTTTATTTGGATTACCTTAGTGTAATGAGCTGTGCTTCCGTGTCACTGCACGCGTGCACGATAGCGCGACTGTACGGATGCACAGTCGCGACTGTAAGCGCGCCCAGCACCTGGCGCCATTTCCTCGCACATGTAAATCGAGTAATAGCGGCTGACGACTTGAGCTTATGCGCGTCACGCCGCCTGTGTGGTCTGTCTAAAACCCCTATCAGCAGGAGTTGAAGACAGATTTGTCAATAGCTAACAAAGTTGGCGGGTAACATCGCAGCATCGACGCAGCTTCGGGGCAGATTAATGCGAGCCTCTTACGCCTCATGGGGCCCCGAGCTGTAGTCGTGAGCTCATTACTCGACTTATAACGTACGAGCGAACGTCCCCGCACCAATCCCCGCGTGGGTCAATCTTCGGGAGGCTCTCTGCCTTGCCCAATTGATGCATCAGCCTTTGTAATAAGTCTGAATTGTGACGGAGCCAAGCAGCAGGTGGAACAAGAGAGGCAGCGATTTGGTGGTCCAGGGCAGAACTCGCAATGTTCGACACATAGTGGATATATGGACTGTCCCAGCTAACCTAAGCGCAATTAGTTAAAAAAGAATTACAATGCAGCATATACGCAGTGGCCTTTCAACTCTCAGGATGTTCTTTTATTCATTGTAGCTCACTACTTAATTTCAGAAAAACGATTTGCTAAGCGCTGATTATCTCTCGTGATGTTTATATCCCAACGGACTAGCGTTTTCTGAAACGCCAAATTCTATCGTTTGTACACCGCTACTTTTCACGGAGTCTTGTTTTCTGTTCTGTCAAATGCTTTGCACCGAAATGGAAAAAAAGAAGAAGAAAAAGAAACCCGCGTCACAACCTAGCGCTGAATCATTTGCTTTACCTGCAACGAGAAAAGGCAAGGTACGAAGAGAAAGCTACGTCACGTGTAAACTTCGGTTGTAAATCTGATGTGCTTAGATTTGCCAGAAAACAGGGATTAAGCATAAGAAGGTTATACCACTTAAGAACCAGTACGCAAAAAAAAAAAATTAGAGGTGTATCAAGAGGTGTCCAGTTCAGCGTAGGAAGTGTGGAAGTACAAATGCATATACGTCTTCTTTGAAGTAAAAGAAAGAAAGAAAAGGCCTGCAGTACCCATCTCACGATAGCTGACGGCGTCAGGGCGATTGGCATTCAGGCAATGTATCGAAACGTGTATTGCTGATGGGACCTGTATTTGGAATCAGTAGTAAGGAAAATAGGCTAAGGATGCTAATTGCACCACAGTGCTACCGCAGACCACAGCGTGGACAGCTTAGGAGGCCACAAAGAAAGCTTCAGTCAACGCGGCCTCCCAACAGCAACCAGTTTTGTCCCGCTTTCACTGCAGAATTGGGCTTCAGCATATCTGACTTCGAATGAACTACGGCGCGACTGCATAGACGACTTTTTTCAGAAGCAAGTGTTTAATTTTGATTGTCAACTGGGAGAGCGCGCGTTCTCATTTTTTATCTGTCGGGCATGCACATCGACCTGCAAGTCGATAGAGGTTAGAAATATAAATACCTAGACTAAAGGGAGGGAAGTAGGCTAACAATTATGCCGCAGTAGAGCGAAGGAATCGACTAGATTGGCAAAATTTTACGTTTGGTAAGTTTGTTTTCTGAAAATATTTTCAAACAAAATGTGCATTTGCCAAAAGTTATTGTACTCAAATTGGTCAGCTTCTGCTTCTATCCTTCTTTTCGACAACACATGCGTTCGTATTTGTTACTTTCGTCTCCTATTGGCACTCTTAGCTCGACACATATATGTAAGTTATGCATCTCCAAACGTCTCTTTCTTGTGCAAACTTATTTCTGCTTGCTCCCTGTCTTCTGGCAAATTTAAAGCACCAAAGTGAAGGCACAAATATTTGAGCAGCTGACATTCAACGGGAATCAAGAGTGTTGTGAATACGAGTGCGCCTTAAAAGCCTTAAGTGTTCATACTGATGGTTCGAAAATTTAAGGCAGATGATACAAACACGCCACAAGTAAAACGAAAATGACTCTACAAACGCCGTTCCTTCTCGCTCTAGTTGTGCCCGTGTTGGCGCCGTCTGCATTTACGTACCACGAATCCCTATATTATTATTATTATTATTATTATTATTATTATTATTATTATTATTATTATTATTATTATTATTATTATTATTATTATTATTATTACTTCTTTTGAAAACATATATACACTTGACAGTAAAGGGAAACCGAGGAGCAGGTCGCCAAGTGCCACCGGATGGGGCACAACGCCTGCCTACTCTTCAGGAAGAAGGAGGAGAAAAAAGCATAGAAAGGGTAGAAGGCAGGGAAATAGGACAGAAAGATCAACATGACAAATCTCAGATAATTAAACAGAACACACACACACTGTACAGGTTACGGACAGTATAGGGCGGGTCACTGCTGGTCACGCTGCTAAAAGAATGTTAAAATAGACGAAATACTATTTGAGGTATCCTCATTTGGAAGCAAAAGGAAATGCGCTACAAACGTGAGCCTAAGTTAGTTACTTCTATAAAAGTAAGGAAAGCGCGATGAGCTTGATCGCGTGTACCAACTTGCTCAACTTTTAGTCATTCTGTTGATATCCGTTGCTATCGGCCTATGCCGGCGGCCCAATTTGTTGCAAGCGAAAACTGCAGCTGTCAGTTTCCTTCGATTCCTTTTAAAGCTTTTTTTCCTCTTCCCTCGACTTTTCCACTGCTGCTACTGTTGCGGCTGCTGTCTTGCACGCTGCTTCGGGGGGGGGGGGGATTCAGAGCGTGTGTATACATGGAAGGAGCGTGGCAGAGAAGAAAGGCGACGCGAGAAACTCGTTTGGACCGTTCTATCGCGTCGCATATGCACAGTGCCCTCTCGAGTGGCGTGAGCGTCGCCACAATTGCACCTTGACAGCTGTAATTATCCGTAAGCACCCGCAAATGTATTGCAGAAACTGCAGCGCTTACCTGCACGCTAGAAGATACTAACGTGCAAGTCTAGAGGGGAGCTAGATAGAAGAGTAGAGAGAAGGATGGAGATGAGGCAGAGAATGGGTAGAACCGACGGCTGTCGGGAAACGAGTGAATAACAACCTTACCACTCTTCGCTCGCAGTTCCAATACAGAGGGGGGGGGGGAGGGCGAGAAAGGGAAGAGACGTAAGAAGGTAAGAAAATAAGTAACGATACGTTTCTGCTATTTCTGAAACATAAACACCATGCAAATTTGTCAAGCTTACAACTGACGCAGGGCGTGCAGGTGCAAAGGTAACGTTAAAGCACTAGAGGGAATAGGCGACACTATGGAAGCTGTCGCAAGGCAAATGAACACTTCTGTGCCCGCCGCAGTAGCCTCGCGGCTATGGCATTGCTCAAGGTCGCGGGTTTGATCCCAACCGCGGCAGCTTCATTTCAAGAGGGGGGAAATACAGAAACGCTAGTGCACTTAGATTTAAGTGCACGTTACAGAACATAAGGGTTTCATAATTAGTCCGGAGCCCGCCGCTACGGCGTGCCTCATAATCCGATTGTGCTTTTGGCACCTACAATGCCCATAATTCAATTAAAGTTTAACACTTCTTTCGCGATGCGATGTTCCACGTGAGAGAATGATAATGCTCAACCCTCTAAGAGATTATGAACAATGGCGCACAACAACGCCTCAAACGAACACGTCTCACTGTGTGTTCTGTGTACTACGCAGACAAACAGCATACAAACGCTGAAGAAATTAAACGTTCACTGTCCACATCACTGCTAGTTGTCGCCAGTCAAACCAAACAGCACAGAAAGCTTCGCTTACATCGATTCCCACAATGCGTGGGATCCGCATTTTTTTTTTCATTTTTTTGAAGACGAAAGACTCTGGAAACTACAGCTGCCTTAATATTTCTCATATCTGTCCTCCATCCTATATTTTCGGTAAGCTTGGCCGGTTTGTAACTGTAACTGTAACCGTCGGAGCCTCGAACGTCATCAATAAGTAAATTAAATCCCAAACGGCAATGGCAGCTTGGTTAATTATTGAGAATGCGCGACTACTGCGGGATATAGGCTTTGTGTATCTTGTGAAGCTGTTAAAATATTGTTCTTTCGGCACCTAGTCGCTTTTCATGCTGGATAGATGGATGGACTGAGCGTCCCCTATGAAACGGGGTGGTGGGTTGCACCACCAGGCGCTTTGGTTTTCCTTATTTTGCCGAATATCTTACCTATCTTATTGTTATTTTTTACAGAAAAATAATTCTCTGCATCAAATTTTCTGAGTCATTATTTGGAACTTCGTTGGCTCCGTTGTCTATGTCCTCTCTGCTTTTCTGCCACCGAGCCTACAATCTCCATTTACTAATCTCTGTTGCGTACATGTTTACTTTCTCCCTGTTATCCCTGACTTCAAAGAGGCTAGCGAAGCATAAACCGACAGCTGGGTTCTTCACATTCTAATAAAACATCTTCCATCGTTTCAGTAGCTTTACCGCAGCAAACACGCTCTTCTTCGTCCTTGGTGTGTATCGCTTTATAACAACGCTTTCTATGGCATCCTGATCTCGCTTCGAAATGTAAAGAGCTTCCCTTTGAGTTATGAATTGTTTCTCTCCTGATTACGCTTTTACCTCTTCGGTAGTTACTCGTAGCCGGTTTGTTTTCCATTGCCGCCAGCCCAGGAGATTCTCAGCGCCTTTGGCTTGGGGCGCGTTCTGCACCACGCTCGCAAGCACGCCAGCACGCGCAGAGGTGCCCTCTCGCGGGAGCTCCTAACGTTCGTAGCGTTCTAACGATTTTTCAATTGACGCCGCCCCGCGGTGGCGGTGCGAACTTTCAAGTTTCTCCGACCGCTCGCTAGCTGGCACCGTCTGTTTCGGCTTGTTCGCCCAACATTGAGCGGCAGAGGTTCTGACCGCAGGAGCAGTCAGCGATTTCTGTGGCCAGCGTCGCTGCAAAGGGCTTTCCGGAGAACTTGCCCCCTGCCCTTTCAGTGGCTTGTGTTGTGATCTCTGGAAACCCAAGGAGGAACTATATATGGCAAGGGCCTCTTCGTTTTAAGTTAAAAGGGATGGAGAACGACAACATACCGCCGTGCTAAAAGTATTACTTACCACATTAACGTATTCAATTACGGGTCTACTTTGACGCTATAAGAAAAATTTGATTTCAAATTTAAAACTCCCGCTGTAAACAAAGCGTGTCCGGAATAAAGTGATGCTGTTACATGGAAAGAATGGTCATAGCTAAGACATAATGAAATGACCGAACACTCATTGTAGGACTGAACTTTGCGCCCCGAACTGCCCTTTGGTGACGAGTAAATCGCCGTAGTGGGAAGCTTCAGAGGCCAAATTCACAAAGCTTTTCATTCGTGAGTGCTGTCTGCCCGATGGCCGGCCAGCTTCGCTAATATCGCAGCCGGCTTGCATCTCAACAGTTACATCGTAAGAATATTTCTATTTATTATTATTATTATTATTATTATTATTATTATTATTATTATTATTATTATTATTATTATTATTATTATTATTATTATTATTATGCGCATGTGAATATGGGTTCAACTTAATTGCAACCACCCTTGCTTTTTTATTGCCGGTTGGGAAGTCGCAACTCGGAATGCGGGTGCTTTCGCCCCTGTGAACCACGAGCGTCTCTTCCACGTCTATAATTGATCCGAACGTAAACGTGTTGAAGTCACGTACATGTTACGTTTCGCGTACGTGCCGTTTTTATAAGAAAAAGTGTGGCTGCTTATAGGACGTACTATCGACATGATTGTTAGGTTACCAGATAACGTATATTGGATGTACATACATAGGATATCATTCAAGCACCAATTGGTAGCTATATTGTATTGGTGCACACCGTTTGAACAGATATATATATATATATATATATATATATATATATATATATATATCATATGGCATCCAATGTGTTTTGTAAGGACCTGACAAAACTTCTCAGACCCCACATGAGCATTTGTCCTCCCAGAGGCGTATTTTTTTTTTCAGTTTCCCTATGACAAACATGTTTTCTGACTTGCTCAAATTATAGTTCATGACTATCATATTTGCGTGCCATATGTTTGCAACTACTCTCCAATTTGCACGTTCAATTTACTCTTAAAATGTAATGTAATTCAATGTTGTACTTGTACCAGATGGGAGGTCCTGAAGAATAGGGACCCTGCATGCCCTCGAGGCAAACGCGATTGCGCTTATGCGTTCAAGCGAAGAACATCCTTTCAACGTAACAAAGAGGACTTTTGATAGTACCATGCATCAACGTTATTTTCACGTAAACTAGAGCAATCTAAGCATCTATTGGGGGTCTTGAATGTCCAACTGATACATGTATGTACCTCTAGGCAATGTTCGTGGATTAGGGGGGCTTGACCCCGCCGCCCTTATAGATGACACCTGCAAAATTAGAATGCATACCCGCGACCTCGCGTTAAGATCCACACCTGCAAATAACGCAGATAAAAAAAAGGGGGGGGGGAGACAATGCGGTGTCACATGCGCTTGAATATTCTCAGTCAGGGAAATGCGCCAGAAAATATGCACAAGGAAAAAGTAGCAATTTCGCCCGAAAGGCGAAGCATCGATTGTCATAGCAAATTAAACAGCGAAGTAAGGATAGTCATTTTATCGGCCGTATCAACTTATAAACATAGGAATACTAACTAAATTAATAAGCATGATAACTAAATTAACAAGCAAACAGGAACACATCTCACTCTATAACCACGGAAACTCGCTGTCAAAACGCTGGAGGGAGGACGCGCGGCAGCAGCAGCGAGCGAATTGAACTTCATGCTCCCTCTCGCATAAACGCGAACTAAGCCGCGAGAATACTGCGCACGGCTGTCTCTGTAACCTAAGCAGATAGCTTTCAAGACACCGCGGCTCTGGCGGGAGCGCGCGGCGGCCTGGGTCGCCTGGGGTAGAACGCGCCCTCCTCCTACCCTCGCCCGGAGGCTTGCTCGCGACGGAAGACGGTGCGCTTCCTCTCCGCTTTCCTCCCTTGCGTGCTTGAGATAGAGCCGCGATCGCCGGCTCACCCTCGCTCGCTTCCACTCGAACATACAGCATACTGCGCGCTGCGACGATTTTATCACCCTTGGATTTCATACGGAACCTCACGGCCACGGCGACGCCGATGACAACGGCAGAAATGCGCCTGCAATGTCCACATAATTGCTATCTCAATAAAACTGTCATGGTTCTAGATAGCGTAAACTTTCTCACTTGGCATTATCAGAGACTTTTAGCTTGTACGCGATTCCGGTAAACGGGAGCGGTTTGGGCGGATTACCGGATGGTCGGGGCGTAAACGTGAGCGGTGAAGCCGCCTGGTGTTGTAGAGCTCAACCAGACAAACGCATAGCTAAAACTGCAGTAACTCACCATATCCTGCTTCGCCTTCGTGAAAATTTTTGGCAGCGGCGTAATTGTGAACACGATTACGCCCCTGTAGAAAATTTACCCCAGCAGCTAAGCAGAATACAGTAATTAGCTCTGTGTTTGTGTGGTTGAGCTTTGCGCCACCAGCTGGCGCCACCGATCGGGCCGCTCACCTTGACGCCCCCGCTAAACCGGAAAACCGCCCGCGCTTGCCCGAATACCGGACACGCTAAAGGTCCCTATTTACACACGCACAAAAAATTCTGTACATTACTTTCCCGTAAGGTGTGGGACTGGGAAGGACGTTAGCGTTAGTAGAAAATATTACCTACCTGCTTGTTACGCAAACCTCACTCAGATGAGACATCAAAATGTGTGTTTTAAGCCTATGAGAGCCTATTCCGCAGTAGCACATCGAATGTTTCTGCCTACATATCACGTTAAGTATATAAAAAGAGGAGAAATCCTGGATATACGTGTTACATGGATATATCAGGCACGTAGCCAAGGCCCAAGGGGGGGCCTGAGGGAGCCCCCCCCCCGAAATTAAGTGGCATACTCCCCCCCCCTCTCGTCCACGCCACCACTTCTCACACACATTCAATGAGGCAAAAGGAAAAGTTAAACGCAGCTGGCGTTTTCTCCCGCCGCAACTCGCTCCAAGAGCATACAGATCAGCTTACTACGAACTGAATCCCTTTCCTGGTCCCTGGATGAGTCTAAACAAAGAACGTTGAATTAACGAAGAAACTGCGAGGCGCGTGACCGTTGCAATAGATGTTGACAACTGACCCCATCTCAAGTTAATCGCGCGGTCACCGGTCGATGAGAAAACTAGCCTTCACACCCCAGGAGATGCCGTTAACTACCACTATCCAAAAGGAGTGAAAGAGGCAGCAAAATGTTGTCCGCTGAATAGCTGTCAAGTCTCAAGCTTGATTTGGCGGCAAAATCAAGCTTGAGACTTCTATTCAACGGTCACGCGCATCGTTGTTGCTTCGTTAGTTGAACCTTCTACGTCTAGACTGATCCAGGGACCAGGAAAGGGATACAGTTCGTGGTCAGCTGGTCTGTATGCACGTGGAATGAGTTGCGGCCAGAAAAAATGCCAATTGCGTTTAACTTTTCTTTTTGTTTGATTATTTCCTCGTGTTACGGCTCGCCGCGACGCTGACAGATCCTCGGAACCATATACCCGTGATATGGGTTAGATAAGGTGGAAAATAAGATAATGCAATACAGCGTTCATCATCGAACCCTGCAATAACCCTTAAACTCATCGGCAATATGACTGTCACCCGTTAACTCGTCTGGTTTTTCGCTCATTGTACAGCACTTTTCGTGCCAAATTGGCAGTTGGAAAGAAGAGTCTCAAGGAGTTGAGAAATTAAGCGATCTACTAAGGGAGAGGGCCGAGACAACAGCCAAACAGAAAGGAAAAGCGAAAATTAACAAATTTAGCCATTCTTTATGAAAATATTTATGAATCAACATCGTTTTATTTAAAAAGGAAGTAGAGAGAACGCCGCCGGAAATGGAGGACAATTCTGTGTGTTCTGAATGACGCTTCTACAGTTATCGTTAAAGCCGCCTAACGTAGCCACTGAAAAACGCATTGAAAACTGTGAAGAAATATCAAAATCCTATAATTGTATCTCTCTATTCAGCATTATGCACCACCTATGCGTCCAGGCAGCATATCGTAGTATGCTGGGTGCCGGGGCACCGCGAGACTGAAGGAAACGTGTTGGCTGACCGGCTAGCCACATCCGTCCACGCGAACGCTGCAGACATTTCCACGACTGTCCCTGTAATGGACCTTAAGCCCTCCATAAGGAAAACGCTCAAGGCTTTCTGGCAGTGGTTGTAGGATAAAGAAACAGAAAATAAACTGCATGTTATCAAGCCATATCTTGGCAACTGGCCGCCGGTATCATAGAACCGCCACACGGAAGTAATACTTTGCAGACTTAGAATAGGACACACATACAGTACACACGCATACCTCTTGTCAGGTGGTGATCCACCCATGTGTGATAAGTGTGGTGAGCCACTTACCGTGCTTCACATCCTGATGCAATGCAGAGAATTAGATGCAAATAGGAAAAAGCATTTTCCATTACCTCACCGGCAACAAATTCCACTTCATCCCGAAATGATTATAGGTATGGAACCTCTCTTTAAACATCAATCGCTGTTTCAATTTTTAAAGGCTGTACATAGTTTTCATACTATAGCCCCAGGAAATCTGTAGCACGCCCTCTTAACAGAGGTTTCTGCTGCGGTAGCTGCATTGAAAGAAAGCACCTGCCTCCCAGCCTTTGGGCTCAAAGGCTTTAAGGGGACATATGTGCTATTTCCATATTCATGCATTTTAGCCCCGTGATCACTTGTCACTCGTGCTATACCCAGAGACCACTCCACGTATCACTGTCATAATTTTATACCTATATATCGTTTTATGCTTCTACGATGGCGACTAATTTTAGGCCACCTTACAGCCATGTTACACCCCATCATCGTAACTCACCAATCAGCGTTTAACAGATCATTATCAGTAATGGCGCTCTTTGGCCACACCTGGCCCTTGCGCCACTAAACAACACACATCCATCCATCCATCCAACGTAGCCACTTCTCTGCTGTGCTTGTGTAGGTGTTTTCCTAACCTTCCGCGGTGGGCGCAGTACGTCTAGAATCGCAGCTTCTTGCGCCATACGCGGTTGTACGCGATTGGCGGCCACGCATCGTTACGTAACTTCCCAAATAACAATACCAGTCGGTTGTGGCACTGAACTTGTTAGAGCAGTAAACGAGGGATCCAACAGAACTGTGATTGTTCCGCAAAAATATATTTCTGTATAATTATACCAGAGCTACTAAAAAAAAACGCTACTGTTGTCGGACACAACTTAAGTCCGCAATTTAAGCCCCGCCCACGCCCTCATAAGCGCCAGCCACTGTTCCTCCGCGAGGCTGCAAATAATTTGTACTTCAAACATTTTCTGTTACCGAACTAGGGCGGTAAATACAAAAATTAAATTATTAGCGCATAATTTTATATTTTCTTCCTCGCCCATTATAGTGGAATGGCGAATGTCTAATTCCTAATTGAACTGAAATAACGTGCTTGCTTCGCTACAACTATTCCTTGTAAAGTTTCACTTCCGTTGGCAGTGAAGTTTCATGAGTAAAGAGGGTGCAGCAGTGAAATGAACTGCACCGCAGACTTTTGAAGACTCCATAATTATGTCCATGTCTTTTGCACACCTCATTGCTTCTGTTGATGAAAAGACTCTTCAAGAATAGCAGACGCTCCGGAGGTGTCAAGTACGATGCCATTTTGAAAAGGCCGCATGACGACGATTTTGTTTGCTTCTGTGATTGGCTGGCGGAGTAACCTAACTCCGCGCAGTCCGTGTGCCTTTGTTGCCAACTGCTGTTTCTTTAACTTCTATTCTAGTAAAGTAATCTTTATTTTACACTTTTGCTTCTTTACTTGCTCTTGGCAGTGTTCTTTCTGAGCTTCTTTAATGCGCGAGTCCAGAACCACGTCAAATGGAGAGAGAGAGAGAGAGAGAACATTTATTTGTGATAAGATTGGGTACGAGGAAGACACCCAATCTCATGAAAAATAAACGTTTTCTCTCTCTCTCTCCATTAGACGTGGTTCTTAGTTTATCAAGTAAAGGAGAGGTGTATCGCACAGGCGCACGTGTAAAATATACCTTCTTTCTTTTCTCTTTTGTGGGTTTACGCGCTTTTATGGCGAATGGTGGGCGTTATTCACGTTAGTACTAGTAAAGGTACGCCCCCCCCCCCCTCATTTGCAAAGAAAAGTTACCTTGGGTTGCCCCCCCCCCCCCCCCCCGAATAAAAATCCTAGGTACGTGCCTGCCAGAGGGTATATCCGGTGGGCTATAGTTAACTTGTGTTACCTCTAAACTGCGTTTTAAGGTGCTTAGATGTTCATCATCCCAGTTATCTATGGAGAGCGCTTGAAGGGTATGAAGAGAATAAAGTTGGTGCCTCCAAAACTCCAGTAGAACGACAACGTGCACAACGGAGAAGTGCGTAATAATTTATTTTCATTGATTTGCGCGCTAGAAAAACGTTCCCGGCTAGTTGTCACTACGCCTCTCGTGCTTCGGTCGATAGCTTAGTGTCGAAAACGTGCACATACAATACGTCAGCTATGCACCTTTCGCAGCAATTTTTATGCGTTACGACTGATACACTTGTCGTAGAGACTTGTTTGATTCGTGCTAAATAACTAAAAAAAAAATAACATAGGGCGCGATGAGGGAAAGTATGGGGGGAGGGGGGGGGGTTCTCGCCTTTGCTTTCGCCACTGTACGAAGTAATTAATGATGCCGAAGGCATTTTTCCAGCATACTGCAATTGTGACCGAGTAATCGCTAGAAATGGCTTCTCGAAACTGTGCGAATTTGTTCCCACGCCGCCGTTCAGAATACAGATTTTGTACATTGAGTGAACCAGGCAATGCTATAAAGCGCTATAGCCAATCTTAGCGGAAAATATAGTCAGCCAACATTGTAGAAAACTGTGACGACATCGCTTTGTTAATATATGCTCTGTGAACATGAGTCACTGAAGCCTTCACATTGTATTGCATGTGGAGATCTAGACTGATTAAGCTGAGATGATATTTTTTAAAAATTCTGTGCTTCTGTTTTCTTTATACCCTTCTTTAATCCGACCGCAAAATACAACATGACGAAATCGCGGAAAATGACGTAACGTTGGCCTCGTGGAAAGTTCAGTCACGCCGAAGTTAATCGCGAGGTAAAAATGATCGTCAAGAGGCATAATGTAGCGGCTCTATTAGGACCGGAAGAAACGGATGCTCTTCGCCCGCGAAAGCAGCCCACTCACGTTTCACTTTCTTTCCTTTTTTTTTTTCTTCAGTAACCCCTTCGCATTGCGTCGGTGAATTAGAGCGCGCAAATATTACATGCTCCCAAGAGCTCAGTATAAGAAGCCCTTGAACCGTTTATTCATAGACTTCCTGCGGCAACATACTGCGAAAGCGCCGCTGGAGTACCCCTGCTCAAGCTGTCCTTTCTTGATGGTTTTCCGCCGGCACGGCCGGGCTAGAGGGGCGAGCCTCTGGCCCGGCTGTTCCTCGGGTTGCGTGCTTCTTCTCCAGAAGGATAGATGGCGCAACGTGGTAATCATTGATTGCGGTAGAGCATATTCCGCTTGTTGGGAGCGCGATGATCGTCGTCGGTGTCTTGGCTGTTGTTGTTGTTCTTCTTCATATTATCATAAATTATATTAAAACGACGTTGAAATGGGTGCAGAATAAAGTAAACAGCACACTCCGACAACACTTCATAACATACATAGAGTGTAGATCACGTGGCCACAAACTCCGAAATATTCGATCCGCAATTATTTTTTTTCATTGAGGCACCTTAATTTTATTTGTTTACTATAAAATGTGTACGTCTCCCCTCCTCCTTCTCCCGTATAAGAGAAAAATTTTTGCCCAAGTCTATCTCGGTGAGCTAAATTCACAAAAGGTAATATTATACTGTGGTTTTAAGTGCCAAAACCATGATATGATTGTAAGGCGCGCCGTGCTTGGAGTGACTCCGGATTACTTCCGACCACCTGGGGTTCTTTCACGTGCACCCGTGCAGCACACGACGGTTTCCCGCGGGCGTGTTTGCATTTCGCCCCCACGGAAATGCGGCCGCCGGGATTTGATACCGCGACGTCGTGCTTAACAGCGCGACACCACAGCCTCTAAGCAACCAGGGCGAGTAGCTAAATTCTCAAGAAATTAATTTGCACTATCTCCATGATTGCTTTTACATCAGACACGACGGGAACGTAGATGTACGCTTGGGCTGAGCCAATGGACAGTCGTAAAGTGCACGCATATACGGCGTTCAAAATTCATTCCGCACTCAATGTCAGTTTCACAGTTTGTTTTCACGCAGCTCACGGGAATGAATACATGCAATGTAGAAGAACCAAACCAGAGCGGCACGATTCGGTATAGCACTGTTAGTAATTACGATACCTCCAACTGTATTTAGAATAACTAGCTCACAATTCAGGAAACAAATCGTTCCCCAGCCCACATTGGCTAGCCATAATTACCAACGGGCAATGGAACCCAATATGTCAAAATTGCACAAATCAAACATTGGCAACCCAAAATCACATTCTTCGGGGGTGCGAGGGCTTACCCCCTCCCAGGTCGCTCCTGCCAGCTCCCTCACAACAGACGTGGGAAGAGCTGCTCAGAACGCCGGATGAAAAAGTACAAAAAGCCCTCGTTGCCTGGGCCGAAAGGGTCGCTCCTCGTGAGGGGCCATCCTAGGACTCGGGCCTGCCAGATCATAACTGAGCAGAGTCTCAATAAAGTTGTTACCACCACCACCTTTTGAAGCATTAATTCGGTTCGACGCCCACAGCACCAGTATTTTGCTAAGGCCAAAATAGCTGTGCATGTCAAGACTTCGCTTTTAAGGTTGTTGTTCTTTGCGAACAAACCTCGGGCACCAGAAAGATTTGGTCCACAGTGGCGTTCTCGCAACCGCATAGACACTCCATAGAATTGCCATGCGACATAGCTAAAAGAAGGGTGTTAACGCCTCAAGAAAAATGGCACTTTATTTTGCGTATTTAGGCATGATGCAGCGTTACGAGTGATAATTAATGTACTAGGTGGACTAGTCGCGCGCCATACGGGTTGTTTTCGACTATACAGTTATGTAATGGCGCATTTGTGTATTTGATATTACGAGTGAAAAAAAAAAAAGCCCTGAAAGCTAGAACGACATTTTGAGGGGCCAACGGAATGCTGAAATATGATTAAAATATCGCATTATTAGGCTTAACGTTAACCCAAAGCTTTCAGACATTACTAGAAGAGCGTATTGCATGCATAAACGCGTCAAGTCCCTTGGTACTGATCGATATTTAGTATAGGTTCTTTCATTTTCTGTTGGGTTTTTGTCACTCCTTTATAACATGCTCCCCGCACTTTCGTACGTGTCACGTTCGGCAAACTGTATACAGCGGTACTGAGATATTTAAAACAACATGAACTCCAGTCGCTGGCGGAAATGCTTGGTGCATGATTTCTTCGCCGCAACATAGGTCGTCACAGCAGCTGCTCAAGAGTATCTGTCGTTCGCAGCATGCGTATCGCCGCCTGTAGACGACTGACTGACCGCGAAATGGCTGTGCGTCGTAACAAAGTGGCGCCGAGGAAAGTTCGCTGCAGTAGATGCGAGGAGCAACTACACGCTTCCCAGGACTGCGACTCGGAGGCGCCACGACCTCGACGCTTTTCGCGACCGTACAAATGTGCAGGTGGGATACCAATGAGGCCTGGTTCACGCAGCCGTCTTCTACCCTGTCCCGTCACCGTCGCGGCACCGGTTTTAACGGGAGGTTATGCAGTGACGATGGCAGAAGCTCTCAACGTCGCCCGCGTCCCGTTTTTTGAGGAGCAACCGACGAGGAAACGCTCTCCCCTGGTGAAAACCGGTGCCGTGACGGTGACGGGACGGCTCAGATGACGGCTGCGTGAACCAGGCCTAAGCGTTGCCTGCGCCCGATATGCGCTGTCACATTCATCATCATCATCATCATTATCAGCATCATCATCATCATCAGCCTGGTTACGCCCACTGCAGGGCAAATGCATCTCCCATACTTCTCCAACTACCCCGGTCATGCACTAATTGTGGCCGTGTTGTCCCTGCAAACTTCTTAATCTCATCCGCCCATCTAACTTTCTGTCGCCCCCTGCTACGCTTCCCTTCCCTTGGAATCCAGTCCGTAACCCTTAATGACTATCGGTTGTCTTCCCTCCTCATTACATGTCCTGCCCATGCCAATTTCTTTTTCTTGATTTCAACTAAGATGTCATTAACTCGCGTTTGTGCCCTCACCCAATCTGCTCTTTTCTTATCCCTTAACGTTACACCCATAATTCTTCTTTCCATAGCTCGTTGCGTCGTCCTAAATTTAAGTAGAACCTTTTTCGTAAGCCTCCAGGTTTCTGCCCTGTACGTGAGTACTGGTAAGACACAGCTGTTATACTCTTTTCTCTTGAGGGATAATGGCAACCTGCTGTTCATGATCTGAGAATGCCTGCCAAACGCACCCCAGCGCATTCCTATTCTTCTGATTATTCCAGTCTCATGATCCGGATCCGCGGTCATTACCTGTCCTAAGTAGATGTATTCCCCTCACCACTTCCAGTGCCTCGCTACCTATCGTAAACTGCTGTTCTCTTCCGAGACTGTTAAACATTACTTTAGTTTTCTGCGGATTAATCTTTAGACCCACCCTTCCGCTCTGCCTCTCCAGGTCAGTGAGCATACATTGCAATTGGGCCCCTGAGTTACTAAGCAAGGCAATATCATCAGCGAATCGCAAGTTACTGAGGTATTCTCCATTAACTCTTATCCCCAATTCTTCCCAATAAAGTATCTGAATACCTCCTGTAAACACGCTGTGAATAGCATATGGAGCGATCGTATCTCCCTACCTGACGCCTTTCTTTATTAGGATTTTTGTTGCTTTCTTTATGGAGGACTATGGTGGCTGTGGAGCCGCTATAGATATCTTTCAGTATTTGTACATACGGCTCGTCTACACCCTGATTTCGTAATGCCTCCATGACTGCTCAGGTTTCGACTGAATCAAACGCTTTCTCGTAATCAATGAAAGCTGTATGTAGGGGTTGGTTATATCCCGCACATATTTCTATCACCTGATTGATAGTGTGAATATGGTCTATTGTTGAGTAGCCTTTACGGAATCCTGCCTGGTCCTTTGGTTGACAGAAGTCTAAGGTGTTCCTGATTCTATTTGCGATTACCTTACTAAATACTTTGTAAGCAACGGACAGTAAGCTGATCGGTCTATAATTTTTCAAGTCGTTGGCGTCCCCTTTCTTATGGATTAGGATTATGTTAGCGTTCTTCCAAGAGTACGGTATGCTCGAAGTCATGAGGCATTGCGTATACAGGATGGCCAGTTTTTCTAGAGCAATCTGCCCACCATCCTTCAACAAATCTGCTGTTACCTGATTCTCCCCAGCTGCCTTCCCCGTTTGCATAGCTCCCAACGCTTTCTTTACTTCTTCCGGCGTTACTTGTGGGCTCTCAAATTCCTCTAGACTACTCTCTCTTCCATTATCGTCGTGGGTGCCACTGGTACTGTATAAATCTCTATAGAACTCTTCAGCCACTTCAACTATCTCGTCCATATTAGTATTGATATTGCCGGCTTTGTCTCTTAACGCATACATCTGATTCTTGCCAATTCCTAGTTTCTTCTTCACTGCTTTTAGGCTTCGTCCGTTCCTGAGAGCATGTTCAATTCTGTCCATATTATACTTCCTTATGTCAGCTGTCTTACGCTTGTTGATCAACTTGGAAAGTTCTACCAGTGCTATTCTAGCTGTAGGGTTAGAGGCTTTCATACATTGGCGTTTCTTGATCAGGTCTTTCGTCTTCTGCGATAGCTTACTGGCATCATTCCTAACGGAGTTACCACCAACTTCTATTGCACACTTCTTAATGATGCCCATAAGATTGTCGTTCATATCGTCAACACTAAGATCCTCTTCCTGAGTTAAAGCCGAATACCTGCTCTGTAGCTTGATCCGGAATTCCTCTATTTTCCCTCTTACTGCTAACTCATTGATTGGCTTCTTATGTACCAGTTTCTTCTGTTCCCTCCTCAAGTCTAGGTTAATTCGAGTTCTTACCATACTATGGTCACTGCAGCGCACCTTGCCAAGAACGTCCACATCTTGTATGATGCCATGTTTAGCGCAGAGTATAAAGTCTATTTCATTTTTAGTCTCGCCATTCTGGCTCCTCCACGTCCACTTTCTGCTATCCCGCTTGTGGAAAAGGATATTCATTATCCGCATATTGTTTTGTTCTGCAATTTCTACTAATAACTCTCCCCTGCTATTCCTAGAGCCTATGCCGTATTCCTCCACTGACTTGTCTCCAGCCTCTTCTTGCCTACCCTGGCATTGAAGTCGCCCGTCAGTATAGTGTATTTTGTTTTGACTTTACACATCGCCGATTCCACGTCTTCATAGAAGCTTTCGACTTTCTTTCTTTCTTCCTTTCTTTCTTTCTTTCTTTCTTTCTTTCTTTCTTTCTTTCTTTCTTTCTTTCTTTCTTTCTTTCTTTCTTTCTTTCTTTCTTTCTTTCTTTCTTTCTTTCTTTATTAGAACATAAAACATACAGCCAAATATTTTATCAGTCCTGGCTATCATGACTGGATGTAGGGGCGTAGACCTGTACGACCTTCAATTTGTACCTCTTATTAAGTTTCACAACAAGACCTGCCACCCTCTCGTTAATGCTATAGAATTCCTGTATGTTACCAGCTATATTCTTATTAATCAGGAATCCGACTTTTAGTTCTCGTCTCTCCGCTAAGCCCCGGTAGCACAGGACGTGCCCGCTTTTTAGCACTGTATATGCTTCTTTTGTATTCCTAACTTCACTGAGCCCTATTATAATCCATTTACTGCTTTCTAATTCCTCCAATAGCACTGCGAGACTCGCCTCACTAGATAACGTTCAAGCGTTAAACGTTGCCAGGTTCAGATTACAATGGCGGCCTGTCCGGAACCAGGGATTCTTATCTCCCTGTCACATTAAAGCTAAACAACTTATTTTGCACAAAAGGTGCCACTGAGTGCTGACGCAGAATTTAGTTAACAATAACAAAGATCGACCACGTGAGATGTCGAACGGACACCTTAATTATAGAGGATTCTGGAATCAGAATGTGTTTAGCAAAGTGCGATGTTGGGCTAGCTGAGTCCATATTATACCTGCCAATGCCTGTGGAACACCAGGTTGAGCGGAAAAAACAGAAACCGAAAAAAAAGAGGAAGTTGCGAGTTGGCACTGTTTCTGTAATTTTCCTCGTTCATCCGCTATCGTTTTGCGCCACAAACATTGACAAAAAGTGAGTAGGTTAGGAAACGCGTGAATATTGTACGGCCAGACTACTTACATGGCTTTGACAGGGTTGCATGTGCATTACGGACTGTGTCAATACAATTTTCCTTTTATTTTTTCGTGTGCTACAGACTAATCTCTACTGATACCTACGTGTTGGACTATTGCTTCCGCATGGCTGACGTCTCTGCCCGCTCAAGACGCCTTAAAAGCAAACAAACTGCTCGTCATAGCATACCGTATGCTGTCAGTGGTACCTCTAATTTCCTCGCGACCTTCCACTAGTCAACGCACTGCCAAAAACGGGCAGACATACTCCATCTCAGGCACTTTAAAAAGAAGGGAGTGAGAATAAAAAGATTACGTAGAATCTCCTCAGGGAGTTATCGGAATGATGCGTAAGCATTTCGTAGTAACGTCGTGGTGTTGAGTGCTCACACCCAACGCTGGTGGTAATCCCAGCACTGCTCAGCGGCTGCGGTCGTCGTGGCGCCATTGCCGTAAATGTGACAGCGCTGCGGCGACACGAACTGCTGTGGAAGGCGACGCAGCGTGAACTGATGATGCAAGCAAACTACTGCAGGTGGCGTCGCCAGGTACGCTGATGACGTTCCAATCCGAAGCCACGGCTGCTCCGCAGTTCTGGCTTCCTAAAGATGTGCCTAGTGCGTGCCTGATTGCACACGTTACGTGGTCACAAAGACGTGGTCGTGCCACGTCGTCGTCGTCGTCTTCTTCTTTCACAGCTGGCTGGCTCTACCTTGAAAGCGATCGTCTCACGCGAAGGAGGGACGAACGGACACACTGGCAATTTTCTCTTTGAGTAACCATAGAAATGCTTACGCATTTAAAACATCCTTTGAAATTAACTCGTCAGGTATCGTCGACTTAATAAATCGTGTGGTGTTGCATTTTATTGCCTGGGCTTTTTAGACGTGCCACAGTGCTTCCTGGCGCCATTGCGCCGGATTTTAGAGGGAGGATCTATAATCCAGAGAGGCTGGTTTGGTGGACATGCGGTGGAACGCCGCAGGGATATTGCAAGAGCCGCTCGGGTGGAGCACTTGCCCGCCTTGATCGCCAGGCTAAACCCGCCTGTTACTACAGCCGACCACCGCCACCACCAGCGACATTCATTGTGCAGTCAACAAGAGTCAATCAGAATTCGAAAAAAAAAATACAGTAGATATTAACTGACGTCATGCGATTAATGGACGGTAATAGAATATAAAATTTACTTTCACCCCTCCCCGTTCCGCACAGGCTGCTAATTGAGCCGGTCACACCTCCTATAAACGGAAGGCCTGTATGGTTTGAGGTGTGACATCGTCGTGCACACATCTTTGTAACTTCATTCCCATAGGCCTAGCGAATCCACGACGCGTCTTTCATCTCTGAAAAAAAAAAGAAAGAACGAATGTAGTAGTGTTCACTTGACGCGAAGACACGTAAGGACGAAGCTCACAAGCGGACTTATATGAAGATATTTATCAAAAAAGATCTACGCCTCCTGTATTTTATGAAAGGCATTGACATGAACCTAATAATTTTCGTTGTCGCTCATTGCTCTCACGTTACTCTACTCGTTCTCCCTTTAAGTGTTAAACAAGATCGCCGGCTATGCTCACCTGTTCTTCAATTCCTTGAATTTCATTGTTTGCCGTTACTCTGAAATAAATTACAACACAGTACGCAAGACCTTAACTTCTTCTGTGCCTATAATATTCCAGGAAAAATCAGTCTAACGATGGTGACATCCGTTAGCGCACGTCGCCTCTGCTAAACGAAAAGGCTGAATGAACATGGCTTCCAGTACAATAACGCTCAGAGCAGCAGCATTACACGAAACAAGAGGAATTTTTCTGGCACTGTCGGCGATTCTGATAAGCGCGACTTATTTTTTTACTTCCTTTTTTGTTTGTGTGTCGAGGCATTCCGACAATGGCTTCTTGATTGACACCGCAAAACAAAGAGACCTATAGGAGGGTGCACAGTTTTCAATGTCGAGCAACCGTATACTTGAGAAACAGCAGTCGTGCGAAGACGGCACAAAAGGCAGACAGCAGTCGTGTCAGTGCTCACGTTTGTCGATTCTGCTTGCGTCAAGGGATTCGGCACGAAGTGCAGCTCTGCTCTGCGTTTAATCTGTAACGGAAAAGCCAACAAAAGAATGCGGCACAACGGAATACACAGCGATAGACGAAACAAAAGTCAACTCCAAGCGTCGAATGTACCAATGAAAGAGCAAGAGAGCACCCTGCGTGGAATAAAGATGGCACAGTCTCCGTTCCTTATTTTATTCTATTTTTCACATTAAAGGGAAACTTGTAGTCTCCGAAAAACAATTGACAACGCTGATTTTCGCTGTCAGCTTGCGTTTTTTTTTTTTAGAAAAAAACATTTTTTTTTTTGGTTAAACAATACTATGAGGCGCATTACAGGGGTCATTTCTTAATGCCCACTCGCTGAATGGCTACAAGAAGGAAAGACTGCTTCCGTAGCTCACGCTCTACGTATAAAGTAGCAGAGTAAGCAGTGGAGTTGTCTCCACCTCAGTTCAGGAAAGCGGTGAAATCAGTATACTCGGTTGTGTTAGGACTACAGTATTAGTAACCACCAGTTGACATGCCAGTTACTTTGCTTTTCCCGCTTTCTCGTCAAATGCGAAAGAAAATGCGGCATATATTTCAAATGTCTTGAAGCCCCGATGTATCTGGTCCACGGCTTACGCTTTTGAGTGTTTTGAAATTTGCGAGGAATGTATGAGTCTTTGTACTACAAGTGCTTATATGCGGCAATACGATCTACTTCTATAATGATATTGCGAATGTAATTTCTGTCTATGAAATGAAAGGTGGCAGATATTGACCAGCGAAATTTCAGCAATATAAGCGAATCAACTGAAGGTTCGCGAAGGCGTATTGATTATTTGCGGCGAAAGTACGCACTGCGCGCGCAATTGCGCTCACACGCGCGCGCACACTCGCACACCAAAACCGAACAGCCAGCGTGAGCTCGTGGTTCGGATCGATCGGAAATGTACGGTATTTACACAAAGCCTTAAGGCCGATTTGACCATTTGGGGAAGGGGAGTAGATGCTCAGCACGGTTCGTTGGCGAGGTTTCCAGCGTGGCCTGGCACCCACTTGGTGATCGTTTTGTGACTGGTGTTTTCTAATATGGCACCTGGCATGCTTGCCATCTTGATGTGTTGGGCCATGGTGTTACGCCTCGGTGCCGCTTTCTTGGCCACGCAGTGCGGTGGTGCTGCCCGCACAATCGACGACGTCTCTCGCCTGCACGGGCAGGTAGCCGTTGGGCACTGGTCGTCCGCACCAGTCGAGCGCCCTCCGAAACAGCGAGGAGTTGCTTCTCGTTGGTTCCTCGTTTAGCTCCATTACCCGGATGCAGAGCGTTTGTCTTTTCACAGTTGGCCGCGATCGCCGCTCCGGTATTCGGGGCTGCCTGGGCGATGGTGCGGCGCTGGTGCGCGTGCAGTTGTAGGGCTTTCTTACCAGGCAAGATCTTCGTTCCTTCCGCGATCACATCTTGCCAGGATGGCAGGCGAAGTGGCACGTTTCTGATGTGCTATTATGACCGTCATTTATGAGCAAAAAGATGCACAAAGGTGTGCCAACCAGCCGCATCGCGTATACTTCCACTTTCGTGTAAAAGCGAACGCTTTTGGCCGTGCGCGTTGGCATCCTTTAACTGTACGCATCATCGTCAGCCTCATTCCCCCTCTCTCTGTTTTTCCTTACCCTTCTCCATTTGCACTACTCACTAGCAGGCCAGAGACAAAGCTCCTTCGGCTGTCCCCCCTTCCTTTTCTCGCATTAAAGAATTCTCTTTCCCCCCCGAAGCACATGACTCCATTTGTCGCCCACGGCGCCTAGACCAGGATGCGTGCGATCGCTGCTGTTGCACCTGCGAAATTCCTCTCTATTCTTTTGACGGGGTGGCAGAGCTGCCATGGAGTCACTGTTTCGCTTGTTCTCCCTTCTCGCTCACAGTAAGCCCCAGCATCTCGATGCAGCCTCCTTCAAATCACCTGCTTGCCACTTATCTGATTATTGGCACTTTGGCGCTATTCCTCTGCGCCCCCTTTTGGTTTTGTGTTGTGTTTCGCCCTCAGACCTTGCATGTACGTGGATGGGAGATCGTGCTGGAACTCCGTGATCATGTGCTTAAGCTTGCGGACGGCTGGTAGGTAGGTGGTCGCTTCTACCCAGATTGTTCAGTTGTCGATGTAGGGTGGGTGGTGAATGCCATAAGACACATCACAAATCGGGAATTTATGACGTTGAATAGAAACGGCGAAGGGCTCACCGAGTACGGTACTCGGTTTCGGGTGTGAATAATTCTTGCGTCCGGATGGCCCGGAAGCTACAGACGAAGTTCAGCAATCGCTTTTACTGGCACGCCTCTATGGTGGTTTCGATCATTGCTATGAAATTTTCCCTAAGTTATTCGCTTCTGTATGTTTGAGTTGGTGCAAGATGCATTATATCGAAATCAACTCGCCGATTTGGCCCTTTTATTTCTTACTGCTTTATTTCCGGTAGGCGCTATTCACTCGCTCTTCTTCGTTGTCCTTTCGTTGATGCTTGCCGCCTTGAGCTCGTTGCAATGTAATCATTATCAACAATTTTTGATGTAGCTTTGCTGTTTGTTTCTTTATTCTTTTTTTTATTTCTACCACTCCGTTCCTTTCCTTTTGTTCCTTCTTTCGTTCCTTTTCTTTCTTGTGTGTCTATCGTTTCTTTCTCTATTTGTAGTTACCGTAGTACACGTGCTGCCCTATACATGTTTTTCTTTTTTTTTACCAGACGCGCTGTTCACTATAACTTACAATATGAGCCGCCATCTCGTTGCTGGTAACCACGAGCAATCAACCCTGCCCCGCTTCGGCATTGCCCTGGCGCCACCAGCAAAAACAGCAGGTAGGCCGAGAGCGTGCGCGGGGCGGTGCTCCCGGGACGGAGTTGCTCTTGCGCGCGGAAGGGGGGGGGGGGGGGAACTCGGCCGAGGAACTCGCGTGTGGCAGCGCTGGCTGCGCGCGAAAACTCGTTACCCGGAACAGCTGAGCTCAGCGCGCTCTCGACTGACAGTAATGCGTGCGTTACTGCGCCAAGACCGAAGCCAGTGCTCGAAACACACGGTTGCATCATTTGCCGAGAACCGCGCGGAGACTTGCGCGCAGCTCTAATATCATAACAGGCCTCGACGCAGAATAGACGAGTGTGCCACTCTTCCGCTTCTGCAGGCCGGCCTTGCAAGCTGCTCACTTTCCTCTTGGTACCTTTTACTTATCCTGAACGGTGTGCTTCTTTCTTGAGCGAAAAATAATTGGGCGAGCCCGGGCCTCGAACAGCGATTTTTGGGATTTCTACCCTGACAAACGCATACGCATGGTGCGCCCAGGAAGCCCCTTCACAACGGGATGTGTTACACATGCAAAGCCTAACACTTACGTTCGCACTAAAAGAATAATAATAATAAGTAAAATATTAGTGCGAGCGTCTCCGAATACGCCTGTCATCTCTGTTGTGCCAGTATAGGCTGATGTCACTGTCAATTAGGTACAGAAAAATTTCAATACAAAATGAATCCATGAACCCTGCAATGTCATCCTTGTCTGACTTTGGTTACCTGCACCCCCCCCCCCGCCCACTTTTTTTTTACACTGTGCAGATTTGTTTTTACTATTATTAAAAAGGTGATGAGCGAAGGGAACTGAGCGTTTTTTGCTCAGGAGTTGCTGGGCTAATTAACAAAAATTCGTAAGTAGCACTTTTCTTAGAACTGTTACGTTTCGCCTATGACGCGCGGTGTAGCCGGCGCGGATTCAATGGACGGCGGGGCTTCGTTCAAAGCGGCGGACATTTTGGCCCGTTCGGAGCGGCCGCGACGCATCCCCGCCGAGCGCGTCCCGGCATGTTCAGTGCCACGTGTCTTTGTGTGTGCGTGTGTGTGTGTGTGCCCACGCTTGTCAAAGCGCGGCAGCCGGGGAGAGGAGCTCCCCCAGTGTGAAGCGAGGAGGTCTGACCGGCGCCAGCCCGGCTGATGCGTCACCTCCTTGTCCCAACGTGCCTCTCAGTCCGTCCGTCGCCGCTGTCACGTGGTGTCGTCCCGTGACCTTCCTTCTTGCCCGCGACGCCAAGAGTACAAGAGCAGCTGCCCCCGGACGCCAGGAGAGAGGCTCCGATTTCTTCTGTTGAGTAACGTGCTCTCCCGTCTCTCTACTTCGGTCGACCTGACCGCCCGCTCTTTGCGATGCTAGAATAAACAAGTTGTTCTGTTAGCAGTCGCCTCATGCTTTGCTGGGACCTTCGGATGCTTCCAGTGTGCCCCAGGCCGCCAGGCCAACGCTACCCTTGGGGCTTGCGACCCATTTGCAACAACGGGCGCCAACGGTCCGGTTGCAACAACGGGTGTCAGCACTGAGGATCCAACAGCCGGTGCCATCGGTGAGGTCCCAACAGCTGGTGGCAGCGCTGAGATTCCAACAGCCGGTGCCATCGGTGCGGATCAAACATCTGGTTGCCAGCGGTGAGATCGCGACAACGGAGGCCAGCAGCGAAGATATGCGGTTGACTGTATGCTGAGCAGCACAACGACCATCCGGGAGCAGTGCAACGAGCCCTGTGTGATGACTGGTTGCCTGCAGCGGAACGACTGCGCTGAATTCTTGGCTGCGAGGTTTGGTGAGTGCGGGACTTTCTTCTTCTGAGTTTTGCCAGGCTTTTGTTAGTGTCAGAAACAGAGCTGGTAATTGTGGTTGTCGTTGCTGCCGGGTTAGTTTGCGGCAAGACAATAGTAGGCAGTAGAGAAAGCAGCATTCAGAGCAGCCATGGATTTGAAGTCGTTGCGCAAACCGAAATTGTTGGAGCTTGCAAGAGAGTTGGGTCTGGATGTCTCAGACAAACTCAGAAAACCAGAACTGCTAAGGGCTGTTCTTGAGTTAGGAGCGGAGGATGACGAGCTGTCGGAATGCCTTGAGACCATTGAGGAGAGGGAGACGGCAAAAGACAGGAGCGCGAACTTAGAGAGCAACAAGAAAAAGATGAGCGCGAACGAAAAGAGCAGAAAGAAAAAGAACAGCGCGACCACGCTTTGGAAATAAAGCGTCACGAGGTAGAGATGGAACGCGCTCGTAATGGAAATCAGGCACACGGTGCAGGAGAACGAGTATTGTTCAAAATGACTGACCTAATGCGGCCGTTTAAGCTTGGAGAGGACATTGGTTTCTTTCTGGTTAACTTTGAGCGAACGTGCGAGAAGCAGGGGTTCTCTCGGGAAACGTGGCCACAGCGCTTGCTCACTTTGTTACCCGGCGAGGCGGCCGACGTAGTCGCTCGCTTGGAGAGAGAGGAGGCAGAGGATTTCGACAAAGTGAAATCGAGTCTGCTAAAAAAGTACAGGCTGTCCGCGGAGGCGTTCCGTCGGAAGTTTCGAGAAAATGAGAAAGGCAAAAGTGAGTCGTATACAGAGTTTGCCTACAGGCTTATGTCAAACATGCAGGAGTGGCTCAAAGAAGAGAAAGCGTTTGGTGACCACGAGAAAGTTCTGCAGTGTTTCGGGCTGGAACAGTTTTATAGTCGGTTACCTGAGAACGCGCGGTACTGGGTCTGGGACAGGCCAGACGTTAGTACGGTGGCTAGAGCTGCTGAGCTAGCCGAAGAGTTTGTGACGCGTCGGGCTCGCGGAGCTAAGGACGGTCAAAAGGGTGAATTTGGCTCCAAGTTTGAGAGGCCGAAGTTCACGCCCATGAGAGCAAAGGGGGACACACGTAGTGCGGATGCGAGTGAAAGCAGTCCGACCGAACGTAAGGAGACGGCGGCAACCGAAGCCGAACGCAGAAAGCGGTTCGAGACGAGGCAAGCGCGCGTTTGTTATACGTGTCAGAAGCCGGGTCACTTTTCGGCGCAGTGTCCAGAAACAAAAACAAAAGTTGTGTTTTTGTCATTATGCAGCACTGACGAGAACATGAAGCTTCTCGAGCCTTACATGCGAGACCTCCTCGTAAACGGGAAAGAGTGCCGAGTGCTTCGCGATTCCGCAGCTACAATGGATGTAGTTCACCCCTCTTACGTAGAACCCGATATGTTCACGGGCGAGTGCGCATGGATCAAGCAAGCCGTGGAAGCTCATAGCGTGTGTATGCCCGTAGCAAAAGTGCTTATTGAAGGACCTTTCGGAGCACTTGAGACGGAGGCGGCAGTGTCATCTATGCTGCCCCCCCAGTACCCGTACCTATTTTCGAACAGGTCCGATCACCTCCTGCGCGAGAAGGGGCTTTTGTTTGGTGAGGCTAGCGTTCAGGCCTTAACCAGATCGAAGGTTCGGGAGCTCGCTGCAAAGGCGGTAGTTGCGGGGCCGACGTTGTCGAACGATGAGAAAGGGTCAGAGGCGCAGCAAGCTGATATTCAGAGCACGCCCGAACTGAATAAAATTGAGCCTGTAGCGTTAAAGGCGCCAGATACTGGAGAGGAAATGCCCGACACGGGAAAGTTAGAAGAGCTATCTGAAGATTTGCTCATCGCGCCTACGTCAGACGGACTTAATAGGTTGCTAAAAGTCAGCCGGTCGGCTTTGATAGCCGAGCAAAAGAAGGATGGCAGCCTAGAAAACATACGCTGCATTGTCAAGGAAGGTATCGCCAAGAAAAATGCTCGCTTTGTGGAAAGAGGTGGGGTCCTGTACCGGAAGTATGTAGACCGCAGGGGAGTGGAGTTCGATCAGCTGATCGTGCCTCAGTGCTACCGTCAGGATCTGTTGCGCTTGTCTCATGGGGGTTCGTGGTCCGGACACCTAGGAGTTAAGAAAACTAAGGACCGTCTCTTGCAAGAGTACTATTGGCCAGGGTGTTTTCGGGACGCAGACCACTTTGTGAAGACATGCGACACCTGTCAGCGGGTGGGCAAACCAGGGGACAAATCGAGGGCGCCGTTGAAGTTGGTACCTATCATTACGGAGCCTTTTAGACGGCTCGTTATTGATACAGTGGGACCTCTGCCGGTAACAGCCACGGGGTACAGACACATTTTGACTGTGATCTGCCCAGCGACAAAGATCCCTGAAGCAGTGCCGCTTAAAGAACTCAGCTCAGTTGAGATAGTCAATGCACTACTGTCCATATTTGCGCGAGTTGGTTTTCCTGCGGAAATCCAATCAGATCAGGGCACAGTGTTTACTAGCGCTTTGACGACAGCCTTTCTCGAAAGGTGCGGGGTAAAGCTGTTACACAGCTCAGTGTACCACCCACAGTCGAATTCCGTTGAGAAGCTCCACTCCGTCATGAAGCGCGTGTTGAGAGCATTGTGGTTTGAACAGCAAACTGACTGGGAGCTGTGTCTGCCTGGGGTGAAGTTTGCATTGAGGACCGCGCCGCATAAGGCTGCGGGGTTTTCGCCAGCTGAGCTCGTGTACGGTCGCTCGCTGCGATCTCCGCTTCGCATGCTTCGAAACGGATCACTGCCCTCTCCAATGGCTGCAGACTATCTCTTTCACAAATGGCCGCCTCCTGCGCTGGAGCCTCGCTTTGCAACAACATTCTTTTGAGGTGCGTTACAAAAAGGGGAGTCTCAACGGTAACGCCGATGGCTTAAGTCGAAGCCCCTAACGTGGGAATCAGCCTCAAAATTGTTTGTTATTGATGTTTTTCTTCCTGAGGCAGGATTTTTAACATATTGGTTTTGTGTAGTGTTTCAAAGTGATGATGTGCTTTCTAGTGCAATTTTCCGATTTGTGGACGCGTTCTGAGTGCTGCTATAGACTACTGTAAGGAACTAGGCAGTAGTATAAAAGGGGAAAGAGCCTGGCATGGCTTAGTGAGGGTTGTGCCGTGCTTGCTGACTGAGCGGCTGAGTTTCGGCGTAGTTCTAACGCTTGCTGGAAAAGAGAACAAAAATGGCAACTCTCCCGAAGTCACTTTGCAGTGTCCTGTGTGAACCTGAACGTGAGAACGAGGCCTTCTCGGTGCGCTGCGCTCAAGAAACGCCGAGGGACGACCGACGTCGGTTATGAGCATCATCGAGCGACATCCCTCCGGACAGCGGATGCAGTCCCCTGACCATCGGGATCTCCTTCCCCCGGCGGGGCGGTCTGTTACGTTTCGCCTACGACGCGCGATATGGCCGGCGCGGATGCAACGGACGCCGGGGCTTCGTTAAAAGCGGCGGAAATTTTGGCCCGTTCGGAGCTGCCGCAGAGCCTCCCCGCCGAGCGCGTCCAGGCGTGTTTCAGTGCCACGTGTCTTCGTGTGTGCGTGTGAGTGTGTGTGCCCACGCTTGTCAAAGCGCGGCAGCCGGGGAGAGGAGCTCCCCCAGTGTGAAGCGAGGAGGTCTGACCGGCGCCAGCCTGGCTGATGCGTCACCTCCTTGTCCCAACGTGCCTCTCAGTCCGTCCGTCGCCGCTGTCACGTGGTGTCGTCCCGTGACCTTCCTTCTTGCCCGCGACGCCAAGAGTATAAAAGCAGCTGCCCCCGGACGCCAGGAGAGAGGCTCCGATTTCTTCTGTTGAGTAACGTGCTCTCCCGTCTCTCTACTTCGGTCGACCTGACCGCCCGCTCTTTGCGATGCTAGAATAAACAAGTTGTTCTGTTAGCAGTCGCCTCATGCTTTGCTGGGACCTTCGGATGCTTCCAGTGTGCCCCAGGCCGCCAGGCCAACGCTACCCTTGGGGCTTGCGACCCATTTGCAACAACGGGCGCCAACGGTCCGGTTGCAACAACGGGTGTCAGCACTGAGGATCCAACAGCCGGTGCCATCGGTGAGGTCCCAACAGCTGGTGGCAGCGCTGAGATTCCAACAGCCGGTGCCATCGGTGCGGATCAAACAGAACCTTGGGGGCTGTTTAATGGCAAATTTGAGTGCATTCACATCTTAATGAACTCATATTTTTTAAATGTTGAAAACGGCAACATATTCGAGGCATTCATCATCGAATTTCAACGCTCAACCAAGGCTATGTTGAAACTGAGCGTCATAATATTGAAACCAAGCATTGCGTTTCCGCACGGCCCATTTGTCGAACCGCAATCCCATTGTACGCTGGAGCGAATATTAGAGCGCTGTACATTTGACACGCGTTCTGCGTCCACAGTTGTGAGGCACCAAACTATCCTACAGGGCCCTTCGAGTCTCCATCCTCTGAAATCGCCCCGCTAGCGCCGACACTCATGATTTCGTCGTCTTCTTTCTTCCTTTCCCCACCCGTGCATTACTTGCTGCGTTGTTCATCGTCGTTCAGTTTATACTTCACTTTTGAGACGTCACGAGACCGCCATCACAATACCGTCATCCCAATGCCGTCATCATCATTATCATCATCGCCACGATCTTTTGCAAACATAATTTTGACTTGTGCCAGCATTATAATTTCTGAGACAATGCAGCTGGTTCCTGCTTCATTGCACATTATATTCTACATTTCGCCAGGCGAGATCGAGGAGGATCACCAGAAGTTTCTTTGTGTCAAATTTATATTTTTTTATTTATATTGCATATTTATTACTAAGCGGGAAAAAAAAGCGGCTGTCATCATCATACGGTGACTAAGGCTACTATGTTTATTTAATTTAATTATATTAAATATATCGTGTCGGTGGCGTGACCAAGTGACCGATGCATGGGCACTCCGGCGCTTAGGGCTTGGGTTTGAATCCAGTGGTCCGCGCGCATTTTGCTTGAGTACGGCTGTTTCACTGAAGAGCACGTGAGGATTCTTTCTATAGACAACAACGTTACGATCGCGACGAATTAAGCTTTTATAACACGTCATGTTCTGTAAAAGAAAGGTAAAAAGCTGGAGCTTCTCAACCTTTTACAAGATTGGAAAACCGTGCGTACATGAACAGTATCTGGAAAGCATTTGAGTGTGCCATGTCAGCACGATGAGGTATATAAGCACGTATATGTATATAAAATTAATCGCTCCAACTTAAGTCGATAATATTGGCTCATAAACAATACGGAAACAGCCCGTTGCTGTTTTCATTATCACTTTCATTGCTTGTGCATATAGCATATGAGCTATTCTGCACGCCTGCCAAGACGTCGCCCGTGCTTGTCGAACATCTTTCAGGACAACATTCATTTGGGCTAGATGG
Source organism: Dermacentor albipictus (assembly GCF_038994185.2). NCBI lineage: Eukaryota > Metazoa > Arthropoda > Arachnida > Ixodida > Ixodidae > Dermacentor > Dermacentor albipictus. The sequence continues at coordinate 181,145,868 of NC_091821.1, read as the reverse complement.
TACATACTTGAATTAGGAAGGAACAGCGCCAACTAAGACGATCACAAGTGGGGAGAACTGTGTCGTTCTCCCTACTTGTGATCGTCTTATAGTTGGCGCTGTTCCTTCCTAATTGTCGAACATCGTTTCCGATATGCTTGCGAAAATCATCGGCGGATATGCGTCGACAAGCGGACGCTGTGGGCCATTCTGAGCAAGTGAACGAATCGGCGGGAGAAAGCACCTTCACTGTTCCCCATGCTTCATACGGAGAAGAGCGAAATATACGTCATCGTATTTTTTCCGTGAATGACCAACGGAAGAAAGGGCGAAGAGGGCGTTGCGGGTGCCTTTAGAAGTGCTACGTATCTGGGGGTCAGCCTGAATCTTTGTGAGACACGTCTTGCATGCCGATGAATTATAATATTTGCTTTCTTGAAGAATCTGCGCCTTACTCTCAAAAGCACCTAATTGTGGACGCTTTAGAATACCTATTGCATTTATTATTATTGACATGAATGGAGCAGGCTACGACTTGCGTACAATACTTGCTTAAGGACTGGCTTATCAAGCACACATTTAGCAACATTCACAGAGGAAGCGCTGAAAAGGAAATATAATTAAACCGCACGAAATAAATGAGGATACTTTCACTTCTGCATTGCCAACGCTTCTGAAGAAAGGAAAATTCAAATAGTAAAAAAGAACAGGACAGGGAGGACGCTCATACTTACGTTATTATGACAAAGTACAAAGACGTACTAATGCATATTGATTCTTTAGGCCTACAACATCATAAATGGATACTATAAGTGCACCAGCGCTGTCCATAGGCGGTAAGTTTTATTCCCCCCCCTGGGGGGGGGGGCAACCAGCTTTGCTAACCCCTCCACACACACACACACACACACACACACACACACACACACACACACACACACACAAACACACACACACACACGCGCGCACACACACACACACACACGCATATATATATATATATATATATATATATATATATATATATATATATATATATATATATATATATATATATATATATATTTTCTTGCACTTGCAACTTTGTGGGACCTCGAAGAATTGTTCACTGTGGACGGCCTTATATGAGAGTTTGGAAGACCTCATAGTAGGAGACAGTTCTGTTTCACAGCCTGAGTGCTCTCCCACCACCAATAATCTGGCGTCTCTCGGTGGTGTGATCTACCTTCGTGTAATTGTCGCATGCTTCGCTCTCACTAATACCGCTTCGCGTTTCCGGCGAAGCTACAGCCTTGCTCTGTCTTTTTTTCTTATTCAGTGAGTCCGCGTATAAGCACTGCTGCGCGTGACTGCTGCTGATTCTGATTTCGAGTGAATCCGGCTTGGCCTCATTTCAGTTACTGAGTGAATTATACAGTGTTCCCCAACTATCGTGCATCAAGACTTAAAGTAAGAGCAGTTGCGTTGCTCGAAGAAAACTACTGCATATTGTTTCCATTACAGTGAAGTAGCCACCATTAACTCTTTCCTTTCTGAAATTTAATTCGACAATTGCAATTAATTATCTAATTCGAGAAGTACTGTCCTAATTATTAAAGTGTCAACGAGGCATTTGTAGGCACACCCAGGCACCCCCGAATGACATCTTACTGCGGAGTTTTCAGCGACGTAGTAATTGCGTGCAATTTTTTCCGACTGGCAAACAAACTTCACGAAATATGAAAAATACCACGTGGCTATGTTCCCACCCGAATCATAAAGCAGCGCCCTCAGATAAGCTCATTGAAAGCAACTGCATTGACTGTCGCAAATCCGAAGAGGCAGCGCATCACCTTAATTATGGTACGGAAGGAGCACCAACAGCAGGTTTCGCTGCTTTGCAGCTATTCCTTCCTCTCTACGTCACACTTATTATCCGCCTCTCAAGGCCGACTGGTCGCATTGATAACAAAAGCCCTTTGATAGCCCGGTCGAAGCGCCGCTCTCACCACGCACGAAACGCGAAAAGCATTGTAATACGCATTGCATGTTTCAAAATTCCAGCTTCGCTTGCACCGAATCGCGCAGCTATCTTTCGCGCCAGAAATTTGCTTCGGACCAAAGCCGAGTTAAAGTGACGGTTTTACTTTTCATGAAAGTGCATACGTGCTGCAAAAAGAGGGTCGTGGGAAAAAATAAAAGCGAAATAAGCAGACTGGGAAGCCGCCCACGTGTACAGAAAAGGCAAAACCGATGCATTCAAGAAAGTAAATATAGCACTTCTAAATGAGCCGCATTGGCAGTCGGGACGCCCGCACAAAAAACAAACTAAGGAAATGCATCAGATTTCAGTGTGCCCTTATTATCTGTGAATTCGTAAGCGCCGTTTAACACCAGTTACTGCATAGAGGACATGTTAGAATAGGTCATGGTTATATTGCGCGCAGTTTTACAAACACGATACTAAGGAAGGACAGGACGTGGACGGACGTAGCGCAATTATTGCGCTACGTCCGTCCACGTCCTGTCCTTCCTTAGTATCGTGTGTGTAAAACTGAGCGCAATATAACCATGAACGTTCACCAACTAGCCCCCTTCATTGCTTTACTAAATATAGAATAGGTGCCTCGTTCGGCAGCTACGCAGTACTGGGTTCGCTTTATCACATCTTCAGTGGCTTCCTTGAAGACCGACGCTGGAATTCGACGGCAGACATCCGTTATCCCCGCCTTGAGCTAATCTTACGTGCGTCTCGATCATGTAAGCCCGATCTTTCACGTAACCTCAAGGAAAGAAATCGAGTGGAGAGAGGTCAGGTGGCCTGGCCGGCCAATTTCGCAGAAGTCGCATCCAGCCAGTTTTGTGCTCGGCTGCTGATGTGTGCTGGTGTCCCACCTTGCTGATACCACGTAAGTGGAAGACGTGATAGCGGACTTCACTGAGAAACTCATCCACCACTCCTTCCAGTATTTCGTCCATCCAATGCTGTCCGGTTCAGTGTGTGATCGAAGAAGATGGGACCGATCATAGCACCGGCGTAAATTTAGAGAAACACATGGCGACTGGGACGAAACAAAACGCAACTTTAAAACATTTGCACTGACGATGTCAATTCGCTTTTGTGGCGATAGGGTTTGCACCAAAAAAAAAGAAAGAAGAACCATCCGTGCACTTTATCGACGCTAAGTAACAGCTATCACTTTCCAACTAACACCAAACGCGACGTGTTACTTCGGCTGAGGCGCGGCAGCCCACCCCCCTCCCCCCCGTAGTCGGCGCCTAGCTATGGCGCTGTCTCACTGCGTGATGAGAGCACAGATGTGCGATGCACGCCTGTGACGAGTGGCTTGACGCATGCGCCACGATTCTAGGCATGATCGTCTGCTACCACGTGACGTGTGGGTGTACTTTCCGAAATTAAAATCAGTGGAAGACCAGCGCGTCCTCCCTGTCCTGTTCTCTTTTCTCCCTGAATTTTTCTGCTTCTTCCGAAGCGCTGGAAATTTATTAGATATTAGAAATCCAACTGAGCCCGGCTTTATGCTATAGAAGTTATGTTAACCAAAAGGCAAATGGACAATGCTCACGCAAATCTAACATGCTGTGCAGCTGTTCTTTGTCTTAACTCTCATTTGCTGCATTGAAACGTGGGATAAAGATTTATTTTAATGCAGCGTATTCTGATGGAGTAAAAAGCGATATGAATTCATTACTCCAGAAGCTTGGAGTGTCGTGTGTAATGATTTGCGTAGTACTTCATGACGTTAGAGTTCTGTCCGCTCGCCGTGGTTTAACTTGGTGTGATTTCCCATGTGGTACTAAAGCGATAAACGCCTGTCATACGGTGGCATCGATGTTCATATTATGCACCGTCGGCAAGCGCTTTAAACTGTTTACTCCTTTTGGTTTTCTTGCCTTAAAGTCAGGAGAGGAAAAAAAGTTTTACAGCAATTGCTAATACCTTCCGGCTGCATGTTCTTAGAAAAAAATATTAAGCACTAAGCACTAAAATATTAAACACTAAGTCACACCGGCACCTTACTTTCACTAACAGCCCAATGCACTCACAACTAGCGTGGCCAGGAAAATGCCCGTCGACGCCCAATGGCTTCACTATACTAATAGTGAATTCCAATGCTATATTCTGAGTCTATCATGATCTGTATTATGTAATTTTACACCGAAAGCTGTATATGACTAACCTTCCGTATTTTTTTTTGTGTGTGTCTGGCAACCACAAACAGACTTAGCGATTTGTAACAAACCCATACACAATGGGTCTCATTGTTTGCTTTGTGTGCGATCACGTACGGGTGCAGTGAGGCGGCGCAGATGTCAAAATACAGAACAGATTGGAACGCTCGCCGTGAAAAATAGCCTGACGTCAAGGTTATCGCAGTATATAAGCAGGAGAGGTATCAGCGCTAAAAACAGCTGCGTTATCGGCGGGGCGGGCACGTATAGTTCGTACACCCGAATAACAACATGCGTACGAGGAGCGCTGGAGGGTACAGCAACGAGAATGTAAACGGTGCCGGCGCGAAACGACCACCGACGAAGAACATTCCCGCGATGCTGAACGAAAACGACAATGGCGAACCCGGGCAACCATTCCACTCTGTGAAGATGGAATGGCAGCGAAAGCATTTTGCTTTTCGTTTGAGAGCTCTGACTGTCGTCAGCTTTCGGTGCCATTCCATCTTGACAGAGTGGAATGGTTCTCTCTTTTTTTTTCATTCTTTACGTCCTTCGACATTGGCTGGTAGCAGGACTCCACGCCTATGTTATCGCCGCTATCGGTCAATCGGCGATGGGTGATAAGTACAGAATCGGTGGAAAATAATCCTTGCTTAATACAACCCCAGGTGCGCCATTAACTGCTACTCGTATTGAAGCAAGTCTGTTTCGACGGCAAATCGGAAGCGCAGGCCGCGTTTTCCAATTGCATATAGAGAGCCGATCTCAAGCGAGCCGGATTCACTTCGTGGAGCTGGCCGGACTGCTCCGCCAAAATCAGCGGAATCGTCCTGAACTCTGCGTGAAATACTCTCTGCACACGGCTCAGGGGTTCGCAGAAAGGTGGCGGCAGGAAGTGACCGACAGTATAGTGTCGAGCAAGCGATGGCTCAGGCTTGAGCCAACTTGTCGACACCTGGGACGTCAGGACGTCCTGGCGAGACAATTCGCCTTCACGAAACTTTCTCCAGCCGGATACGTTCACTGTTCGAGCACTGTTGATGACGCCTTCGCACGTGATTTCCCTTCTATACGACGCGTCTAAGGGCGCCACAGACATCGTGGTTGTCGCACCTGGGGGCGACGCGCGTGTGGGCGATTACGATATGCTGTTTCTCGAAGACGGCGGTAATTATGGTGCAACAAAGCAGCACGTGCGTTCGCATCACACGTAGCTGCAAAATGCTCAGTACGCTGATTAACTGTTGCGAACTAGCGCCGGCCTAGCGTCAACTATTGTGTCAGGGCATTGCGAACTCGCCCGCAGACGCGGCCCAGTTTTGTGGATAGAACGGATCACCAGCGTTCTGGGCGCGTTTCAATGACAGTTATTTTTTATGCACACACAAACAATAGCTTTCACATCAGAGTTCCGCTGTATACAAGGGGGCAGCGCCGACAGGGAACCGTGGAAAGCAAAATGATGGTCGAGACACGGGGGACGCTGGGCGCGCTTAGTTCACTGTGTGGGAAAACACAGCACGGTTAGGCAAGTGGACAGCGCGCGCACCGCTATGTGTCGGAGTAATAGGCCGGGGTTCGTGCTCCTTGGGTACACTTTCCTGCCTGCTTGCACCGTCAAGGAGCGCAAGGGAGGGGGAACAAGGGAACTGCTCACAGTTCTGCGAAAGACTGGGTTGATCGACTCGCCATGGCAGATATTTATGACACAGAAAGAGACGCTCAGGCAGGGCGATCGCCGGCCAAGTATGCCGGGCACACCCTGCTGGTGGTAACATCACCATCATCGCCTCCGCGGATCTGCCGCGTACGACAATGCACAATATGCGCTTGCAAATAAAATACCAGAAAATAGTTAGCGCTCTGACGGCCACTGCCGACAGCATCATAAATGTACAGCCAGGAAATGAGGCCCGAACATTGGTTAGCAGTATTAGCAGAGGTGAACCAAACCATGTCGTATAGTCTCTAACATCTGTTGTTCAAACTAAAAAAAAGAATTATTTTTTTATATTTTGGCTCACGAAACAAACAAGAATTGTTTTCTCTTGATGAACTAATGTGGCTCTACACAGCTAACGACGACAACTGACGCTACGTGGCAATATCGGCAATTATATGCGGCGAAGAACAGACGAGGAACGCCAAACACCGAAAACGAGGCAAATTTGCTTTAAAAGAAAATGTTAACCAGAATAGAAGATTCCGCTTACTACCCTACACTAGGGGAGAAGGTGCTATCGAAAAGGTAATAGGAAAATGGTCACACACGACCACAGCACGAGATCACGGGCAGCAACGTGAATCAGGCTAAAGCCAGCTTTGTTGTCCTTAGAAACTGTGGCATGAGAGAGCTTCAATGGGCATTCTACGTAGGCCTAATCCTTTTCAGTTGCCACCGCTGAGCGTCTTGCAGTCTTAACAACCATTCACAAGCAAGCAAACATGGCTTGCTCTGGCTTACGCTGGATGTCTGGACCAGTCACCCCTTTATGCAGCTTGCATTGCCTGAATGCGTACATAGTTTTTTGATAACGCGTTTGAGAGTGCTACATTCTAGGCTTTAGAACGTGTAGCGCCGACGTTTGTCAGAGTTATACTTTTTTTCGAAGTCGAAAAAATATAATGCGCAACTTCGCGAAGGAGCAAATGACCATGGAGCACCACAATGAGCACCAGTGAGCTCCACAAATTGCGTAAGAACCACTTATAATAGATGCGTGTTGAAGAGTATACGGTAGACAGCTGGGTGAGTCGGCACATCTGCGTCACTTACAGCGCACACTAAAAACACGGACACAGAAGCGCTCGCGTTTCGTCTCTCTTCTGTGTCCGTGTTTTTAGCGCGTGCTGTAATATAGTAATGATGCGTGTTGAAGAGCCGAAGAAAGGGAAGAATGATAAGTGTAGCGATTATACTATATAGAAATATCACGTTGTTTGGTCAACGGTAGTCTGAACAGAACACTTAATAATCATAATAATGACTACTATCAACATTATAATTATGAGTAGATGTGAACTCCAATTACATATCGCTCAAAAACGACTGATTATTATCAGGGGTTCGAATATAGGCAAGGCTCGTACAATTATATGTGTCTGTCGACAGTTTAGTTGCCGTTTCTCTAAAACTGGCTCCTTTCGTGATTGCCTCGACCGGCGTTCTGCTACTGTTGTCGCTATATATTTTACGTAAGCAGTCGGCGCGCCAGATTCAGAACAGACCATAAGGGAACAAAAAGAGTAAGATTATATACTGACCGAGATTTGGCCTCCCTCATGCGTGGTTTTTGGATATTGCTGAATCTACGGAGCAATCTGTTCCGTATACCTGAGAGCCACCGTTCTCGTTTGGTCGCAGTTTCTGAGAATACATCAGCGAGTTTAGCTGTATATATTAAAATGATAAAAAAAAGCGGCTCCGAAAAGAATTCGCAACGTTACATGACAAAAGTTGAATCTATGAAAACCCTTTTTGGAAGTAGTCTTAAGCCACCTGAATTTGCATGCAAGTAAATAGAGCAACGTTTTATTATACTCTCCTTGTAAGAGTCTTATTATTTATTGCTTTAACATTTCTTTTCTCTATAACCTCTCGATTCGCCCTAATAGGAACACTTCTCGGCAGGCGTAAAGCCCAGTTGGGTCATTTCCGAGCTTCGAGTCGTGTAAATACGGGCGCCGTAATGGCGCACATTCACGCGTTGCACGTTACGGGTTGATAGATTTCAGCCAACACCGAGCGATCCGGCGGTGCCCGTCCCACCGGCACGTTCTGCAGTGACCGGGGGGGGGGGGGGCAGGCGGCTGCCGCTGAAGCCAATTAGGGCACGCAGCTCCGTCGGCGCTCGTTCCACGCAACGGCGCAAGTGTACACATCGCTGCAGAGCGCGCGCTTTCCGAGCGCTCGCCAGCGCGCACACGCGCACAGTCCACGAGCGGCCGCGAAGCGGGCGCCCTTCGAGTCATTTCCTGCACGCAGCCCGGCGCGCCGTTTGCTGGCGGCGTGGCGGGGCCCGGACCCCGGTGGGTTGCTGCTCGCGCTTCAACCCGAGCTGCGAGGGCGTTGTGCGCAGCGTGGAAGCCAAGTGTCTTTGGGCGCTCGGAACGCAAGTGAGCGCTGGCGGTGCCAATAGGCCACTGCGGCCCGTTTGTCCTTACACGAGCACGATGTCGCTCCTAATCTCACCTCGTAGAGCTGCGAAGAGCACGCGGGGTAGCTTATGCGCGCAAGAAGCATCACTTGGTGCAGATATCGAGAAAGGCGACTGAAGAAGGGCACGTCGGCGGAGCCCGATTAGCACCTATATTTTCTTGCACCGCTTACTGCAACGAGGGGTTCGCGTGAGGCGCTGGAAACGTTGCCTTTTTCGTTCGCAGAGTGCCCTGGGGCCAGCAAAATGGAAAGGATGCACCTCCAATCGCGGGCTCTCCATCGCAGATGATGCATTTATAGACGTGAAAAAAATTGGAGCAACATTTTGCGCCGTGGTACAATGGGCGCGGGGTCCACCAGTTATTACATACCTCGCTGCTGTAGTCACGATGCCCATGCATATACTTTCGAAATTCGACCTTGCTCCTTACGCTTGTCGTGCTCGCTCGCGTTTCAAACTGTATCGCGCACACCTTAGCATTCCTCGGAGCTACTGCACTGCCAAGAATTCTCCCTATTCGTTTTCGTTGCAACCAGAACGCGGCGGTGCTAGAGAATACGGGTTCTGGTTTGTTGGGCGTGCGAACCACCCAGCCGACTGCGGAGCTCGAAGCTAGCTGGTGCCGCTCCAGAGGCGGTTGAATCGCTCAAGATGGCGCCGAGCGGAAGCCGGGGCTTCCGCTCCGGTGTTGTGCATGCATCCATCCACGGGATCCGCACACACACACCGTGGCCGCCCGTGCGCAGAGCGGGAGGGGGGCTGCTGCTGCCAGCCCAATTCGGGCTTCCCTGGGTCGGCTGCAGAGGGCGCCCGCAGAGCCGTCGAGCGCCGCTTTCCCCTTCTCGCCGCTGCAGCCGCAACGTACCTGCGCTCGGGGCGTTCATTGATCCTCATCAAGGCGTTCCCTTTTTTCCCTCCCTCCTTTCCCTTTCGCCTTTGTCCTTTTTTTTCATATTTTTTTTTCACCTGGGAAAACCCCAGGCGTCCCTCCCCGCCGGTCACGCAACTCCCGGGCCGAGGCTTCTGAATTTCCCGCCTCTACGGTTGCGCTCATCGGTAAAAGCCTACCATTTGGAGCTTCGGACAAGACATCGACGACGTGTCACGCCTTGGTTTTTTTCTTAGGTCGCACATATACCGCTTTGCTGCCTCCCACTCCTTCCTTCTTTTCTATCTCTCTTTTTTTGTCAATATGCTGCGTCCTTATTTTGCTGCAGCGGCAGCGTTATAAGGGCCGTTGGTGTTAAGGCAAACGGGCTCAAAGCGCTACGCAAATTTGCAAATGAACGCTACATTTTACATTGATTAATGTGCGCTAGCATAATAACAGAAAACTTTTAATTGCCACCTTAGAACTGAGCGTAGAATGTAAAGAATGACCATGTAAAACTGGAAAGACTGGACCATAAGAAATTATTAAAAGTTACAAAGTCAGAAATGTCGTGCTATACGGCCCACCCGTCAAGTTTTTTTGCTTTTTTTTTTAAAGCAAGGCTTTGCCGAACATGCAGCTTTCAGTCCGCGCGCAGCGGACACAAATAATGACATTAGTGGGCCCGGGTACAATATTCGTGTGCCTATCCACTGAAGTCCTTGCAAGCCTTTTTCTGACCCGCCGTGCTGGCTTAGTTGCTATGGCGTGCGCTACTAAGCACGATATCGCGAGATCGAATCCCGGCCACGACGGCCGCATTTTGATGGGGCCGAAATGCAAAAAGGTCCGCGTATCGGGTATTGGGTGCACGTTAAAGAACCCCAGGTGGTCAAAATTAAGCCGGAGTCCCCCACTACGGCGTTCCTCACAATCAGATCGGGGCTTTGGCGCGCAAGACCTGGGAATGTAATTTTAAATGTTGGCCCTCTTTTTGCTACGTTTCCAAGTCTGGAGCGAATTTCTGTATTTTCGGCCGTCTTAAAGTTCACACATGGGCAAATGAGTTTGTCTCTCAAATAGCTCGACCAATCATAAAGAGTTTCAACTCACTGTGAACATACTCTCAGTGAGTTGAAGTGTGTGCACGCACGTTACAACAGCTCCGTACTAAGTATGCGATTAATTGGTTCGTTTTTTGCTCAGACACTGCCGCGAACAGCGTGATTGTGGCATGCAGTATACACAGAAACACTTTTTTTTCCTTGCCAAAACACATGAGGTAGCCTCTCGAAACCTTTCATCTCCGTTGCGAACGAAGCCTAGCGCCAATTTCGATGCCTTTTAGGCTGTCTACATTCTTACACAAGAATCATAAAGAGTGTTTTTTATGGTTTCATCATTTCGAATGGCTCTGTCACGCGTAATGACGTTCCATTTTCTAAGAGCGGGCCTATCTACGACTGCACCTTGTGAGAGTATGGCATTACACGCCTTAGTCAGTACAAAGATCGACAGTGCTAACACTAGAAGCGTCACGCTTTTATGAAACACCTATAGCAACATACCGCCCATCTGCATGGAGGAGCCCGCGCTTGTTTTAACGCGAAAGCGTTAAGAGCCCCGTGGCGCAAAAAAACCTGGTGGCAGCGTCTTGCGTCGGATGTCGTTTGGCGAAAAATCATTCCGAACCGCGACCACGCAGGCCCTCCGCGTGGCGCAGAGGCGTAACTGAAATAATTTAATTCCTCAAAGTAAGATGCGTAACAAAGATCGTAAAGTACAACCTAAACACAACCTACAGACATGATAGCGTCGGATCGTAATTTTAATATACCAGAAAACACAATTCTGTTCCGCGAAAACTCAGACATAAACCCCTTTTCCAGCGTTTCTACCATTCCTAGAGCGGCGCGGCCCGCTCGGTTCCTTGCAACAACACCACCCAGATGACGCTCGCCTTCGCGCATCCGCTGCCCACGCAAGAGGCCGCGTTTCTACCAGAAAGCTCGACCACTCGCCTTCGGGCATAGCGTTCGTAAACCGTAAACATTACCGTTAAAGAAGCTGCATTTGCCAGGAAGCGTGAGAAGCCGTCGGGCATCATTGAATGCTATCGCGTTCCGCTCTTAAAGGCCAAAGCTTTAGCGTCTTCAAATTTCTATTTCTTTCCCCATATGCTCCGCGAGCTATGCTACTTATGCACGAATTCGAATTGCACCCTCCAAAATAAGACGTACGCATTTCTTTCGCAAAAGAAGTGCTTTTGCAGTCACAGTACAATTAAAGCCATTGTCACTCAAGGAACGACCAGCTTGACTTCCCTCTTATCGTGGCCTAGTGCAAGGACGCCACCAGTGGCGTACGTAGCCAGAAATATCGTACGGGGGAGGGGGCTCAGGTTGCAGCTCGGTCCCTTTCATATAGAATTTTTCGAGGGATCAAATACATGAATAATAACTGCATTGCCATTGCCAAAGGCAATGCAAATGAATTCTTGAACGCTACGCACTGTCAAGATAAGTAAAATATGTACTTTTTTATAAAAGAATATATTCGTGTTTCCCAAGAACTGTACCAGAAATAACTGATATCAATGCTTCCATATTTTTTGTATATAATGAGTAAAAAAAAATATCACACGAACTTTATATCTATGTAAGTTCGAAACCAGCAAAGCATTGCGGTTCACTGCTATGAAAAACGTAAAGGCATTAAATGAACAAGCTGAGGAGAAATATTTTAATGATACTTTGTCATTCAAGAACCTTGTTTACATTTTTGTACATATGCAACGGCCAGGGAAAACTCTCAATGACACTGTCCTTCGTTCCAATGTATTGCGCAGGAGCAGCTGTGCTGCTCCTGCGCAATACATTGGAAAGTGCTGCTTAGAGGCAAAGTGCTGCTTTGCATGTAGTTCAATAGACAGTGCATGAACTTCGAACTATTCACGATTTATAGACAATACAGTTTTAGCCGCATCACTGCACGACACGGACGAAAACAGCGGAGTGCATGGGGAGTAACTGTTGCCGTTCGTCCTCCCGTTGCTCTCTTTCCGACCAGGGACTAAACACTTACTCTCCGAAATTTGCACGCGGCACGCACATTGATGCAGTTACTCCCTTGAGGGACGAAAGCGCCCTTTTTAGGACTAACGGCGCAGTTACTCCCGTTTTCCCCGGAATTCTTCTTAGAGTGTATATAATGCGTCATACAAGGCAAATAAACATGTTGCGCAATCAGAGATTCACAGATCCGGGAATACTTGGGCTCCCCCCCCCCCCCTTTCCTCCACACTCCCCGATGCATCGCCCGCGACGGAAGGCGGCGCTCTTCCTCTCCGCTTTACTCCCTTGCGCACCCAAGACTGAGTCACCATCGTCGGCACATCCAACTCCCCCCCCCCTTCCCCTACGCTTTCACTCGCGCATACAGCATGCTGCTCGCGGCAACGATGTTATCGCCCTTGGCGTTTGTACGGAACTTGACGGCGACGGCAGGAATGTGCCTGGAGTGTCCGTATAATTGCTATCGCAATAATATAATAAGAGTATCCGGCAATTGAAGAGTCCCGTGGCGCATTACTTTCCGCAAAAGAACAAGTAACAAAATCGAACTTTCATCACGTGACAATTTGCTGCGCCGCAACAATGCCTTTTTTTTTTCTTTTGCGAGGCGGGGGCACCGAAATGAAAAAAAAACGCAAAGCAAGTCATGTTGGCCACAATCCAATGCCTATTTTGGGTAGCTAATGTGGCTACCGAATAAATATCGAAGAAAACATGAGGTGCTTGGTCCACAGAATTATACGCATACTGCGCGGTATCCTACACCGGCGAGACAAAAGGTTTCCCGGAGAGGTTGCGATACCATCGAAATGAAGATGATGCCCTCAAGCGAACGCGTTGCAATCCGCCGAGTCCGCAGAGTGATGGTGGCGAGCGACCATAGTTTCTTTTTCTCGTCTGCTAGCCAGAAAACGTCCAAAGTTCTGTCAGGCCAAAATCCACTCGGCCAATGAAAAACAAACGCGCACCAAAGTGCGTCGTGTGGTGGCAGCCCACAGGTAGCGAGAACAAAATTGAAGAGGCTCAATGTGTCCTCGCGAATGAAAGTCAAAGAAGAAAAAATAAATAAGAGTAGTTACCTTTTCTGGCTTTAGTGTCTTGACACAGATGCTTTGGCGCAGATGAAAACAATGTTGATATTCTTTTCTGTGAGATGAAGGCACAAATGAACCACCACAACGCTTCGTCTGATCGGACCTCGCTGCGTGCTTGGTCAAATTGCCTGAAAGTGTGTTGATTTGGCTTGTCCCGTAGTATGGTCCGATGTACGACTTTAGGAAAGTCAATGCACCTTTGGCGTCGAATGTTTATAAGAACATTAAACTGACAAGGTTCCGCAAATGAATATGTAAAGCATGACTTTGGAAATGTCAATGCACATTTCGCATCTGCTCAGTGGCTATGGTGTTCGGCTACTGAGCACGAGGTCGTGGGATCAAATCCCGGCCATGGCGGCCGCATTTAGATGGGGGCGAAATGCGAAAGCACCCGTGTACTTAGATTTAGGTGCACGTTAAAGAAACCCAGCTGGTCAAAATTTCTGGAGTCCTCCACTACGGCGTGCCTCATAATCAGAAAGTGGTTTTGGCACGTAAATCCCCATAATTTTAACCTTTCGCATCAGTAGTTTATGTGAACTTTACACCCATAATGTTTCAGAATTGAAATCCATGCCCTCCGTAGGTTCCGAGGCCTACACGAGGTGCCGCGACGAGCACGCTCGCCATCAAAACTCCCTTGAAACTTTGTGCTCGGAGGGGTCTGCTTGCGTCATGTGACTACCGGCGCACGGGCGTTGCCGCGAAATGCAGCCCGAGTTCGCAGTCGTCGCGCCGAAATGTCTTTCCGAGCATGAAAAAGACATTCTAGACAAAATCCGGAACGATTTCCGGCGCCTGGGGTTGTTTTGGTCGGTGGTGCATAACCGCACGAAAAAATTACGGGGGGGGGGGGGGGGGGGATGACGACGCATTTGTCGTCGTCATCCTGGCAGGCTGCGTCAGGGCTTGAGTTGCAGTCGTGGTGAGCGTCGCGGCTTCTGTTGCTTTGTGCGCCGGCCTCAAGATGCACTGGGATGATGAGACCGTAGTCGTGTGGAGGACGAGGCTGATGCTCAGCAAGAACAGACAGGTTGCGGTCGCATTGGTGGCACTGCTGCCTCTTCTGCACACGGTAGACATCTCGTCCGCCGACGTGCGATCCCTTGGTGTCATTGTGGTCATCGGCATGTCTCATGCCCCTGCTCCGTATTACGTGTTTGCTTTCCCCGGCAAGTCTTCGCCACCGTATAGTGTGTATAAGGCACGTAAATGTATAGCGGCTGATTATACAGAGCTCACAAGCACAAACCGTGAACAGGGCGATGTCATGGGAGTACATAAACTCCGACCCGAGGTCTTCCAGTGATGCTCCAGACACTCTCCGCGTGCTGCTGTGTAGGCACATCTTTCCTGTTAATGCTTCCTGTTGAGGCAGGAGACAAATACCTCTTACGAGGGCGAATCAGAAAGTCTTTGCCCCCTATTGTTTTTTTATCTAAATTACGGCTGTAAATGCGAAGTCAACATATCCATTCCCATGGAGCGCTGGACCTTTCTTTGACCCGCCCGGCCTTATCTGCCGGTAGCTCCGTGGCATGGCGCTGCTGTCAATTGTTGAAGATGGCGGTTGTACTTCACACGTCTACGGCGTATGATCAACGAAGTGCGATTCGTTTTCTATTGAGCAAGGGACAACCGCCCATCGAAATCCACATGGAAATGCAACTCACGTATGGGGAAAGGTGGCTCGTTTTGAGAAGTGTGAGGTGGTGGTGCGGTGAGTTCGCAAAATGCCATGAAGACTTGCATGACAATGAGCGTTCGGGAAGGCCGCGTGCGTCGCCGCGCGCGTGCGTGCGACAAGCTCCGGTCATTTCACTGGGAGAGTCTGGACCACCCACCATACAGTCTGGACCTCTCCCCTAGTGATTTCCACGTGTTCAGTCCGCTAAAGAAGTTCCTGGCAATACAGCGATTCACGTGCAACGATGAAGCCAAGACAGCAGTCCGACAGTGGTTCTACAGTCAGCCGGACGAATTCTACCACAGGGGCATCACAAATTTAGTGCTGAGATGGGACAAATATCTGAACTGGTGTGGGGACTCTGTGGAAAAATAGTGTAAGGTGCGTAGAATAGTACGTGTATTTGTAGTCACCTGTATGTACCTACTTATTAGCTTACAAAAAATAGGGGCAAAGACTTTCTGATTCGCCCTCCTATTTTCTAGCCGCCTCGTTCGTCTACAAGCGGAGCTCCAAAGAAAACCTTCGGCAAATACCTGTGCGTCAGAGAGTATTTTCTGTTTCCGAAAATCACGAAGTGCGGCTAGAGTGCAGGAGAGTTGAACATCTGTCCTCAAATTCTCTCGCGGTAATTATGGCAATTGGACGATGAACGCCCACCAGTTTTCAAAGTTAACCTCCACTAAAGCACCCAAAAGAGCCGCCAGGTACTGCCCATTAGGCTCGATGCTGCAGGACACTTCTTAAGGGACTTTTCCATTTGCACCACTTGTCTTTTGTTCGTTTTTTAATGTGCCGACTTTGTGATTCTTGTTTGTTTAAGGTGGTGTGTGTGCGTGTGTGTGTGTGTGCGTGTGTGTGTGCGTGCGTGCGTGCGTGTGTGTGTGTGTGTGTGTGCGTGTGTGTGTGCGTGCGTGCGTGCGTGCGTGTGTGTGTGTGTGTGTGTGTGCGCGCGCGCGCGCGCGCGTGTGTGTGTGTGTGTGTGTGTGTGTGTGTGTGTGTGTGTGTGTGTGTGTGTGTGTGTGTGTGTGTGTGTGTGTGTGTGTGTGTGTGCAGGCGTGCGTGCGTGCGTGCGTGTCTGAAGTACTGCCAGACGTACAGAAAGCTGCAACAAAACGCGTCGTAAATTGCTTGATCTTAGTTTTAGGAATTTTTGGGCGACTTTCACAGTAGATATAAAAAAAACAGATTTAGAATGCAATTTTAAAGGAATCTAGCTCTGGCTGAAAAAAAAAGCAACACTATTCACCGGAACGTGACAACCGCTTTCAAAAATGCAGTATTGCGTAAACGGCACACTTGTATTACGATTAGTGAAGTATTTCAACCGATATTTGACTGTATCTTTTTCATTGGTCAACAACTACTCGAAAGCGATCGTGCTAATCACTTCCCCGCATTGACCTTCTTTTTTTCATGGTAGGTCCCAACGTCATTTCAGCGAGCGCTGCCGTTCTCGCTTGCCGTGCTTTCTTATTTTTTATCCGCCTATTCCATTTGTCTACAAGCGGAGCTCAAATGAAAACTTTCAGCAAATACCCCTGAAGCAACTAATAAAGCACCCACACCGACGGCAGTGAACTGGGTCTTTCGTTTATCGCTCGGGTGGTCGATCGATTTTCATGCTCTCCTTTTGGGCTTTGACGACAGGTGCCGCTTTTCTGACGACGGCTTTGGATTTAAAAGCCGTGCCGTCTACCTGACTGTTGGCTTAGAACCCGTAGGAACTCCCGCGAGCAAACTAGAAAGGTATTTCATCAAAGGATTTTAAAAAATTGCGAAACTTGTATGAGGTACGGCAACGCTGTATCGAAACACTCTGACAACGCTCCCTCTCCACTTTATTCCACTGGGAAAAGTGGGGTGGGGTGGCAGCAATTGTGAAGCAGGAGCTCTGTGTTTCAATGCTTAAAAGGATAACGCATGAGAGACAAATCTCGACGTCGTGACAGCAGCTCCAATAACTTGAAACGCTCAACCGTAGATCAATAAATTTCTGCACTTTTTCTTGTGGATGGGTTAAAACTACAATGTGCTGATCACCTGGGGCAACATTCACGAAGCTTTTCGTTCGTGGGCGCTGTCTGACATTGGACGGCAGCCTTTTGTAATAATTACACGTGGACGAATATCAACTTATTCAAATACGAATCGAATACAAGTAGTAAGTGTCGAATATTAAATGGAATATCGAATAGTCAAACGCAGGCGCATATATTAACCGCAGAAATATTTATTTCGGCATCATTAGGTAGCATGCTTGCACCGACTATTGAGAAAAGGACAGCCAAGTATTACTGGCAATTTAGGTAAGTTTAAACGCAATATCACTAATTTTCATCAAAACAACTGTACGAATAGCCTCTTAACAGCTCTAAATCATGGTTGCAAATAAGTTTGCCAAGAATGAATGGCTGCTGTATGAATAGCTTTCCAAAACCCTTTACTGAATGTTTGTTGAATAAGATGAGAGGTTGTGGAAGAAGAAAAGAAAAAAGCTGCGCAATGACTTGTGTGTCGAAGAAACACCTAAACGGACGCGTTGCAAGGAAGACATAACTGATTGTAAGGTAAAAGATTAAACTGGTACAATGACTAGACCGCAAGAAGCACTAAAAACAGGCTACAAGCACAAATCACAATTCGTAATGTAGGCTTCCGCCGTCAAAGCTAAAACACGACTTGCATTACCCATTTTTTAGCTGCATTGCTTCGAAAACTACGGAAACTTCGAAACTATGGAAACTTCGAACATTGGAACTTTCCACGGTTCCAAGCTTCCTTTGACCCAGTGTCCACCCTCGTGGACATCGGCTTAAACCAGAAAAATATAAGCTAGAGTACCCTGATAGAAACATAAATCTAGATGCGAGCGGTACTAGCGATGTAATGTGTCAACGTTTTGTTGACAACTGTCCTCAGGAAAATGTGTGAGTTGTTCCACCGCATGACCACCGACGACAAAAATGATGGTGTAGTACATGTCAAATGCCACCAAGTGTCGCGAAAGTGAAAGGCAACGAACTGCCATGTGATATTAAGGATGTATCTATGTCTTTATGCTAACGGAAGACGCTTTTATCCGAACAAACTGGAGAAATGGGCTTTTTGTCGACATACATGAAGGTGCAACTGCGAGCATATACCCGTGCCAACTGAGCAAGGAATTTGTTTTTTCCAGGTCGGCGATACGAACTGACTTTGTTTGACTTTGGTTCTGTTTGGGTCTGAAGAGTATAGGGAATTGTACAGTGCGGTTTTACACAAGCCCGCTGCACTTGGGAGTCTCAGCATAATTTCTGGAAGAGAGCCGGCCCTAATGTGCTCATGCAAACGAACTGGCGCGTGCCGCTGGG
Organism: Dermacentor albipictus; assembly: GCF_038994185.2. Classification (NCBI taxonomy): domain Eukaryota; kingdom Metazoa; phylum Arthropoda; class Arachnida; order Ixodida; family Ixodidae; genus Dermacentor; species Dermacentor albipictus. Next base: position 181,127,468 of record NC_091821.1, on the reverse strand, counting down.
CGTACCTTTTCGCCCTTTCTTCGCACATGTGGCCTAAGTGAGCTCGCGCAGTGGTCCAGCATGTCGCTCACTCTCACATTCGTGCGTCACGTGTTCGAAAAATGTACACTTGTTTTGCAAATATTGCTTCTAATAGCAGATGACTCGCAACGATATGTCGGATAAATTGATGTCCTCTTTCTGCGGCAGCTTAGCACGGGTTGCCGTACTTCGGCTACGGATGGGTCTAAACTGCCTAGAGTTCTTTAGCGTGCCCCTAAAACGTGATACACGAGTATTTTAGCATTCCGCTCCTATTTGAATGCGATTGTCGCCGCCGGATATCGAGGTATCGCACCCGGCTCAGCAGCAGCACACCATAGCCAACTGAGTGGATTAAATTCCTGCTGGCATAAGGCTGGCGTCCTTAGAGACAATACACCAAAATCAAATTTGAGTGTGAAGAGCTCTAAAACACTTTAAAGCGCAGTGTCGTATTTGTTACACCTGCAGAATGTATACCGATTTGGCGCTAATATAATATATTACTTAACTCACACAAAAATGTTATTCCATCACATAGACTTACGGATACTTGGTCGCACATTCTTGAAAGTAAGCTGGCTATTTTTCAGCTTTTCTTCCTTTTTTTCTCTTTGGTGGTTGGAGGCGAAAACATTCCTGCTATTACTGATTTTTCTTCCAATGCTTTCATTGGCTCGACGTTCGCGCTTACCTCGCCCAGATAAACCACGTGATGTTACTCGATAACAATCGCTGCGAGCCGCGGGGAAGAGCGCAGCAGAATGACTCGGAATTAGGTTTAGAAACAGACACAAGATCGATCATAGGTTGTAAGCTAAGCAGTGCGTATGGACTATTTATCGCTCGGAATAACCTGCGCATTATTGATGTTGTAAGCGCAATGCGAGATTTGAGTTTTCATCTTACATGTAATGCTGATTTGAACAGTTAAAATAGATTTTTTTGTTTTTTTTTGTTTCTTTTGTTCGTAGGTTCCTTTTTTTTGGGGGGGGAGGCTGCAGCTTAGCAGAACTAAGTCCCCAGATCTGTGATAGAACCTCTGTCTACCATGCATAACATCCCCATGCTCCAACCGTTAGGCCACACCTTTTTTTTTTCTTGATTTCCTGCTTGAGTACAAGCCAAAGTAGTTGTGAGTGATCACACTTCACCCTCATTTTATGTATTAAAGCCCATCAAACACTGACATAACATAATCGTCATAAGCCGTCGTTGCATACACATCACGCGCTTTGGCGACCATTTCCTCTGTTCTAATCTCAGCGCTGACACCCGTTATTGCAATCGCACCGCTGGCACGAGTTGTTGCAAATGGGTCGCAAGCCCCAAGGGTAGCGTTGGCCTGGCGGCCTGGGGCACAACTGGAAGCATCCGAAGGTCCGAGCAAAGCATGAGTCGGCTGCTAACAGAACAACTTGTTTATTCTAGCATCGCAAAAGAGCGGCCGGTCAGGTCGACCGAAGTGGAGAGACGGGAGAGCACGCTTCTCGACGGAAGAATTCGGAGCCTCTCTCTTGGCGTCCGGGGGCACCTGCTTTTATACTCTCGGAGTTGAGGGCAAGAAGGAACGTCACGGGATGAGGTCACGTGACGGCGGGGCACGGACATGCTGAGAGACATGTTGAGACGAGTGCAGTGACGCATCCGCCGGGCCGGCGCCGGTCAGACCTCCTCGCTTCACACTTGGGGAGCTCCTCTCCCCGGCTGCCGCGCTTTGACAAGCATGGGCACCAACATGCACACACACACACACGCACACACGAAGACACGTGGCATTGAAACATGCCTGGGCGCGCTTGGCGGGGAGGCGTTGAGGCAGCGCTCAACGGGCCAAAATGTCCGGCGCTTTGAACGAAGCCCCGGCGTCCGTTGCATCCGCGCCGGCTATACCGCTCGTCGTAGGCGAAACGTAACACCTCAAAGTATTCATGAACATATTCAGCTTTAAGGTCACTGTGTCTATACGCTAACAGTTCACGCCAGAGTGCATGCAGCCTGATCAGAAAAATTACGTCGCACGGTTGCAAAGCACATTGAGGTGGCAAAAAACGAATTCTGTGTGCGTTAAGGTGTGCGCGTTTCTTTAAAGGTCCTCTGCAACATGTCCTAAAAAAATGACATTACGCTGAACGAATACATGTTCAATAGATTCAGCTTTGTTACACAATGAACACCTAGGGTGTTATAACTAAAGCTATTCCAAACTCTTCTATTACAATTCTGCAATCACCCTTCCACGATTGGTAAAAGAAAAAAAATTCGGGCCACCCCCACTTCGCTTGTCTGTCAGGCGACGTCACGAAAATGGCGATAGCTCACCATCTGATATGACGTTTACCCACTGATTATGCACAATTAGACCAAAAAAGAAATGATTTCTGATTCGATGCCTTTCTGCCATTAGCCATCTGCTATTGCTAAAAACTTTCCGAGCTGCGCCCACTTCGCCTGTCTGTCACGCTACGCCACAAAAGCGCGAAAGCTCACCGCGTCAACGTGACGTGTACGCGTTAAAGATGCAATAATATTCCGAAGGACACTGAACTTTTTTCTGAATAGCCTCAGGCTGCCCCGTTCTGAAAGTAATAAAAGATGGCTGCCGCTTATCACTCAGGCACTGCCTACTCGCACCTTCCCGAAAGCATGGGTTTATTTGCGTACAGTAGAACTTTTTGCGTGGCCGTGTAACGTTTCCGAGCACTTTCAGCACGCATACGACCTCGCTCTGCCAACTCTTCTTTCTTGAGGATCTGTTTTGGCGACATTCTGAACCTTCCATTGCACGCCGCCGCGATTTTTAACTAGCCACCGCAAGCTAAGTAAGAGGAAGCGGGCCCATCGCAGACGACGCAGCAACCTTGCTCATCCGGTTATCTACTTTCACTGCGCTGGCTTGGCCCCATCGAAACCCTCTCCACTTGAGCGTACCTCTCGCTTCTGGTTAGCCAGTTAGATAAGAAAAACCGCTCTATATAGGCAATGTTATTCCTTTTGAAAGCAAACAAAAGTGACCTCCTGTAAACGAGGAGAGGGTTAGGTCGGGCTGTTCAGACAACGCTGCGGGTCACCGTCCGATGTTTGCTTAGGCGGTTACGTAAATTTGACGTGAGGAGATTGGAACAAAAAGAGATGGGAATAGTTTTACGTTATACGGCCCCTGTTCCTTCATTTTATACGTAAATTTCTGTTCCTTCTAACCAATATTTAACCGGCAAGGTTCCGGTATGAAGCTTGAAGAAAAATCTCGTTAGGTTTGACGGTATCTACAATATTTTGAATCCTTTTGAGCGCGGCTTGCTCACGCCCATCTTGCAATATTTACCGATGCAATGAACCGGGGAACACACTGCCATAAAGATCCTTCATACGAAGCTTTCATTTAACATCAGGTAGGTAATCGAGTGAAAATCAAACCCACAATCGCGCGCATACTTCTCTCGTGCCAACGTCAGGTAGCGCGACTGCGAAGCTTTGCATGTCATCGGAGCAACTTCGTTGCTCGACATTTCCGATGGCAAAGGGGGAAGTCCGGCCAGGCGATTCCTGCGACGGAGCTTCAGTGGATGTGGTTCTGTGGGTGATTTAACTATCCTATACTTTCACCGATCTGTTACACTGGCGAGACGTGTTTACTTTTAAAAGACGTTTGATTTTTTGCTTGCTTGCTTGCTCCTCATTTCATGTCGCTTACCCACTACTCGGGATTGGCCAAGAAGCCGGCGATCAAAAGAAGGTGACATTTTGGATAATCAGGAACCAGATTAACATGACTGCGACAGAATTAGCAATATGTATATATATATATATATATATATATATATATATATATATATATATATATATATATATAATCAGAAGATGCAAACACCACATTTGATGGTATTCGCATAATTTCGAACGCAAGGTGGGTCGAGATCGTTGTCGTCGTCATCTCAAAACATAGCTCATACCCATGAGACAGGGCAGACTGACCATACAGGAGGGCATGCACTTTACACACAGCAATGAAAAAAAAATAAGAAATAAATCAAGAAGGATACATCGCGGAACTTAAACACACACACACATAAAAAAATTTGTAGAGCATGACTCGTCTTCCTCTTCCTTTCTCTACTGGATTCTGCTTCTTCTTCATCTGCGAGAATTCTTCAGCGAACGTGTTCGGACGCGTGACACGACAGCTCTGAGTTGGGTATGTGATGCCATATATAAATTTGTAATGGAAGCAAGGAGACTTCCATGCTAATTTTACTGTTTTATTTTCCACAACAAGAAACCAAAAATATTAACTTCTAATTTTAAGAAACTATAGCATGAAAATTATTATTAAAGAGTAGAATTCATTTAATATCTCATTTTCAGTAAAAAAACACCTATTTATGTATTTATTCTTCTTCCACCCACTGCCGCCCGATTCATGGCCAATTCCCCGTAGTGGGTTGTGCTATATCTACAGGCACCAAACCAAAGCAAACCAAGCTAGCGCCACGTCAGTCTGCTGGCGAGCCCGCCAAGGAGGACAGCTACCGCGTCCATTTAGCCATCATCTCCCAGCACCGCGGCTGATTATAAATACTTCGAAGTCATGCAACGTGAGCAAGGCAAAGTTGGTGAGTTCGGGAACTCCACACCGAAATCTTCGGGGGATGCTCCAGCCACCTGCTCCACTTCTAGTCAGGGGGACATTGACGGTCGCTGTGCCGTCGGCTCACAGCACCTGAAACGTTCACAGCCATGGATAGACTTCGCGGAGGCAACCAACTTTTCCATTCCGAAGTCGGCCCAGGAGGCCACCAGCCGGATTAAATCAAACGTGGACTACTTCTGCATCGACTACGGCGTCATTTTCGTCAGCATCCTGGCGGGTTGCGTCGACATCAGCATAGAACTCGTGGTGAGCGTCGCGGTGGTTGGTGTAGTGTGCGCCGCGCTCAAGCTTCACCGGGATGACGAGTTTGCGGTCGTGTGGGATACGAGGCTGATTGTCAGCAAGAGCCACAGGCGGGTCGCTGCCGCATTGGTGGCGTTGCTTCTCCTGCACGCCGCTGAAACCTGGGCCACTGTCGTGGGGTCCCTTGGTGCTGCCTTGGTGATAGCCGTAGTTCATGCCACTCTGTATGCAGGGCTTGGCTCTCCATAAGTCCTTCATCAAGAGCCTGGCACACACTTCCCTGGAACATGATATCATGGGCCACCCTTGAGTGCCATTTTTGTGTGTTAAAATCTGAAAAGCATTTTTTTAGACATTTTTTTTCTTGTTTTGTGTGTGTGTGTTTCAGTGAGTGCATTTTTTTCTCTTCTTTTGAGAATAAAACGTGTCGTGGCACTATCCTTGATCTAAGTTCTTGTTCAGATTTCTCAACGGATCTCAAGAAATTCATAAAATAAGGTTAGCGGATGCTAGCGAGTGCTAGCGAATATTGAGCCCAGTTTTAAAGAAATCTATTACTTTGTAAAAGTCAGCCGAGTAGCCTCTATATGAGAGGGTCGGTGTGTGCTTCCCGCCCTGGAGACGAAATGTCGTCGGATCGTTGCTGAGCAATTATTTGCGGAACAGGCTCACATTTGACGCACTCTTGTCCTCTTAGTTACTATTTCGTGTAAAAAAATTAGCCGACTGCTATGCCGCCGCGAGCGGTGATAGAAGCGATCGCCTCGGCTAGGGTGATGGCACCGGCACTGTGGCGGCCCTGCAGCGACGCTTGCTGTCTAGGGCCCGTGCAATCTCCGTTGTTGGCTGCGACCGTCTTATCGCTCCCGCCATCGCACAACGTTCGTGCAGCGTCCGATGCGAAGTCGCATATTGTGGGAACTTGTTTGGAATCTTTTGCATGTAGTTGTTGGGGACGACAAGTTGGACACCAGATCGGTCGCCGGATCCTACCGTGTGTATTCGGCTCCCACGGGTGAACCATCGCCGGAACCGCGTTTTCATTCGCGCTTTCATGAACCACAAACGCTGCGCATTTTATTTCGCGCGCGTGAATTCACCAACACGTTCAGACTCGTTTATGACATCTAGACTGCAATTAACAGCCTTCTGCGCGTGTTAAAGCGTGCACGGGCTATCCACACTGCTAACGCGACGTGCTTTGAGGTGCATCTGCTCGCTCCACCTACGTACAAGGTTAATCTAGCTGTCCCACGGTGCAGTACGCAATGGCAATGAGAAATTACAGAAAGGTACGTCCCTTCAAGCGGTAAAAAACGTATTCCACGAAAACAGGCAAGCGGTAATATATTCCTGCCGCGGAGTAGATGGGTCTCGGACGTGTTTTTTGTGACATGCCCCTGACCGCCGATCGGGGAGACCAATGATGGCCGGTCGATTCACTCAGGTGGCCAAACGGTGAAAACGCGTCCAACTTGTTCTAATAGCGTGCTCTAATAGTTGCAAATGGTCGCTAAAGAAAAACAGCGTTCTTCGCAAAGACCAATAGAAGCTTCGCTTAATTCCCACAGTGCTTGAGATCTGCATATCTTTTCCGCCATCGTGAGACCCAAAGTCACTTATACCATAGCGCGCCGCTTTCTGGCCACGAAATGGTTGTACGCAGAAAGCTAGTTGAGCCCTGCTGTGCTAAGTCTACTGGACTCTGCAGCTGCCTATATGAGCGTGCAGTCAATGGTCACATTCGCGTGTGCTGGTTGCCCATACTGTCTTTTTTATTTTTTACTGCGATTAGCATTCTTCACGCACTTCACGCAAGTTAACAAAACGCGGGACCAGGGGCGCTATAACGTAAAACTATTCCAAACTTTTCTATTCCAATTCTGCAATCAGCCCTCCGCGATTGGTCAAAAACTTTTTTGGACCGCCAACTTTTCACCTGCCTGTCACGCGACGGCAGAAAACCCGTGATAGCTCTCCATCTGATATGACGTGTACACACTGATTACGCATGATTAGACCGAAGAAAAAAAATAGTTATTTCTTATTCGACGCCTTTTCGCCATTAGCCCTTGTTAGATATGGAGCTGTTTCCTGCGATTACTTCGAGTTCCCCAAACCACATCGGATTGCAGCACAGCTAATTGAGGAATGCAGAAGCAGGAAAGTGCATTCCAGAGGAGACACGTGCAAACAAGTTTGCGGCCCCCAGGTCGTGTGCCGCCGGGATTAGAAGGGGCCCTGGGACAATGGAGCTCAATCGTCCCCCTTCGCCTTTGAAGAAGGCATTTGCCACCGCTGCGGAGCCGAGTCACTGGAAGCAGGTGGGCCCTTGTACAATGGAGCATGAGCGCCCCCCTCCTTCTCCATCTTAGAAGAAGTGGGTTGCACCACTGCGAGGCAAGACCGCAGAGAGCCGCCGGGTGTGACAACGCGATACGGGCGCCAACCATTGGCTGAAAGTGGCGTCATCGGAGCGGACTCTCCTATTGGTCGAACATGACGTGACTTCCAGTGCTCGAAGGGTTTATAAGAAGCCTTCCAGAGAGACCTGAGGATTCTGGAACATTCCCTGATTCCCTGATTCACCTCTCTCGAACTTCTTGCCGCGGGCCGCAGCGTCCGAGTTGCTGCCGGCCCGTAATGACTGTACGACTGTTACTTGTCGCTCACCTCCTTGTACATAATGTAGAATAAATCCCTCCCAAGTTTGTTTTCATCCCGACGTCCGTCCCTCCAACCCCTACATCTGGTTGGCAGCGGTAGGATCGCCTCCGAATGCATCAGCTGGTGGCAGCGCTACGGATAAACCTTCGTCGAGAGAGATCCTAAGGAACCGGGAAGAGCGAAGAAGAGAGAGCCTTCGTCGAAAGAGGTCCGAAGAAACTGGGAGTAGCGAAGGAGGAGCGAGCCTTCGACCCAAGGAGTCCGGAGGAACCGGGAACAGCGGACGAGTGAACCGGATGGCAGGGTGCTGCAACCGTAAGTGAGCGCGTGGTTTTTTTCCTTATGATTCGCCAGACTCAAATGTTGTGTGTTCATTTTGATAGTTCTGGGAATCGGGAGTTTGTTGCATTGTGTGTTTGCACAAATTAATTGAGGAAAACAGTTCTAACCACCTGTCGGGGCAGCTGCCATGGATCTTAGAAGGTTGACGAGGTTGGACTTGTTGTTGGTGTGCGACGATTTGGGAGTTGAGGCGGACGAACGGATGGAAACGCCAGCTATCATAAAGGCGATTAATGATAGTGGCAATGATGAGAAAAGCATTGAGCTTGCTTGGGAGGTGATACAGGAGCCACGGGAGCGTGTACGTCGTGCACGTTTGCGAGAGCGTCGTGAACTTAAGAGTAAGATTAAGCGTGAAGAACGCGAGAATGAACGGAAGCAGGAGCTTCAAGAACTTACTCTTGGGTGTCAGCGTCACGAACGTGAGAATGAACGCGAACGTGAGTATCAGGAACGTAAGCATGAGCGTGAGCAAAAGTATGAGAGAGAGAAGGCAGCACTGATCAAAGAGATACAGTATTGTGATCAGTTATTGGCACAGAGACAACGGCTGTCTGAGAATTCTGTAGGTAGTACAGAGCGAGAGAATGAGGCAGCATCGAGCGGATTTTCGCCAGAAGCCGACGAAAAGAGTAGTGCCTGTGAGATTGGCTGCCGATTCATAAGTGAAGGGAAAAGGCTAGCTGCTAACGATGCCTTAGTGGCAACAGAGGCCATTAAAGGCCGCAAAGAGAGCGACGAGGTGCTGTGCCAACAGATGACTGTAGAGACAGCTAGGCCAGCTGCGAACAAATTGGCACAGTTACCGCGTGTGTGCGTCGCTGGTAATGTTAGCAAGGTTGCTAGCGAAGGAAAGGGTACTGTTGACGCGACAGAAGCGAGCACCCATGTTGAGCCAGATGTGCGTGCAGAAGTGAAGTGCGAGCTGAGCGGTGCAGTTGAGGGTAATTCTCAGGATTGCGAGCTGCGTAGCTCAAGAGAATACAACTGCATTGTTCAGGGATCGGTGCGGCTCTCCGCCAGTTTAGATGGCCTAGATAGGGATGATTCAGTTGTTAATCATTCGGACGGTGCGCGTGAGACAGCGATCGATACCGACGGGCTGTGTGTCGATGCACAGCGTGCGCTGGGCAATGTAGTAGAGGGCAGTTCGCAAGAGTGCGAGTTGTCTAACTCGAGTAATGCCTGCTGCATTGTGCCACAGTCGGTTGAGCTGTCCGCCAGTCGAGGCAGAGAGAGTGTTGATTTAAGTGAGAATCACTCAGACTGTGCGGGTAAGAGACCGATCCGGGCCGACGAAATGTGTACCGGCCAGCACGAGGCACGAGAAGGCGACATGAAAGCGAGTGCAAAGAGAAAGCGCCGTAAAAAGAAGCGCGGTAAAGACCGAAAGACGGTAATTTATGTAGTGCCGCCAAAGATGGCGAGAAACCCAAAGGGGCAAGGCGCGAGGAAAAAGGTGCGGTCGTTAAGGACGATGTTGACGCATCCAGAGCGTTCAAACCACCGGTCCAAGAGGGACCGCGAAGCATGTTCTGCACGGACGCGGACAAAGGGCAAGAGGCTGTTAAACTCCTCGTCGTTCCGTAGTTCTTTTCATAGCTCAGCGTGCAGTTCGAAGAAACGCAAGGTGGCAGGACGAGACCAGGTGGGGAGTAGCGACGCGGTCAATCGAGTTCGTGTTGAAAGCGGGGCGCGAGGACGCAAATTGGCAGGGGACCGTAACGTCTTGGGGGAGCTGATAGTGAATCAGCCCTTTTGTTGTCTCTCGGCAGCCAGAGTAGCTTTGAGACCACGCCCACCCCGGGTTCGACTCAAAGTATGAGTCAGACGTAAGCGGTTGGAAAGGGAGGCCAAGAGCGCTTCCGTAGAAATGAAGTGTGTTTTTTTTATTTTTGAGCATCGGAAAATTTCGCGATTTGAGACTAGGTTTTCTTTCTATATGTAAAGGTATGAGCTTTGTTTGTGTTTTCGTTTCAGAAGCTCGAGATTTGAAAGATGCGTTTTAAGTAAACATGTAGTCTCGCGAGATGCTCATTAATAAGTAGATAGGCTTTTTTTTTGTGTGTGTGAGTAACCTGAAGGTCAAGGTTATCGTCGAAAGGCCTATGGTAAAGCGCGTGTGTTATTTAACCTTCTTTCTTTTTAAGTGTTTTTGAATTTTCTAAGGTTAAGCGCGTAGTTTTCAGTGAGTGCATGATTTGCACTGAGAGGCGTTCTTAGTTCCATTAGCGCGTGTCCTGTGTGGACGGAAGGAAGCAGACTTGACTGGGTTGCTAGTTTGTGTTGAGGGCAACCGTATTCTGACTTCTCTGATAAGTATGCGTGGAACGAGTTATTAAAAGACGCATTAGTTTAAGGGTTCTGCGGAGTGTGTAAGTCCCGCTAGTTTAATTGTCCGTTTATGTCACGTGTCCTGTAGGACTTTCAGGGAAGAAACGTGAGTAAGCGTGAATGCATAGTTTGCCTACAACGCAAGTACGCGTTCTGTTTAGTGACCACAAGGCTAGCGCGCTTGTGATTACGTACTTGTGAGGTTGACCAGTTTGTTCAGTGGCACCATTACGTGAGATAAGTACGCCACTGCGATAGATTGGAAACATGCTGTTCGTGTAGTTAGGCCACTTAAGTTATGTTCGGCTGTTTTCATTTGTTGTTTGCATCGTCAACGACCCTTTTGTTTTGCAACAACAATAGTACTCTGGTCTTGTCGGCATTCGAGGAGAAATGGATGGCTGTTTGGAAGGGTGGTTACAACTGCTTTGTCAAAATTGGGGAACTAAAAGATCAGGGTTGATTTTGACTCAGTAATAGCCTGGCGAGTCAGGGTGAAGAGCCTGCGCTTACGCGTGGTGCAGCGCTGTGTTGTTTGGTTTGTTTAACGTATGTTCTCCAGGGCCCAGGATCCCGAGGGTTGTCAAACGAGGCTCGACCCCAGTACCCTGCAGCTTCTTTCAGCGTTCCTCATGGCCAGCGAATTGAGTTCACCGGCCATTCAGAACAACCGGGGCGAGGACGAGCTGTTAGATATGGAGCTGTTTCCTGCGATTACTTCGAGTTCCCCAAACCACATCGGATTGCAGCACAGCTAATTGAGGAATGCAGAAGCAGGAAAGCGCATTCCAGAGGAGACACGTGCAAACAAGTTTGCGGCCCCCAGGTCGTGTGCCGCCGGGATTAGAAGGGGCCCTGGGACAATGGAGCTCAATCGTCCCCCTTCGCCTTTGAAGAAGGCATTTGCCACCGCTGCGGAGCCGAGTCACTGGAAGCAGGTGGGCCCTTGTACAATGGAGCATGAGCGCCCCCCTCCTTCTCCATCTTAGAAGAAGTGGGTTGCACCACTGCGAGGCAAGACCGCAGAGAGCCGCCGGGTGTGACAACGCGATACGGGCGCCAACCATTGGCTGAAAGTGGCGTCATCGGAGCGGACTCTCCTATTGGTCGAACATGACGTGACTTCCAGTGCTCGAAGGGTTTATAAGAAGCCTTCCAGAGAGACCTGAGGATTCTGGAACATTCCCTGATTCCCTGATTCACCTCTCTCGAACTTCTTGCCGCGGGCCGCAGCGTCCGAGTTGCTGCCGGCCCGTAATGACTGTACGACTGTTACTTGTCGCTCACCTCCTTGTACATAATGTAGAATAAATCACCCCCAAGTTTGGTTCTCCATCCGCGAAGTCCGGCCTCCAACCCCTACACCCTCTGCTATTGCTAAGAAATTTTCCAGCTGCACCCACCTCGCCTTTCTGTCACGCGACGTCACAGAAGCGCGAAAACTCACCTCGTCAAAATAACGTGTACGCGTTAAAGATGCATTAATATGCCGAACAAAACTGAATATTTTTCTGAATAGCCGCAGGCTGCCCCGTTCTGAAAGTAATATAAGATTCCTGCCGCTTATCACTCAGGCACTGCCTACTCGCACCTTCCCGAAAGCATGGGTTTATTTGCGTACAATAAAACTTTCTTGCATGGCAGTGTAACGTTTTCGAGCACTTTCGGCACGTATACGACTTGGTTCTGCCGGCTGCCGACTTCGTTCTGCCGAAGGGAAAGCGCACCGATCACAGACGCCGGCACCACCCTCTTAATTCGGTTATCGATTTTCAATGCACTGGCTCGGCCCTATTGGATACCTCTCCACTTGAGCGTGCTCCTCGTCTCTTGTCAGCTAATTATATGAGACAAGCCGCTCACTGCAGGCAATGTTATTCGTTTTTAAAGCAAACAAAAGTGACCTACGAACGAGGTGCTTTATTGGGCTGTTCAGGCAGAGCTGCGTGTCACAGCCCGATGCTTGCGTTGGCGGTTACGCAAATCTGATGTCAGGAGATCGTAATAAAAACATATTGGAATAGTTTCAAGTTATGGAGCCCTTTCATACAATTACTACTGGGAACTGTGGCGCTAGTGTCTACGGGAGCTGCAAGCAGGGCGGTTCAGCCAGCGTGGGAATGATGGCTAGCGCATGGATGATGATGATGATGATGATGATGATGATGATGATGATGATGGATTAGCTTAAACTTCGTCTTTCTGATTTTAATCGGCTTCGCGACTATCCAAAGGGATAGTTTTAAAGAAAATAATGCGTTATAAATAATTGAATAAACATGATTAAATTGTGCGATGGCAGGATTCAAACGCAGGACTTCTAAGCACAGAAGCCCGATATTGAAATTATTACGGCACGGACGCATGGACCAGCAGAACCAACTGGAATTAGCAATGCTTCTGCTTGTTTCCACAGTCTCATTACCTTCTGCATTAAAACAAAAAAAGTACAATCGACGTTTGGGCAAATTACGGCAGATAAAGCGCAACAAATGAAACCACAAGAACGTCCGAATTCACAAGCAAGAAGATCAGGCAAATCATTGTGCTACCCATCATTTCTATGGGATCTGAACGATCGCAGCGCCAGAGTTTCCTCTACTAACCGTAGCATAGTCTATGGAGGAAGGAAAAAAAAGAAAACTTAGAAGGAGCGTCTCGCGATCAAACTGAAGCCAGAAAAATACGGTTCAGTACGTTATCATGCGTACTGGATACGTTGTCGCGATATGCTTTAGTGTCGTCTACCACCGGGCTCAGTGCATGCTTCTCAATAAAGACAACTGATGGGACTGGACGGGAGAGCAATGTGCGAGTGTGGCAGCCGCAGGTTGCTGCAACAATCAAGAAAAATGTATACGCCGCAATAAGCGGACTGAAGTTGCGTAAGCATACAGGGAGAAAATCTGCACCGAGCGGTTGGCAAAGCAACCGTACAAGCGCATGTCGATTAAAACCTATCGCAAACCAAGCACCCTGGGCCGACCCCGCTAAGCGCAGTGTCGCCTGTTGGGCCGATTTTTGGACGCACGGGGAAGAGGAAAAATTGGGCAGAGACACTTAAGATTGCTTACGCGTGGGACCGTGAAAGCGTTAATGTCCCTTTGGAGAACCATTTTTATTTTATACACTCATGACGTGGCGCCACCGCCTCCCCATTGGCTATGCCGTCACGTGCCCTATGACGCACGCACTAGGCCCACCTTGTGGGGTCTTCGTGTCTCACAGAAGTACCGACCACTGCGGGTTCGAGCTTGGCGAGCCACAGGGTCGCGTCAGCCGTCAGCCTCTAGCGCCGCTACGCGGGAGCTAAGGCCGCAAGGGGCTACCGAGCGACGCACGCAAGAACACAGTATTGCCCTGAGTTCAGTGTGCCAACTCGTGAGAGATCGGGCAGTCTCCATCGGCTTGGACCTTAGATGAGTGCGGCTCGGTGTGGTACGACCTCGCGCGAGCACAAGGCACCCGTTCTGCGGCTCGGCGTCCGGACAGGATGAACAGGAGGTACGCGCTTCCCGCACGGGCAAGGGCACCGTGCGTGAGCTCAGTCCTAGTCACAAAGGTGTCGGTGGACGAGAGGAAGCATGTACGTACACGGCGCAGTCCCAAGAGAGAAGAGACACGCTAACGCCACGAGAGTAGCCACCAGGGGCCGCTTGGTGACGTCGTAGCTCCGCCCTCACCGCGAACCATCGTGAGTGAAGCGCCCCCGCTGACAACTGGTTCGGAGCACGGAGGAAGTGAGGCGCAGGAATTGCAGAAACAGGTGAAATGCGCCCGCGCAATGGCGCGTCGAATTTCCCGAATCCCCACAAGCTTTCGTCAGCCAGAACCGTGGAGCCGCCGTGGCATCGGCGAAGCGTGCTCGTCTCGCTCTACGGAGGCCCGAGTTCGTTTCCCTCCCAGACCGAAATGTACCAAATTTCATTTTCAAAGCCATTAATTTAATTTGTTTACGAGAACCTCCCTTCCAAATCTGACGTCAATACGAGCATTTTTTGACGTGTTCTTACTCTTTGCGCCGTCGGGCTTATTTTGGTACGATCGCTAGGTGACGCCGCCAACGACGACGCCGGATTTTCGCGTAATGGAGCATATAATGCTTTCATGTCAAAGAGCGAAGGGGATGTCTTCGTAGGGGCGAGTTGGATGGCGAAGTCTGACTGAGTGACGTCATGCTCATCAGTCCTAGTTTTTATTTTCTTCCTCCTTGCGTACTGTCATAAGAAGGGCCTGTAAGACTAGTTGCCAGCCACTTGTGATTAGGAACTTGGTAATGGCGAGCGCGCCAGCTTATTAGAAACACTTGGGAATCCGGTCATGGGATGCACCAGTTGTTTCACGAAACTATAGAATACCTTGTAGACGGAAGATAATGGTACGCTCTTCTCGTGTTTTGTAGGTTATAATAGTTTTCTTCTACAGGTTGTTAGATAGCTAGTAAGAATTTGGTAGACATTAAGTCATCTTAAACATGTTAAGGCACAATTACTGCTTGAATAGCTGCAGAGCGCGTCCAGGAAAAAATAAGAAGAAAGGAAAAAGAACACATCGTGTACTTTATTTACTTCTATATCTTCTGGACAGCGAGCAAAGCCCACGAAATATGGAAAAATAACGTCACTGCGTATTTGTACGCCTGAACTGCAGTGCTCTCAAGTGTTTTTCCAACGAACGACGCCCGCATATTGTCAGCAAAGAAGCAAACAAGAGCGTTTCAATCGACTTTCCTCGGCGGCTTGCAAAGCATTATTTGCTGCCCCGATCGTTTACCACCTTCGAAACGAAGTCGCCGACGTGGCTGTCCGGCCTACGCTGGATGCCGGAAGCTGGCAGTCACTTCTTTGCGACCAGGGGCGGAATCTTATATAGGTATGGAAAGCG
The DNA here is from genome assembly GCF_038994185.2 of Dermacentor albipictus. Lineage (NCBI taxonomy): Eukaryota > Metazoa > Arthropoda > Arachnida > Ixodida > Ixodidae > Dermacentor > Dermacentor albipictus. The sequence continues at coordinate 181,112,326 of NC_091821.1, read as the reverse complement.
AACGGTTCACTTTCGCCGCTTGCGTCACTAAATGGGCCGCTTCAAATACACGAGAGGGGGCCAACTATCAAGTTCACGTCATCATATTGCGTGCTTGTCGAAGAACTGCGTAATGTTTCTCCTTGCTCATTAAATCTAAAATATAAATTAAATATTATCTGGCAAACTTTAAAGTATAAACGTGCGGTGCCGGGCGTTTACGCCATGCTGGGATTTATTAATGTCATTCGCTTTTATTCTCAGCCGACAGGTGGTATTGCAAGCGTAACTGAGTTGGTAGAGCGAGCGCTTATGTCGTCTGCTACCAGGACCTTGCACAATGCACGCACCAGGCATACACTACCGCCACTTCCTTAGTAGCGAGTGCAGCAGAACCGTGTACTGGCTCTTAGGGCCACCTTTACTAACTGTCCATGTTCATGTTTTTTCTTTTTTTTCATCGGCTCGGACACGACTCGCAGGCCTCCGCAGTGCCGTTATCGCTGCGATCTGCCTCACCCCGCGTTGCGTCATAGAAACAACGGAACTTGAAATTGAGCATTACAATATAGGGGCACTGCATTGCCTGCGCCGAGTAAAATTGAAGAGCGTGGTGCTGACGGCGCGCACTGTACTGTGACATAGTGAACGGAAGTACGGCACTCCCGAACTAGACTAAACAAGGCAGCCAAATAAGAGATCTCCACACTCTTCCCGTCCTGACCCTGCAGTCTTATCAGCCGAACAACGGAAGCACTGGAGCTGCCTTGGGTGAACCGTTCTGGCTGCTGAATCTGCGAGCTATAGACGCTAGCGACAGCACGGGGAATTCGATCTCGTCATGCAAATATCTCCTTGGCATTGGCTTTGACAGTGGGGGTCACAGGAAAGCTGACCCAGTCCTTTTACCGGCCGACAAAGTAATTGCGGGATTTGAGCCGATTGGAGCAAACTTTATTTGTGCCTGCATTTGGGCGCTCGCGCGCCCCGACGAGGGCCTAGGCATATACGAGGTCGCCGTTACTCGGCGCAGGTCTCCGCTCGCCGTTAGCGGCTTGCGGGTTCCCTGCCTTTCGAGCGCCCCGAGGACCTGCTGGACGGCCCAGAGCTGTTGGTCTTGGTCGCTGCTCTTCGCGGCTGCCTCGAGCCGCGGTGTGATCGTTCTTGACCTTGCTTCCTCTGGATTTTTGATGCAGTCCCACAAGATGTGCGTGTAATATGCCGTCTCCCTCCGGCAGACCCTGCACTTATCGGTCGGGTATGTCTCGGGGTACATGCGATGAATCAGTCCCGGGCTCGGTAGCGATCTGGTATGGAGCTGTCTCAGTAGTACCGCCTCCGCTCGACTCGGCCTCGGATGCGGGGGTGGGAGAGTCCTGCGAGCCAGGCGGTGGGCGTTCGTGATGTCGTTGTTGTCCGTCATGCGGTCCTTGGCTCCGAATCACGTCGGACTGTCTGTCGCCAGGACGCGGTTGGTCAGCGCTCGCGCCGCTGCCTGTGCCGTCTCATTGTGGTTTTCAATAAGTTCCGACGCGTCGCCCGCGTGCGCCGGGAACCACTTGATTCTTACTTATCCGTCTTGTAGTTTGGCCGCTCGCCGTACGCGCTCGGCCTCCCTGCAGATTTGGCCTTTGGCGAAGTTTCGCACCGCCTGTCTCGAGTCACTCAGCACCGTCTGGCAGTCTGTGTCGGCGATGGCCAGGGCGATGGCCACCTCCTCCGCTTGTTCCGCTCCGGCGCTTCTCACGCTCACTGCCGTCCTCCTGGCGCCAGTTGACGCCTCTATGACGACCGCTGCAAAGGCGTTCCTTGGTATTTGGCCGCGTCCACGTACCGCGCGTGCTAGTCGTTGGCGTGCAGATCGATGAGAGCCTTGGCCCTCGCCGCTCTTCTTCCCTTGTTGATCTCGGGATTCGTGTTCTTGGGTATGGGGTCGATTCTGGTCTGGCGTCGGACCTCTTCGTGGACGGGGAGCTTCATCTCCGCCTCCTTCGAGCGTCCTATTCCCAGGTCGTCCAGTATATTCCTCCCTGGCTTTGGTCGTAGACAGCCGCTCCAGTTGAGAGGTCTGTTGCGCTTCGGCTATTTCTTCTAGAGTGTTGTGTAAGAAGCCGTTCGTGCTCGTGGACTCGACCAGGCTCAGCGCTGTCTTGTACGCTCTTCTGATGAGTTCGTTGATTGTGTTGCGTTTCTGTTGCAGCCATCTGTGGTAGCCTGCAAAGTACACGAAGTGGCTGATGATGAAGGATTGGACGAGCCTAATTAGGCTCTCCTCTCTCATGCCAGCTTTCCGGGAAGTGACTCGTTTGAGGAGTCGAAGCGCGTTGGCCGCTTTTACTGTGAAATGGGAGATGGTTTCGCCGTTTCTTCGTTGCTTTTCGATGACCATGCCTAGGATCCTGATTTTGACGACCTCGGGGATCACGCTGCCGTATTTGGTTATGATTCTGATTTTTTTTTATTCGCGTTGTCTGGTCTTGCCTCTTCCGTTGTTGGTAGGTGGGAGTACGAGAAGCTCCGATTTGCTCTTCGAACATCTCAGTCCGGTGCCTTCCGGCTGGTCTTCTATCCCGTCGACGGTGGCTTGCATCGCACCCTCGATGTGGGCATCGCTGCCGCCGGTCGCCCACAGCGTGATGTCGCCCGCGTAGACGGTGTGCCTGACGTATTCGATGTGCGCGAGCTTTTCGGCCACTCCGGTCATTACCAGGTTGAACAGCATCGGCAAAATGACTGATCCCTGCACTGTGCCGGTGCTCCCGAGCTTCTTCTCTTGTGTCTGTAGGTCGCCTGCTCGTAGCTCAGCTGTCCTGTCAGTGAGGAAGTCCTTGATGAAGTTGTAGGATCTTTCGCCCATGTTGAGCTTGGAGACTTGAGACAGAATCGCCGAGTGTTTCACATTATTGAAGACGCTCTTCAGGTCGAGCCCCAGGATTGCATTGTTGTTGCGAGAGAAACTTCGTGGACAGTGTAGGCAACAGCGATCTAGGCCATTCCGATTAATATTTCGCTTTCGACAGACCTCTGGAAGCTGCAGGCCCGTGGCGATGTACTGTATAGCACGCAATTCCTTCCTCTCCATGGAATGGCCACTGGTACGCTTATACCCGAGTCTCCTCCAGTTCGCCGCGTCGCCTGCAAAACGTCTTCTTCGAAAGCCGACAGTGGTGGTGCAAATAATTTTCCGTCATCTCTGTGAACGCGTAACGCGCTTCCAGCCGTCGTCGTCACCGAAAGAGCAATGTCAAGCGAACAAGTGCAAGTGAAAGCCTCCGAAGCAACCAACGCGCGCGCGCGCGTCGCCCGCGTGTCACCGGGGGAGCGCGGTCAGCGCGCGTTGCCGGGGTCACAAACCAACAACCAAGTCACCACAACCGAACTCGGAGCGAACTTCCTCTTCGCCTTTCGGGCTCTTAGCCGACGTCGGGTGCGCTTTTGAAATATGCGTGACGTGTTCGTAATTTTCGGTTCCGCCCCACGATCTCTGACAGCCGTTGCGGAAACCATAATTCTGCCCAATCACGTGATGCCAAGTGAACCGCTCGCTTTGCGAACCATTATATGATTCTGCCTCAGCGTGCAAGGTTTCTTTCTCGAAGGCACGCTTGGTTGCGCTTGAATTCACGCGCGCAAGCTAGTTTATTGACATGTTATTACAGTAGAGCTGTTAGAACCTTGCTGAGTTTCTCTTGACGTCCGCAGCTTCGCCGAGCTGGTGGAGAGCAAGCTGAGATAGTGTGAAAGCAGAGTATAGAAATAGCATCGCGCATCATATCGACGCGGCGAGCGTGGGTGGAGCCTAGCGGGGGAGAAGGAGCGGCGCGGCGGGGAGACAGGTGGTGTGACGACGTTGCCCTCCGATAAAAACCTGCACGCTCGCTTCGGCGGTGCTCTTTCTTGCAGTGGAAACAATTGGCCTACTTTCCTCGCCCTCCCAGAGCTCCGCTGGTCTCTGGTGTTTGCCATAGCGGAGCCAGGCATAATGTTTTGTTCCCTAGATTTGTTTGGAATTTTTCAGCGGAAGGAAAGCTTGTAAAGGTATATTCGATAAAACAACACCGTGATCAGTTCTTGGAGGCGTTTTACAATACAAGGGTTTGAACTTGAGCTTGTTAGTGTGGCTTTATTACGGGAAATAGCTCGAAAAATAACGTGACTAGAAAAGGTAGGATGCATGCGCGTGTCTCTGCTGGTATGCGTATATATTTGCATTCGGAAAAATAAACGATAATGGTGGTGGTCAGCGCCTGTCTAGTTTTTCTTTCGTTCTTCTTCTTCTTCTACATCATCATCATCATCATCATCATCATCATCATCCTGTTTTATGTCCACTGCAGTGCAGCGGTGGCGTAGAGGTAGAACACCCGCCTCGCGTGCAAGAGGTCCGTGGTTCGAATCCCGGTGCCACGCAATTTTTCACTGGATTAAAAAAAAGTCCGCGTGTTGATAAAATTGCATAAACAGGCCTGGAGTGTGTGGCCTGATCCAGGTGACCAGAACCGGTAACGCACTCCCTCACCAGAGCAGGATTGGCCACCCTGGTGCAGTACTTCGCCACAACGTCCTATATGCAGGACGAAGGCCTCTCCCCACGATCTCAATTACCTCTGTCCTGCGATAGCCGATTCCAACTAGCACCCGCAAATTTCCTAATTTCGTCGCACCACCTAGTCTTCTGTCGTACTCTACTGCTCTTCCCTTCTCTTGGTACCAATTCTGTAACCGTAATGGTCCAACGGTTATCTAACCGGCGCATTACATGACCCGCCCAGCACCATTTTTTTTCTCTTCATTTCAATTAGAATGTCGTCTATATCCATTTGCTCTCTGATCCAAACCGGTCTCTTTCTGCCTCTTAAAGTTATGCCTGGCATTCTTTCATCCATCGCTCTTTGCGCAGTCCTTAACTTGTTCTCAAGCTTCTTTGTCAGTCTGCAAGTATCTGCCCCATATGTCAGCACCGGTAAAATGCACTGATTGCATACCTTCCTTTTCAATGATAACAATAAGCTTACAGTCAGGAGCTCACGATGTCTGCTGTATGCGATCCAACACATTTTTATTCTTCTGTGAATTTTCTTCTCATGTTCAGGATTCCCTCTGATTAGTTGACCTAGGTAAACGCACTCCTTCACAGACTCTAGAGGATGACTGGCGATCCTGAATTCTTGTTCCTTTGCCCGGTTATTCATCATCACCGTTGTCTTCTGCATATTAATATTCAGCCCCAATCTTACACTCTCTCTGTTAAGGTCCTCAATCATCTGTTGTAACTTGTCTGCAGTGTTGCTGAATAGAAAATGTCATCGACAAACCGAAGGTTGCTGAGGTATTCGCCGTCAATCCTTAGTCCTAAACCTTCCCAGTTTAATAGCTTGAATATTTCTTCCAAGCACGCAGTGAATAGCATTGGAGAGATTGTGTCTCCTTGTCTAAGTCCTTTCTTTATAGATATCTTTCTCCTCTTCTTGTGTGTAATTAAGTTGGCTGTAGAATCTCTGTAGATATATGCCAAGGTATTTACGTAAGCGGTCTGTACTCCTTGATTACGCAATGCCTATATGACTACTGATATATCTACTGAATTAAATGCTTTTCTGTAATTTATGAAAGCCATATAGAGAGGCTCATTGTACTCTACGGGTTTCTCGATTACCTTATTAATGACATGGATGTTATCCATTGTACAGAATCCCTTCCCGAAGGCCGCCTGTTCCCTTGGTTGACTAAAGTCCAGTGTTGCACTTATCCTATTGGAGATTATTTTGGTAAATATTTTATATAATACTGGGAGTAAGCTAATAGGCCTATAATTTTTCAGTTCTTTAATGTCTCCCTTTTTGTGGATTAGTAGAATGTTTGCATTCTTCCAGTTTTTTGGGACCCTTGCAGTTGATAGACATTTCGTATAGAGAGCCGCCAGTTTTTCAAACATTATATCTCCTCCCTCTTTGATTAAATCGACTGTTATTCCATCTTCTCCTGCCGCCTTTCCGCGTTTCACGTCTTGCAAGGCCCTTCTGACCTCATCTCTAGTTATTGGAGGAGTTTCTGTATCCTGGTCATTATCGTTTCGAGTGGGGTTCTCCTGAGTCCTCTGGGTACTGTACAGGTCAGTATAGAATTCTTCCGCTACATTTATTATACCTTCGAGATTGCTGATGATATTACCCTGCTTATCTTTTAGTGTGTGCATGTTGGTTTATCCTATGCCATGTTTTCTTCTCACTGATTTCAGGCTGCGTCCATTCTTTACGGCTGCCTCAGTCGTTCTCACGTTATAATTTCGAATATCACTTATTTTCGCCTTGTTGATCAGTTTTGACAGATCTGCGAATTCTATCTTATCTCTTGAGTTGGGCACTTTTATTTTTTCTCGTTTCTTTATCAGATCGTTTGTTATTTGGGAGAGTTTGCCTACTGGTTGCCTTGGTGCCTTGCCTCCCACTTCACTTGCTGCCGCTGAAGCCAGCCTCGTGACGGTTTCATTCATTACCTCTTTGTTATCATCATCTCCCTGTTCGAAGGCTGCAAATTTGTTTGCAAGTACCAGCCTAGATTTGTCTGCTTTTACCCTTACAGCTGTTGATCTGTAGAAACAGTTGATCTGTTTCTACTTGACCAATTTTCCTATTTCTCTCTTCAAATTGAGGCGAATCCTAGCCCCCACTAACCTATAAGCACTGCACTCTACCCTACCTATCACTTCTACATCCGGCACTATGCTGGGATCGGCAGTAAGCATGAAATCAATTTCATTCCTTGTTTCACCATTAAGGCTTTTCCAGGTCCACTTTCGGTTGCTGCGCTTCCTGAAAAAGGTGTTCATTATTCTCAGCTTATTCCTTTCTGCGAATTCTATCAGTACCTCTCCTCTAGCGTCTCTAGAACCGACGCCGTAGTTGCCGATTGCCTGTTTACCCGCCTGCCTTTTCCCCACTTTTGCATTGAGGTCACCCATTACTACTGTATACCGAGTTTGCACTTTTCTCATCGCTAATTCAACATCTTCATAAAACTGATCTACTTCCTCATCGTCGTGACTGGATGTCATCAGGTTATTAAGGCGAAAGCCTTGACTCGTTGTGATGACTCATAACTGAATAAAGCGGCGTCTGCTCCAGTGAAACAAAAAATATCATCATCACGAATGGCTCATACCCCTGTAAGCAAGCAAAGATGCAATGGCTGAGTATGAATGAAGAAACGAAAGAAAGATAGAACGAAAGTGGAAACGAAGGAAATAATTAAAGAAAGAACGAAAGAAAGAAAGAACAAAGGAAGAAAAAACGAAAGAACCTTTAGGTAGTGCATTAAGTGCTCGCATGTCTCGTTGAGGTGGTCGACCTAGAGCGCCATACGTTTACTTCATAGTGTGGCTCGTTATGTCTTGCAAGAAGTCTGACCCCTCTGGTATAACTTAACGCATTACCATGTGTGCAGCAGGCTTTCGCCTTCACGTGTTACATGAGTGTAACATGCTGTTGAACTTTTCTTTAAACATGAAATGCTTTTAGCTCCCGTTGTCGGCGACCTTCAAATGACCTTTTGAGACAAAAGCCAGTACCGCTATCCGGCACTCAAACGAGAACATCACGGCAAGTTGCGAGAAAAGAACGAGATCACCCAGGCAACCAGTCGAAGCTTAAGAAATGCGGTTTCCGCCTCCCAGCGCTTTGTACAAGACTGCATTCCATACGCTAGCTACTGCCCAAACAAGTTACAAAAAATATTGTTTCCGAGTTCTTCCTCATGTTTGTTCGCAATATCCTCAAGCTGTAACTTCTAGTACCCTGAAGTTTTATTTGTCATTTCCAATAGCGACTTAAAAAAAATTGGCTGAACGCTTAGCTTGGTTAAGCCTGGAAGATTGCGAAATTCCCTTGGCTGCGCCTTGGTTCGGCTGATGGTGTGGACACGGTCGCCCTTTGTTAAACTTATGGCTATACATCATCCGACATAGCGCAAGGCAGCGCGCCGACCACTGCGAGGAGCCGAGCTGTAGCCCCATTTATCCTCCTGGCGTGACGTCACACCAGCGAGCGCCCTCTCTCGGTAGCGCCGCAGCAGCGGCGCGCAAGGCTTCGCCTCCACCATCGATGCCGCGAGCTTGGGCCCCGTCTCTCGGTCTGGCGTGACGTCACACGGTCACGTGACGCGCAGCTGTGTAAGGAGGCGCCACGACCACCGATGGGCCGAAAGTGCGAGCAGTACTGCTTTCGCAATAAAAGACAGATACAGGTCACCGTACACTTGATTGTCGTCTTTTGGCGCTGAGACAGGGTTGCCTGTGCAACGCCAACGGTCCGTGAGTTTCGTGGCGCGGGTTTTCGCCGGCTCAAGAGATGACGCCACGCTGCGTGACTAAGCCGGCTGCGTCCGGCGCGCAGCGGATGGCTGGTTGGCCGAGTCAACGCTTGCAATGAGGTTCAGTTGAAAACAGGTTCGTATGGTGTGGTGGGGTGTGCGGCTGCGAACATGCACTACACTCATTTTAAAATTGTGGCTAGTACCATATCCAACCAGTCTGCTTCGCCGGTAGCCATTTCATGCTTAAATCTACTCTCGAATATGGGTGAGCCATATTTTTTTTTTCATGTTGTTTCCTGTCATGAAACATTTTACAACATTAAAATAACGGTTGTGCCCTAATGCATGATATGTAAATTTTGCTTAGTCCATGTTGACTTTTGCGTTTCTCAAAATGACTGCGAACAATATGCTATTGCTATTGTTGTTGTCATACGTCTACAGTATGCACACATACAGTGGTATCATTTTCAGGTTTTATGGAATTCTTAAGAATCGCCTATGGCAGATGACATAGTTCTTGTCCTTGAGCTGAATTACTCGAAGAGGCGGACATTACTAGAACGAGAAAGCGAAGCATATATTCAACTAAGTTACCGAAATGTTTTGAATTAACTTCCTAATTAATTGCTTTACGGCACATATTGCAATTTACGAATTGTAGCCGGTGAACTTGCAAGGCGTATCCACTTGAAATTAATCTCCAGGATGACACCAGTCTCGAGATACTATTTACCGTTGCAAGGAGCGAAATACATAGGCGTTCCTGCTTTGTGCTTCAATGTCTAAAAAAGCATTTGTTAAAAAATAACTAAATGTCTAAAAGCATTTTGTTAAAAAAAGGATAAGTGGAACAACAGTGCCTTTTGAGTGCAGGTTTGATGGCGCATATCTCCAAACTGGCGCCATTCTGGAAATTCATTCCACGTGGCTAGGCCTTGTAATCGCACCCGCTAGAATTCGTAAATTACAATATGTGCCGCAAGATAACTGAATCAAAGGATAATTAGTGAATTTTTCTTAATTAGTTTAATATGTGTTTCGATTTCTCGTGTAAGAGGTGTCCGCCTCTCTGAATAATCCAGCTCGAGGATTAGAATTATATGATCTGCAACAGGCTATTCTTAAAAATGCCATAAAACTTAAAAATGGCCACCCGGTATTGCGATACTCCGTTTCGAGTTGCATAGAGCACCCAGAATAGTGTAGTAAACGTTTAATAATAAACGCTCTCCATCTGTTCCTTGAATAGATTGGCCGATAAGCCATTCACAGAAGCAACGGTATTGGGAGCTTGGCTTCACAGCTCATCAGCCCAGAAAGCCATTCGAGCTCTTTTGCAGTACCTGAAGGCGAGAGACTTGAGGGCCCGAGTTTAGATTTGCTGCACCTGGCTCAGTTCATATGAAAGTGCGATCAAGACTCGTGTCTTCTCTCTCTCTCCCTTTGTTTCACTCCCCCTTCGCCTCCCCACGTATAGGTTAGCAAACTGGACAAAGTCTGGTTAACCTCCTTGCCTTTCCTTCTTCCCTTCCTTTCTAATAAAAAGCGTGGACTGATAAACTTGGAGCGCGACCGGAGTGCCGCCATGCAAACAGTAATGGTTTGAGTTACAACTCCCATACAGGCCCGGACAGTTGATGATGACGACGTAACTTTAAAAGGTACTAGTCATTACCAGCCAGTTGTAGCCCAGAAATGACCGAAGCTTGCAACTGTTCACCATATGCTGTCTACTTTACAATCACAGTTCACTTGTGTTTTTCACTCATTTCAGAACAATTTTCATTTCAAGAAAAATTTTTGTTTTCACCGTCTTGACACGAAGACTAGCCGAACTGGACACGTTGCGAAACTTGATTGTCATTTTGCTCATCATTAAGGGAGTTCGAGGTTAATCAAAGAGTCATTTTTCCTACCATATTTTTTCTCGCAAGCCTTCTTGAGCCAGAGCTGCACCTATATTTTTTTTTTTTTTTAAGAGTTTCAAGGGCGAAAGTGCGCCTGTGCCAATCGAACGCGCGCGCACCCCGCGGCATCTCTCGCTGGTCACCGCAGGCTCTCGGTTAGTACTTCGCACGTATGAACACGTGCACAACTCGTCTTCACGTCGGCGCTGAGCAAGACTGCAGGCCACGGAGCGGTGCAGCTCGTTTGTGTGCCCGCGGTGTCGGGTTCACACCGCGACCGGCGCACCCCTCGCACGCGATGTCGTCGCGGGTAGCAGGCGTGTTCTCCCATCAGCCGCACGTCCACGCGCGCGATTCTGCGGCCAGTTCGTTAGCGAGCGCGGGACGAGCACACCTGCTGTCGATCAGCGGCCGGACCCGTTCCCGCGAAAGGGGGGGGGGGGGGAGTTCAGCGCGCGCGTGAGCCACGTCGGGACGCGCGCACGTGCCCGCAGATCGAAGCGGTCCGGGCGCATATTTTGGGACCTTTCGATCGGCCGTCCAGATGAGGCGCGCTCCCAGCAGCGGGCGGCGTTGGCCAGGAAGCTGGCTGGGCCTGCTGCTGCTCTGTCCGCGCGCCGCGGCGGAGACGACGTGTCTCTCTTTGATGAAGGACGTTCGCGCGCGCGCTGCCTGGCGGGCCGGTCGATTCGCGCCATCCGGCCGCGCCAGTAGTGGCTCGGTCCGCGTGTTATGCCTCGTACGGCACTCCGCAAACGTTTCGGGCGGTCGCCCCCCCACGACCCCCTTCCTCGCCGAGAGAAACTGCGCCGCTTTATAGATGGCGACTTCGAATGGCAATATTCGCACCCGATGCGCCCCCGCTTTCTGCTTGGCTGGCTGCTCCGTGCTCGAGACCCGGTTGCTGTTCCCGCTGGTGGAGGGGTACAGTTAACGTGCTAACAACGTTAGCACACCGTGGACAAGTGCGCAAACTCAATGAACAGTCTCGAGTGAGAAAACAAACCATAGTTGCAAAGTTGCATGCTGCGCTGCTCATGTTCTTGTTTTTGTGGGTCGTTAGTAGGTACGCCGGCCTTGTTTGTGCGCAAGCTTGGCTAAATTGTGCTGGTGGTATCGCCTTCCAGATATAACGGGTAATCGCAAACTGCAAGTTCCCGTAAGCTGATTTTGCTGCATTGTAAATCTACGATCGCGTATTGAACAACCCACTTCTTTTTGTTCTACTCGTTTCTTATCATGCGCCGGCGACGAGTGGTCGATCTTGACTATAGCGGGGGCGCAGCGTAGTGAGACGCGGGGGTGAAGGTCAAAACGAATAGAAGACGACAGAATCATTTGAAGATACGGCCCCTGCGGGATGCACATTCACGACTTCGCTTACTTAAACGCTGTCTGCGATTGGTCAGCGCCGTAGCAATAGTCTCATTATAGTCCGATCCTTATGATTGCCGGGTTGGCACCCAAACGCCGGCAGTTGAAAAAGAACGCTCTAATGTAAGAAAAGACCCATGCGTTCAATAAAGCTATTCACGAGTCGGAAAAGTGATTGTAAAATCTTAAAGACAGTAAAAGTCAGGTGTAATGAAATTTGGCTAACATCTCTGTTTATCACGCGCATACAAACTGAATAACTTGCCTCAATTCAAGTGGATGACTTTTGGTTTTATGTATGTTATGGGTGGTATTTTTAACTTTCCGGTAACTAGCAGTGGGTGTGGTGAAGAATGACCTTGGAAACATTTCCGGTATTCTCCTACGCGCTCAGCCCATTTCCACCACTCCCTAACTGCCAGTTGCATTCGTCTTGTCCTCCAAGCTGCCTTGACTTTGAATGATTTCGAGGGCTCCAGAAGAAGCTTGGCACATACGATATTTCGAAGAGCGGAGTGGGACGTAGCCCTCGTCGACCGCGTGCCTTTCTGTTAGTGTATTTCTAACCTTGGAGCCTTTGCCATTGCAGGAATAAATGACAGGTACATGCTGCTGCACGCGATGGTTGCGTGGTCACGCAGTCAAGGGTACACTCCAGCTTGTTTTTGGTTGCGGGAAGCAAAGGAACTCAGCTTCGGCAAGGCGAAGGACTGCGCTGCACGTATTGTTCTGGTGGGTTTCGAAGCGGTCAATAGCAGTAACATAAGTAGTTCGGCAGTAACAGTGAAAGGCGCACGTGCACTGCTGTGTTTGCTGAAGGAGAGCAGTGTGATAACACAGCACCGCCCATTGGTTTGAATGGAAACAAACATGGTGAGACTGGCCATATAGTAAGTCGGAGCAAATTCTTACATATGCTGCCTGAAAGCGAGCCATTCTTATTGTATGCCTAAAAATTACTGAGCAGAAGTTATCTGCCCTGTGACTTCACTAAGAGACGGGTGCCCCCTGAGCAGCGATCGTAACTATCTTGCAGGATAATCATTCGGGAGCGTCCTCACACCCATCGTTCTGTCTCACTTCCAGCCTCCAATAAATGTCTTTGATGCGATTAGCATACTTAGCCTACTTCAGCCACTTTGTATCTATCTATCTATCTATCTATCTATCTATCTATCTATCTATCTATCTATCTATCTATCTATCTATCTATCTATCTATCTATCTATCTATCTATCTATCTATCTATCTATCTATCTATCTATCTATCTATCTATCTATCTATCTATCTATCTATCTATCTATCTATCTATCTATCTATCTATCTATCTATCTATCTATCTATCTATCTATCTATCTATCTATCTATCTATCTATCTATCTATCTATCTATCTATCTATCTATCTATCTATCTATCTATCTATCTATCTATCTATCTATCTATCTATCTATCTATCTATCTATCTATCTATCTATCTATCTATCTATCTATCTATCTATCTATCTATCTATCTATCTATCTATCTATCTATCTATCTATCTATCTATCTATCTATCTATCTATCTATCTATCTATCTATCTATCTATCTATCTATCTAGCTAGCTAGCTAGCTAGCTAGCTAGCTAGCTAGCTAGCTAGCTAGCTAGCTAGCTAGCTAGCTAGCCAGCTAATCTATTTCCCCTCACAGTCACTTTGTCTTCAATAAAAAGAAATAAGAAATACTTTAAAATTTGGCGGACGCTTAAGCTTCGCCTTTAAGAGCGGAACGCCATAGCATTCAAAGATCCCTGAGTGCTTCTCATGCTTCCCAGAAACTGCAGCTTATGTAACCGTAATGTTTACCGGGAAATACCGGCAGCGAACGCTCTGCACGAAAGGGCGAGCTTTGTGGTGTCCCCCCCCCCCCTCGCTTTTTTTTTTTTTTGATGCTCTGCAAAGGAAACCAGGAGGCCGCGCCGCTCCTGCTAAGACAGACCTCAAAAGTCATCTGGAAAACGATATCGCCTTACCAGGGGTTTATGTTTGAGTTTCCGCGTAACGGAATTATGTTTTCTCGTATTGGGGGCGACCTGTATTGGCGCCGTAAGCCGAACCTATGAGGAGCGCGCCGCGTTATCCCTCGTACTACGCAAGGGAGGCGCTTCCGAGAAATGACGACTCCGTAAGCCAGGCGTCGCCCGAATATTCAAATTAGAATCTGACGCTACCATGTCGGTAGGTTGTGTGTAAGTCGAACTTCACGATTATTGTGATGCATTTTACTTTGACAAATTCAATTAGTTCAGTAAGTTCTTTGCTCTACACAGAGTGCCTGCATGTTTACGTATCCGTTGTGCGGAATTATTATTCCCGAAACGACATGTCGACGCTGGATTTTCTGCGACACGGTGCCCTTGACGCACATTTCCTTCAAGCACAACAGTCCGACGCTTTAGCACTGTGACGCGAATGCCTGCGGGGAGCGTGGGATTAATTCACATCGTTAGCACGCGTACCGGCTTGTCACCTGCGCAATCTCGGAGGCCACGCAAAATGAGTGGGGCTTCGTGCGCCCGCTGCTAAATGGCGCAAGTATCTGGAGGAAAGTGTGGTACGCCAAGGAAGAAGCATGTGCTTGCTGCGATAAAGCTAGGGAAACGATGGAATACGTTCTGTAAGAATGTGAAGATATCTACGCCGCTGTCTGTTTAGGCTCCTTGGGCCTCCTTGAAGCCCTTGGGTTAGGTGATAGAGATTAGTAAAAGGCGATGGGAGGTTTGTTGACAGAAAAGTAGGGAGACCACAAACAACGGAGGCGTGCAAAAACAGAGTTCCTAGTAGTGGTTCAGAAACTTTGATGCTGGAAATTCTTTGTGTGTGTGTAGTGGGGGGGGGGTGCGTGGGTGCGTGCGTGCGTGCGTGCGTATCTGTGTGTCTGTCTGTTTCTTTCTTTCCCAAAAATATAGGTAGGACACCAGACAAAATAGGAACAAAACCTTGGTGGCGCCACCCACCACTCAGTTTTAAAGGGGACGCTCATAGCATCCATCCTTCCAGCGTGAAATAGGAGCCCAGTTGCAGTACACGCCTCATGCATGACGCGTTTCAGCGTTGGCAATACGGTGTGTCGCTACATTGCCTGAATACTAATCCACTAGAGTCGACAGTCATCGTAATTCCCTTTATCTCTCATACATGTTCGAAAGAAAGAAATATTCGACAACTTCGATTAGCGAATTATTGGATCGCGTGTGGATCGAATAGCCGGCACTATTCGTTTCGTATTCAAAATTTCGAATATTTGCGCACTCCGGTAGTGCGGAGATTTCTAGAAGGGTACTTCACGGCATCGTTACTTACATTGCAAAGAAAGCGCATTGCAGGGGAAAATGGTTATGCAAGTGCGTGATCGAAAAAAAAAATAATGAGAATTTAAAGTCGGAGTTGTTGATTTCCCTTATCTTCGATGAGAACTAAACGTCTTTTCTAATGCTACCCGATTATTTACCAATCTCTAAAATTGTGTGTGCGCCATAAGTAAAAGAAAACATACAAACCAACCAAATGTTCAGGCGGCGGATATGTGAATAACTGTTGAGTAGCATGAAAAATTAAAAGTGACACAAAGTAAACAAAGGCAAGCTAATAACTGAACCTGTACAGGCCGCTCCAGTAATATAATTCGGCTCACAGCCTTGCGTCCTCCTTCTAACTTCGATAGGTTTACTTTGAGTTTTTTTTTTCTTCAACGTTTCTTTGGTGCCAGTAATACCAGCCACACATTGTGGCTTACGGCATAATTGCATTTCTTTCACCAATTTCCTGCATATCGAGCTCATTTTACGTGTGGGGGTTTACCTGTATAATATCTTGGCTGTGAATGTTACTGCGCTTTTGGCAGCGTTGTATGATATTGCATCTATCGAAGTAAATAATAGTCAAGCTATCGCAATTTTTCTTTCTTTATTTTTCTGGCCTAAAGAAAGCATGCGTTACCAGCACGTTCAACCTTCTACTGAGGAGTCCAACTTTCGCAGGTTTTAAATTAAAGACACAAAATTCTGTTTGTTGCATTGTAAAGCACAGCGAACGCAGCTTAAATTGCTTTATACGTCCAAAGTGCACGAACAAGTGGGCTCTGCGGATCATTGAATTCAGTTTTGAAAATATCTCTAGGCCTAGGTCAGTGCCTACATAAACTATTAAGCGGCGAAAGGGAAGCATGTGAAGCGGCAATTTGTTGCGTACCTTGGTTCGGAAATAAAAAAATGGCTGTGGCTTAGGTAAGGTTAAGCCCAGGATGCGAAGCATACTAGCCTTTATTTTAGTTGTTGAACCACTGTTTGGCCTGGTGAACTGCTGTTGCTTGGCTATATTTGGTTCGGCTAGACGAAGAAACAACTCATGCATTACTTCTTCGCCTTCAAGAGTGGAACGCGACAGCGTTCCCGTCGACCCGCCAAGGGGTGTAAGACAATGGGCTACAGGGCAGCGACTACGCGCCCCGCATTGGACGCGGTGAGCGTCGAGCAAAGCAGCGTTCGGCGCGGCAACGAAATGTGCGCCTGAGCAAGAGACGCACGCCTTAGAAACAGCGCGTTTCTAAGGCAACACCGCATTCACTAGAGGCGCTTTTGTACCGCTTTGAAGCGTTGTACTCGTGGCTCAGTGGTAGCGTCTCCGTCCCACACTCCGGAGACCCTGGTTCGATTCCCACCCAGCCCGTCTTGCAAGAGTTGAGCCAAAGCCACTTCTCCTCTGTCGTGACGTCACGGTGTCACGTGATTTCATGGTCACCGCCGCGCCTGAGGAGCTGGGTTGAGCCCTCGTAATATGCTTCGCATAAAAGAATGAATGATTTTCGTCGAGGAGGAAGTTAGTAAAAACATTCCTAGCTCTCTCTCTCCGCCATCGTTTTCCTGATGGCGCGTAAAGTTTATTATTATTATTATTATTATTATTATTATTATTGTTGTTGTTGTTGTTGTTGTTGTTGTTGTTGTTGTTATTATTATCATCTCTCGAAGACGTGGAAAATAAGGCGTACTCTAGACAAAAATGTATGCGCGTACAGAGTGTGTACCGTGATGCGTGCTGGCATTCCATCACTCTGCCCTGTTGGCCGACTAAAAGCTGTTCACAGCTACTCATGGCGGTGCGTTTTCGTGTAGCTGCTCAAAAGAGACTTGCCGCTGCCTATAGTCACAAAACTAGGAAATGGGACACCAAAAATTGAGCTTCCAAGCTGAACGTCAGCCATGCAGAAAACATCTTTACGAGCGTTCTGTCGCGAGACGACGACTTGTCACGGTCTCGCCGGATCCAGAGCTGCGCTCGTCCACTTCGCCAGAGCTTTCCGAGAACCGGCGGCCTGCGCCACTGCGCGCCGCGGAGCGCCGGCCGATTCGAACGACGCCGCACCGCGTGCGCCGAGACACGCGGCCGCGCGTCGCGAGGCGCCGCGCCGTGCGGCCGCGCGGCGCCCCTGCGTGGGCCGGACTGGCGGCGGCGTTCCGCGGCGCTGGGGCGCGGCGGCTGCGGCAGCGCCGCCTGCGTTGGGTGCGCGCAGCCGGCGCTGGGCGCGCAGAGGCCGCGGTGCTCGCGAGCTGCACGAGCTGCGCCAGAAGGGGCCGCCTGCCACTGAGCGTGCGCCGCCGCGGGCCAGCCGGGCCCCGCAGGAGCCGCCGGAGAGCCGCCAGTAGGACCCCACGCAACAGGGAAACCATGGCCACCAGCGGCGTAGAGGTAAAGGAAAAACCCGTTACCCCAACCGCGCATCGATCCGCGACCAGCCTCCATCTTGAACATGGCGCTTCCCTGACGGCCATGCTCAGCGGGCCGGCCCCAGCCGGAGGGGCCCCAAACGACCTACGGGGACGCGGAGTTTCCCCCGAGGACCCCGAGGCTCCGCGCGAGCCTCCGCGGCTCCCCGACCTCCGCGCGCGCCTCTCCCTGCGCGCGCGCACCGCGCTAATCGGTCCCACAACGCGCCAGAGTGCTCGACCACAAGAGCACCCTGGTGCGACTACCATGCACACGCCGGCGAGGTCCTCGCGCGTGAAGCCCTGCGAGGGTCGCGACTGCACCCCCGATTCGGTGCGCCGGAGCGTTCGTTGCGTGCTCTGACCTAAAGTGGGCGGGAACCCTGCGCTATCACGGGCGCACCGAAAGGCAGTGCGGCACTAACGGACCGGACCGGTAGACCAAAAGCGGCCGGAAGTTGCTGTGTTTGGCTTCTGAGCGCTCGGTAGCTGTAATAGCCGGCTGTACATAAACATAATAAACTACATGAATGAGCAGTGTGTGCGCCCGCTGCCGCCTGATATACAAATGTTTCTCTCACAATAAGAACGAAATCCTGAGTGCGCAAACATAAACAGTTCAATTATTGCTAGCCACGGTGTTTGTTATCAACAAGCATGCAAAATGGCGTGTTTTCTGAATAGTTCGGGTGTATTCCGATGTGCATTACCACTTTCCTAAGCATGTTACTATTAACAGATGATTAGCAACGCTGATGGAAAATACAGAATTGTATATCGAGTCCACAATCCGGCAAGACTGAACAATTGCATTCAAACCGCTTCTACGACAACGTTGTAAGTAACATCACTCTAGGTCCTCTAAGGTTCACGTAGTGCTGTCGTTTGTATGTATTGATATTTACCATCTTCGCCATTTCTTGTCAGTGCTTGAACTGACATTACCAATCCAGGAAAAAAAAATGCGAAACCCGGAGTGCCGAAAAACCTTCATTGTGATAATTGTGTTTTCAGTCGATCGCTGCTCATTTAACCTACTGTTGCCAGCCAACAGATTTATTGACTGTGGCCGACTTTGCTCTTTGGATACTCCTGTTAACAGACGTGATTTTTAAGGTGCGACACTTTGTACGGCGGAACTTAGCGTATTGATGAAGACTTGATTGTTTTCATTCGAACTAAACAACGTGAGCGTTGCTTCATAGCCGCTCCGACATTCTGTTGTTTGTCAGCGCCTAGACGCAAGCAGCCCATAAATTAAGCTGGCTAAGCACCCTCCCCTCCCCCCTCCCAGGTATTAACGCAGCTGCCTAAGAGGGGCGCTTTCTATCCTAAATTTTATTCGTGCAATAGGACTTATTTTGCACTTAGCTCTTCCGATCCATTTACTGCTACTTTGCGACCCTCCTCTGTCTGTTGTTTACCTTTGAATGCATCTACTCTATTCCTGTCCGCTTTGTGCATTTGAAGGCCAACACTTCCTTCTTTAGCAACGCATCCCTAGGCTGGGAAAGAAAGTATGTCGTATGCGATTTTTTGTCATTCTTCTTTATTTTTAGAAAAGCGGTAAGAAGCAGCGTTCTGCTGTTCCCATCTCTGTACGCGTCGTTAGAACCTATAGATCTGAACGCTGCGAACGAATATATGTAGCATTGCGGACAAGAAAATTAAGTGAAATCTAATTTATTTATGGTCATGCCGTTCAATCTCGAAACCCACAGAGCATTTTGCTTTCCAATTTATCGATGGAGTATCCGGTTGAGTGTAGCTGTCGGACAGCGCATAAACGAAACAACCCCGACAATGTTGCGTCTGCATGTCATGTTTGTACATTAGCGATATTTACAAATGCCTCAAACTTCATCTAGGCTAGTGAGCTCTAACGCGACAGAACAAACAAAACCAGCTAGCGGATCTTTCGCTGTATACGCAAACGGCACTCGACTATGTTTTCTAGCCTGAGTGTTAGGTTTGAGGTAAAACATGCAGTAACGATTACCCTTATTCCGGGCGTCATTATCGTGAGTCTGTAATACAGCAATTTTTCGTGATCCGAATGACGTTACTTAACATATGCTCTGACAAGTGCTAAATAATGTCATCGGGCACGTTAAAACATGCTGTATTCGACGTGGAGGTTCCGCTTTGCTATGTACTGCCTACAGCCTCACATATTAAACAATGTGAACAGCAATAACCTGCGAAACATGTTCTTTTGTCTAGCTCCGTTATATCGAACGTGCTTGTCTAATCGAAGAAACAAGAATAAACTTCGCAAGTCTCTGATATCGGTTGAGATAATCGGGACGTTGAATGCTGACAGAAAGCCTTTGGCAACGCGCTGAATGTGGTACGTTCTCGCGTTTCTTATTTTGTTAGCTTCTACGAGGTGTTTTGTCTTATTTCCTTTTTACACTTTTTACACTTTTTTACAAACACACAGTTTAATCGTGGATCGTTCCAAATGGGCCTGTTTAAGGTGCTGTTTCTTTATGGATGTAGCCATCATTTTTTAGGAGCAAGAGTGGCGAAGTATAAACCTTAGATGCACCTTTTGTTTCTTTGTTGGAGGAAGCCAGTGCACCTTTAAGCAATTCAGTGACGAACTACTGCGAGATGTTGTTCGAAATCTGCAAGCAACCACAACTTTCAGGCACGTTTAGCGAGTTATGACGTAAAGACATGCAGCAGCACAAGTTAGCCGATTCAGCATTTGAGACCGACGCTGCGTCTGAAGCGGTCTTACATGATGAGCCGGCGCTTGAGGCACAATATGTTGCAAAATATTATCTACCTAACAAGATATTATAGTGCGTTTGCACTGTAAAAACAGCGTAGTGACTTAGTTATAGACCAGAATCGTTATAGGCTGTTTTAACGCACTACCATGGTCGATATTCGCAAAGCTTGTATTACAAAACAGAGTTCCTTTATTGGCTGGCGCTCTGGCACTCTTTACCCATGCTAGCGATAACCGTGATAACAAGACAGTCACCGGATCGATGGCCAATCATAGATGTCATTTACCATAAGAGAGGTTTTGTGAATGCGTACCCAGATCACTGTATTCTGTTTTTCTTTTTTTTTTTCATACGATCATATCGTTGTCGGGTACCGCATTTCTTAAGCAGCAGCTTCGTAGGGCATATTTACGAAGTATTTTGGCATTGCGTCGTGAGGCTTCGGCGCGTCTGTTCCACGACGTCCCGTTACCGCGAAGTTATCAAGGACCGAAACGCGTACCGTGAGGTTAGCCTCTTTAATTGGCCACCGCATCAAACTCATTTCGGCTCCATGGGATTGCGGCGCGGCCACCACGTAATGTCAAATAGACGAGGCGACTCCGGGCGTCGTCAGATCGCGAATACGCCGGGAAGACATTGCAGCCTTACTGCGCTGCAGTGCTTAAAGCGCAGAAAACGATGATTTGGCATAGCTTTCATCATATAGTCCGGAGAAAACTGCACTTATCACCCATTTACACCCTTAAAAGGAAGGGAAATTCCACGGAAAAGAGAAGGTTGGCCACTTTCTTTCAACTGCTGAAAGTTATAGCTACGAATGGCCTCCCAGTCCATTTAGTCCATCTTTGTACACTATATCCCGTAGGAAACATATATATATTAACCAGTGCTGCCATTCTGTCTTGTTGGTGTGACATATAATAATGTTTCTAAGGAAGAGAGAGAGAATATAAAAAAAAAGGAAAGTAAGAGCCAGGGAGTAGGAGGAAGAAGGAAATGGGAAGGGGGAATAGAAAGATCGGAGAGTTATAATTGTCTCAACCCATGTACGGGTGCACGTACCCGCATACTACTGCGACCCCACAAGGCCTGGGGCGCTATAACGCAAATCTGTTCCAAACTTTTCTATTAGAGTTCTGCAATAAGCCCTCCGCGATTGGTCAGAAACCTTTTTGAACCACCCCCACTTCGCCTGTCTTTCATGTGACGTCACGAAAACCGCGATAGCTCCTAATCTGATATGACGTGTACACACTGATTATGCATGATTCGACCGCACAAAAGAAAAAAAATTATTTCTGATTCGACACCGTTTCGCCATTAACCCTCTGCCACTGGTCAAAAGGTTTCAGCTGCACCCACATCACCTGCCTGCCACTCGACGTCACAAAACCGCGAAATTTCATTGCGTCAAAGTGACGTGTACGCGTTAAAGATGCATTAATATGCCGAAGAAAACCGGATTTTTTTCTAAATAGCCGGAGACTGCCCCGTTCCGAAAGGAATAGAAGATGGCTGCCGCTCAGCGCTCAGGCACTGGCTACTCGCACCTGCTGCAGAGCATGGGTTTGTTTGCGTATAATAAAACATTTTGCGTAGCCGTATAACGTTATCGAGCCATTTCGGCATGCATACGACATCGCTGTGCCAACGGTTTCTTACTGACGATATGTTTCAGCGGCAATTTTAACTGTCCGTTGCACGCCACCGCGATATTAGACCTAAGTAAGGGAAAGCGGACCAATCGCAAACGGCGGCACCACCCTCTTCCGGTTATCTATTTTAGTGCGCTGGCTCGGCCCCATCGAATCCCTCTCCACTTTAGCGTGCTCCTCTTCTCTTGTCAGCCAATCAGATGAGAAAAACCGCTCAATGAATGCAATTTTATTCGTTTTGAAAGCGAACAAAAGTGACCTCTTATAAACGAGGAGACTGTTTGATTGGGCTGTTCAGGCAACGCTGCGGGTCACCTCCCGATGCTTGCATCGGCGGGTGCGTAAGTTTGACGTCAGGAAATCGGAATAAAACATTGGAATAGTCTTGCGTTATAGGGCCCCTGATTGTCATATGATGCGAAGAAAATATTTGCAAAAGGATCGAAAGTTGGGCGAGTTGGTACGATAACATGATCTTGGATTGTAGCGCGAAGTGAAAGGAGCAGACAGACAGAAGTGAGACAGAAAGGAGCAGACAGGATTTGGCAGGGCAGACAGTAAATATTTGGCTGCTCCGCAGTGCGGTATGAGCTCAAATTTTTGTTTTCTCAACCACACTGACACTTTTATTTCTCTGCACGTACTCTCACAATGGATGTAAAAGATTTATTGCAATACATTTCACACTCTTTCTGAAAGTGTACCGACCACTTTGTTTCAGTCTCCCCCCCCCCCCAAAAAAAAAAAATCTAGCGAGAACACTATGGGCTTTTAAAGGTTGACACATATTCTGAGAAACAACAGCGAGTGTAAGGAAACTGTAACTGAGTTTTCTTATGAGTAAAGTGCAGGGCCCTCGTTTACGGTTACTGAAATGTTCAGGGCGGCAGACAAAAGCTGAGATAGAAGGTTTTATAGGGTCGGCGTACCATTTAGAAAACGACAGGGCGTGAAAGTGCACTCAAGGGGAAATGAAAATCAAACGGTACAGTTCTGAAGCTTAGTAAAAAAAAGAAGTAAGAATGTTTGATGCTGGATGAGAAATAAGTGTGCCTTGTTCTTTCCGGTACAATGATAAGCGGATTGTACACAGAACGTTAAATCAACCACATTAATATGGTGCCACAACATCGACCGCAATCAGCCCATTTTTCTGTTATGGTTTGAGTTTCTTCGTTACGTTTCCATTTGACGCAGAAGTTACAGTCACAGACAGAGAGTATGAAGCATATGGAAAATTAATCCCGAAATAAAGGTGTCAATGACGTAAATAAAAAACAAAGCAATAGCGCAATGCGACAGAAAGAAAAACATGTATCGTTTCTTGTTGCTCAAGAAAAGATGGAGTGCAGCGTAAGAAAGGATGAACGAATGACGATCTGGTGAAAAGTAACAACTGCTTTATTTCTGTCGAAGCCCTCTGTTTGAACATACGTTTATACATGCGCCAGTGAGGAAATAGAAAATCATTATGGTGCGAATAGCAGCAACGGAATAAGCAATAAGAAATGTGAAACAAAGTGGGTGCGTTCCCTTGCAACATTCGCTGCCAAACAATCATCGTCCGTTTGGCGTGCCCCATTTAGTCGAGCGAAACGAGCAAACTATTCCAGAAGCTTGCCTTATAAAGCTGATTTGGACTTAAAGTGGATTTAAAGTATTACACAATCTGGAGCCGGCATCATTATAGTGCCAACAGTCCTTGCGTAATTGTGTTCCACCCTTGTTTCATTAGCCATTTGTCATTAGAGTGTTTTAAGTGAGCGCCGCTTACGGGGGCTCAGGCACTGGGAGAGATCTGCCTCCATGTCACATTTTTCACGTTCCGTTCAGTCAGCTCGACGGCGGGGCTGCGTGCCGCTCCCAGCACGAGCGTCGTGCGCATGCGCGCCAGCGTTGCCGCTCAGCGGCCGTGTGCAACATGCCAGGGCGCACGGATGCGAGAGGAGTGGATCGTTACACGGCGAGCGTTCTGTAGACTCGAGCGGTGCCTACGTATACCGTCGCACGGATTGACCCCTGCCAGGGTTAGAAAATGTTCTTACGTAACTTCCATTCGGGGTGCTTTTGATTATTTAGCTGCCATACCTACTGATCACTTCACGTACATTGTACCGAACTCTACTTCTCGTGTTACAGTGCTTTAGACTTCGTCGCATTTCTGGGCTTCAACGTGGTTATCAGTGAGAAGTGTTTCGAGCGTTGTAATGGGATGTTCTCTATGTTGGATTAGTAAGAATAGTACGTATGATTGTATGTCTGTGCTCCTTTCTTTCTTTATCTCTACTTTGTTATCACTTTACCTTTCTCCTCCCCTCTTTCTCCAGCGTAGGGTAGCAAACCGGATCTTCCCCCCTGGTTAACCTCCCTGCCTTTCCCCTTCCTTCCCTCCCTCCCTCCCTCCCTCCCTCTCTCTCTCTCTCTCTCTCTCTCTGTTGGCCAAGCCCTGTAGTGATATTGTGTTGGTTACCTTTCTACATTCCTTCTAGACAGACTGGTAGATAAACGAAAGAAAGAAAACGTTTTGCGCGTTGCGTTCTCAGGAACAATATAACTGAGAGAAAGAAACTATTTTTACTGTGAAGTACGTTGTACAAATTTGTTCAGGCGGTTTGAGTGTGCATGCATGTGTCATAGGAACGGTCAGCGCTCAAAAAGCCACAGTACGTTAATAATTCTAAGCTGGATTACCGCGAGAGAGAACCGAATACAATGACACATCTCTCTATATCGGTTATTATCACTTCATGTCTAACAAAAAAACAATGAGCTTTAACATTGGCCGGTGTTCCAACAGCGTGTACGATTAGTTCAGAAGAAGCGTGTGTGATCTCAGGAGGCGTTCGATTGCAAAAAAAGATGGCCGAGTAGTTCAGGATTTAAAATTTTACGTCCGGCAGAGAGTATTTGCCTCAACAGCTAATAAATTACTAAGAGTTTTTGGCATTCCAGGCAAGCCTCTCCAGCATTCATTAAAGTCTCCTCTCTCTCCTGACAGTCTCTTCTTAAAATCTCCAAGTTCAAATCCCTGTCATCTTTGTTTTCCCCTTTCCCATTCCCCCGGTGCAGGGTAGCCAACCGGACGTTATTCTGGTTAACCTCCCTGCCTTCTGCTTTTCTCTTCCCCCCCTCCTGACACTAAAGGATATTGTAAACACCGACGTCAACGGTACTATTATTCTACGCAGAGCTGCGGTAAGCACACGGGTTATGGAAAAAGAACATTCGGATAGAGAAAATCAGGATAGAGAAAATCAGGCATCTCAATAAAATGTCCTTACATGGTCCCTTTTTTAAGTACCTCCAGATATTATAAACGAGCATTATCTTTAGGCTGCCGCTAGAGCACGTGTGTGTGTGCGTGTGTGTGCGTGTGTGTGTGTGTGTGTGTGTGTGTGTGCGTGTGTGTGTGTGCGTGTGTGTGCGTGTGTGTGTGTGTGTTTGTGTGTGTGCGTGTGTGCGTGTGCGTGTGTGTGTGTGTGCGCGTGTGTCTGTGCTCGTGTGCAGGCGTGCGTGGGTGTGTGCATGCATGTACGTGCGTGTGTGTGCGTGTGTGCGTGTGCGTGTGTGTGTGTGTTTGTGCGTGTGTGTGTGCGTGTGTCTGTGCTCGTGTGCAGGCGTGCGTGGGTGTGTGCATGCATGTACGTGCGTGTGTGCGTGAGTGTGTCCGTGTATGTGTGCGTGCGTGTGAGTGCACATGCGTGTGTGTAATGTGTTTACGCATGTGTGTATGCGTTTGAGTGCGTGTGCACGTTTGTGTGCGTGTGCTTGCGTGTGTGTACCTGTGTGTGCGCGTGAGAGAGAGAGAAAGCGAGAGATATGTCTTCGTATATAGAAATTATGTACTCAATGCGGCCCAAATTGACGCCGAAATTGACATCTTTAAATCAACTAGTACAAAAGGAATTCAGCGAGATATAGTTTGTTACCTCACTGATCGCATGCGCTGCTGAATTTTTTATATCTGTAGCTAGAGCAACCCAGTTTACGCCACTATGAACTCATTTCTCCTTCTTCCCATCTGTTAAACCCATTCCCCAGCTCAGACTGGCCAACCAATCTATGCCTGTTTAACCGCCATCCCTTATACCGTCTCTCTCTTTCTTGGGACGCTTTAAATGTGAGCCATGCAGATGCCGTTGCCTTCAGATCTGCTATTGCTTTTCTGCATGGCGTGCCTTGGACGTATTGGTAGTTGTTAAATTTTCTAAGCAAATAAATTTATGCTATTTCAAGGGCCCGCTTTTCGCAATTTACTTTCGCACCATTGGAAGGCGTCTATCTTAAATGCATTCACTCAGTTTATAGCTCATCAACCAGCACCTGGAGTAGCATGTCAGGCGAACAGCCAGGCTAACATCTCCAGCATACCATTAAAGCTTATTTCTCTCTTTCCCTCTCAGCGACCGATTTCTTTTTCGCGAATGTTAATCAGCGCACGGGCATTTTTGTGTGATTTGATTGCTTGTTACTTATGGGTGCGTCGCTCAGTCGTTCCTATGAGGGTTTAAAACGGTTAGCGTAACAAAACGAACGAATTTTTCATTAATGAGGCTTTGATTCGTCGTCATTTTATGTACGGCACGCTGCTGTTCAGTTTTTCGTGTCCAAGTTCTGCAATCTGCCATTCTCTTTTGATAGCGCCGACGCCGTCAGGATGGGGCTTCCCTAAAAAAAAAGAACACAGCGCTTCTAATTAGTGGAGGAAACACTGCAACGCGCAGTTCTTAAAAGATAGTCCCGAACCCCTCGTGATGAGCACCTATTGCGGCGCTGTTTCAGGTAGAATGTGTCATTGTGCTCACTACTCCTGGATCCTATGCGCGTCTTTTTGCCGTCCTTCGTTCTCGAGATTGTCGGGGTTGTTGGTGTATGTATGACTTCGCGTGTCTGCACCTCCTCCCTCTCCACACGCATGCATACACTCAGCTTAGTGGGCGCCTTTTATCGACCCTGCGCAGTGCGTCATTAGTTTGGACCGGCGCCAAGACTCGTCTTACTGGAACCACGAACCGTTGATAACTATATTTCCAAAGCAGGCGTCGGCCCAAGCCACCGAGTACGAGACGCATAATGCTGAGCAGAAAAAAAACAAAAAAACAAAGCAAAAAAAAAACCAACGCCGCTTGGTTGTTGTGTTAGTGTTCCATCTTGCCGGCGATTGTAGGCCGACTTTAGGAGCCTCCCATCTGATCTAGTAACCCTCCGAAAACTTTTCCGTCTGAGTACTCGCGTAAACAAGCGTACAAATAATTATTTGCGTTGTCGAAAGCTTTGCTATTGTAATAGTGCAGGGCTTGTCAACGCAGAAGTCATGTCTCTAATAGTAACGAAAGAAGCAATCAACAGTAACATGATTGCTAATTTTTCTTTCTTTCTTTCTCTTTCGCTATCTCTCTTTTATTTATTTGTGATCATTTTCGCTTGTACGTGGGTTCTGGACTATAATCTAATTATCCCAAAATGACAGAAACGATAACAATTGTTTAAATGACACAAGACGGACGTTATCTCGCGCAGACACTCGGTCCCGTGATCACAAAAGTTTTCATACGCAAATACTACGCTCAAAAGGTCATAGCTTTGGCGACCGTCTCGCTATTAGGTCGATCGCTATTGTGAGTGATAAGCGCCCATGGTCAGGAAACTGTCCTACGTAAAAGGAGTTTTGTGGATACGCGTGTCATAATTATCGAGTATTTCGACAATTATTATTTAGAAGACTAGCGCGAAATAGGAGGGACAAAGACAGAGAAGATGACAGGACGAGCGCTAAACATTTGTCCCTGCTATTTTGCACTAGTTTATTAAATAATTATGACACACCAACTAGCCCAGCTTTCTGCCTTGATCGCCTCGACAATTAAGCACACAACAAGCGTACGCACAACAAAGGAACACCCCAGAAGCAGCCTGTCACTAGCCATCTCTTCCCTACAGTTTCTCGGTCAAGAGAGCGCGGCTGCCTTAATACCTAGAAATCCATTCGCTTGGTCGTTATGTTTTTTTGACACCAAGAGATGTTGAAGCGATGCGCAAGGCGTTTTACCTGACATCCGTCAGCGTGTAAAAGAATAAGCAGCGTAGTCTGCCACTGGACGAGTTCGAAACGTTTTCGGCGTCATCAACGCCTCCTTAGGTATTTCTTTGCTTTTATAGAAGGGTCTCTGAAATGATACGTGTTGTACCCAAGATAATATTTTCCACATAAAAAGCCTCTCACGTGAACAGCTTTCTCGCGATATTTCTGTGGCTGCGCGCTATGATGAATACTCTACAAGTGATGATAAACGTTACCTTGAACTCGAGTAGTTGTGTTCTTCCCCAACTCAAAATCCGTACAAATCTGTCTGCATACCTCCTCCATGGCACAACGTCGTCCTGTGACGCGAGTGTAGTCTACACACGGCTGGTTCGAGAAAAAAAAACGTGTTCCTCTGTCTCTTTGCAACCCTTTCTTTCTCGCGACGATGGTATAGCCTCGCGGTGAACTTTAGCTGCAGCGCTGGCGTTTCTGTACAGCGTGCGCTCGTTGCAGCGCACTGACTTGCAGCGCGCAAAGGCGAGAGCTGGCTCGCTAGCGTCCATGAGGCGGGGAGTGGGGGCTACAACCATGACAAGCCACACCGTGGCAGGTGTGTCCGATGACCGGGCGTGTTTCTCTCACGTGGCAGAAGATGTCACGGCACCTAAATTCTTTCCTAAAGGACACAAGCACAAGTTCAATCCTTCGCTCGCCCTATCCCTCGACGTATTGTGAGCCCTTTGTCGATTTCTTTCTCTCCTCTCCCGTTCCTACCAGCAGCCCGACAGCTATTCCGCGTGGCCGGGCATATATATATATATATATTTTTTGATAGACTATTTACTGCAATCATTTCCGGGCACTAGCGCACAAATTAACGCGTATGCAGACAGCCGCTTCAGCAGATGGTCCGCAATTTCAGACAGAAACGGACCGTATCTTTGAAGAATCGTCTATCTTCATTGCCTTCTCCCTTTCATTATATTTATTTTTTTGAAAGACAAACATATTATTGTGCTCAAATACACTATTAAATAAATATGTGCAACAGCGTGCAGAATGCATTCCAGATGACATCGCACGCCTTAGTGACATCACTCACGCATTTCAGGTACAGGGTGAATGGCGGGGGAGAACACACGCGGAGAAACGTCTCTTTCAACGGCACGATCGTGAAACCTTTAAAATTCGTTTATAAATAACAGTATTTGCAGAAGACGTTAAAAGTCACCCGACAGCGTTCACAAATACCACCTCGAGCACATTATAGTGCGCTGGCGCTCAAGCATCCTAATCGTTTGAGGGTTCCTTCGCTACATACGTAAGGCTCTCAAAGATCACCGCGCGACAGGCGACTAAAGTTTAACGCTCTCGACGGCGATAAATGTTCATCTTCCAGTATTGATGATAGCAAGAAGTGCTCTTCATTTAAATGTTAAGGGCTTGAGTTTTTTTTTTTTTAATTAACAGTGTGCGTGACAACTCTGGGACAGTTCCGTGACAGTTCCGGTTGCACTTTCTCCATCGCTGACACTGGCCCTTTATTTTCGTTCTGGCATCCTTCAACCGCGACGTTAGCCCTTGCACCATAATTGCAGTCCTCTGGCACCGTCTGATCGCGCCACCTGCATCCTCGCACTGTAGTGACGGCCTTGAACCGTCGCTGAATCATTCCACCATCGTTAGCAGATAGTTGCGCCCGGCCGCGCAGCACACGCGACTCTCTCGCGATCGTCAAATAATTTGTAAGCAACGTATGCCTGTCCTTGTCCTTTTTGCCCACGCTGTCGTCAGTTTTTCCCTACGCCCCTCTGCCGGATAACCAGGAAATGGCTGTTGTCACTACTGCAGAGAGGCATCATGGTGCATCCCACAGCTAAAAGAATGAAACAAAAATTGCCAAAGAATGAAATAGGGGAAATGACGATGAAATATTTTTCCCATTTATACATATATATATATATATATATATATATATATATATATATATATATATATATATATATATATATATATATATATATATATATATATATATATATATATATATATATATAAATCCTACTAAACTGTCGTTCTGTATCGCGAGTACTCCAGTTGGATAAGCATTAAAGTGTATTCGCGAAAACTTGTTGCCAAAAATGTTTTCCATATATTGTAGCGACAAATATGAAACAAACAAATCTAAAGAAACAAATTCTTCGGATTAAACCGTCCTGCTCCAAATTGTGCCAAATCCTGCGCGCTCTCCGAGCAATAAGAAAAGTCGGCAGAAAGGAGAAAGTATGATTGCTTCGGAAGTTTACTGATTTTCTTACTCATCCGATAGACTCACGGCGCGTGCCCCGCAACTCAGTAATAGCGCGCGCGCTTAGCATCGGCGACGAACGTCGGACCGCCGACCGTAAAAAAAAGAGCGACGAGAGCCAAAGAAACGCCGTCCACTTTAATATAACTCCTTCTCGTGATACACGTTGCCGCGACGTTCTTCGGAGAAACGTCGGCGAAATAATCGAAAAGTCCTTCATTTTTCTCGACAGGGGCCGTCTCATTCTCAGATGTGGTCGATGATTGCACCTTACGTTCATCCGGGACACTGGCCCAAATCGCATTCCGTAAATAACCCTCGTGCTCGCACGCGTGCAACCGAGCGATGCAAGCGTGCATGAACGCGATGCAAGCGTGCGCGTTCTTCGTCGTTTGCGCGCAACCTGCGCTCGCGACCAGCGTGGCATGTTCAGCTGCCATTAAACGCGCCTCTCTCCCCCATTCGACGCGCGCCGCACAGCCAGTTTATTTTGGCGCAAGCAAAGATAGCGCTTTTCGTCTTTTTTTTTTGCAATCAGCGATAACATAAAGATTATATGATCCACTGCGCGCAGTCCCGCTTCTCTCTTTCTTTGTTTTTTGTTGGTACGCTTTATCCTGTATACTTCCGTTCTTTCACTATCGAAATTTATCTTAAAAGGGCTCTTAGTGTCTGCTTCGATGGTGAACTTAATTACGATCATCTTATCGCAGGTCGATCAAAGCGCTCGCGACATTGCAGCCTGCATCCGTTGGCAAGGTAACAAGGGGAGACAGCCGTGCGTAATCGAGTGTGTGCATACGATAGTCATGAGCATACAATCTGAACAATCTGTTCGCTCAGTTTAGAGCGCCAGAAGCGCAAGTTGTCAGTGACACTAGTTTCGTGAGGTGTACTCGTGAATGATGCGCTACATCGTGGTTGAGCGAATAACATGACAATAAACGAGAGTGAACCTAGAAAGTAAGAGTAAGGTACGGTTGTGTTCTTCTCTCTGACTGTTATGTTATGGCCATGTAACGAAGAAAAGTTTCATGCTGCCTCATGCTTACCCCTGTTTCGATATACATGGCTCACCTTTCAAGTTTTCATTCTTACATGTTGAGAAACGCAATGCACTGCAGTCTTTCGACGATCTTCCATGAATGAGCTTTTATTGCGATATCAAGTATATGGACACTCCAAGCGAATTTTTGCCGTCGCCGTGAGGTTGCGCATATATTTAGGTATATTTATACTATATGCCATGCCATGCTATATTATGTGTGGTCTATGCGAGTTATATCGCCAAAGCATTCTACCACGAAAGTTGATCCTAACATGCCTTCCATTCTTGACAAAATTATTCCTCAGAATTTTTATAATGGGAGCCCAGAAACGAATGTCCTGAAACAAAACACTAACAGCGCATGCCTTTCATCTTAAATATTCTCACACATAAATATTAAAAGTGAGCAACATTAACAGCGCTTAAACCTGAAATTAATGTAACATTATTGGTGTTGCTCTGCATCGGCCCAGAAAAGGGGTTCGAAACATACCCGATACAGAAAAGTGGTGGTAAGAGAGAGCAAATGATAAAGGAAAGGTAGGGAGATTAACCAGGACTGAGCCTGGTTCGCTACCCTATACTGGGGAAAGGAAAAGGGGACGGAAACAATAAAAGAACAAGAGAAAGTCTATTGGGGATATCGTTCGGTCACTCAGTCCGGATCACAGACACTGACTCAATCCAGTAGCTTTCAAATATCGCAGCAGCGCTTTTGTGGCCTTTTGTAGCTACGATATGCGAGGCCATGGTCTCAAGATCTTGTTCAAGGTGAACGGTATTCTATCTAGCTGATTGAGAGCTGTGCAGAGGTCATGTCTTTCGTTTTCAAAAGATGGGCAGTAGTACAGTAGATGTTCTATATAGTTTCCTCGACACCTCAGGCATTGCAGTCGGCGCTATCAGCCATTCCAATCAAAAACGTGCATGCATTGGTGAATGCGACGCCGAAGCGTAAGCGGCACAGCATTGATTCCTCATTTCGGGGAAGCCCTGGTAACAGACGCAGTTGCATTGAGGGGTCGAGGGAATGCAATCGATCTTGGGTGAATTCACGCCTGTGCCACTTCTCTAATATCATACGGTGTGCTAGCTTGCTAAGGTGTTGGGCTGCGTCGGTCCGCGATAAAGGTACAGAAACAAGGGTTGCTCCTTTGTGTGCTTTTCTAGCAGCTTTGTCAGCGAGGTCGTTGCCGGAGATACCGCAATGGCCAGGCAGCCACTGAAACACGACGTCATGTCCTTTCGCTATCATACGATGGTGAATTTCTCGTATCTCTGACACTAGTTGTTCACAGAACCCGCGACGAAGAGATGACAGAAGGCATTGTTAGGCCGCCTTCGAATCGCAGAATATTGCCCACCGATTAGCGGGTTGGTTGTTAATGTAATCAACGGCACCTCGGAGGGCAACAAGCTCCGACCCGGTCGATGTTGTCAAGTGAGAAATCTTGTATCGGATGCTAATTGATCGTGATTGTATAACCACTGCGCCGGTGGAGCTGGTCTGAGTGGAAGAGCCATCCGTATATATGTGGACTCGGTCGAAGTAGAAAGTGTTCAAACAATCCAGAGCTGCTTGCTTCATGGCCAAGGTAGGCAGGTCGGTCTTCTTTCTTATCCCTGGAACCGTAAGACGCACTTGAGGTTGTTTTAAACACCACAAAGCTGAGGTTGAACGAGCTGAGGGTGTGAAGCCCGATGGTAGATAGACATGATGGATGCTGACCACGTTGGAGAAGGACGCCTGTGGTCCTCGTTCTGGCAGGCAGGCAAGAGAGCTTGATTGAAACATGCGTGAAACATGACGAACATGGGCCCTAAGCGTGTCGGTGCTAATGTAAGTCGTGATCGGATGGTCTTGAGCCATTATAATGGTTCCTACTGTTGAGGCGCTCCACGGAAGGCCTAGGCAAACACGTAGTGCCTGTGCTTGCACGCTCTGAAGTTCTCGAAGATTTGACTTGCCTGTTTTAGCAAGCACAGGAGAACTATAACGCAGCAATCCGATAAAAAGTGCTCGATATAACTGTAGCATGGAGCCCACTGACGATCCCCATGTTTTCCCGGCGATGAACTTGAAGACGTGAACAATAGATGTGAGCTTCTTCTTCAAATGGGCAACGTGAGGGCTCCAAGAGAGGTCCCAGTCCACAATGACACCCAAAAACCGATGATTTCTCTTGTAGCAGATAGGCTGGCCATTGATGCATACTGGATAACGAGACATGGCTTTTCGTGTAAAAGCGACTAACGCACATTCTTCTGTTGAGATGGTAAGGCCTTGCGTGTGAAGATAGTGAGATGCCTGTGTTGCTGCTTTCTATAGCCTTGCGCGAACCTGCAGGCGAGTGACCGCTGAAGACCAGATTCAGATGTCGTCGGCGTAGATTGAGACACTCACTGTTTCCGGTAGGGATTCGGCCAGCCCAAGAAGCGCGAAGTTGAAAAGAATAGGGCTTAGAAAACCACCTTGGGGAAATCCTCGCCATATGTAGTGGTTGGTAGTCGGACCATCTTCCGTACGTATGAACAAGGACCTTTGCGTCAAGTAGTTTCGGATCCATCGATATACTCGCCCTCCTAGTTCAATTGTCAAAAGTGCGTCTAGAATTGATTGATGGGAAACGTTGTCGTAAGCGCCTTTCACGTCCAGAAAGAGCGCTACTGACAATCGTTTCCAGGATCAAAGATGGAAATGTTTTTGCGAGACACTAGACCCCCGCAAGTCATTGTCCCGTGTGTGGCGTACCCTAAGGGGTCTTTGCTCAAGACCCCAGCAACGACACCCTTTTAACGCCCTTGCTCTCTATCAAAACCGCCGTGAGATAGACATTGCAGAGGAATTTTCCGCGAAAATCGTCGGCGGCACAGTTTTAGTACCTGACATGGCTTTAAGCGACATCCCCGGTCCACAAGATACAAGCATGGAGACTCCATTCTCTATGGAAGAGTTAGAAGCTGCTATGGCGCTCTGTAGGTGTTCGTCTTCACCAGGGCCCGATGGCATAACATATACTACTTTGCGCCACCTAGGTCGAGAAGCACGAAGAGAACTCCTCAGCCTTTTTAAAGTTCATGGCAATATGGTGTCGTCCCACAGGAATGGAAACGCAGCCGCCTGGTACCTCTACTAAAAGCAGGAAAGTCGCCGCTCGAACTGGCATCGTATCGGCCTATAGCACTTGCCAGCTGCGTCGGGAAGCTCATGGAACGCATGATCCTCATGCGTCTCGAATGGTACCTGGAACACAACAAAATTTACCCTGATTCTATGGCGGGATTTCGACGAGGCTGTTTATTGATTGACAGTGTCATCGATCTAGTGTCACCTGTAGAACAGAAAAAAAAAGGTGGTGGTGAAGTCGCTAAGAAGGACGTTGGCTTTAATTAATAATCATAAATGAAATTATCCAATGGCTGGATTCAAACAGAGGGCCCCTAAGAGAACAGCTTCATTTTACTTATCTTACGTTGGCTTCAATTCATACTGCCACTACAGCTACGAGTCTTACACTTCGTGTAATATTTTAACATGTTGCTATCGCATTCATTGCTTCGCCCTGATCGCGCAACTGCGATATTTTTGTTGTTGCCTGAAATGTGCTTCGTTTGCGTCACTTCCCGCTTTTCTTGCGTCACTCGTCTCGTGTTACTTAACGATCAGAGCGCATTGAAAAGGGGCGATTTGTTTCGTGTTCCGTATATTCAGAGCCAAAAATAAGTTAAAAGCTAAACTCAATGCCCCCGATTGCTTTGCTTTCGTTATCCCCTGTATAATGCTTTGTAAAGCAATAAACTTTCTGTTGCCCGTCAGCGCTCGTGTCATCCTATCCTTGTCCCTCGTCTGTGTCGCGCTGCACATATAAGTAAAAATAACCTGCCACCTCGTCCAATTTCCGGTGTTAACCGCTATACGCTTTAGGCTTTCCTTTTTGCGTATTGCATGAAAGTGGAGGCGAAACTGCGGGGGTTATATCCGGGAAAGAAAAAAAGAAGGAAATGCTTCCTTTCATATCGTATACGTCAAATATAAGATTTCACTATTTAAAACTGATGGTAGCGCTAAAAAGGACGGACACGTGATGAAAAGACGACGCGACGACGAGGAAAAGCGTTTGCTCGTCGTCGTGTCGTCTTTTCATCGTGTGTCCGTCCTATTTAGCGCTACCATCAGTTTTAAAGAATGCATCACCAACTAGGCAAGCACCAAGTTTTATTGAAGATTTCACGGCTACACAATTTCAGAACCAAACTGGAGCGCGATAGCTACGACAGCTGGGAGCATTCTCAGGGCATATCGAAATGGTTAGAGTGTAACAGGCTATGCGAGTATCCGAGGGTGGTAATGTGCGCTAAGGGGGGAGTGAAATTTCCGTTACGCGCTTTCACAAGATCTTAGACCAAATTTTTAAAAAAAATTGCGCGTCCTTGTTTGCTTTGTCGTTTGATTGGTGGGTTTTAGCCTACTACCAAAGCCACGCAATTGCTATAGGAAACACTGTAGTGGAAGGCTTCGGATTACTTTTGTCCAGCTGGTGTTTGTCAACGCGCACGAGGCATAGAGTGCTTACCGGGTGGCGCGGCAACCGATGTCGGGCAGGCATCGCAGCCGGCTGTCCCTCACTCCAAGCGCGCCCCTCTCCAGACATGCGGCCTTGGAGTCCCTGCATGGTCTTGAGTTCTATTAAGTACACACAGCGCACTATTGTCGCTTTTATCGCTTGGGTGGAATACCTAACCACCGCCATTTCTTGCTTGCTTGATCCTCAAATTGCCGTCATCTTGCGGATCCACCGCTTCCGCTTTCCGTCGTTCTTCTCACCACGCTTTTTTTACACTTTCCCCGAAATTCAGCGATGGCGTTATAGTCATCATCATCATCAGCCGTCCACTGCAGTACGAACTCCTCTGCCTTCGATGTGTTGTTGCCCATTCCTTGCGTTACCTGATTTCAACTTGCGCTTGCGAATTTCCTCAATTCATCAACCCACCTATAGTTTTCTGCCGTCCTTGACTGTGCTTCCCTTCCTTCGGCACCCGTTCTGTAACTCTTATGGTGCACCGGTTATCTACCCTACGTATTACATGGCTTGCCCAGCTCCATTTATTTTTTCTCTTTAGAGTAT
Organism: Dermacentor albipictus; assembly: GCF_038994185.2. Lineage (NCBI taxonomy): Eukaryota > Metazoa > Arthropoda > Arachnida > Ixodida > Ixodidae > Dermacentor > Dermacentor albipictus. The sequence goes on along the minus strand of NC_091821.1, from coordinate 181,076,100 downwards.
TTATCAGTAAAAAGAAAGAGAGACAATCAAACAAAATTTTCTCACTGAAACGTTACAGTCGCCACAGTCATGCATGATTAGAATGAGGATTTTTTTTTTTTTTTTGCAGTCAGCGCTAAGTGCGAACTTCTCAGCGTTAAGCTCGCCTTTTTCTATAGCGTTTGCGTGCTCGTATAGTATAAATATTGGTATACCTCTAAGTGTAGGTAAATATTCGCTGCTTGTGATCTGCCCGGCGTCTATTTTCCACGGTTTATTTAGCGTACATGCACGCTTGGTCTATACAGGACGGTAGCGTGAACGTTCAAAATACATCCTCAATGTCGGTGAACGTTTTGCACGTGCAGCGATTTAGAGACTAAAATATTGTACAAAGTGCTGTAAAATATGCATATTGCTAATATCGAAGCTATCACCAAAAACTAGTGAACCGTCATGAGAATAGAGGAAAACCTATTTCTAGCCCCACCTACATATTTTTCTTGCGAGAGCATCAAATGACTCATTGAGCGAAAACGCCAGCGTCTGTGGAAGCGAAACGCCAGCCGCATTCGCATTGGCTGCAACACCACGTCGCGTGCGCGGCTCGGCGGAGCAGAGCGGGCGAGGGAGAACGCTTACTGCTGCGATGGCGCGCCAGGTGTTGCGCGAGGGGAGAGGGCGCCGCCGCGACGCCACGTCACCCTCGCTCTCGGAAGCTTGTGTTATCCCCGCGTTCCTTGTCCCCGCAAGCTCTCGCCGGCGTTCTGACTTCGCCTCGATAATCGTTATAACGAAATAATGCATAAAAAACAGAACCAATTCGAAAGCAAAAACGCTGGTGATAGCGGGTTTCGAACCTGCGACCCCACGCTCAGAAGCCCGGTGTCTGAACCACTGAGGTAAGCCAGCGCCTCCTAGGTAGCAGCCCTGTGCACTCTGCTTCATGACATCATGCTACTTCTACCGAAATTTTTCATTGCTAAGCCCAGCGTGACGAAAGCGGTGACGTCAAAATTACGGCGGCTTATACTCGGGAGTGTCACCATTAGATTATATGGCAGTTGGGCAAGGTAGCATGACGCCACGGATCTAAGTGCACCGGCTTTGTGCTATCTTAGAGGCGTTGGCCAAGCGTCTCAACACGCTTGCTTTCCCGCGAAGAGTTCACATCTTGAAGGACCGTTCAGCGGCGTTCAGTTGCACGACATGAATTCTTTCGCATTCAGAACTCATAAGAAACACTTAGGTGCACCCGAATTTTTTTTCTTCATGCTATGAAAGGGCTTGATAAAGTACGATTCGTAGTGTTCACTGATTTGTTGCATAACGTGGTTAGGTTCACTAATTGCTTTCGTTTTCGCCCCGTGAACCGCTTTTGTACTCTGCATAGTAACATTTGCTCTTATACACAAGCATGTACAAATGGGGGACCTCAACTAGCTTCCGTGGCAATTGGCCCAATAACAGCTTTGCGCATATTCTCTATATTCAATAAAAAAGGATAAAGTATTTCGGAAACTCGGTTACAGCTGATTACGCCCATTTCGAACCACCGGAGCTCTGAACGTTATCAATGTATTGTATAAATAACAATATTGATTAACTCGAACTCTACATCAGACGTCCCGAACAATGAGCGCGTGCTCCGACAATCAAAACGCACCTGCTTTCATTGCTCCAACTACACTTGGCGGCAACGACTGCGTCTAAGAAAGGCAACATTTCTTTTCGATCTCTCCTTACAAAGATCACATCCTAACCTTCCTTTTAAATGCAATTCATTAAATCTTGCGCACCTGCACGAACTTTGTGTAACGCTATAGCCTCTCATCGCTGTAGGCTATGAAAAGACAATCGCGTTTTAATATAAGCTTCCAAATTTTGAAAAAAAAAATACATTTTGTGTACGGAAACATTCTTTTTTTCCATCAGTATTCTTGCAAGAAGTAATTTCTTGAAGTTTTATTTCTGAAACGCGATTCTACTTCGCATGTCATGTCATTTCTCGTTCGATTAAAAAAAAAATTAATCGGGACGCAAAGCAGAATTTGGCGTTCTTCAAACAGTTAGTGTGCTGCCACAGTATGTGTAATGCTTTTCTTTAGTGGTCAGTCAATCATTTATGCCTGTCTCTCTTTTTGTGTACTCTCTCTTTATTTTCCTAGCTGCAAAATCGCTTGTAAGCAGTTCGTGACTCACTATGAATGAAATGTCGTTCATGCGCTCGTTCAACGACATCAATATCGCCGGTATATCGAACGAATTTCATTGCAATTATATGGACACTCCAAGCGAATGTTTGCCGTTGGCGTCGCCGTGAGCTTGCGTATGTATTTAGGTATATGTATGCTATATGCCACGCCATGCTATACGAGATCAGGTATACGCTGGTTATACCGCCACACCATTGTACCACTAAAGTTGCGCCTTACCAAGCCTTACATTCTTGACAAAAATTCTTCCTCAGAATTTTTAGAATGGCAGCCTGAAAACCCAGGAAAAAGGTTTAAAACATACCCGATACGGAAAAGTGGGGGTGAAATCGCGAAGAAAGATATTGGCATTAATTAATAGACATAAATGAAATTGTCCTATGGCAGGATTCAAACAAAGGGCCCCTAACACAGCGGCTCGTTTTCACTTAGTCATCTTACGTTTACTTCAATTCATACCGCCACTACGGCTACGAGTCTCACACTTCGTGTATCAGTCTAACATGTTGCTATCGCATTCACTGCTTCGCCCTTATGGCGAAACTGTGATATTTCTTTTATGCAGTCAATGGTTTGTTATAAACGGGTGTCGCGTGCAGTTTGCGGAAACAAGCGGACAAAGAGCAGTCTTTCCCCAGGCGAGGAATCAGCAAAGCGTGCTAAAATTTGGAAGAATAAAAAAAGAAAACATCTGACACTGTGTAAGGGGTTTCTCGGTGGCATCTTTCCCTCGTTCATACAACTGAATCTACTTCCCTTTGCATCAGACCTCCTTTGCTGGCTCCTTGTATATGCAGTTCTTGACACTTACCAGTACGTTTGCCTTACCAGCTTACCTGAACCACGCGCACTGATTATTGAGATAATTTTGACATAATTTGGTGTTTGCAATTTTGACAACATGTATTGTAATATAAGTCATACTGCTGGTGTAGCAGCATTGTTTCACGCTATTAGCCTGTACACTTGAAATTGAGAATGGGAAAAAAAGGACACAAGAAAAAGCGGAGTGATAGCATCAAAAAAAAGGGGGAGACAGAGTTTGGTAGAATTATGGCCATTACGATCAGGGTCGAGAATATATCAGGACAGGGATTCTCTATATTTCGTTGATGGCGACAAGTCGCTGAAAATGAAATTGTTCGAAGTATACCTAAGTGTGTCATGTATGAACAAGGTGATTAAAGGTCACGGGGTGTCAAAGAATAGTTTAAGCTCAAGTGCTTTAGTGGTGCCGCAGAGAGAGAGAGAAAGAGAAAGGGAGAGAGTGAGTGAGTGTGTGTGTGTGTGTGTGTGTGTGTGTGTGTGTGTGTGTGTGTGTGTGTGTGTGTGTGTGTGTGTGTGTGCGTGCGTGCGTGCGTGCGTGCGTGCGTGCGTGCGTGCGTGCGTGCGTGCGTGCCCCACAAGCGTGCGTACAATATGTTTAAAGTCCACATTCTCAGAACCTCATGCGACACCGCCTTCATCGCATTCTACTTCCACGTACAACGTTGATTCGGGAAACCGACCGGATACACGCGATGAATGGGTGAGCCCCAGGAGAAACGCCTTATATGAGACACGAGTGGGGTTACATAACTGTGCAAGGGCCGCACAGCACACGCGACCAAATATATGGACAACATAGCATGCGTTGCGTGTTTTCTACCGGAGTTGACCTCCTCGGGAAATACGCCAGAGTTTGGAGAGTCGCACACATGGAGACGATCGGTGTGGTCGGGGCTCTTTCGGTTCACTGAGCGTGTACGAGGGCATACAGTTTTAGAGCGCATTCGCAGAAGACCGCGTGATGCAGCAAAGGCTGTAAAACCAAAGTATACATTTATCGCGAAATCACTGGTTCCCGCAGTTACATTGCATAATAGTGAAAAATAAGGCCTGAAAATTCTTCTGCTCTCTCTCTCTCTCTCTCTCTCTCTCTCTCTTTTATTTTTATATATTCTTTCCTTTTTTTTCCTAATTTATCGTGCAGATGCCATGACACTTAGATAAGCTCGGCGCTCTACAAACTGCAAACAATTTTGTGCGTTCTTTTTTAAATATTTCTTTTAACCATCAGGAAGGATGCGCGAGTTCTGAGGCGGAACTTGGCCACATACTGAGTGTTTATGGTACCTTGCGCCTACAAAAGGCACGTTGTTGCTGATCTCTATTTCACGTTGCATAGTTGCTTACTTATTATTATTATTATTATTATTATTATTATTATTATTATTATTATTATTATTATTATTATTATTATTATTATTATTATTATTATTATTATTATTATTATTATTATTATTATTATTATTCGTACTATTATGCTTCATACTAGAATTAGAAACGCTTTTGAAGCGTTTCAGTTATGAGGAGGTGTTTTGCCTCACCGGTGATTTCAATAATGACATATTATGCCCAGGCGGAACTGAAGTGTCTGATTAGTTATCTGACCTTCTTGCTTTTGGCCTCGAAAGCATAGTCACCACCTTCACACGTGAAGTTGTGAGTGGCCGAACTACGCATTCTTGCTTAGACCACATCGCCGCATGGGCGCTTAATCACGATCTGCATTCATGCGTGATCACGCAGCGCGTAGCAGACCACTACTTCACTGTCTGTCGTTTCAGCTTTTAGGCGCCTTTTTAACACACCTCACGGTTGGAAAGTAAATAACTCAGATAGACGAACGTTGCGTTGCCTTAGTTGATCAACGCAAATTGGATGAGATGGCTGGCAGGTTTGATTGGTCTTCACTGATTGTTTCCGGCGCGCCTGTGTTGATTTATCAACAATCTTGTTCGCAAATACGCTGTTTTCAAGAAGCCTATACTCGAATTTTTATATCTAAGCAAAGAAGATATCACAACAGGCTGACCGTGGATATCATGAATGCAATCGCCCACCGAGATTTGCAGTGGAAACGGCTTAAGCGAACTCCAAGCAATGCTGAGCTTCCCGCTAGCTACACAATCGCAAGGAATGCAGTCGTCGCTCTTATCCGATGCGCAAAATGACGCTACTTTCAACGTCAGTTTCAATTATCTGTTCGAAACCCGGCGAAGGCCTGGTCACTGATAAACCGCCTACGCGGTAAAGACACTGTTAATTCAAAGCTAGTTGCTGTGTCCACCTGCTGTCTCGTGTCTCTGTGTGTCGAACTGCTGTGCTCGAAGTCGCTTGTTCGACTCCTGGCCGCGGCTGCCGTGTTCCGATGGAAGGCTAGGGCACGAACGCCCGTATACGGAGGTCACTGCGCATGTTATACTAAAGTCTTTCAGCAACGCCAAACAATTAAGACACTAATAACAGGGTGTCGTATCTACGCCAGAGTGTCGTAGATACGTCGCCCTGGCGTTAAAGCTAAGACTGCACAACCAACAGGGCTCAGGCAGTATCACTGCGCTTATTGCAAACGGGTACATATCCCACACCGTACACCATTAATAAAATATATCCAGAGAGGGAGATTAAGATGGACTGCAATGATTGTAATGGCATGATTGGAATCAGACATATGCTGGCGGGGTGTCCCGCGACTCTCCCCAACCTCGTTGAAGAATGGACACAGTGGGAGAAAAGGATTAAAAGCCCATTGTTTCAGGACCAACTAAGGGCAGTCCAGAGGGCCCATGATGTCGCTGAAAGGCTTGGCCTGACAGTGCCAACGTGGGAGCGGCCCGCCTTGGCTTGAGAAGTCGAGCCTCCGGACCTCACGACAATAAAAGTTTGCACACACACACACAATCGCGAAATTTTATTGCGTGCGTCACGGAATGCCATACGAATTTGACAATGCCAACTAAACAGAAAAGTTAGAGAAGAAAACGCATTCAAACCGTGCTGATTTGTATCACAGTGTGTAGTCGCAGTTTGTAGTCAAAAAGAACATTGATCCCATCGCTACATCGTCTTTTCTTATAGCTCGAAGCGCCAGCTTTATAACGCTAAATTGTATCAGACATCCACAGGCAGCCACGAAAACAAGCCGCTCCTAGTCTTGTATATACATACAGAGAGGACACTTCACATCGCCTTAGATCGGAGTCATTATAGCACGGAGATTTAGAAATAGGACCCTCAGGCGGCTTTGCGTATCCAATAACCGAAACTCCGTTGTAAACCTTTTGCGTTTCTTGTAATCTTTTTTTTTTATATCAATGAAATCTTCCACTAAACTGCTATTATATAAAACGTTAATTCGCCCTGTTTTATAATACGCATCTGTAGTTTAGTTCCCCTACAGACAATGTAAGATAAGCTCGCTCAATAACGTTCCACGAAAATCTATCCGTTTCATTTGCCAAAATTACAGCCGTAGTTCCTCACCAACACAGCGTCAACAATCTCTGAACATTGAGCCATTACTTTCGCGTTATCGCATTGAAGCCTTAAAACTTTTCTATGCAATTAATAACTCCACCTCTGGTCTTTCTGGTTTGAACTATATAAAATTTATTAACGCAAGTTGTACCCGTAGCTCCCACGCCTTGAACATAACACCTATTTTAGTTCGTACCAATACATTCAACTACAGTTTTTCTTTTCCACGTGCAACAGAGCTTTGGAATTCCCTACCCCAATTGCTCTCCTTGAGGTCGTGCCAAGCACAGTCAGGCTATCAATGTACGCGGATGACATCTGCATATGGACGTCTGCAGTAATGCGCGAGCGAGAAGTCAGAGAGCCGCCACCCAAACTGCTATCTACCTCCGTAATTGAGGCCTGGAAATTTTCTCCGAGAAATGCACACTAGTGCCATTTACACGCAAACCCATGACAAACTACAGCGTAATGATAAATGGCCAAAGAATACCATATGTTCGACCTTACAAGTTTCTAGGTGTCATACTCGATAGAGACTTGTCATGGAGCCCCCACGCATCATACGTGAAGAAACGGTTGACAGGCATCTGTTCAACTTTTTCACTGGCAAGACTTGGGGAACGTCGTCAAGTGCTATGCTACAACTATACAGGGTGCTTTTTCTCGTCTTTCTGCCGTACAGCTTGCCAGCAATAACCGACACAGGCAAAACGAATCTACGCACAATACAAAGTGTTCAGGCTCAAGCGCTCCGAATCTGTCTAGGCCTGCCTCAGAGTGCATCAACAGTGGCGACTATAGCAATCGCTAGAGACCACCTTGTAAAGACCCACATTGAAATTTAAGCGCTGAGGACCCATATAAGGCATCTTGCCAGGACTCCTCGCCACCATCTAGCCTCCCTACCAGCGGACAGACCACACACCTTTTTTAGCCAAACGATAACCACACATCGTGAATCATTGCCAGCTTGTTTCGCTCCTGCTGCGAGACATTCGATTCCTCCGTGGTGCCTGGCTCAGACAAAGATCAACCTGACAATACCTGGCATCAGGAAAAGAAGCTGATCTATCATCACCAGCCCTCAAACAGCTTCACGTTACTACTTTTGTATGAGAACTACCGTGACTCAACGCTTATATACACTGATGGATCTGTCCTGCCAAACAGCTCCGCTGCGGCAATCGTGATACCAGTGAAAGTTACAATAATTAAATTTAGGACGACTCACGCAACATCATCGACGGCAGCAGAGCTCGCAGCGCTCCTTACCGCCCTTCATTACATCGGTGATGAACCGCCACACAAGTGGACGACATTCTGCGATTCAAAGGCGGCACGGCAGTCTCTACTGTCACCTTTACGAAGCGAACCGCTTGAACAGCTAGCATTTCGGATTACAAAGACGATGCACCATATAAGTGATGCAGGCCATGAAATAACTTTCCAATGGCTTCCAAGTCAGTGAAGGATTATCGGCAATGAACGGGCCGATCAAGCTGCCCGTTAAGCCCATACCGAGGTCCACCCCGTGCCATTACCACTTTCTACAACTGACGCATCACGGAAGCTCCGCCTGCTTGCTCGCCAGTGCACAACGTCACAAGGAAATGAGCCACATTTCAGGAATTCCCGACTATTAGCGGCGAGAATTAGGAGTGGCGCCCTCTCGCGAGTGACGTCACGGCCAGGACGCCGCTCACTCGCCTCGCTCGGCTGCCGCGCGCGCTCGTTGCCTTCGTGTATGCTTGGGGTATGGGTGGCTCGAGCCGTGCTTATTGAACGATATGTCGGCTTCTTTCTGCTGCGATGACTGAACCACAGTTCCTTCTCCTAAAGCGCGTGAGCCAATAAAATTTGCGGCCTGGATATCGCACGCTACGTAGCGTTGAAGAAGTCTACTGGCATTGGAATGGATATATGAGCCGTGTCTGTCCATAAACTTTGCGTAAAAGGAACGCCTGCAAATTCAACACGCGATGTTGTGTATGATGCCTCGCTAAACACTTAACATTCCCTTAGTATTTAGCTATGAGAGACGTTGTATTTTACATAGAAGAAAAATCTTGGTAATTGGCTTCAGCATGTTATCCGTGTTAGAAAGACACTGCCCAGCGAAGCTGTCATCATGATTCTCATTACTTTGGTGTGTTGTTCTATTCAGATATGGCCATTCATTAATGCGTAAAAAAAATAGTTAGGCGCGCATTAATTATGAAAAAGTTTGCTGCTACATTCATCCCCCTCTGAAACAGGCCTCCAAAAAACGAATTGATCATGGCTGCTGACACGACGGCGCGTCATGTAGAGTATTTACGTAGTTATTTCGCAAACACCATAGTAGCAGTCACCTGAGAAAAAAGTTTCGTTGTTAAGATCGAGAGCCAATCAATTGCAAGTGATGAAAAGTTTCATAGTGGCCCTCAGTAGCCTTTATCGACAATATGGCACACCCCTGATCACGTAACGGTAGCAACCGACTGTCGGTATGGCGAGGCACGCTATGTTCGCCAAACCCATCAGTTCACTACAACTTCGAATTGAAACCATAAAGCATTCTTTTACAGCGCCAACTGGAATGGGTAAAGTATTCTTGAGCTACTACAGCGCAGCTTAGATTGCATAGAAAAGGAAAATTCAAGCACCTTACTGTCTAACCATGTCTCGATCCAGCGTTTATTTATACAAACGGATAACTATTCGCTTCGGCGGTACATAAAAGAGAACCTTGCCTAATTGCAGGCTAAATAAAGTTTGCTCCAATCCAATCGCAAACATTCATAGAGAAAGCACCACTGCATATATTTTCACTTGATTTCTGACCCTCCACCGGGGAATTACGATATCTTTAATATGTTCCATACTACTAACGATTGACGCTTCGACTTCTTTCTAGCTGCAGCCATGCAGTCCAACAGGCATATTTCACTAAAAAATTTGGGCCCAGCAGCCTGTGTCAGTTCGCCAAAAAGATTCTTTATGTATATTCCTCAAGCAACAAGCACCAGTAAATTTCTCAAGTGAGTTGAACATGTAGCACGGGAAAGGGAATATATATTGGTACATTCCTATTTGTAGTCTGTAAATAGCTGTAAGCTTTCGTTAACCTTACTTCTAATTTCCGCCGCTTAAAATAAACACGTGAAGAACCGCCTAATGTTGACAAGCCGTTAAAGAAGCAAGTGTTGCTTGTAGAACCTAAACTGTAGTATTAGTTAAGTCCCCGTGTTACTGCCGAGCGTTTCTGTGAAGAAATGCAAAAATTCGATATTATATCATGAACTACTCGTCGTTAGCAAACCTGTTTTAGCGGATTAAAATCAACGTAACTGTTGTAGAAGTCATATATAGCCAGCGTTTGTGACATACTTGTTGCACCGCGGCAGGTATGGTGTCATAACTGGATTCCTATATGCTATGTTTTTGCGATTGTTCATCCGCGCATAAAAAAACCGCAATGGGCTGGTCTGCGCTCCTTCGGTTAGCACTGTAGCGTTGCCTTTGAGAGCTGCATTGTTGTCTAAGAAATAAGCTCTTTGAAGAAATTTTCGCAAACGAAGACGTCGTAAAAATATATTTGAGACGACCACTATAAGTATACAAGCAGAGAGAACGAGGGCGAACAAACGAAAACACCGCAGAAAGCGCCCGGACAACGCCCGAACTGTAGCAGACGACAGGCGCGAGTCCTTGCCCTGACGTCACGCGAGCGGCGCTCGCAGCGCCCCTGTAGTTCGTTCTCGGGGCTAATACTTCCTTGATCCCACATTAAGCCTTCGAGTCCTATCGAAGCTTCGCCGTGGAGACGCCACGCTTTTGTATCGTGTGTGGTTGGGCGTTGCTTCTACCAAAGCCTATGCGTTCCCCGTAGGGATGGCCGACACCGCAACCTGTGACCGCTGCGACCATGAAGAATCGATTGGCCATATTTTGTGCGACTGCCCGCAGTACAGTCCACAAAGGGAATCCCTTCGCCACGAACTCAACCAGCTGGACGACCGACCGCTATGGGAATAAGGAATTCTACACCATCGACAGGACCTAACGTCACAGAAGAAGGTTGTGCAAGTGCTACTGCGCCTCTTGCGATCTGCGGGCCTTTGTGAATGTCTCTAAGTGGAACACCTTTCGTATGTGTGTCTCTGTGGGTGCAATTCTTTTATAATGTTCCTCTCTGTCCTCTTTCTAGCCCCTATCTCCCAACCCTAGTCTAGGGTAGCAAACCGGAGACCATTTGTTTATTTATTTATTGGAACATAGAGAGATAAAAGGTGAGGACAGGTTGCACTACACACTGTACTGAGTCCCGACACATAAACGTAGTTCGGAACACTATCCTTGTCTGCCTGGCCGATAGTTTCCCGTAACTTTGTGTCCCTTAGGCGTAAAACGCCCCAGTAACGCTGCATGCGGGGAATCAATGATTAGTCGCTCCCAGCGCGCATCCCTGACCATAATGATCGCAACTTCACGCGTTCTTTCAGTCATTTCAACCGTCCTTAAAGGAACCTGCAACTGCCTATGACGATTTTGGGGGAGATTTTGGTGGAGATGAAAAAAAATAATGTTAATAAAATGGCTTTAGATTGGTAGAATCGAACAGGATGTTCGAGGTTTAAATAGGAATGATAATTTTAAATCGGCTCAGAAAGTCGCGAAGAACTGCATGCCGCGACGCTCTACTGTGAACTTTCGGTACTATAGCGCTGGACGAAGTCCACTGCATGTTGCAAGACCCACCGCGTGGTCACATATTGTTGTACGTGAGTTAGCTGTTATTAACTGCAACATACTCTTGTTGCCTAAAAGATGCCTCGGTTATATTTTATAGGCGTTTGCGCTTTTTCTGCGCGTATACGGCGATGTATAGAAGTTTTACGTTTGCGGTCGGCTTTTGAGTCAACGCGTGGAACGGCGGGACATCGACGTTCCTCGCTGCATGATCTCGTGCAAAAGTGCGTTAGTAGGCTTGTGAGTGTAGGAGGGTGTCCGCCGTGCTCTGTGGTCGCCCCGTGAGGTAAAAAAAATGCGAGTCATTCTGTTGTAAAGGAACGCCAGCACTGCCAGAACAGTCATTTCCTACAACCTGTTACCCGCGGATGCAAAAAAGGCACGCACAAAAAACATCGTTTCGTTTTCGAAACCTTGACTTCGCTCGGCTCGAGGCTTTGCCCTAACATGGCCAGAGCACTCCGACAGGAAACGACGAAAGCGCGCATATACCATTATCGTATAGTGATAATTCAACAGTTCGGGAAGCACGAACGTAAGATGCTCGCATTGACAAAAAAAAAGAAGTTATGAATTTCTTACGGCTAAGGTAATACTTCTCATCGACGTCTATCTCATGTCTGCGCACAGTAACTATCGTGCTCGCCTATTACTGTTTCTAGCAATAATAAAACATACATACGATCCTGACTTATCAAGAAAATTCTTCTGAAACAAATGTTTCGTGATTATTTCCAACTTAACGCTGAAGGATTGTACACTTTTGACGGTAAGCTTTCCGAATCACTAAAAAGATAGGTAGCATTAAAATTAGTGATCAGTACCCTTAAAAACCCACTATCAAACATCAGCTTTGGTTACAAATGTACCAAAAGAAAGAGGGGGGGGGGATGGACTTACCGCCTTTGTAAGCGACACCTAAGCATTCAGATTTTTTTTTTATTGATATGATATAAGGAGATGTTGGCGCGCAATTTAAGGCGCCGGCTACTCCTTATCTCTTGGGTGGTTCCGTCATACATCATTCAGGGTTCACGGTTACATATCAAATAATCATTTCACACAAGCACCAGGACTTATAAAGCAACGTTTCCACAGAAAGACTATGGCAAATGTCTCCACACCTATGTAGTCGAAAGTCTCAAAAGTAGAAACGATACTGTCGCCTAATAACACATTTTCTAGTCAGCGGTTCAGCGGGTACATACGATATTCATTGCAAATGTCTCCACACTTATGTAGTCGAAAGTCTCAAAAGTACAAACGATACTGTTGCCTAATAACACTTGCCTAATAATAAATATATTAACACATACAGTCACAACAAAGTCGAAAGTCTCAAAAGTACAAACGATACTGTTGCCTAATAACACTTGCCTAATAATAAATATATTAGCACATACAGTCACAACAAAGCAGTCAACATAACATAATTCCCAAACAGATGGATATATAGAGTCACATTGAAATGAACAGAACAATGAAAGCACTAATAGCGACCAGCGATGCCGCTGTCTTCAAAGAAAGTCTTTAGTGCTTTTAAAGCGCTCTTCTGCAAGGCCGTTGTTGGCCAAGGGCCCAAAAGTTTCCTTAAACTGAAAGGTCTGCGGTCTAATTTACTTAGCGCTGATTTAAGTCGGCATCTTGGTGTATCGTGATGTGGGCAATCTAGAAGGAGGTGATATATATCTTCATCTACAAATCCGCAATCACATTCGGGGGTTTCCGCTCGGCCAATTCTGTGTAAGAAATGCTTTGTGTAGGCAGTGCCTAGCCTTAATCGATGAATAAGCGTTTCCATAGTTCTATCTAATGACAATGAAAATTTGAATTCAATAAATGGATCAATATGATATAAGTCAGAGCTCTTAGAATTCTGGTCAAACCAAGTGTTCCTAGACATGTTGAAAGACGTTGTCCTTATAATGCAGCGTAATTCATTCTTTGATATTGGGAGTGGAGCCGTATCATCTTTCAGGTGCGCTTGTCGTGCTGCTTCATCGGCTGCTGTGTTGCCAGGAATGTTGCAATGCCCTGGTATCCACTGGAATGCTATTGCATGTTTTGCTTCGCTTGCCTTTGTGAGGTATTTAAGTGTTTCATATATTATACTGTCGCTGAATGTTTTCCCCTTTGTGCTGCAGAGTGATGTTAGAGCCGCCTGTGAATCGCTGAAAATTACCCGTTTTTGCGCTTCTGTTGCTGACAATATAAATTTTAGCGCACATAGGATTGCGAACAGTTCAGCCGTTGTGGACGAAGTCGCACGAGATAACCTAAATGATTCTTGTTTGTTGAGGTGCGGTATAATGAATGATGAAGTTGAAGAGGTTGCTGTACTGGAGCCGTCTGTATAGACGTGTGTGTATCTTGAATACCGCATATATATCTGGTATAGTGCTAGTTGTTGAGCAGCTTGAATGAACATGTCTCTTTTGCTGAATATCCCTTCTACTGACAATTCAATTTTTGGAACTGTAAGCAGCCATGGAGGATATTCGATGTCTGAGCTCCAAAATTCATTTTCTGGCAATATGTGAAGATTTTTTTGAATTTCTATATGAACATAACTTCTATCTCGTTTCATTATGTCTAGAGCCAATGGGTGGTTTTTATGCTGGGTTTGAAGGCGGAAATAATGCCGGCATGTTTCTGTAGTTCGCATAACTGGAAATGGTGATTGGCGGGCCTCAGCTATTACAAGAGAACTCGAAGTCGCTCGTGGAACTCCTAGACATAGGCGTAGTCCTCTAGCTAAAAGTGTTTGAAGTCTCTCTTCTGACGTGTGGGAAAGTCCGTGTAAGATGGGCGCGGAATATGCAATTTTTTGTCGTATTAATGCATTGTAAACAGTCAGCATGGACGATACTGATCCGCCCCATGATGTGCCTGCAAGTCTGCGAAGGACAGTCACTATGGCATTGACCTCTTTTTCGAGTTTTTTTAAGTGGGGTGCCCAGGATAGCTCCCTATCAAGTATTATGCCAAGAAATCGATGCTGTGTGACAATCATTAGAGGGTGTCCTTCCAGATTAAGAGTGAAATTTTTTAACACCCTCCGAGTGAAGGGCAATACAGCAGTCTTTGCATGTGATAGTACCATTCCTCTTTCTCTCAAAAATTGGTTGATGATATTTATGCCGTCTTGCAGTGCCATCTGGAGTAGTTGAGCTTTAGACCCAGATGTCCAAATACACACATCATCTGCATACAGTGAAAACTTTAACTGTGATGGCAGTCTTCGCGTTAAATCAGCCATGACGCAATTAAAAAGGAAGGGGCTGAGTACGCTTCCCTGTGGTACTCCCTGTTTGACAATATGTTCAGCACTCTTTCCTTCACCCGTCTGAACAAATATTTTCCGACCTGATAAAAATTCAGAAATCCATCGCAAGGACCTGCCAGACAGACCAAGTTCCAACATGCTTAGCAGAACATGAACGTGACTAACGGTGTCAAATGCCCTCTTGATGTCTAGGAATACTGCTATCGTCATGTTTCCACGTGCACGCTCGTGCTCCACACAGGTTACTATATCTAATATTGCATCCATTGTGCATCTATGTTTTCTAAAACCTACTAAGTAGTTGGACAGCACCTTCGTTTCATTACACCACCATTGAAGTCGCGCGTCAATCATTTTCTCCATTACTTTGCATAAACAACTTGTCAAACTAACGGCGCGGAAGGATTCAAGGCACAAGGGCGTCTTACCAGGTTTTAAAATTGGTATGATTCGAGCGACTTTCCAAGAGTCAGGTACAGTTTCCTCTATCCATAAGTTATTATAGATGTCTAAGAGCGCATTTGTACCTGTCGGTCCGAGGTTTCTTAGCATATTGTACGTAATGCCGTCCGGCCCAGCAGCGGACTTTTGGCGACATGATGCAATTGCACATTGGAGCTCGTTTAATGTGAAAGTGTGATCTAATTGAGGATGTTGGGCCCAGTAGCAAGCAGTAATTTTTCGCTTAGCCAACTCTACTGAAATATCAAATTCTGCACATTGTGATGAAAAGGCAGATCTGGAAATTAGCTCACAAAATTCATCTGCAACTATTATTTCACACGTGTCCCGGGCTACAGCGAGAGCACGAAATGGGAAGCTTTGTGTTACAGGTCCGCTTAAAGAACGAATTACTAGAAAAATTCGTGGGACAGCCGTGTGAGGAGACAGCGTGCCGCAGAAATCGCGCCAGCGCCGTTTGCCTAAGCTTTCCATTCGTCTGCGCATTACATTGTGTATTTTCTGAGCGTTTCTGTATGCTTCTAAACTTCCGCTCCGTCGGTAAGCTCTTTCGGATCGGCGTCGGATGGCTCTTAGGTGTTCATATTCTCCGTCAACTGCAGCATAGTCTTTTGGTATTGGGACCTTCTTTGTGCATATGTTCATATTATCCTGCAAAAATTCTGTAAATTTTTCCACTGTTGCATGTTGGTTAATTTGATCCGTTAGGCGGTATCGAAAAGCTTGCCAGTTGGTTAGTCTGCTGTAACGCCTGATATGATAGTGCATGCTAGGGTGGTTAACAAGAATGGGAAAATGATCACTTCCGCGCGTTTCCATATCTGTTGTCCATCCCACACCATTCACTAGATCATGTGAACACAGGGTAACATCTATGCAGCTTGAGTAATTATATCCACGAAGGAATGTTGGCGACCCATCGTTTAAAACAGTCAAGTTGCATTTATCTATGGCGCATTCAATAACATTACCCCGTGCATCACAGTGATCACTGCCCCAGATGATGTTGTGTGCGTTGAAGTCGCCACATATAAATACATTAGAATGAGCTATTTTGAATATATCCACTAGCGCTTCTACTGAAATCCGGTTTGAAGGTTGTAGATATAGATTAATCACTGTTATAGAGAGCTTGCCAAAGGGTACTTTACATGCGATGAATTCCGGGAAGTCTGAATCACTGGACTGAATTTGATAAGATGGTAGGTCCTTTTTGACGCACAGGAGCACTCTGCTAACAGCACCTTGACGAGAAGTCTTATATATCACATAATTCGAGAGGCGAAAGTCGTCAGTGATACCCGCCTCTTGAATGCAAAGTATTGGGAAGTTGTATTGCACAAGCAGTTTACGAAAGTCAGCGCACTTTCTTCGAAGACTGTTGGCATTCCACTGAAATATGGAGACATTTTTGTAGCGGTTATTCATGTAGTGCCTGCCGCAGTTTCGGCCCGGATTGTTGACACAATAGTGCTTCTAGAGGCAATAAGGCTTTTACTTCTGGTAGGTTGTTTGCTTCCGGCAAAGCAGACAGGATTGCCTTAAGAGCTGCGAAAAGCATTGGCAAAATCAGTTGTGTCACCGATGCTGTAGTATGTTCGCTGTTAGCTGGTGTTACTTCTGCAGTATAGATGCATGAGGTCGCTGAGAGAAATGTGTGGTAGTACAGGAGCTTTCTTGTGTATTACTTTCTTCCTGTTGTCCTCTGGGTTTCCGTAGTACTGATGCATAGGACTGGGCGCTTGACTGTGATCCTCTTGATTGGTCTCTTGATTGCACTGTTGGTTGTTCTCTAGAGGAGGGATATCTTGTTGGTGCTCTTGGCTGTGGTGGTTCCGGTGCCCGCTGAGGTGGGTGATCTGGCACTGGATGAACAATCTCGAGGTTTGGCGCGGGTTCATTGCGTCGCGGTTGTCTTCCATGAATTAGTTCATGTCGACGCATTTGCGCCGCTGCTTTTTTCTGTGGGCAGCCTGAGAAGGAGGCGGCATGGTTCCCCGCACAGTTCGCACATTTAGGTTGGAGAAGTGACTTGCACTGCTTGTGGTCATGGTCTTCTGAGCAGATTTTGCATCTACGTGTGCTACGGCAGGTTTTCGCCATGTGCCCGAATCTCTGGCAATTATAGCAGCGAAGTGCGGGTCCTAAGTATTCCTGGACAAGGTGACTGGTGAAACCCAAGTAAATTCTTCCAGGAAAAGGCCGGTCGTCTCTGAAAGTCAGGATTACCGTGTGAAGTGGATATGACTTCACTGCTCCATCTTCTTGGCGGGAATACCTTATCTGTCTGCGTGCCGATATAACTCCTGCGTCTTTCAAGAAGTCTAGGAGTTGATCGTCTGTGTACTGCAGAGGCACATGTTTTATTTTCCCAACGTTTCGCGTGTACGACTCTGGGATGAATGGCTTGACTTCCAGGCCACCTACACTTGAGAGCATCAAAAGGCGTTTCGCCGATGCTAAGGAAGCAACGCTAACACTGAAAATTCCATCTCTGGTCGTCCTGAAAGACTGTACTTTCTCTTTGGCAGCAGAAACTATTTCGGCAGACACTCGGTTTGGATTTACTTGCCAAAAAGTAGTACCTTCATTTGTTGGGCGAAAGACAACCGGAATGCCTTCGGCTCGCTTTTTCTTATACGTGACCACAGTAAATGGTGCATCTTCACCCATATCTTCTTCATCACTTAGCTCATAAGTCGATGTTCTATCATCGTACTTGCCGTCTTCTAGGCGAGGTTTCTTGGTCTCGGCTTCACCATCAGCCATCCTTCCTGAATTCGCTGAAGTTGATTCTGAGTTTGGGAGAACCAAACGTGCCGGCTTTATGAAGTTTTGTGACGCTTGCAAGGCTCCAGGCTTTTCATTACGGCCCGTAGCGTCATTCATATGGCTTGTTACGTTTGGACGAGCATAAGGCTCGTGACGATGTTCTCGGCTTCCGACCACCGTAGCGGCCGGGTAATAGACAGGTCTTCAAAAAAGAAATGTCGTACCTGTAAGGCGCCTGGCTCGTCGAATCTTCACCCGATGTCTTGTTAATCAATCGTCGTCAAAGGTAACCGTAACTATCCAAAAAACCAGAAAACTCAGAGCACCACATAAAAACAGCGACCGAACAGATACACTTCTTCTTCTTCTTTTTCCATTCAGATTTACCTGGCGAATGTTATAGCAGCACCCCTTGAATATTGCTGCGCAGTCGAGCGGCAACCATTGATGTTGGCGGCTATAGCGAACGCATTTGCACTGCGGGAGCACACTCGGGCGTGCAGGTAACGAGGCGGACAGCAATTATGACGGCACCTGCATGTTGCGATGGCGCGATGCTACTAAGCGTCCTCGCGCTTAGGATAGCGACGCACCACCAGTGCCTGGGATCGGGCCGCCGGCTCAACTTCCACTATTTATTAGTTTACGAGGTCATCTACATTTGTCCTTAACCAACAACAACAAAATCATTAAAAAAAACGCGTCATTTTTTTAAAAACCAGAAATCAATACAATCAACGGAAAGCGGCTCACGTTGGTTCGGACTGATCGCACTGGAACGGGGCGGAATAACTACATTGCATAGCGAATGATACTATGCTCGAAAGTTTCCGCAATTGACGGGTAGCGCAGCAAATTTAAACCGCAAATTCTGCTTTCAAGCAGCAATCCTGCAAGAATGCCGAAGGAGCAGTAAACCTCGCGCTATTGTGACCAGATGATGTTCTCTCATCAAAGAAAAAAAGAAAGCGAAAAGAGGAGCATTTATGCGCAAGTCACGAATAAAGCTATAAAGGTGACTAACGTCTTGGTCCTCGTAGTTGTTGCACTTATATTTAAGCCACCCTCTTGAAGAAACTGTTCAGAAACTTAAATAAATACATAAATAAATATAAGACAGAACAAGAACAAGCGCTCTCATCGTTGCCCAGTTCATGCGAAGCCTCCACGTGAGCAGCAGTGTCCTTCATTACTGGCTGCTCAGAGGTATGAGGGAAGCTAGTCCTGTCCACAAACCCATAATCAACGTATACAGTCCACGCATCTATTAGAGCGCGGGCACAATTTTTTCCACATTCTTTTCTCCTCACCTTAATTGTCCTTGCCCCATCAACTTGTGCAGAGTAGCCGAACGGGATAATTATTCTGCTAAACCCATCTCCGTTTCACCTCTTGTTTTCTCGCTCTCTATTCGCGCATAGGGCAGCCACCGAAAATGTATCCATCCCACTTTCAACCGAGTGAACGCTTTCTTCTACAGCTTCAGCCAGCCACTGAAATGTGCGAAAACTTGGAACAACGCTAACTGAACTTATCTTACACCGACGCATTGCCTCCAGCGCGGTTTCAGTGGTCGTGCACTCTGTATTTTAGCAGCCTCAGAGCAGCGAGCAGCACACGCTGCCCGTCCACCCCGTCTCCCGTTCTTTCTCCCGCACTGCCGCCTCTGCTGCGGGTGTTGCCCCGGCATCGAGGGACCGGCCGCCGCAGCGAGACGCTCGCGCCCTCTACACTCGCCCGCACCACGCGTACCGAGCGGGAAAAGTGTGGTGAGATGAAACGTAGTAGTGCTAAACTGTGTGAGGCGCTGAACAGCGAACATTACGCGCGCGAGTGAGTTAATTGCGCGAATTTCGGTCCAAGTGTAAAACAAACAAATAAATAGAATTCGAACAAGGTGTCGCTGGTACCGTCACTTGTGCCAGCATCAGACCCCAGGGAGAGAGGCGACAAAGAGACACAGCGCGGTCGCGAGAAGCGAAGGCGATATATTGCAACAATTATCCGGCATTAAAAAGCCACCCCACCCCCACACCCGTCGTTCACTTTTTTGCAGAAGCGGTCGCGATGCCCGGATCCTGGGGAGCGTTTGTTCGCCGCGCATGGGGGCGGCGCGCTCCACGGCAGATCGATGCATATATAGGACGCAAGGGAAGCGGAGGGCGAGGACCGCGTTTGAAAGGGGTGGGAGTGCGGTTGGAGAAAAGAGCGCTCTCTCTCGGCAGGTGACGGCGAAGGGCGTGTCCACTTTACTCCGCTGCTTTTGGCCGTGGAATATAGAGCGCCAACGTCTCGTTCTGTTTTTAGCCTGTTTTACGTAACCAAGCCTCAAGCATCAGCGTCGAAGCTTTTCGCGTGCCAGTTCACGTTTCTTCGTGTCACCTCGGCATTAGCCGCATGAGTACTCCAGCCAGAGGCTTTCACTTCGCGTAAACAGCAGATGAATCGAAGTATGCGCAGGCTTCAAACGCGCACGCGCAGTGCGTTTGGGGATGCATGCTGTTACGAATGGCGTTCCAGTCGAGGGCCCCCGCGCGAGCGTCACCGCCATGTGACCCCTCTTCTGGGAAACTTCTAAACTGCTACGAGGGATGGCATTCACCAAGTTTAGATTACGCTGTGATGCCTGCCGCCGAGATCACGGCGACGAGGCAATTCTCACGCTCACAACGATGGGTTCCTGCAAGCTCAAAATGAAAAAAAAAAGAATTAAAAAAGAAGAACAGCGTGTCCTTGAAAGGGTCATTCGTGTCATAAGTGTCCAGAAGCAAATACGATTAGCTGGAGCCGACCACCGGTCTGGGAGGAGAGCGGCCTATCGTCCCTTTCAGCCGATGCCACGAGTGACAGGAATACGTTGAGACGTGTGCCTCTTTTCCGGCGAACCGATTGCTGCGTCGCATTTTCCACCTTGAACGCAGGGTCGGAGAGAATGTGTCAGAGCAGGTCAGAGTGTCATATGAAAACTTTGGGCCCCTTTGATTGCCCTTACCTCACGTCACAAATTTCAAAGATCTAGGTACCTAAGGACGGGTCTTGGTGTGTCCTCCACAACTGTTCTAATTCTAAACGTTTAATAACCACCACCCCTCCCTTTTCGTTTTTCCTCTCGACATATTGACTCCTCGTCGACAAGCCACTCCCAACAAGAAGAGACAGACGACGGCGTGGGCGAGCAACCTTTTCAGAGACGCCTAGCTCTCCCATTCGAAAACTGGCTGGCAATTCTGGGATGGCCCCCAACTCCTAACAATACCCGTCATACGTGTTCACGTTGCTTAACGACGCTTTCTCTGATGTAAAGACGCACGCCGCGCAGAAGGCTTCTTGAGAAAATTACTTATACCGTTGCTGTGCTATGGAAAAAAGCAAAATCAGTAGACCTAAGCAATTCCTCCGACTCTGAACTCATTTACTGCTACAGGAACTACTGCACGGCCTCCCTCCCGACGCTCCCTACGTCGTTCGAAATTGCTGCAATCCTGCACAAATTGTGTGCAACGACGACAGCCACAACTACGCGAGAATGTCACCAGGATGGCGACGATGAGGGTACGACAACGACGGCGCATAACGACGACAGTTTGTTGGCTGACGTGTGAGAAAGCAAATAGTTGTATTTGCCTCAGGAACGCTGAGAATGTCTGCTGCCCTGAAAGCCGTGCTGGTAATTACGTTGCATCGTGCACCAAGCTAGGTTGCATGAACTTTTTGACTGCTGTTGCTTCCGAAATAGATATGCAAATTTCCGAGTCGCACCCTATGCATACAAATCCGCCCAAACTGCTGGCTGTAAATGCTCATTTGCTTAGCAAGTCGAGTTCGTAACTTCACATTGCCGTAATTTTTTCGTGCCATATATGGGAAGAGTGGCGATGAGCGAGAAGGGGGTGGAGCCCAACGACTACGGCTTGACAAAAATGACACGACGGCATGCATACGACTCCACGGCGTTGTGGGTCAGACCGAAAGAGCAAACACTGTTTCGAGCTCTGAACTGCTAGCGTATAAAATGAAAAAAAAAAATGTGGCAAAATGGTGCCTAATCTCTCGCCATTAGGAAAGCATTGTATTTTAATAAAGTATTGTAGTAAGTAGCTTAGATAAACTATAGTGTATATAAAAGTAATAGAGTAGATATGTTAGTCAACGTGTTGTCGTATATGAGGACGGTCTTAACCATATCTGTCGATTACCTGCGCAAAACAAAGTGCCTTTCCACTACGACACAGCAAATAATTTCGCTCAATTTTATATTTCGTTGTTATTATCTCCCGCACTGACTGGTTAATCATGGCCACAATGTTGGCCGTTCTGTTGAACGTGCCACTGATGAAGAGTATGTCTTGTTGATAAGATTTCGATATTTCGATTGGTTACTTCCACCCTGTTAAGTTTTTGATAAGATTAGAATATTCCAGTTTGTTACTCTCGTCCTGAAGTGAACTGGTGGTTCTCGAGGAGCCTAATATTTTGAGCACTGCACTTACAGTTTCCCTGGAGTTCTGTTTACTGTAGGCGATAATACCGGGGAAAGGCAGTAACGCGCTTCAACCTACAGAGGAACGGGCAGAGAACAGCGTTAGAGCAGCAAACATTGAGAAACATTAGTTGTGACAGCGGAACACGCGCTTCCGCGTGCTTGGTTGCCGCTTTTGACCACAGGGACGAGAGCGCGCGTCGGGTGCTTCGGATGCACGCGCTCCGTGTTCATCCTCCTGAAGCCCATGGCTCAGCTGGCGTTCGCGTTTCTCCCTGTTCTCTGACTGGGGGCCCGCTGAGTGCAGCCTCTCTTCGGTTCTTTATTCTTCTGTGTTTTCCACGGCTGTGTTCTCGTTTACGATGCGGCTTCGGCCCACCGGTCGGTTCTTCGCACTCAAGAAACTAACGCAGGCGCGCGGGGTGGGCTGCTCGTTGCTCGACTACCGTTTCAGGACGAATGTTTGCCCGCCGCACCTCGCCCGGCTCCCATCTCTGGCCACTCGCCGGTGGTCACGCTTGCTGGGGGCCGCGGCGGCCTTTCTCTCTGCGCATCAATTATCCACAACATCCAGGCCCGTTCCGATACCGCAGCGTGCCACTTTGTGCTCGGGCTCTCTCGCGAGCACATGGGTAAACAGGCTGCGGCTGACACGTGTAATCCCAGCGACTCAGGACCGTGCAGAGTCTGGTGGGCTCCAGCGCGAGCTGGCAGTTTTTGTGGTCACCCCTATAATCTCTGCCCTCGATGGACGCATTCGGGGCCTGGCGCCCGAAGCTGCTTGCGCTAGCGTACGCAGAAAGCCGAGTTCGCCGCCCGACAGCTGGCTGCGTTAGCGCTTCAATAACACACCTCGGCGATTTTTATGGCAAGGAGTTACTTGAGAAACATACCTTCATTCCAGTGTATTCGAGTCGCCGCCGAGAACGCCTGTTTATTTTACAGCGAAGCTATTAGCCACTAGTTGGGCGGGATTTTTCAGTCGGTGCTCACCGAAAAACAGAGGGCATCTGGAAAAGGGCTTTTTTTCGAGTTTCCGCATAACAGAATTGTGGTTTCTCGTATAATCGAATTACAATTCGATGCTATCATGTCTGCAGGTTGCGCGTAAGTCGTACTTTACAACTTTTGTGCCGATATTACTTTGAGAAATTCAGTTATTCAATAACATACTTGCGCCTTGTAGAATGAGGATGTATGCTACACTTCCGAACACCTGCGTACGCGCGTGACGTACGTGTGCGCACGATGTGCCTCTTTAATGCGCAGGCACTCTGCCCGCAGCATCTGTGCACGACGTGTGCTGCGACCGTAGGACTTTACGGCAAACACCGTTCAGAAACGTTACCGCCACCTAGTGGCCACTCAGACTGACCCCAAACGGCAGTGGGAAAAGAACTTTGTCTTTCAGTTTCCGCGTAACAAAATTATGTTTTCTCGTATATTCTGATAACAATCCGAAGCTATCATATCTGCAGCTCGTGTGTAGAGGCCACCTTACAGTCCGACGCAGCGGGCGCGTGAGCCAGCGTCGGCGGAGTTTGGCGACGCCAGGTTCGTCACGTTACGGTGGCGCGAAAACCGACCCCTCTGTAGCGCGCCACGGGCGCCGCGACGCGCGCCCTAGACGCATGCTCATTTTATACGAACCTACAAGTTTCAGGATCATAAGAAACTGCGAGCTCGCTTCAATGTGCAGGGCGCGCGCGCAGCCGCCAGCGGCGAGACGTGGACGCGTTGCATTCTGGGTGACGCGCGGGCTGCAGCCGGGGGGCGCCGGTGGACGCTGGATACGTCGGCCACGTTCGCGTCAGGGTATAGGGTGCTGCCTTTTCGCTGGCGTGGCATCGCCGTGCCGAGTGCGTACACGCGTCAACGCTACGTCGGACTTTAGATTGGCCTGTACTCACACCTAACACATTTTCTGGCCCAATGAACTTTTAAACGTTCATTTAGTACAATAAGACAGTTGCGCTTGGCGCAAGTCCCTTATCGTTGATGTATGTTGCACTTCCGCACTCCTGCGTGCACGCGTGACGTAAGTCGCTTGTAGTGGTGGTGCTCGTGTAACGTCGTCTAACGTGGGTTGTGCTTGTCTGACGTCGGCAACAGCTTCGCTGTACGATCACTTTCATGGGTGGGATGGAGGCAGATCTTTAGAGCGCAGCTCTGAGGCGCCAGTTCGCGCCGAGCGTCGGCGTGACCGAACGAATGAGCACAACGAAAGATGAAGGCGAACGCGGAGAGAATTGGGGTTGAAAGACGCGAGGAGGAAAGCTAAGGGGCAGGGTGCAGCGGAACCATGAGGCGGAAAGCGGAGGAGGAGGGTATGGCGAAAGGGGGAGAAGAAAAGCGTAGTGCGGCGACGGTGGCTACGAGATGGCGCCAGAGTAGCGCGCGTTGCCTGGGAGGTCTGTCGGCGGCGGCTGCTGCGAATCGCGCCCACGCGCTGCCTCTCGCGTTCCCCAGATTAGCGAGGCGGTCGCGCCACACTTCGCTCCGTTTGCAGCGTGCCGCACGAGATAGATTGCCCGCGCCGGCCAATATGTCGCCAAATTAAAACACGTATATAGCAGCGCTCAAATTTAGCATTACAGAGTATCATATTCGTCGGTGAATATTTTTTTATTTTTATTACTGTACTCAACGCACTGGAGTGTCATTAAAGTGTAGTGACCATTTCGGTCGAACGGCGCGCCGCCATCCGCGTTTTCAGTTTAGGTAAACTTTTGAGTGGTGGAACGCTCCAGATTGCGAATATGGTGCTAAGTCTGCACTCCTTGAACACTCACTGACGTTACTCGGCAGTTCCACAACTGCAACATGAGCTCTAAAACAATAGATAAAAAAGTTATATAACTCAAAGTAGTTAATTAGATTATCGCATACTGTCACGCATTTGCCTCCTGTACATGCTTCTAGTTCGGTGCGCGTTAAAAAAACCTACATGCAAATGATCTAATGATCTACAAATGATCTTAAGCCCTCCACTACGGCAGCTCAGTTAGAGTCCGTGTGGTGCTTAGCAACCTTGAAGCCTATAAGATGTGAATTTGATCGGGCACGTACTCATGTCCGCCGCCGCTATTGATCGGTTTCCGAAGAAGTTGGTTATTATCTTCTCTCTGCTGTTTTCAAATTTTTGTCGGTTTCCACTTAAGGCACATTGTATGTAAATGGGGTTATTCTTCTATCGTTTGTTTCTTTTCCTCTCTCTCGCTCTCTCTCTCTCTCTCTCTCTCTTTCCGTTGCGTGCATATTATTTATTCTTCGCACTGCCACCGTAAAATTAGTTTCCAAGAAAGATGAAATGAGGACAACCCGCATGCGGGCACACAGGCTTACGACATCACGTGCTACACATATCGAAGAGAGGTATATAAGAATGTATTTGCAGACTGACAGAGAGGTCGGCCTGAACTTTAGTTTACTCAGTCCTGCTGCTTTACACTGTGTAACGGGGACGGGGAAGAAAAGCAGTGACGATGACGAAGAGAGGTGCGTAAATTCAAGTCTGAGTCTGCAAGTGACTGAGCTAGCTAACTCAGTCTTGCAAAAGGAGGTAAATATACTTCCGGGCAGTGCGAAGGCAAACACCGCGTGCTGCCTGGAAGTACCGACTCCTCCGGTGTTGCTTTTAATCGTGTTTTCTTTTTCCTTTTTATATTTGTTTTTGCAGCATTACACGGCGAGTTAATATATTATAACGTAGGAAAATATTTCGGCCGCGCTGTAGTCATCACACTAAGAATGACTAATAAGTCTTTATAACCGCAAACAAAATAAAAAATAAAAGACCCGCATTGGCCAACACCGTACTGAAGAGTTAGGGCACGTCACGTTACGCAGGATAAATGTAGATGAATAATGAATTGGGTGGGCTCTCACGACACGCCTCAGCCGCATTTCTGAGTCATCAACCCGACCAACAACGGCGTGCTGCGGTATATATACGCTTATAGGCTTTATAGCGGTGTCAAGAGGGAAACCTCAACTGAATAGGAAAATATCGCCAAAACTGTCAGTGATCGCGATAGGTTCTAAGCAAAACGGTAAAAGAAAGGTAATGAGCAGGATGTTTACTTGGGGACGTGTGCGTCTTAAACGTATAGCTTACGTATTTCCTCTCGCTTTTCGCTCGATAACGCGCACCGTGATTGCGGCTGAGCACATATCATGACGGTGATCTTGTTTCTGGTCCCTGTTTTCAGTACTCATTTGTTTGTGGAAATGGTGGCAACAAGCGCAGTAAAACGTGAAGCGAAATTCTGGCATTTTACATGCCACTATCACGATATAATTGTGGGGCACGCGCCGTAGGTGGGGCACTCCGGGTTAAATTTTGACCACGTGTGGCTCTTTAAGGTTCGCCTACTGCACGGTGCACTGGCGTCTTGGCATTTCGTCCCCATCGAAGTGCGGTCGCCGCGGCCGGGATTTGATCCCGTGCCCTCAGCAGGCAATGTCTATGGCCACTACACCGCCACGGCGCGTAGCAAGCAGGGTATACTGACTAGGTACTGACCGTTATATAGCCGTCATATGGCACTAGACAAGGCAGATTCAAAAGATGTTTTTTCTTTTGCAATCTAAAATCACTAAAATATCATGCACATATTTGAAAATTCTAGTTACTTGCCGACTATCAAAGCTGTTCTTTAGTTTCCTGTCACGCGCCGCCAGTTAAATCTCGAACTTGTACAGGCGCAATACAGGAACCGATGCAAATGCCGTTGCTCCGATTGTATATATAAACGTCACCTCGTCATTCGGCAAAAGTGGGCTGGAAGTAAGTCGAGAGAAGTTCCAGAAACTGGCTACTGCGAAGACCTACAGGTTGTTCTGTAATTTCGTAATTCCGCAGTGCTCGTCAATATATTAGCTAACGCTCATCATTAGCATTGCTGCATTAGAGCTGAAATTTGAGCTGGTTTTTTCGGCGGTAAGTGCATTATAATAATTTCCAACGAAAAAAAAAACAGTAAAGAGGGAAGCAAGTGGACGTCTTTCTGTCGCTTTGCTTCCTTTCTTGGTGTTTTTCTTAGCTGGAAATTCTTCCAAGGCACTTAGCTCATCATAAGGTCGTTATCGGGAATCATGCATAGAAGTACAGTGCGTCGCCGGCTTCCCCACAGCGTTAAATTGGTGACTGAATGAAGGATGATTATAAGGCGAAGAGAAACAATTCAGCTATTTAGCAGTTCGCAGCCAAACACGCGGCGCGGGGCGGGCGGTCACACGAAACTAAAGAAACAAAGGCGAAAAAAAACAACAACATTGATTGAGTAATGGGTTCTCGTGGCGCTTAATATACACATATCACATTCCTCATTTCATTTCACAAGCACTTAATTCACAACACACGGGCTTCGCGCCACTCGAAGGCGAAGCAAAAGTAGCGACCGGCTCGTCGAAGTCGCCCAATAGGCTTGTATGCATCGCACTCGCGAGGCGCTTGTATAGAAGCGGTCTGGCGGCAAAAGACCCTCCTCCCGGCGACGGCCTCGCTGTGCAGCGTCTGCTCGAACGCCCCCCGCCGGGTTCGCCATTTTCTTTCTTTGCGGGCTTCGCTCGTGGCTGCTGGCTCTGATCGGCTGTCCGCAGCTGCGCGTGACGCCCCCCCGGCTTACGTTTCGACGTGCGTAACGGGCTCAGCCGCCGCCGCGCTCCCGTAGTGAATGAGCGGCCGGACGCGAGCCAGCGCCGATCGTGTCGAGCGAAGACGGGCTTACACGGCATCGAAATTTTACGCAGCTCCTCTTTTTTTTTTTTCCTCCGCTTTTAAAGCTCCGATATTTCTCTTGAGAGCATTGAAAAGAAAAGAAAGAAAAAGGTTCGGGGAGGGGTTTGGAGAGGAGAAAGAAACACCTTTGCTTCCTGTCAAGTGGCATCTGTCTTGCCCTTTTTTTCTTGGCGAAAGGCTTTTTTTCTTGGCTTTGCTGCATACAAAAGAGTAATGAATAGGTGGCACTGTTAAAATTACTATAGCTTACTCCCCGTGCGGGCTTCCCGTGCGCACTAACTTGGCGACGCTGTGTGATACTAGTGCCGCCTTCTTCCACAGCCAGTGAATAGCTATTACTTCGAGCCCAATGAAGAGGTTGCTCCGGAAGTCACACGGACAGACGAGCGTCCTGTGGCAGTCTTTTAGCGGTCGTCGGGCTATTAATGTCGGAACGCCGAATGGAGGCCACTGAGGCGTGCCAAGATATGCGAAAGACAAGTGTGCACTTGCTTCTAGTGTATTTAGCGGTGGGGCAGTTTTTATTCGTACGTTTATTGCCGTCGCGGTCGTTGTTATAGGCTAAATATGCAGCAGCGATGAGATATGGCTCGTGTTTTGTTTGGCTGCAGAGTTCCTGACGAGTTCACCACAAGTTCCCTCTCTTGATTTGTGAAAATTTGCTTTTGAATGACAAGGACGAGCAGCAATGTCGACTTAACGAGCGGGACAATTAGTATGTTAAACATTGCTATATTAAGGCGCCCCTCGGTGTCTAAAAGCGGCTTTTTCAAGCAAATGGGGAAATGGGGCATGAGCTCTGAGCTAAAATTCCCGCCTAATCACCACCGTAGCCGACGGCACGCGCATGCGCAGTCACCAAGGGCTATCAACGTTGCATGCGCAATGTCTTCCACCGCAAGGAGCTCGAGTGAGTATTTCTCCACCCGCTGCCGCAATAACTTCGGTAGCAAATGTAAATTAAGCTTACGTATTTGTTGCTACACGTGAGAGTAATTAATCATGCCTGTTTCACACTGCCACCAGACACGCCTCTTTTGAATTGTTTATTAAGGCGAAGTTTGTTTAGCCCCTTTCTGCGCTTTTTGTAGGTATTCGGGAAAGCGCTCGGTCAGATGGGGCGCGATCTTATCTCTGCACGCACAAACTAGCATATTTCACGTACATTGACTACGTGCCGACCATTCGAGCGAGATTCGGCGCTGTTATAGGCAGATCCCGTGTGGCTAACCACTTTTTTATTGTTGTTAAATGGAGCACCCATTCGGGAATTCGACTGCAAGCTATCGACAACACAAAAAAGTTCAATATCGTAGTGTTAGGCCGCGGGAGAAAGGAGGAGCTGCAAGTTGGGATCCAGGTATAGGGAAGGCGCTGGTTAATGAAGCGAGCCGAATCCCGCAAGGCGAACGTAAGCCTGCGCGCAAGCGCCCTATGCTCACCCTGCCGCAACCCGTCGTGGTTGCTTAGTGGCTATGGTGTTGGGCTATGCTAAGCACGAGGTCGCGGGATCGAATTCTGGCCACGGCGGCCGCATCTCGATGAGGGCGAAATGCAAAAAAAAAGAAACACCTGTGTACTCATATTTAGGTGCACGTTAAAGAACTCCGGGTGGTCCAAATTTCCGGAGCCCTTTCAGTTTTTATTTTGAAATGGTCTACATTTCATGGTTCGCATGTTTATCCCTCTCTGTATCGTGCATCAAAGCCACTTATGAGCGAAGTCACAGCTACATAGTGAGCATTCCTCTAGATTCTCCACGTCATTCTTTCTTTTTGGGCTATATATTTTGCTGAGAGAGGAGACGTTGAATCGGCAGAGAACGTCTAACTCATCCTGCGTTAAGTTTTTGTCTTCTTCTTCTTGTCTATGTGCGCATAAGGAAAGCAAGGTCTCTCATGCAAAGATGCACACACGTGCCTGAAAGAGGTACTATTGACCGCAGCATACTTCGCAAGGACAGCGGTGACAAACTCTAAATTTACTTCCGTATTTGCGTAGCGTACAGAATTATAGTGTGTCATAGAACCCATTGTCACCACCCTAACTAGAATGAGGAATGTACAATTTGTTTCATTGTGTACACACAGTTTCGTGTGCATAGATGTATCGTCCTGAGTGGTGTACGCATCGCACTAGTGAATCATTTTTATCAGCACGCAATATAAAACGGCCTTGCAGACGCGCCACTGACGTGTCCTACTGGTCCACATTATGTGACGGTCTCTTGAAAACGGCGCGGCGTCGCGAAGGCTTCCTCCCGAAAGATTTCGATGAGGCGGGCGCGGTCGAAGCAAAAAGAATGCCGCCGCAGCGAGCGCGCCACCTCCCCGTCCGAGCAGCGTCAGGACCGGGGACAGCGAAACTTGGGAGAGGCGTCTGCGCCAGTCTGCGCTGCGGTGGCATAACGAAGCCAATGGCGTCGGAGGGACGAAACGCGGAACGGGAGAAGCTTGCCGCCACCCGAAGGGCGAATCGGTCGCCGTCCCTTCGACGTCAGCGGCGATGTGCGCCGTGCCGCCCGTGCTTGCTTTCCCCTCGGTGCCGCTCGTTATCGCCCGCGGCTCCTGTCGCGTTTTTCGTCGTCAATGTCGGGGCGCGTCTCGGGGGAGCGTTGCGAACACTGTGCCGCAGCGCGCGCGAGGCGATGGCACTGCCACGTGGGCTTATGCGCATAAGCATTCTTCGCTGTCTTTTGCTGCGGAAAAATAAAAAGCGAAGCGGCGTTCACTTTCGTGCTCTCCTTATACTGTGCGCGTGAAATACCCATCTATAGGTAAAACTGTGACATCTCCGCATAGCCTTATGTTACAAGGCCATACAACACTGTGGTAGTAGCTATATCAATTGTCTTTCTTTGTTTTTCTTTCTTTAAGGAAGAAAATGAAGATACTGAGTGTGCGGAAAGTTGCCTGGAGGAATGTTTACACGTCTTTTCTCCGAGTCGTCTCTCGAAGAAGTACCGAAATTTACCATTCGCTTAACGATAATCTTCTTTTTGTTTTACTATTTGGTGCGTACGATATGATTCTGTCCTGAACCTACATATCAACCAGGCTAATTACAAAGTTGATGAGCGCCGGAAGCACCAGCGTCGATACAGTGATCGTCGACAACAAATTCCGAGCTGAGGAACGTCTGCGCTATAGGACTGCGTGCGAACGTATATGTAGGGGTTTACCTAATGTCCAGTCTGTACATTTGTACAGGGCCGGGATGCTGCTAAAAGGGAGATAGTGGTCGCTTACTTTGTTGGCCTCTCTCATAGTAGAAGCACCGAAGTTTACACAAATGAGCCAACACTGAAACATACAAACACAAAGGCTCGTTATGCAAAAAAGAAGTGAGGCGTGCAGACAGGACGCAAAAGTAGAGAAGTGGACAACACGTTGTCCACTGTGGACGAGTGGACAACACATGTTGTCCACTTCTCTACTCTTGTGTCCTGTCTGCACGCCTCACTTCTTTTTTGCATAATGAGTCCTTACCAACTAGCTCAGCTTTCTGTCGTTCTAAACAAAGGCTCGTCTGTGTGCTATGTAAATGTGGTGCAGGCCGGGATGTTTTATCATTTCGTTTGATCGAGGAGAGTATCCCATCAAATGCTTGATTTCATTTATTGATTTTTATTTAACCTCAAAATAAAGTTTGTGTGTGTGAGGAGGGGGGGGGGAGCATGCGTGCGTGCGT
Organism: Dermacentor albipictus; assembly: GCF_038994185.2. Taxonomy (NCBI): domain Eukaryota; kingdom Metazoa; phylum Arthropoda; class Arachnida; order Ixodida; family Ixodidae; genus Dermacentor; species Dermacentor albipictus. The sequence goes on along the minus strand of NC_091821.1, from coordinate 181,044,436 downwards.
GGTCTTCGCTAATATGAACGGCACGCTGATGAACTTGCGTGGGTAAAATGTATTTAAAGCGAAAAAAGCGGATAACACCAATACCCTAAACTTTTCGTGCATCTATATTAAGTTCTGCAAGCTTAAATTCAAGTTCAGCATGTCAATATCGTCCGCTTTTAAAACTCTTTTTGTAGCGTAGCTGTGAATTAAGCCAGAAATTTGCGTAACTTCTATTTAAGCTTCCAATATCTTTTCTTATATTTATTTGCTTTTATTTTTATTGGTAAATAATTTTTGCAATAAACTTGCGCAGCTATAAATAAATATCCTGGGTTCATCTGTGTCTAAAATGGAACTTCTTTTTAAACGCAGAAATTTCATTTAAAGAGCTTCTGCTGCTGAGAACGTCTCTTTTCACATGCGTTTTCATTGAAAAACTTGATCCCCTGCGTTTTAGCATTTTTATTAGAGGAAGTAAAACTTTCTCTTAATCGTACTAGTCCTCCGAGCCTACTCAGATTTCGCCATTAAATGCACACGAAACACGGAAATGGTCTCATTAGGCAACCGCTGATGTAATTTGAAGGAATGTTGGTAAAATTAAAAGAGAATTTGATTTCTCGCGACTGTTGAAAGAGATATTGTATTTGTCAATGTACGTAATATTTTTTGTACATAGACGAACATACAGAAACTAACAGAAGAGGCTGAATGAACCATCGAGTTTATTTGATGAACTCGATGCGTCGATGGGAAGAACTCGAAAATAGCATACACAAAATTGCGCAAAAACTTAGAAGGGACAAAGTCAACATGTCAGTTTTGTACACGTCCTTCTTCATTGAGAAAGGGGCTGTTTTACACATATTGCAGAATAGTTGCCTTCCGGTAACCTTTGAGTCAGTTCAAATATACCCGTTTATCTGCAGTTATTAGAGCGCCATATCTCCAGATCGTCTAAGGTAAGTTATCGTTTGTAGGGCCTCTATCAAGACCCCTGCGTTGTCTGCGGCCAATTCCTCTCGTCTTAATACCTCTAGTTTTTCGTGCTTTTTTTTTTTTCGAACATTAAGCTGATCGGAAATCGTGCAGGGTTACATGTTGATTGAAATGCTTGGATATTGTTTGTCATTGTATCTTAATTATTCCCAGCGTGCCGGCTACGCTAATTTAGGCTACTCGAGTGCATCAACTTTGTTGCAACTTTCATTGTGCTTTCTGTTGATTCCTTCCTGCTCACTAATGACAATAATGTCGGGTGCTCGTATTTTTCACGCGTCAATGAGCAGGTGGCACCATTTTGTATGCCAATATTATATAGATTTATCTTATGATAAGGAAGTAATGTCCAAGAGAAACCTCCTGATCTTTCCATATACAGTCATGTCTCGTCAATATGGACCCTGTCAATATGGATACCCCGCAATACGGACGAAATTTTCGGTGACCGGTCTCCCCCCGTGCAATTCTGCCCAGTGAATACAGAAGCCCGTAATCCGGACTATGGACGGCTATTTTGGGGACGAACCAGGTAAATACAGGCATTTTTGACTCGTTATTGTGGACACGGGATCCAGTTGCCCGCACGGCGCGCGTATCGAGAACATTCCGGAACTGGCGCGACGACTAGTGATAACGCTAGAACATTCGATGGTAAATGTTTAAAAGCCGACATGCTTCGCCGAGCATTCGATTATCGTCGACCAACGATCGTACTCACCGCTATTACGACCACGGGACAGTATTCGCTGCGCATAAAAGGGGGGGGGGGGGGGGGGCTGGACGTTACTCTGGTCACTTTGGAGGAAACGATGACTGGTGTTAAGCGTAAACGGACTGAGCTTTCCGCTAAGCTGAAACAGGAAATATGCAAATTCAAGAGTGAGACGCCTTCAGCATCTGTTCAATACGTGGAAGACTGGAGTGGAAAAAACCTTGGCACTGATCTGGCGAAGTCGAAGTCAACGGTGCAGGCAGTTTTGAAAGAATCAGAGAAGTGGATGAGCGTTCCAACACCAAGCTCGAATTCCTGCCGGCAGCGATTATTCCTTAATGTTTGTGTTTTTCACCTTGATTCGTTATTATGGACGACTCACATTATGTACCATTTTTCTGAGGAATGGAGGCGTCCGTATTAACGAGACATGACTGTATATATTTGTCGTCACCTTATTGTCCTTGCGGTTACATATGCTACGTTCCCTATTTGTCACCAGTTTAGAAAACATGTCATGCGCTCAATGCTCTGCGGCGCCTCTCTCGGCCTTTTATAGTGGCGCGAGTCGACGCATTTACATGATCCGGACGAGAAGACCTCGAGTTTAGTTTCTCCACTACCCAGATGAAACGCTTCGTTTGCGATGCACTTCTCTCCAGCCATCATCAAACGGCACCAGACTGCGTTTTCGTGGCACACGTGTATCGTCTGCAACGTGGAGACTGCGCCTTACATTAGCGTGCCTTGTAGCCTCGGCTATAGGTAGTTACGCTTGACGAGTGTGAATATCAATCTACTCATCCTTATGGTGCAAAATAAATGCTTCTAAGAACACAAATATACTTCAGCTGTCAAAAAGGGCGTGTGCTGTAGCTACTCATTTACGCTGTGCAGTTAGGTGCCACCTGTTAAGCTGATTATTTTTGATATCATCTACTGCATGCTGTGTAAAGCCGGTCTCGAGTCGGAAAACACGGCCCATGTTCCAGGATTCTCGGTGTAAATAAATTGAAGCGCACTGCGCAGAGCCGTGAGTTCTGCAGTCGTGGACGTTGTGACATGTGACGTCTTGAATCGCAGTGTTATTCCTCTCGTCGGCGTTTGTAGCGTCGGTACTATTTCTTCTATTTACCATTCTGTGTAGTTGCGTGGCCTTCAGTGATCGGCCTCACTGTGTGTGATCTGTACTGTATGTTCTACTTTATTCTTTTAGATTTGTCCTGTTGCTCTTGCTTTCCTGTTTCCTCCCCTCCTTCCTATCTTCCATTTCTGTGTTGCTGTCACCTCCCTTCTGAAGAGTACGCAGGCGTTGTGCCCCTTCGGGTGGCAGTTACCAGCCTCATCCTCACTTTCCCTTTCATGTTAAATGTATATATGATTTCAAAACAAATAATAATAATAATAATAATAATAATAATAATAATAAATACATCACCGTCAGAACTGGTTGATGCAATCGATCCGTCAGTATAGACGTGTACGTGTCTACCGTATCTCTCGTACAACAGGAGTGAGTTCAACTGCTTTAGTGCAGACGGTCGTACACCTGACTTTCTAGGAAGTCCTGAAATTCTGACTCGAAGGCATATCCTCAGAGATTGGGCCTGAATGCTCTGAATTGGAAGCATATTAGTTTTGCAGGTGTTGGATATAACAGGTAGGCTGTGCCGGAGGATACCAACAAACACCTTGTACAGCTGTAACATGGATTGTGTGGACACCCCCCAGTTCTCCGACATGGCGTGCACGAACAGCTAACGTACGAAATTGTCAAATTTCACCACGACGTCAAACAGAAAGGCCACGAAATTATTTTCCAGTGGCTTCATGGCCATTGCGGAATCAGTGGAAATAATGAAGCAGACAAAGCTGCCCGAGAGTCACATCAAGAACAACACAGCGTTCCCATTCCTCTTTCCAGGACAGACGCTGCAAGGTCTGTCCTTGCAAGTCTGCAAGCTTCGTCACCTCGCACGCAAGCTCTCTTTAACAGAGTGGAACACCCCAATTACAAGACGCACCAGGTTGCATGAACTCAACCCTTCGCTCCAACTCCGACTTACACCCGGGCTTCACTGACGTGAGGCATCGCTTCTATAGGCGCTGTGGTTGGGAGTGGCTTTCACGAAGGCGAACACTACTCTGATTGGAATGACCGACACTGCTGCGTGCGACGTCTGCGGCAGCGAAGAGAACATCGAACGTTTATTGTGCCACTATCAGCGATTTCAGTCGGAGAGACAAACATTATCTATCGCATTGCGACGCCTGGATGATTGGCCGTTGTCGGTGCAAGTTCTGCTTGAAGAAGACCGTCCCCATCGCTCGTCGGCGCACAAAGCTGTGAAGGCGCTTTTGTCTTCCTTGAGGGCGACTGGCTTATGTGAACGCATTTGGCTTGTTCGGGCCCTCCGCTTGCGTGCGCGATAATACCGCGTTTTCCTCCCCCCTTCCCTCTCTCTATCTCATCTTTCTATTCCCTCTTTCCCGTCTCCTAGACTTGGGTAGCCAACCAGACGAATTTCTGGTTAACATCCCTGCCTTCTCTTTTTCTTTTCACCACCTCCTCCTTCGATTTCATCTAAATCGGACAGTCAGTTGACACTCGCTATGAGCCAGCGAGTTTGCGTCGCGACAGTCTATTTCAACGTGACAGACACGCTTGCGTGCGCATGTTGTCGTCGCTATCGCTTTGCCGTTTGCGCCATCGGCTTCTCTTTCCCGTAACCCGTTTTGCTTTCGGAGCAATCGCATGCACGAGCTGCTACCGGGAGATCCACCCGCGTCAACGCATACTGCGTTGCTACCAAGGGCGACCTTCCGGCCCTCCTCTCTGTTTTGATGGAGTGTATAGCTACGGGAATCGCGGGCCGTGAAAGCGGGTTCTGGCCCTGCGGCGGCGATAGTGGCGCAGCTGCGGCCGACGCGTGACTCGCGCAGCTGGCGTTCTCGGAAGCGCCCCGAGTCCCGGGGACGCCATGCGTGCAAGCACCGAGATCGTTTCGAGCCGCCCCTGGCTGCCGCACAAAAGTAGGTCAACGGCCGCGTGTCTTATCGAGGTGGACAACACTCGACGTAGCTGCATGAGTCATTAAATCGTCGCGTCTCGGCTTTGCGAGTGACTGACGAAAAATCACAGTCCGTGACGGCAGCATCCCTTCGCAGCGGTGTTCGCGCAGTGTACCACCGCGGCTGCGCACTGGGCGGCTTTTTCGTGGCCATTGTGCGCGTTCAGATGCTGAGCTATTTGCAGGCAGTTCTACGGCAGACTTCAACGCCTCGTCACTGAGGGCGGAATAAAGCGAATATTTGGTGCGAGCCTCGTTTGATATTATCGCTGTAATATTTTACGCGATCACGCTGAGAATGGCTAGAAACAAGGATGTTTTGCGTTCAGAAACGAAACGACGAAATTACTGTCTTTAAGTGACGCCACACCTAAAAGGTTGCAGGATATTTCCGACAAACTTCTATAGCGACGCCACTAAAGTCACCCGGTATAGGTGTCGTTAAACGAAGCCGACATGGCGTCATTAGCCATTTTACTACCCTATTGTCGTGTTGCCAGCAAGAACGTGCCGTGGTCCGGTCCGCTTGACCGCATTCTGCTCGACAGATGGTAGAGATGATATCGTTCACCTTTTGGACCCGCTGCGGCAGCTTTGTGGCTATGGCGTTGCGCTGCTGACCTCAAAGTATATATAGAGCGGGTTCGATCGCGGCTACAGGAAGAGGAAGAGGAAGAGGAGAGGAAGAGGAGAGGAAGAGGAAGAGGAAGAGGAAGAGGAGGAAGAGGAAGACGACGCTGTTCGCTCTGTTGTCACCTCAGCTCTGTAATTTTTGCACAGGTTTTGCTATTCATTAAGTGAGTTCTTTATATCCTTGGAAGACGGCCGCATCTTTAAGGAGGTACTGTCCCTATGGGAAGGGTACGGCTGCTCCGGCGCCGGCATCTTTAAAGGGACAGCGCCATCCGAAGGAAGCCAGCGTGGCGGAGGCGGCCATGGCCTCGCAAGGTGTGGAGCTGCCAGACATCAGGGACGATAAGCAGTCCAGTGCGTCATCATCGGTCAGTGGGGACGACACAACTATCGTCGACCCTGACGAGCAAGTGGCTGATATGGCGGAAGTGGACAGCGACGGCTTCAAGGTGGTGAGTCATCGGAAACAAAGAACGGTCGGAATCCCAGTGGTAGTTTTGCCAACAGAGAAAGGTGTTGATTTGAGAGAGCGGAACCCTATCAGGCTCTTTGAAGCCATTAAGGTACTGCTGGGATCTGCCCCGATTCGCAGCCGCTTCACATCGCAAGGCGCGCTTTATTTAGATATCGCAACGGAAGAGCAAGTTGACATTCTGCTCCGGTGCTCTCAGATTGGGGACATAAAAGTTAATGCCCGGCTGCCCCACTCCTACATGACTAACACATGTGTTATTAGGGGAGTACCAGTGTGGTATTCGGAAAGCGACCTTCTTGACTACTTGAAACCGCAAGGGGTTCTGCACGTGAAACGTCTCATGCGCCGGGTGGAGACTCAAGAAAAAGAATGGGCAGCGAAACCTACTAACTCTGTTGTGATAACGTTTGCTCCTAACACCGAGCGCCCCGAAAAAATTGACCTCGGTTTTACCAAGCATGCAGTCAAAGAATTCGTTGAACCTCCTCCCCGATGCTTTAGGTGCCAACGCTTTGGGCATGTAGCTAAAGTTTGCATCAAAGATCAACGTTGCAAACGATGTGGTGGCGCCCACGATTACAAAGCCTGCAAGGCAGATTTTGCTTGCGCTAATTGTGGTGGTGACCATCCAGCGAGTTTTGGTGGCTGCCCCTTCCGTGTAAGCGCCTTACACCGTCGAGTGTCCTTCATTAGTGGTCCCAAACCACAACCTACTGAGAAGCGGATACCTGGAAGTGACGAGTTCCCGGCGTTAGATTCGGAAGTTGAGTTCCCTGCGTTAGAGTTGGACGTTCGTAGCATGGTAACCAGCAACGTCAGAGAGCGACCTGAGCTTAGCAAGACGGCAAAGTCCTCTGTGGGTGAGTCGGTTGTTCGATCTGCTGCAGCAGAAAGTGTCCAAGTTTCTCAGCGACCAGACTTGACAGCCAGACAGCCGGACAAGTTTCACAGCCAGACTCGACAACATGGAGGACATTCCCTCGCCTCAAAAGAGATGAAGACACCAGCTGAAGTGGCCAAGAGTGGGTCCAAGTCCGCAACCTTTGTTGAAGTTGTGAGGAAGTGCGTACAGCAAAATAAGGAGCTCAAAAATCAGGAACTGTCCGACCTTCTGCGAGTTTTGTTTGAAGTCCTGCGTTCATATGTTCAAGTGATGCAGACTGGCACCCTGAAGAACTTTCTACAGCTCGTTCTTTCCTTTGAGCCCATGATTACCACCTTCGCAGCGACCTTCACCTTCTAATATGGCTAGTCTTCTTCAACCTCGTTCAACAAAAAATCACCGAAAAGTGCCCTTTATTATGCAATGGAACTGCGCTGGAATTATAAGTCGACTAGCAGAACTTAAATTATTTCTGAAAGATACGTGCGTTCCAGTATTAGCCCTCTCGGAGGCTGGCCTACCAAGCGGGAGATCTTTAACTGGATATGTCGCCCATAAGAATTGCAGCATAAAGTCATTTCCCGCGGGAAGCGCTGCCCTTTACATACGAAGAGAGATTCCTCATGTGGCTTTGAACGTCACTGATCTTTGCACCGATAGTATTGAGGTAGCGGCTGTGAGGATACGTCTTGGCTTCCGAACTCTTTCTATTGCATCCGTATACGTGTCTCCGCGGAAGAAGATAGCAATGGACTTATTTCTGCAGCAGCTTTGTGACCGTTGCCCGGCGCCCCGAATTATCTGCGGGGACTTCAACGCCCATCACTCTCTCTGGGGTGACAGGAACACAGATTCCCGCGGACGCAAACTTGTAGAAGTTATCGATAGTTTGGACTTGTGCGTGGCCAATGACGGAAGTCCCACTTTCTTCCGGCCTCCAGCCTCAGCCACATCAATAGACCTAACCTTGCATTCATCTGACGTCCGCGTGAAGTGGTCAACTGCACCTGACCGCATGGGAAGTGATCACTACCCAATTTTTGTGTTTACTGCCGACTTCCATTTGCGCGACTCTAAAATTAGCCATGTTGTTAATTGGGACAAATACAGGGAGCAACTTGCATGTGTTTCTGGTGATGTGATTGACAAAATGATTTCTGGTAAGATGGCTGCTACCACAGCGGTCAAGTTGCCTACTCATTTTCCGACTCCGGATTTAAAACTCAGGAACCTTTGCGCAGCGCGCAGAAGGGCGGAGCGACAACTGATGCGGAAGAAGGACGACAGATCCTTGAAGACGACCTTCAATAGGCTTAACTCTGCCATTCGACGCCATACGAACAAGCTCTGTAGGTCGCAGTGGGCGTCCTTCTGCGCTAGCTTGACGGTTTTCTCACCGATGACGAGGATTTGGCGAGTCATTGGCAGTCTTGCTGGTGATTCTCGTCCTAGTAAACCTTTTGAAGCGCTTGCACTGCGCAAGCAGAAACCTCTCGTGTGCTTGGCAGAGGAATTTGCAGATGCATTTGTAAGTGCAAGTTCAGGAATTCCTCCCTGCACTCCACCTGCAACATCTACGTCTGTGATGGACGCCCCGTTTACACTTCGAGAGCTACAGACAGCACTCAGCGGCCTGCGGCGTCGATGTGCACCAGGTCCTGACGGCATCACCAACCAGATGATGCAGAACCTACCTCTGGAACACCGAAAGATGCTTCTAAGCTATCTCAATCGAGTGTGGGAGACTGGCGACGTTCCTCCTTCATGGAAAGTGGCTCGCGTTGTCCCAGTGCTGAAGCCCGGCAAAGAAATGACAGACTTGGCCTCGTATCGTCCTGTATCACTGACGTCGTGCGTGGCTAAGCTTATGGAGAAGCTGGCAAGTAAGCGTTTATCTTGGTGGCTCGAAGATAGAAGGGCTCTGCCAACATGCATGACTGGATTCCGAACAGGTTTAAGCGCGCAAGACAACGTCTTGGACTTGATAAGCCATATTGAACATCATAGAGCTTTCGGCCTTTCAACACTAGTTATTTTCCTAGACGTATCAAAGGCTTATGATACCATCCTTCAGAGCTCAATACTAAATAGTTTGCAGGCCATGGGCGTACAGGGTTATCTTCTGCGCTTCATTCACTCATTTATCAGTGATCGGAAAATTCAAGTGCGGTTAGGAAGTACCACAAGCACCGAAAGGGTGGTATCGCGAGGTGTACCTCAAGGAAGTGTTCTTTCCCCAACGCTCTTTAACGTTGCAATGGCTGGTCTTCCCGCTGAAGTGCACAAACATTGCAGGCATGTCCATATGTCGATATACGCGGACGACCTCTGTCTTTGGTTAACCGGATATCAACACAAGCGTTTAGCTCTGATAGCTCGACAGGCATTACTTTCAGTTCAAAATTACCTTCAAGGTGTGGGGTTGACTCTCTCGGTGGAGAAATCTGGCTTCATAATGTTTCCAGGTAGAGGAAGAAGGTATGCGCGGCTGAAGATAGACCTTAATCAATCTTGTCTTCGACAATTTAAACACAAGCGCTTTTTGGGCGTCATTATCGACTACCGCCTACAGTGGCGACGAGCTGTGGACTCGGTTGTGACATCGATATCTTCGCGTCTCAATGTAATCCGTAGAGTTGCAAGTGAGCAATGGGGAAATCACCCTTCTTCAATGATCAGGTTGCACGATGCACTAGTGACGAGTCGAATAATGTATCAGCTCCCTTTAATTTCCCCATCGATATCACAGCTGGAACGACTTGAGGTTCTGCACAGAAAGGGCCTAAGAAGGGCTCTTGGCGTTCCGAAGACTGCTCCTAACAATGCAGTACTTTATGAATCTCTATCGAGACCTCTTAGCTTAGTCGCTTCACAAAGGTTATTGATGCAAATTGGCCGCCTCAAACAGACGACAGCTGGCCGAGCCCTTCTACAGCGCCTTCGAAAGAGATCCGAGTCCCGAGCGTACTTGGCCCTTAATACTCTTGGTTACCTGGGTCTTGACGCTAGAGGTCGAATTAAGAGATCGAAACCACCTTGGTCTTTCGCGAGCCTCGATAGTTCGTTGGCAGTTCCTCACGTTCGTGCTAAGCGGAGTTCTCCTTTGGCAGCAACGCGTTCGCTCGTACTGGAACATCTTGAAACGGAATATGCACGTCATCTTCAAATTTTTACTGATGGCTCTGTGGACAAGGTCAGAGGATCTAGTGCAGCTGCTTTTCACATTCCCTCTTTGAACTTTGATTGGTCCGTTCGCTTCACTGCAGTCGTGTCCTCCACAACGGCCGAAAGCGTTGCCATTGAGGCAGCTCTCAAAAAGCTACGGTTTTGTACGCCTCAACCTGTGGTCATTCTTACAGATTCGAAATCCGCCCTTCAAAGATTAGAGCACGGATTCCCTACTGATGCCTTATCTCTAAGCTCCCTACGTTCGGTGCAAAATCTCAGTGTCAAAGGCTTCTCCATACGATTCCAATGGTTGCCATCACACATAGGTATCATAGGCAACGAGATGGCGGACAGCCTCGCCCATAGAGCGCTGTCTGGGAATCCTTCGAGAAAAGTGCCTCAAGAAGACGGGAGACTCTTCAGAGAAGCGGTGTCGTGCCACTTCAGTTCTTTGTGGAGCTCACCTCACAAGCCATGTGTGATCAAGGGTCTCCAAAGAAACCAAGCAACCTTACTGCTCCGCATTCGCACGGGCTCTGCTCGTACCCCTGCGTGGATGTTTAAGACTGGCCTGGCGTTATCACCATTATGTTCAACGTGTGGTGTGTGTGGTGACATAAAACATTACCTAATGTGCTGTACTGTGTATAACGCGGAACGGAGGGTGTTCTTCGGGTCTCTCAAGAACACAGGACTTCCTCACAGTTCGCTTCAGGACATAGTTTTCCCGCGCGGGAACCGGTTGTGTAGGAAGGAGGTCTCTCGCCTGCTGCTAAATTACCTAGAGGACACGGATTTGGCTTCAACATGGTGAACTGAGGAGTGAACATTTGTAATTGGGAGGTCTGTGTCGGATTACGTGATTTAATTATTTTAAGTGTCGCTACGGTGGAGCAATTGCCGGCAGCAACTGCAAGGCTAAACCCACCAGTAGCCTACAACAACTCAACTCAACTCAACTCAACAACGCGGCTACATTTTGATGGGGGCGAAGCGCAAAAACGCCCGTGTCCCGTGCATTGGGGGCACGTTAAAGATCCCCTGGTGGTCAAAATTATTCCGGAGTCCTCCACTACGGCGTGCCTCATAATCAAAATGTGGTTATGGCAGGTGAAACCGCAGAATTCAATTTATTTCACCTTTCTTGGCCTTCCGGTCCCGACGTGGGAGCGGCCCGCTTAGTGATTAATTATCACTACTTGCAGGACCAAATAAAGTTTTCCTTCCTTCCTTCCTTCCTTCTGCAAACCTGCGCTTTCGTCATCAACTAGTGATATCCTTGTCACAATTGCTTGTTCGGGAAGAGGAGGAATATTATTCCGGAAGAGGACAACACGTCAGAGGGAAGACAAAGGACAAGAGCGTCAAGCAGTACACGTGTGCCGTCATAAAATAAATTGAGGGGGTACGGGTGCCGAAGGAAGAGGTCCTGCATTTTCTCTAATTGGCGTTAAGTCCTTATCAAAAGCTGCTACCAAGTCACTACACGCGTGTCCAGGATCTAAGCCATGTGGTGGGTCTGCGAAGCCATCCGGGAAGTTACTCTGGTTAACCTCTCTGCCTTCCATCTTTTTCCTCTCTTTTTTTTTTCTTTCTGACATAGTTCTCATCGTTTTCAGAATGTCTCAAAAATTAGGACAGGCGTTTGACACCAACCATGTCTCTGAAGGGCTGGCAATGCTATAGCTGATTTTCATAATGCACCACGCATTTCATTGCCAGTTGCTGCTGGGGCATACATAGCATGACCGCTGACGAGGAAGAACATTTCTGGCAAAGTGGCCTAAGGCATCTCAATTTACACAAAGAGCAAGTGATAAATGAAAGGCAGGGAGGTTAACCATGACTGAGCCCGGTTGGCTACCCTACTCTGGCGAAAGGGAAAGGGGAGGGAAAGATTAAATGAAGAAGAGAAAGAAATTTAGTAGAAATCATGACACAATAGCGCCTGCATTCAGATAACTGTCTCTTAAACTGTTTCTGTTTCTGAATTCATCGGCGTTGCACTGAGGCTTGTCCTACATATCGCAGAGGAGTCTTGCTACGCTATTTATCGACACAATAATGCCTTTCGCCATACTTTTGAGATCAGAGATTTTGAAAACAGCTTTAATTTGGTTCCATTTCGTATGTCCTGCCGCCGAGTTAATTACTCCGCCGAGTACCAGGTGAGACAAGCTAGGTCCCTTGATTCTCAGCAGATACTGATTGGTCAACGACATCTCAGAGGCCGTCTCGTCGACGTGCATTTACACCAAGCCGCATCAGTCCTTCCGCAGCCTTGACATAAATAACGGTTACCAAAGTGTAGCCATATTTCAATGGAATGCGAATAGCCTTCGCGCTAAGAGTCTCAGAATGTTTGGGGCGTAGTTCTCCGTTCCGGTGTTGGCGTCTAGCCAACTATGTTTTTTATGCGTTTTTGGAACTTGCAGGACTGATCAGGACGATTATTCGTGTGCAAAGACACCTGTCCATCAGCATTATCAAGAGCATCAACATCCGATATTCACGAGAACGTGACGTGTCAAGTTTGGTTAAGGAAGTCTCACAGTAATCAGCGTTTATGAGCTGAGTGGCGTTCTTGGGTGATTTGAATTACTCGGTGTGGTTAGATCTTACGTTGTATCCTAATAATCTTGTAGGTGGAGCAGCATAAAGAACAAATATCGAAACATGGGTTAGTGATCACTTCCCTACTCTTACAAAGCATCATCGCCTGTGCTTTTCGGCTCATCGGCACTCTCTAAAGATTATTATTGGCAAGCATACCGGTACTACTTATGTCGGCGAAACGGTCAGCAATGTGGATATTCTATAATGGCTCAACCAAGGCTAACTATAGACCGTTGTTCACAGTTTGTTACGTTTCTTAAAAGCTACGCTGCTGTAAATTCCGAATACGACTGTCTTGGAGCTATAAGACGAAGAGCTGAAAGGAAATATCGACGAGCAGGTCTGATTGAGGATTACCGAAAATCACAAAAAAATACATTCCCGTATGCGTAGCAACATTGTCGTAGCTGCAAAGACTAGCAGCAAGCAATCTTGGAATACTTTTACAGCGTCCACAGAATATAGCAACATGTCTACACATATGATTCGGTAAAAATGAACAGATTTGGTCCTGTAGTCAGTTTCCCGCCAAATCTGAAGGAACCACGTTGAAAACATCATGTGTGATCACATTGACGAGTGAATATCTTGCTGCACTCCATGCTGCACTTGATTGCATTAATCAGGAGCCACCGTAATAATGGACATCTCTATTTTTATTTTGTGTTTCCAAGACAGCCCTTCAGTGCATACAAAACCCAATGCGCCATGAACCCACTGAACAACTGGCCTCAGAAATTCTGCACACCTACCATCACCGCCATGACACGGGACATCACATAATATTTCAATGGCTTCCGGGACACTGCAATATCAGCGGGAAGAACCACGCCGATGAAGCCGATGAACGTTTTCACCATATGTCGTTTACATTCGGGGTCTGTGTATATTCAGATACATCTGCTGCCTCGGTTACCACAATGTGAACAGACCAGGATGTATCGTTTGGGGCTTGGCGTAACATTTAGAACTCTTATGCCTTATTACGATGACCAACAGCCCCACGTGAGACACATGCTGCTGGGATGAGACACTGACACACATTATCTGTGTCTGCCCGTGTTCTAGTGCTGAGAGACGAGTGATGTGCAGAATGCTGGACCGATTGGACAATCTTCCACTATTAGAACGAGAAGTTCCTGACCAGTGTCTCCAAAGAAACTCCGTGCAGGATACTTAATTCGTGCTACTAAGGTTCCTGCGGTCTACGGGCCTGCATGATAGAACGCCGCCCGCTAGCCTCTGCATAGCGTACGCTGTTGCTTTGTGCTATCAACATCCATTAACAAGATTAAAGCGTCAGTGAATTTTTCAATAAGTCGGCAGCATCCTGCACTAGATCAGCCATTTTCATCAGATGACCTAACGAATGCACTTGCCCCATTTTGTTAACATACTGCAGGACCTGATGGGGTGACTTATGCTTCTTTCAGAAACCTCGATCAGACAGTTGTGTACACCCTTCCCCCCCCCCTCCTCCTTGTTTCCTTTAATTTTGAATGTAGTCATTGTTCTCTGAATATCGTAATGTCTTCCCTCGTCTTGGAAGATTGCCCGCGTGGTTCTTGTACTGAAACCTGGCAAGTCTCCGCTATCTTTATGTTTATTTCGTCCTGTTAACCTTACAAGCTACGTGTGTAAACTATAGTCGGTTACAACTTTAGAAAAAAGGGGGCGTTTACTCCTCCGACACGGATGCACACGAGCATCCACCAATGGGCGCGCACTCTGGACCGACGTCATGCGCCGGACGGCCGGTGACTTCGTCGCTTCGGTCGTCTGGGCGGGGCCTCCCCTTTTTTCTAAAGTTGTATTCGACTATAATAGAGAATACGATCGATGCGAAACTGCAGTGGGGGTCAGTATTCACTCAAGTACTACCTCAAAGCATGGACGACTTCCGCAGGCGCCGATGTACTGAGGACGCTGTTATAGACCTTGTGACATACGCAAAACGCGCGCGAAGCAGTCGTAATATCGCTGTCGCCGTGTTTCCAGACGTTAATCGGGTATACCTTAGACGCCGTGCCGCTCGCACGTTCTTCTTGGCATCATTAATACAACGAGTCACTGACCAATTTCAAAAACAAACCTTGACATTTCGATATCTGCGCAGATCCCTTGTTCACAATGAACCGGTCACTATAAGATTTGTTCATGTATACTTGAGCACTTGTCTCGGGGTTCGAGGATACACGCTGTCGAGGTTACTTTGCGTCCTGTTAAACGTGTTGTCTGTGGTTTAGATAGCCAGGTATTTCAGATATAGTGTTTCTTGGTTTGCTTCACTAAGGCGTAGACGGTCGAACACTGAGTTGAATCACGTAATTCTGAAGAAACAGCAAAATAATTGTTCATGAAGCTGATGGTAAAAGCAAGCGAGTGAGCGAGCGAGAGCGAGAGAGAGAGAGAGAAAGAAAGAGAGAGAGGTAGAGAGGGTGGGTGGGGGACCTGTTAAAGACATGACTTGAGAGATTTACCTGGAGGCACGCCTAGCATGCTACTTCAGATGGAAACGACGAGAAATGAAATGATACGGACGGTGCCCGTCACAGGCACTTAACACACACCCAAAACGCAACACAACAAACTGAGTACAAACCAGTTAAAGTGTCTCATTCAGACCAGTGCTTCACATAACGGTTAAAAGTGCGTTCGTTGCGCGGAGCGCACAAGCGGCGCTATCGTCCATGCACCTAAACCGTGTCTGTAGCTCGAGGAGGGATGATGTTTAATGTGAAATAGAAAATCCTATTTCACCCGTTACTTGCACGAAGCTACAAGGGAAATCCACACGTGTTTCTCATAAAGAAAGCTTCGTAATTGAAGAAAAATTCGTCCTGGTCCGCGGATCAAACCCGGGAGCAACTCTTTTCCGGGCGGTCGCCCTACCATCCAAGCTAACCGCGAGGCTAGCAGACTGTAGGGCGGGGTCCAATTGTTCGACAACTCCAAGCACAGGGACACTGAATAAGGCAAATCAATGCTCAGTTAAAAAGTTTTTGAACATAAATAAAAAGCACTGGCTATACCTTTAACAACCTCCCTCAAATGATAAAGTTTGCGCGTACTGCAAAGGGGAGGAACATTAATGAGGCAATTTTCCACAGCATATTCAGATCCCCCGAATTGGCGTTTATAGAAGCCGACTCCGAATGTCAAATAATCAATCGAGAAAAGTTAGACTTCGTAAAGGCTAATTCAGAACTTCATAAATACGGGAATTGGTTTTTTTGTTGTTAGGCTCACTTATGGGGTCACCTTTGACATTAACACTGATTCCTTGTGATGTGGTATAGCAAACGGAATATTAAAGCAAGCTCCCCTTCCCCCCTCCTATCATTGAAATCCCGTTACAAACCGATTCTTTCCTCTCTTTGCCGGTCGTCGGCTTTAATCGCCGCCAACCTTTAGCAACAGCACGGTGCAGCATGCGCGCCGACTGACACGAATAACGAAAAATGAAGCGAAAATAATCCTATTCCACCGGTCCGCGTGTGATGTCGGGCAATTTCATTTAGGCTGACCTATTTTGCAACGGAGCGGGCAAGCTTTGTGGTTCCTTTGAGCTCGTGAAAGGAAAAATATTCCTTACAAGTCTAGCAAACCGCGAGTTCACGTTTTTCTTTCCTCGTTCTTTTCTTTGATATTATTTTGCAGGCGTGTGTGTTCCAGCATGCTTGCAAGTTTTAGCCGCTATTATCTGAGTCGATCGCGCTTCCTTTCGCTCTGGAATCCTCTTATGGAGTAAGGCGTTGGTCGGTCGTGTGATGCAGCCGGTGCTAAGGCAAAATGATTCATTCTCGGCTGAACCAAACAGCATTTTCAATGGACAAGGGTTTCGTGGCTAGATATCCCACTGGCTTACCAGGAAAATCGGTTGTGGAACTTGCGCCATTGCTGTCACGCATGTGTGCCCGAGAAGAAGGCTTAAACAAAACATCTCTACTAAAGGCCGTTTTCCGGCAAGTAGAAGTCTTGCTGCCACTATCGTGTCAATTTTCGACATTTGTCTGCCCCTTGTATTTTCCCTTGCTTTGCGTTCATCTAATGCCTAATAACAGCATGGCAACTGAACTCTTGCCTATAGAAACTGCAATTCCCATCTCGAATTTCCCGCTCTGATGCGACATTGTTATGCCGCCTCTGGGTCAGGTTGGCATCTATCAAATCCTTCTCGTTCCTCTTTCGAATGGCTGACACACCTATGTGCGAACCTCATGGAATCGAAGAAAGTATTGAACACCTCCTCTACCTTTGTTCCTGTAGAATGTAAAGCGCCACCTTCTCCGGAGAGTATTGAATCGGCAGGACGCAAGACCGCTTTCAGAGGCGTAGATCCTTGGATCACGGTCGTTCGTGCCGTCGGCGCAGAAACCAGTGAGGACGTTGTTAGAGAGTACCTCAAGTGGACGGTCTCTGCGATTGTTTATAGACGTGGTGCGCAGAGCTGGTGCTCGATTCCTTCCCTTCTTTCTCGTCTTTTCGTCCCTTCCTCTCCCCCAGGGCTGGGTAGCGAACCGGCCATGCGTCTGGTTAAATTCCCTGTCTTTCCTCTATCTCTCTCCCACGCTGTTATTAGGGTCGAAAATCACACCACGAGTTATCGCCTTCACTCAGCATGTAAATCGTTTCGGCCAAGGTTACTGCGTCATCGTCACGACATCCTCACGCAGCGCCAGACCACAAGAACGTCGCAAATACGTTCAACGTGGTTGCTGCTTCATGGGGCGTCATCAACACTGGCACATAGGTTTACGTCGGATCTGTTTAACTTGGTGCACTCTAATTACTTCTTGCGGCGATGTATGCGTATGAGGCTCGTGGCTTCTGCGTTCACCCATACTGACATATAAATCGTACAGCTATATACATTTTTTTTCGCGAGCATTATTAGACTTTAGCCATTCGTGTCATCGTCATTTCCCTCTCGAGCTGCCACCTGCTATCACTGTGTAGTATACGTGGTGTCATTCTCTCTATTTATGCTATATTTCTCTTTTTGCATCGAAGCTGTTAGCCTCTAGTTGGTCGAGATTTTTCGTCGGCTCGTGCTCGTCCCAAAACAGTACCGCCACCTAGCGGCCGGGGCCACTCAGACGGACCTCTGACGGCAGCTGGAAAACGGCTTTGTCTTTGAGTTTCCGCGCAACAGAGTTATGCTGTCTTATATATTCGAATTACAATGCGAAGCTATCATGTCTGCAGCTTGCGTGTAAGTCGTAGTCTATGAATTTTCTGACGCAATTTACTCTGAAAAATCCGATTAGTCCAATAAAACACTTGCGCTCGCTTGACGAAGGGCCTAGAAGAGTGACGATGTATGCTGCGCTTCCGCACACCTGCGTGCGTGCGTGACGTACGCGTGCACACAATGTGTCTGTCCTTGAGGCGTGGGCGTTCTTCCCGCTTCATCTGTTGCACAGCGTGTGCTACATCAGCAGTTTGTGGTTTTCTAACGTCGGTTGTAGTGGTGGTGCTTGTCTAACGTCATCTAACGTCATTCGGGCTTGTGGTACTTGTCTAACGTCGGCAACACTCTCGCTGTACAACCACTTTGACAAGGTGGAATGGAGGCGGATGTCTTTATTTCCTTGCTCCTTCCCCCCGTACGGAGTAGCCAACCAGAACTAACTCTAGTTAACCTCCCTGCCTTTCGAGACATCCTCTCTTTTTCCCTCGCAAGCTTTAGCCTGCTGTTTAGATGTACTCTAAAGCGTTCTCGCAAAGCATTATACTGTTAACGCGACGTCAGTTCTTGGTACCACCGTGCTGCTTTCGTTTGACGCAGTAGCGCGTACCTAAACGCCCTGTGAATCGCGTTAAGATTCCGTTCGGACCAAAGATACTGCGAACAGAAGGAAGGAACTGCAAGTTGATCTGACAGTGCGCCCGCCCACAAGATCTTGCCGTCACATCCTGTTCTGCTCATTTAGCCAATCGCAGCGCACATAAAATAGTGTCTACGAAAGTGATCGGACGAAAGCATGGCTCCTGGGCACGCATACCTAATGTTCCTGAGAGACAGAGACAGGACTGGGCGATCGATTTCGCGTACTTTATATTGAAAACATGTGTAATTTTCAATAATTGTTTTGCCTGCTCAATCACTTCAGGGATAAGCGGGCTAGTTGGTGGTCGTTATTGGAATGCATCATGTAACCGCACAAAAACAGGGTACAAAGAAGGAACACACAAGACAGGCGCCTGTCTTGTGTGTTCCTTCTTTGTCCCTTGTATTTGGGCGGTTACATGATGCAATCACTTCAGCTCACGAGAGTTACGCGAGAAAAATCGGGAAATCGTGTCCTCTTGAAACGTTCGCGTGTGCTTGGGCGATACTTTAACACAAAAAAGTCCATTGCCGCTTTTTTGTCATATCTTTTATTTATTTATTTATTTATTTATTTATTTATTTATTTATTTATTTATTTATTTATTTATTTATTTATTTATTTATTTATTTCCAAAGTGGTGGAATATACGAGCGGCGCGGCTATCTCGCCGGTGGGCAGATGTGTGCTTCGAGGAGTATCATAAATCGCACGATTACTCAGCAAGAGCCCGTGAGGCAAAGCCTGTTAGACGCACTGCGCCGATCAGTCCATGGGGCCGGCTCATAGGCAAACAAACAGCAAGTGAAATCCACACACACGTCACCCTTTGCATATCGCAAATCAGACTTTCTCTCCTTGTGTTTCAGCCATGAGTACTTGTCTTCATACTACAATCTGCCAGCGAGAGAGATATATATATTGCCACGACAAACTTGGTGACATTCAAGTTGCGCGCCCTTTGCATTGGGCACTGTGCACGCCTTGCAGTGGCGCTGTTCGGCAACAACAGGCAGCGATCTTCGTGGCACGGGCAGCCAGTTGGACCCGGCTCGCATGCGCCACGCGCACGAGGTGTCACGCGAGGAGAAGAGGAACACGGTTCGAGCCCAGCTTGAGAACGCGACTGCCGCGGTTTTCTGCACGACCTCAGTGACTTTTACTTGTGGGCACAAGTTCGCCTTTAATAAATATCCTTGTTTTACTAAAATCGTTACATTTCTGGTGGAGGTGCGGGGTAAGAGTCGAAGCCCCACGAACGAAAGCCACCGTAGCCCCGACAACCCGCGAGTCCATCCCGTGGAACTGACGCCTGTACACCAGCGGACCAGCCGCCGTCTTCGAGGTGACTCGCCCGAATTCGGCCCTCTTCTCTTCTTGCCAAGAGAAACTCCCACAACGGACGCCGCCACAATGACTACCCAGGTAACGCCGGCACAGCTAGTCGTAAGCCAACCTCGCAAGCCGCCAACATTCCATGGTGACTCGTTCGAAGACGTGGAAGATTGGTTGGAACTGTTCGAGAGAGTGGCGAGCTTTAATGAATGGAATGAAAGACAGAAGCTCCGTAACGTATATTTCGCGTTGGAAGACTTCGCAAAAACGTGGTACGAAAACCACGAACCCTCTTTGACCTCTTGGGAGGAATTTCGACGACAACTGCTAACAACGTACGCCAGCACGGATCGTAAAGAAAAGGCGGAAATCGCACTTCAAGCCAGGAACCAGCTCACAAACGAGAACGTGGCGATGTACATCGAGGACATGTCCCGCCTGTTCAAGCGTGCTGATCCCACCATGAGTGAAGATAAGAAGCTGCGCCATCTCATGCGTGGAGTAAAGCAGGAACTCTTCGCAGTTCTCGTCCGCAACCCACCGCGCACGGTCGCCGAGTTCAGATGTGAAGCAACGACCATCGAAAAGACACTGGAACAGCGGGCTCGGCAATACAACCGTGAGGCAAGCTGCGCACCTGTCCATGTCTTCCCTGGAGGCCTGCCAAACGACCTGGAAGCCCTGCGGGAGCTTGTCCGGTCAGTGATCAGGGAAGAGCTCAACAAGTTGCAGATACCTCAGGCTCCAGCTGCGCTATCTATCGTCGACGTTGTCCGGGAAGAACTCAGGAACGTCATACGGGATCCAGAGCGTGAGCCACAGCCGACGCGGCGCACCCCAACGTACGCCGACGTACTCAGGCAACCCGCGGTACACAGTAGTGGAGCAGTTGCGACGACCGTTCCCTACCCGTCGACAGTACGCAGTGCACCTCGTCTACTGGAACCATCGGCTGCCTATCAGCCTTTAGCACGTAGTGCACCTCATTTTGCGGAACAAAGGCCCCGCAAAAGTGACGTCTGGCGTGACCACGAGCGCAGGCCTCTGTGTTTCCACTGCGGAGAAGCGGGTCACCTGTATAGGTTCTGCCCGTACCGTCAAGTTGGGTTAAGGGGTTTTCCCTTAAGCGCACCATGCCCCCGAAACGGTGAACGGCCAGCGGAGATCGAAGAATACTTGTCGACGCGCCAAAGCCCCGTTACTCCTCGCCAACATCAACCACGGGCACCGTCGCCCATGCGCTACCGATCGCCGAGCCCACGCGCGCCTCCAAGATCGCCTAGGCGTCGTTCACCAAGCCCACACCAGGAAAACTGAAGCAAGCGACCTGTGGAGGTGAGGCCGCTGATAACCAGAGTTACGAAGATCCTCCAACGCGATTCCAGTGCGGTGACGAGATAATTCCAGTCAACAGATGCAGGAACGAAACGATTACGTCAGATTTGCGGTTGATGATAGACGGATGCGAGCTGAATGCCTTAGTCGACACCGGCGCTGATTATTCAGTAGTAAGCTTCAAGATGGCGAAGCACCTTAAAAAAGTTGTGACGAAGTGGACTGGTCCGCAGATACGCACGGCAGGCGGCCATCTTATTACGCCCCTTGGCCGATGCACCGCAAGACTTACGATAAAAGGCTTCACATACGTTTCTGACTTTATTGTACTGCCAGAATGTTCACGGGAACTTATATTGGGAATGGATTTTCTACAAGCTAACGGCGCCATAATTAACCTACGTATATCCAGTGTATCTTTCTCGACAAAACAAGCTATACCTGTGGAAGAATCAGAGGAGCGACGTCTCGCTGCACTGCGCGTCGTTGACGATGACGTAACTGTGCCGCCACGCTGCAGTATAATGGTTCTTGTGGAGAATGAAAGATTTTCTGACCGCGAAGGCATAGCAGATGGAAACATAGAGCTCCTTTTCAACAAAGGTATTTGCGTGGCTCGGGGCCTTGTTCATTTAAGCGATGGCCGTGCAAATGTCGCACTTACAAATTTCGGTAATGAATTCCAACACATCGCACAAGGAACAGCTATTGCCTATTTCCACGAGTTCTGTGAAGCGACCGAATTATGCAGCCTAACTACGTCAACTGCCCTGCCAGGAACCTGCAGTGTCGACAGATCAATTACCGTCAACCCGAGACTCCCTGAAGCCCAAAAGAAACAGATATATGCCCTGATAAAGGATTTTTCTGACTGCTTCTCCACGTCCTCAAAGGTACGGCGCACATCTGTTGCGAAGCACAGAATCATAACAGAGGACGCCACAAGACCGGTATGCCAGCACCCGTATCGAGTGTCACCAAAAGAAAGGGAGATCATCAAGAAGCAAGTAGAGGAGATGCTTTCAGATGACGTTATTCAGCCTTCCAGCAGTCCATGGGCGTCTCCGGTAGTGCTGGTTAAGAAAAAAGATAACACGCTTCGATTCTGCGTCGACTACCGTAAACTGAACAGCGTAACCAAGCGGGATGTGTACCCCCTTCCGCGTATCGACGATACGTTAGACCGGCTCCGATGTGCAAAGTTTTTCTCCTCCCTGGATCTCAAGAGTGGATATTGGCAAATAGAGGTGGATGAACGGGACCGTGAAAAGACAGCATTCGTAACCCCTGATGGCCTCTACGAATTTAAAGCACTTCCATTCGGCCTCTGTTCCGCACCCGCAACGTTCCAGCGAATGATGGACTCTGTGCTTGCAGGATTGAAATGGCAGTCATGCTTAGTGTATTTGGATGATGTGGTCGTATTTTCCACCACATTTGACCAACATCTAGAGCGCCTGCGACTAGTGTTAGAAGCTATTCGCGCAGCAGACTTAACAATTAAGCCGGAAAAATGTCAGTTCGGCTTCGATGAACTTCGGTTTCTCGGACACGTCATCAGTGCTGAAGGCGTTCGGCCAGATCCCGAAAAGACAGCAGCTGTTGCGAGGTTCCCGACACCCACAGACAAAAAGTCAGTGCGACGTTTCTTGGGTTTATGCGCATACTACAGAAGATTTGTGGAAAACTTTTCAAACATTGCTGAGCCCCTTACAATACTGACAAGAGAAGATCAACCTTTCATGTGGGAAAGCGAACAACAAGACGCCTTTGACGAGTTAAGGAAACGCCTGCAAGCTTCTCCAATCCTTGCCCATTTTGATGAGACAGCCGACACTGAAGTTCATACCGATGCGAGCAACGTTGGCCTCGGTGCCATACTAGTGCAGTGGAACAACGGCCAGGAGAAAGTAATTGCTTATGCCAGCCGTAAGCTCTCGAAAGCAGAGGCCAACTACTCCGCAACCGAGAAAGAGTGCCTTGCAGTCATTTGGGCAATATGTAAATTTCGGCCCTACCTCTATGGTAGACCATTCCGAGCAGTCAGCGATCACCATTCGCTTTGCTGGCTGGCGAATCTCAAGGATCCATCCGGACGACTAGCAAGATGGAGCCTTAGGCTTCAAGAGTATGACATTACTGTCGTATACCGATCCGGGAGGAAACACAGCGATGCCGACTGCTTGTCACGCGCACCCGTCGAGACAACTGTGTCAGAAGAAGAGGATTTCCCGTTCCTTGGCATTGTTGACGCGTCACAAATTGCTCAACAACAACGAGATGACCCGGAATTGCTTCCACTTATACAGCGCCTGGAGGGACTCGACGTTCAACTGCCGCGTATTTTCTCTAGGGGGCTATCCTCGTTCTGCCTGCGAGGAAGTGTCCTCTACAAGAGAAACTTCGAGAACAGCGAGACAAAGTTTTTACTTGTCGTACCCACTTCTATTCGAGAAGAAATTTTGCATGCCTGTCACGATGAGCCGACGTCTGGACACATGGGCGTGAGCCGTACAGTCGCCAGGATTCGTCTGAAATACTACTGGCCCAAGTTATTAGCATCAGTGCAGCACTACGTCAAGACTTGTCGCGAGTGTCAAAGGCGCAAGACTCCATCCGTAAAGCCGGCCGGCCTCCTCCAGCCAATAGAGCCACCAAAAGCCCCATTCCAACAAGTCGGTATGGACCTCCTTGGACCCTTCCCAACATCATCTTTCGGCAAAAAGTGGATAGTTGTGGCCACGGACTATCTGACCCGTTACGCAGAAACTGATTCCCTGTACAATGCAACGGCTGTCGAAGTTGCAAAATTCTTTGTCCACAATATCGTGCTCAGGCATGGCGCTCCCACAGTTGTTATTACCGATCGTGGAACGGCCTTTACTGCGGACCTAATGAAATGCTTGTTGCGAATGACACATACTGATCATAGGAAAACTACGGCGTACCACCCTCAGACAAACGGTTTAACTGAACGCCTTAACAGAACACTGACCGACATGCTTTCGATGTATGTCGACGTTGAACATAGGCTGTGGGACGAAATTTTGCCATACATCACCTTCGCATATAATACGGCCGTTCAGGAAACAACACGAGTCACCCCGTTTGAACTTGTATTCGGCCGAGCAGTCTCCACAACTTTGGATGCTATGTTGCCGTTAGATGAAGAAACCCATAACTCATCTGACCTGGATGATTTCTTGCAACGAGCCGAGGAGGCCCGACAGCTAGCAAGGTACCGAATACGCCGCCAACAACGCATCGACTCCAGCCGGTACAACCAGCGCCGTCGTGAAGCTCATTACCAGCCCGGTGACAAGGTGTGGGTATGGACCCCAGTGCGACACCGTGGACTGTCTGAAAAGCTTCTGTGCAGATACTTCGGCCCTTACGAAATACTTCGTCGTATAAGCGACGTCACTTACGAAGTGAAATCCGCTGCACACGAGAGCCCAAGACGGCGCAACTCCACGGAAGTTGTGCATGTTGTCCGCATGAAACCCTACCAGGAGAGGTCATGAACAACAGCAACAACAACAACAAAAAAAGTGAGCGCCCACAGGAACCCCTACTTCCTCTCACGCATCGGGCCGATGCGGTAAGGAGGGGGATAATGCCACGACAAACTTGGTGAC
This sequence comes from Dermacentor albipictus, assembly GCF_038994185.2. NCBI lineage: Eukaryota > Metazoa > Arthropoda > Arachnida > Ixodida > Ixodidae > Dermacentor > Dermacentor albipictus. The sequence continues at coordinate 181,019,752 of NC_091821.1, read as the reverse complement.
ATTCAAGTTGCGCGCCCTTTGCATTGGGCACTGTGCACGCCTTGCAGTGGCGCTGTTCGGCAACAACAGGCAGCGATCTTCGTGGCACGGGCAGCCAGTTGGACCCGGCTCGCATGCGCCACGCGCACGAGGTGTCACGCGAGGAGAAGAGGAAGACGGTTCGAGCCCAGCTTGAGAACGCGACTGCCGCGGTTTTCTGCACGACCTCAGTGACTTTCACTTGTGGGCACAAGTTCGCCTTTAATAAATATCCTTGTTTTACTAAAATCGTTACAATATAGAGAGAAAAACAGGAAACTTCGGTGTTCTTTTGTGGCAAGCTGACTAACAATTACAGTAATATATATCATCGCGCTCTCGAATGCTGGCTAATGTCGAATCGATGAGTGATCGTCAAATTGTTACCACGCACTGTGCACTCCCAGAGGCGCTCCTAGGAAAAAAAAAACAGTTCGTAAAAGTATGGCGACTGCTTCGTTTTCTAAATGTTTCTAATAGCGCGAGAGATTGATAATCATTGTGAATGCTCAGTAAGTAAATGCAACTAGCCAGCCCAGCTAGTCTATTATTCCTATTGTGATGGCATTGTTAAGGCAAAAAAGGACAGTTGGGCGAGTTTTTACGGTAACGTATTATTGGGTTGTACTGCGAAGTGACGCAGACGAAGACTAGAAAAAAAAAGGGAAGAGGACTAACTCTGAACTAAATCTTTGTTGAAACGATCAACGTATATATAAATGATAGCAAAAACCGTAGCAAACAAACGTGACATGGTCTAAAGACTACCAGTTAACAGATAAACATATCAGAAGGTAGGGAAAGCAAAAAAAAAGCCACGAAGGCACCATTTGCGATTGACACACGTGCTGAGAAGATATTGAAGTTCGCTTTCTAATTGTGATATTGATGCTTGGCTAAGACAACGCTCTCCTAATCTTTTAATGTGAAATGCCTCAATTATTTGGTGTGTAGTTTGGCATTTGTGTCTTGAAAGGACTGTTGTGTCCTCAAAAAAGGTTTACAACCGCAATTAGAAGAATGCGACGCTAGATGTGAAGCATTTGGGTTGTTAAGTAATTGTTTATGTTCTTTTAGTCTGATATTGAGGCACCTGCCACTCTGTCCAATATAAGCCCCCCGGCACTTGAGTGGAATCTGATAATTATACCAATGTTACAAGATACCACAGGGGCACATGCCTAACGTCGAAATCATATTTCATTTTTTTCTTTTCCCGCCCACCTGCTCAAGTTTCCTATTTACGATAGGACACATCATTGACAACTTTCGGGGGGGAGGAGGGAGCGATAACACCGTATGGACGTCATATCTACTGGTCATGTTACGGAAACCGCGTGGCAACCTATACACTTAGGGCATCACAGCAAACCTTTCTTTTTTTTCATTTTTCTGTTTTTCTTGTTTTTTGCAGCACTGTTTACCCATTTTGAAAGCTTTTCACAGGTTCGTAATAACAAATGAGCAGGATAGCGAGCCTTCGCTAGCCTATCTATGAGTTGCGAAAAGCTTTGTTGTATTCTGTGTGGACACGACACTTAACGATGGCAGACCTAAGAGCTGAGTAAACTATCCCCTGTTTTACAAGTTTGGAACGGCAAGAAAAAAATTCATGCAGCGTTCTCATTTTTTTTTTTTGCCCTTGGTATTCGAAGAGTACCAACAAACTTGTTTCTGTTGGAAAGTTAAGCACAGATCTAAAAACTGTAATTTATTGTTTTGGATAAGCTCAAGCGTAAAACCAAGACCCCCACGTCACATTCCCTAAAAACATTTAAAATATCTGTAGCTTTCTTGGTGTAGTTATTGCATGAACAAAACACTAGGTAATCATCTACGTATCGAAAGGTACGTAAAGTCAATTCCTTTATATTGTTCTGTAGCTTTCTATTGACACAACTTAGGTACAGATCACTCAAAACGGGTGCAACTTTGGAGCCAATACAGACTCCTTATTTGTGTACACACATAGAAGTACCCCATTTTACAAAGGTGTTCTCTAGGTAAAACAATAAAAGCTTTAAAAACGATTCCAAAGGTATCCCACAGCACTCTCTTCTCAGGAACAGATCATTACAGAGCATCGCCGCTTCTTTAACACTACACACTAACAAAGAAGCCTTCTTTGTCCGCTGTAACCGACGAAAAAATGCGACACCCCTGATAGGCTGTCTGACTTACTTGTTGGGGTACTGTGCTTGCGATCACGCCAACACACTCAGTCACACATCTTGGCCGAAAGTCCTCACTGGCCCATCGTGAAATGAATCTAGACAAGCTGACCTTTTCCGGAGGTGACAAGGTAGGTTCACAGGCAAACTTAAGTCCTTTCCACAGAGGGTTTTCGATAATTCCTGGGAGTTGATGATTGCCGAGTACCAACACTTTTCGTTGGTCCCGTTTCGGCTTATCTTTCTTCGATAGCGAGAGACGAGCATGGGCCCATGGGAATTCCGTGGTTCGCTCCGCAATCCTAATCCATTCCCGAAAACGTCTTCGTTGGCCTTCCATGGATGGGGCTCTCCCGCACAAAACTATTAGCTTGTCCCTGAAGAAACGCACTTGTCGCCAGAGTTCCGAGTTCAGTAAACAGCCCATTCTTCTGGAGTGTCCTGTTGAAGACATCATGATTCGAAACATTGCTTGAACAGCAGGGGGATTTCAATAAAGATCTAATTGACGACTAGCGCTCGTCCTGTCTTCTTCTAGTCTTCGTCTACATCACTACGCGCTACAATCAAGTAAAATGTTAAGGTGTAATAGCTATCTATCATTTCTTCTATGATGCTGACTTAACAGGCCCATGTGGCTTTATTGAACGCATAATTTTGACAAGTGGTTCGTCAATTACAATGTACAACATTCTGTATCTGTTCGAAACACTTTTGTTCTCGGTGTTTCAATTCGTCTCCTTGAGATGACGGCCATGAAAACCGGCATGTGGGTCTCACACCATTCGCAATGTGTGTGTCTGTCTTTTTTTTTTCTTTCGTTCGCTGTATAATATAATGCGAGCCAGGTAGTAAATGCATGAATGAAAACGAAGAAAGATATCGTGACCTTGTTGTGCTGGTTGTTGCTACAATAAGTGTGATGATGCCTGTAGCGTTTCGTAAAATCATACGGTGTTTGTTGATCGTGTTATTAGAAGCTGCACAATGTGCGAGCAGTCAGTATATGCTAGGAACTTTAGCGAGGTCCTCCACGTGCTCTTTATGCAGCGAGCTTACCGACATAGTTACTTAAACTTCATTGTTGCTAGCTGTTGGTTGCTAAGAACCCAGGAGCATGCTTTACAGCGGGTTACTAATCCTCTATTAGTAAATGCTTCGTCACTTATTTCTGGTTAACATCCCTGCCTTCTCTTGATTTCCTCCTCCTTTAGCATGTACTACGTCTACATAACCGGCTGTAAAATAATCTCACGTTGCTATTTTTTCTTTCGCATTAACGTCGTCCCAGGTACACGCTGTTATCACGCATATGTTTTGTCGTATACTGCACGGGTGCCAGATTGTTCTTTCATGGCGAAGCATCTAAGAGATTCTTAAAAGAAAATGAACATTTATGCAGGCCAATGCATGTAGACCCTCCGATGACGCTCATCAATCAGACGTGGCTATGCGCCGCCCCATCATGTGCGTCAACGGGATCTCCTCTAGATGTCTGATGCTTCGCCGTGTGATGTTGGCCAAGTCACCAATTGTGCAGAGCTATTTGCGCAAGACTCCGTGCGACGTCGTGCGTGTCGTTGAGCAGACATGACATCTGGCGTTAATTACAACCCGTGCGTTGAGCCTTGGGGGACATAACTATACGCCATGCACTGATTTGCCCACTGTCATGGCAGGCATCACGCGTCCTGCACGAGTGAGAAGCATGTTAAGACAGTGTTAGGACTTACAACCGTTGATTAGGGCCTATTCGATGCAGCAATAACATCCTGCTTCATTCGTCAACTGACATGTCTTCAGACGACTCCCTGCGCAGCTCGCGAAGTTCGTATTTCGCGTCGAATGGGACTTTACTCTTTGCTTTTGAAGAATCCTGTAGAAAACAACAGTAGATTTTCCTCATAGCTCAACGAGAAATGAATCTGCAAGCCGCGAGAGATTAGAAAATAGTGGTTCAAAATACACCGAAATAGCAATCACGGGGAGTGCGATCACAATTATACGAGGTACTTTGCTTATATTTGAAAAACAAAATTCTATCGATGGAATCGGTATTGATGCTGTGAACAGAATACACTGGCGTCCAAACATAATTTTAGTGCAGCGTTCTATTTATTTATTTATTTATTTATTTATTTATTTATTTATTTATTTATTTATTTATTTATTTATTGATTCACATACCTTAGAGATCGCTTACGCGATCGTCTGTGAGGCACCGAGCTGGTCCATACTCGTATAGTAAGGTGGACATCACTTGCAGGGCAAGTTACAACAAGACGAATAACTAGAAAGATTGCATTGTTTAACTCACCCACCGAGCGTTGCTTCAGTAGCAGTGGTTTTCTGTTGCTTGGCATGAAACCATATCGCTCTGATGAAGTCGCTCTGATCAGCACTCGGTGCACTCTGGCCCCATCGCTGATGGCTTTCAAGATATAGGGTCTGCACGGCCGCGCTTGGCCGCACCTTACGCAGCCACCGCCAGAGTAGAACGCCCCCCCCCCCTCTTTCCCCCTTCCCGGCGCCTCGTGAACGATGAAAGACGGCGCGCTTACTCCCCGCCTTCCTCTCTTGCGCGCGCGAGATCAAAACACCATCGTCGGCTCACCAGGCGCTGTGCCATGCTCTCTAAAGAGTTGCAGAAAATCGCGCCTCTTCCTCTTCACGGTCACTTACACGCTCGACTCGCCCTCGCGCGCTTTCACTCGCACGTACAGCGTACGGCTCGCGGCCACAATGTTATCGCATTTGGACTTTATACGTAACATCACGGCGACGGCGACGGCGGGAATGCGTCCGGAGTTTCGATATATTCGCTATCGCAATAAAAGAACATGGAGCGCCGTTAACAACGTCAGACAGACAGACAGACATCATTACATTCATTTCAAGAGGATTTGAATTGGTTGCTGTTAATTGACCTTGTCGCTGTATTCTCTTGTTGAATATCTATGTGCAATTTTGTTTTCTTTGTGTCTGTAATTCTGTATCTCACACAATGTTTCCCACCTGCTATGATCTTGTGTACAAGATCGCAGTATTCATAAATAAAAAAAACGTTTGGTTTTGAATGATTCATTGACTGAGTGATAAATTACGCAATCATTCTTTCATTCATTAATTCATATCTCAACGCTTCACTGCCACACTATAATAGAAACGGCAGTGAATAGCTTCAGAATAACTTTAGAATAACTATCAATACACAAGCGTTCTACAAGCGCTAATATGGGCGAGGTACATGGGCTGTGCTTGAAACGGTGTTGCTGTGTGCAGACATGCGTGCGTGCGTGCGTGCATGCGTGCATGCGTGCGTGCGTGCGTGCGTGCGTGCGTGCGTAACTCGGTCAAAAGCGGTTGTTAAAGCTGGCTTCTTCGCAACAAGAATATTGGTGAAGAGGAGCTCTATTCCCTCATCAGTTATTCCTTTCGTTTCACAAGAGGACAACTTTAGATTAAATCTGTTTATGCTTCCGCGTGCTCGTGCAATTGCGAATGCCCTCCCCCCTATCCACCCCTAATCATCCTTAATTCTCGACCACACCTATCAGCTAACACCCATTATTGCCTTAGTATGATTAGGCCAATTCGTCCGTATGTTCCGGGACCGCTGAATGAAAGTGATACGCGAACTGTGTTTAGCCTGCGACATTTTCATTCTAGTGGCAGCAAGTCAAATATGATGGAGTGGATACGGCATTTGGATTTTTATCATACAAGACAGCGCGAACGCTAAGCCCTTGCCCTTCGCTTTACAAAAAAAGTGGAACATTATAAGGGGAGGTTTAAGCTCTGGGATGCCATAAGCTAAAACCTACCATCGCTTTGCTGCAAGGATACAAACAATAAGAAATGGCTAAGTGGGCTTTATTTAATGGCGCACGTGACAATTATAAAACCCGGCTTGGTGTCCTGATTGACAACGAGTTCTTTTTCTTTTACTGAGAAGGTAGTAAAAAAAAAAACTATGAGCTGTCTTAAATGTCAGTCCACCATAAGTCGCCGTCGTTGCCATCACTGTCGTGCCACCGTCATCGTTGTCATTGCGTCGTTGTGGTCTTTGTTGCGTACAGTTGGGCAGAGGCAGGAAAAAGGGAGAGAGGGATGAGAGGTGCAGGTGGTGATATTACAATGAGTGTCAGTGATGCATCCAACGCGTGCCATCATAGACTCAATGCGCCGGCTCGACGCACTTTATACCGAGCGAAGTATAGGCAGACCTTGCGCTTGCAAATTATGCAACTTACGTAACTACATGCGCGTACAAATGCGAGAGTTGTGCAAGTTGTAAAGGTAATGTGTTTCCGTGTACCGCGTTCCGCGTGCCTGGTTGCTGTACCTGTTCTGTACAGAGTACACTACAGCCAGATTTCCTTGCGTTTCAGTAAACCCCTTCTATCAGACATTCCCTCAATTTTCAGATTCTGTAAAAAGTTGTCATATTTCCATGGAAGCGCTCACATTGTCCTCGACTGCGTTGCGCATTGACAGGAGCGTCGTTTGTTCACATGTTGACTAATGTCGGATAAAATAAAACTTTGCATAAAGCAAGTAAACTTGCACATCATGACTTTGAGCTTCAGCGTGTACTTCAGTGCGGAAGCACGCGTCCTGGGAAGGAATATGCACTGCCAAACTAACAGTGCATCAAGTTTTGTACGGTCGCAAAGTATCCTGAGCTCCTGGAGAGTGTATATGTGCAGTCAAGTATTAATAACCAAAAACGCAATAAAGAAGAAAAGAAAAGAAAGAAAGGGCAATCAAATTCAAAGGAAGAACGGTGGAAAAGTTGCTGCGTTCCATAATTTCCACAAGTTCCCGCGAACTTGATGAGCCCGGCAATGGCGACAGAACGGGGCACTTAAATTCTTGGACGTTGGTTTCGTAATTTCCGCTTTGTAGTGATCGCTGCGGGTCAAAATGCCGCCTTCCTGGACTCGTCGAGTGCCGGCACGTACGGGCTTCCTGGCGCGCTCTTAGTGAAGCTTGGGCGCGCATTTGCATTTAATGTTAATGTCGCCAAGAGGGAGACCACGAAGCCTCGCTGCCGTCCGGTGCCGACGTCATCTTCGTCCTAACGCTTGAAGCGTTAATAAACGAACATAGTTCGTTCCGTGTGTCCGCAGCTGATCGAGTCAAGGCTGTCTTGTGCCTGGTTACAGCAGCAAAGATTCACTGCTAAAATCTGTATAGTGCAACGACTACGGAACGGGAAAGATCAGACCGTTGCGCCCTTGGAAATTGTGCATAAGCCAGCGCACAAAGAAACTATTTTTCGCTACCATATGCTGCAGAGGTGGTGGTGGTGGTAAACATTTATTGCTTGAGCCTTTTTACAAGATTACTTGTGAGGGGGCTCAGGAGCGCGTAGGGTGTACGGGAGTTTGTGGCCCTCGGCGACCCTCAGAGCCCAGTCCACCAGCCGTATTTGGTCGGCTGGGTTGGAGCTAGACACCGCGGTCTCCCATCCCTCGACGTCGGTGAGTTGCCACTCAGAGGGTGGCTGGAGCTCAGGGCATAAGAACATAATGTGATTGAAGTTAGCTCTAGGTGCGCCGCAGAGCGTACATTCCGGTTGATATAGGCCTGGGTGAACCAGGGCGAGAAAAGCTGGAGAAAGAAAAGTTTGTGCCTGAAGTTGGCGCCAGGTACTTTGTTGCAATTTTGTTAAGGATTTATCTGGGGGAGGGTATCTCAACCGCATTTCGCGGTAGTGGAGGGTGATCTCGTGATATTCGACCAATCTGTCTCTGGCGTTATCCAGGTCATCGGACGGCGTGGCTCGGTTGACGGCTACTCGAGCGATAGAATGGGCCATCTCATTTCCTGGATGGCCTGCGTGCGCGGGCACCCAGATGAGCTTAATTGGTCTGAGGGGGGTCTGATGATTGAGAATTTTCAGCGCCGATGCAGAGAGTACGAATGTGTACAGTCGGGATCATCGTGGCGTGCAACGCAATAACTAAATTATTGAGCCACACTTTGTGCAGAATACTTCCAAGCCACAGTGAAATGCGATCTATCTAAGTGAAAAACGGGGAAGTGAAATCTATCTATCTATCTATCGATCAATCTATCTAAGTGAAATGGGGGAAGAGGTTCAGGCCTTTTTCATTCAGTTAGTCGTCGACATGAAGAGGCATTATGTTGCTTTTAAAATATGACGTTTGATGCGGGTGGTGCCGTGTCTTTGCACGCCGTGTTCAACGCGGCTGTATGCAATTACCGCCTGAGATGGTCTCGATGGCACCGGACCTTCAGCGTACTTCTGGAGATGCCATCTTATAACTACTTTCGCAAACCTATCTCAAGTAATTTTAAAGAGAAACCTTTGGTCGTGCTTAGCAGTCAATTTTCTGCCAGTTTATTATTCTTGCGTGGTACGCAGCAGTGTGTTTTTGACGTACGCCTGAATCGTCAAGAATTTATTGTGGGCGCTGGGTTGCCCGTAACGTTGTCAACTGCTCGCACCTTCTAGCCGCTGTATGCATAAAAATAAAAAAAAATAAACGCATCTTGTGATTTTGATTGCATGTTACGAAAAGCATTTGTTATTGTTATTGGAGCTGCGCCTAATGCACATAACGCAGTATGCGATCAAATGAGTTGGCGATGAACACGCAAGTTCGGATGTTTCTACACAACGCAAACTACAGACAACTAGACAACAAAATAACTCATGGCTCGGAAGTAACATCGCAGAGTTACAACGCAGGTGAGCTGCTCTCGTTCAAGTCGTAACTTAGTGATGTTACTCCAAAGCTGTGAATCAGTACCAGCTAACAAAACAGCAACGTATATGAGACTACTGTTCCGCTACTGGATGCATTGCAGTTCGGTCTTATTGAAATCAAGTTGCTCAAAATGCGTTGCAGCTTTTGCGGCTGTCGGACTGATGATAGCTAAACACGTTGGTGGCGGTGACCACAAAGTCTCGTCGTGTTGCCAACTCTGAAACGAAACTGAAGGTTGGACTGGACCTCTCGAGGGGACTAGACTACTAGGCCAGCGCGAAACCCAGTGTTCGGTACTGCACTCATGAACGCCAGCGTGGGAGACTCGACCAACCGAGGTCATAAAGTCGTTTGAGGTCACCAGGTCATTACCGGCAACGGCCAAGAACACACCCAGGCGTGTTTAGAAGCCGTTATCGGGGACTGTAGTACGACCAGAAAACTATATTAGTCCAGTGCAGATCACCTGGTCACTGGACACCTGGTAGACTGAACAATGTCGGGCTAGGCTTGGACCGGATGTCCGGCCTGGTGCCAGCTGCCCTCCTGCCGCAGCGCTTCGCTCGAAAATCGTCTTGAGCACACGCAGCGTTTGCTCTTGTACATCTTTCTTTTTTTCTTTTTTTTCAATCCGACTGGGTGTACGGCCGTTGTGCCAGCCCAAATTAACTTTAGTATGTAGCTGCAACACGTGTCTCCACTATAATAGCATGTGGTTTTCTGACTTGAACGTGATTGATTGATTGATTGATTGATTGATTGATTGATTGATTGATTGATTGATTGATTGATTGATTGATTGATTGATTGATTGATTGATTTGCTCATGTCACTGATTTTGACAGCGTGATACAGGAACAGTCAGGCGAGAAAATTTGCGTGTGATGCTTGCGTCGCACTTCGAAAGCTGTTATTCTATGTGTGCGCAGCTCTTTCAAGCGACGATCACAAGGATTGCACATCCAGCGTTCAGCAAGCTTGGCGTCGTCCAGCGTCGGCACATCTATTTCACACCGCGCAATAACGACTTTATAATGGTTGAAAGATGCGCCATAATGTAACCACTTTATTCCATAACCATACTCTTCTCGGAACTACAACAAAATCACCAATAAGTGTAAACTGAACGCGGCCATGCAGGATGACACCTTGCCAAAATTATATCGGAAGCGCGTTCCATGTCGCTGACATTCAATATGGCGTGTCAAAGTTGGCATCTCCTCAATAATAGCATTTGAGCGGAGAAACCCGCTTTACAGAAGCACTAAAACGAAATTCTGAGCTTCGATTGCGGTTGTATTCTTTGAAAACACTATTTTCACTCCTTCGAGGGAACCAAACGTTCATTACTCGCGCATAGGATAAAGGTTAACGTGCCCTTCTGAAGTTTCTCTTACAGACCACGCAGAGTGTACGTCAATGAGACGTCATGCGTTTCAAAGTATTTTCTCGTATTAGGGCCCTTTTTCGCGCAGGTAAAGCTCGCAAAACTTTTTACGTTGAGTATTTCTTTCATTTAGAATGCAGTACATCCCTTCGTCGATAAAGAGTTGACCAGATAAGAAAAGACGCTGTCGAAATTCGTGGTGTCGCGGGAAGCTGGTGCGGGAAATTCTAGAGGGCTTCGATTTTGCGTATTTCCTGGCTTAACAAGCCTCTGGCCCCAGTAGAGGGTGACCTTTCCGGCACACTAAACGCGTAATCCGTCAGTATTCTGTGTGTTTTGTAATCAACTGGTTAATGCTGCATAGCTGACTAACATTTTAATGCGTAAACTTAATGCCACCATGTCAATATGACGTTTACAGAGCATTATTTAAAACACAAGTTTGAGTTGTTGGCGGTGCGCATTCTGTAGCGTAGCTTTTGTTATGATTTTTCTTAGCTCTGAAAGAGATTGAGTGCTATATATATATATATATATATATATATATATATATATATATATATATATATATATATATATATATATATATATATATATATATATATATATATATATATATATATATATATATAAAGCCAACGTGGGATAGCGTTTGGAACACACTGCGAACGAACTAGACGGGCTCTATGTTTAACGTGGTGCAGGCATCGTTTTTACGAGGCATTTTTCTTGGTGTGTCCGATAAATTTCGGCTAACGGTTAGCCTCACGTCTATCCTGAGCGTGGCAGAGTTAGTTATAGCAGTAAGCAATAGCTGAGACGGAAGTCATCGCCGATTTGTCTCGTTAGGTCAACCAAAACAGCGCCAAGAATGTCGCATTTACGAGCGAGACTGACCATTACTTCCTTTCCCTAACACGGAAGAACTGCGAATCCTAAATATCAACGCGCGCAGTGTTCAGAACGAAAGTGATTAGCTTGGGGCGATTATTCATGGTCGCAACCCGCATATCGTCGGAACAACCGAATCGTGGCTACATGATGGCACTGATGATACGGACGTCGTTCCAACTACTTACCGCGCTTTCGGCCGTGACAGGTCTCATCGCAGCCTACTTCGCGGCCGCTTGTGTCGCTTTGTTTGTGCTTTTGTTTACAAACGCATTGTGGTGCGATTTGCCTTTGCATTTTACGTTTGTATGATCGTGGATGGGGACTGTGTTCTGGGGATTTCTGACCCTGCTACGTCGTTTCTTTCCATTTTCCTACTAAGTTTTTATATATAGTGTTATTTCTGCTACGAGAAAAGGAGTAGCCATCACCATTATCGCGTCACTACATCTCATTCTTTTATTTTCATTTCAATAAAAAGAAAGCATTCCAGCAGTGCTCCTGCGTCAGGCTTTTAATCTTGACATTATCTCTTCAATAATTTAATGCCAGAATACATATTTGTTACTGTTTGCTATTAAAATGTGCGCTTAACTCTCGCCGCAATTTGTTTATGACCTGCATAAATATATGGCGTCTTTTACGCGTGCAGATTTTTTTTTCTAGTCAGTAATATAAGTCTGCCCTAAAGTGTTTGTGTATGTGGTTCCTCTAGTCCTGATTTGAATTCACACGCTGTTATATGCGTTAAATTATCTTGAAAAAAACTTATAGCAAGTGGCAATTCAACTGACGCGATTTTATGCTGCTTCCAGCCACAGTACTTGACCTCATCGCTTCTCGGCCTTTTGGCTAAGATCAAAGTGTGTTGACCTCGTCTTCGTAAGCCGGTCTCTCTTGAGCACTTCTCTCTTTCCGTTGAACAAGTCATTTCTGACCGTGGAACTGGGGAAGTATTCTGTAAGAGCTCGCCTAGTGGACATGTACATTTCGTCTGCTGCTGAAATGCTGATTGGCTATGGCGCCTGGCGCCCGTCGATGCGCCGCCCAGCGCAGCCAATCAGAACTTTAACAGCAAACGAAATGGACATGTCCTCAAGGTAGATTCTTCCAGAATACCTCTCCTGGTGCCCTTTTCTTGCTCCCTTGAAACATGCTAATCTATTAAAACGCAAAGTTGTGACTGTGCACCATTTCTCTCGCGCCAGGGATCAGAGTGTGCTAGACAATCTCGACTTACGTCTTAGTGACTTTGAAGGACGTGACACAGTGGAACTCTGAGATGAGTTCTAAAATATTAGCAGACATTGCATTAACAACTTCATTCCAAACAATACAACAACAACAAAAAAACATAAGGCCTGCAGTCTTTAAAACAATTACGCGGGTTGGATTAGTTCGTTTGTGTGGCGATTGAGAACAGCAGTGGCGTGGCGCGAAAGTGGGAGCCAGCGTCGGATTTTGTCAATACCGCTGGATTTCTCTTGAAAGAATAATAAAGAAAGCTACGCAATAGATACCACACCGCAAACAGTTGAAACGTACTTCTTAAGATGTGTCCAAAAACCTTACAATTATATTTTAAAAGTACGTCTTGTTGGGCGAGTTGGTCACAATTCATCTTGGGTACTAGGCGCGAACACACACAAGAAACAAGGAAGGAGACGGGACAGAGCGCTCTGTCCCGTCTCCTTCCTTGTTTCTTGTGTGTGTTCGCGCCTAGTACCCAAGATTACAATGATATACTGGTCTAAAATCTAAACATTAAAATGTTAGCTAATTCCTACTAGTTTGCCATTAGCAGAATAAGAAACACTGGATGCTTCTTCACGTGGCTGTTGATAACGCACACTTAGTTTCATCCGCATATAAGGCTTCGCTAAATGAATGTATTCTGGGGTTTTACGTGCCACAACAATGATTTGGTTATGAGGCACGCCATAGTGGGGAACTCCGGATTAATTTTGACCACTAGGATATCTTTAATATGTTCCCAATGCACGAGACACGAGCGTTTTTGCATTTCGCCCCCCATCGAAATGCAGCCGCCGCGGCCGAGATTTGATCACGCTACCTCGTGCTTAGCAGCGCAACACCATAGCCACTAAACCACTGCAGCGGTAGTTCGCTTCTTTATAGAATTGGCGTGTGTTAGTTGGGACACCCTCTTGAAGAGATAGAGTCCGTATTTGTGTGTGTGTGTGTGTGTGTGCGTGCGTGTGTGCGTGCGTGCGTGCGTGTGTGTGTGTGTGCGCGTGCGTGCGCGCGTGCGTGCGTGCGTGTGTGCGTGTGTGTGTGTGTGTGTGTGTGTGTTTGTGCGTGTGTGTTTGTGCGTGTGTGTGTGTGCGTGTGTGTGTGTGTGTGCGTGTGCGTGCGCGCGCGCGCGCGCACGCACACACACCCACACACACACACACACACACACTTCATTTCATTTTTCACACACTTCATTTTTCATTGGCGCGCGCACGCGCCAATGAAAAGATTGGCTTTTGCGTGTGGAACAGTGTGCCAGATGGCGAGATTCACGTTTGAGACACCGCTACCCACCGCGGTAGTTTAGTGGCTATTCGGCGTTGCACTGCTGAGCTCTAAGTCATGGGTTCAATCCATGCCACGGCGGCCGCATTTAGACGGAGAGAGAGAGAGAGAGGGCTCTTTATTAGAAGAACAGAGAATTTTGCCGGCGCGTATATAACCGCTGGCATGCTACTCTGTATAGGGATGGGGAATGGGATTAAAAGATTCCAGAAAAGAGTGGGAGAAAAAAAAGGATAAAAATAAATATGAAATGTCCTAGTGGACCTGATACTAATTTTTACACGTGACATGGCGGGTAAATTTAGGCTTTTGTATAGGAAGGATGCAATTTTTAAAGCTTTCCTATTTGACCAATTACTGTCAGGTATTTGAACAATGAATCCAAAACCCGTCGCTGTTTTGAAGGGCCGGACATTGGACCTAAGATGCTCGGTGACGTTAACGGTTCGTGGCGAATCATGTCCATTTGGTGCTCAAAAAATTGTCTCTCGTCGCGGTACGCGGGGCATTCTAGTAATATGTGCTCAATTGTCTCTAACTTGCGACAGTTATCACAGTATGGGTTAGTTGTAAGTCCTATGCGGTACAGATAATTGTTCGTATATGCCACGTTCAGTCGAAGACGATGGTACAATGTCTCTAAGTGTCGAGGAAGTGGTCGTGGAATTTTCGGTCTCATCTCTGGGTCATTTAGACGGGACGAAATGCAGCTCCGCTCTTGTAATTACATATAAGGGGCACGTTAAGGAACCTCATGTTGTCAAAATTAATTCCGAGTCCCCCAACTACGGGGTTCCTCATTATCAGATCGTGCTTTCGGCGCTAAAGATCCTAGAATTGAATTTAACCATCGTTTTCACTGGCGTGTGGACGCGCTGTCACGTGGTATTTTTGTCACGGCTGACTTCATCCAAGTTCTGCGTGTGAGGGACCCTGTGAAACCTTCATAGGTTGATCGGTTTGTAAATATTTTTGGGGAGAAGTCCATTGGTTTAGCAGTTCCCTCTTGTGCGCCCTTGTTTTCATTTCTAAGGAAATCTAACTTTCTTTTTGTAAGAACGCGCATCTCCGCCTTAGCTACGGCGCCAAATCCATTTCGTTTGTGGGCGACTTTCGGGAAATGAGTGGGAAGGAAGTAGGAAGGAGAGCAGAACGAGGCATGAAGCGAGCTTTAGGCGCATCCAGCTGCCCTTGGGGAAAGTTAAGGCACCTTCTCTTTTTTTTTATGGCCGCCCTCTGTATGCGCACGTACGTTTATTTGGTCGACCTCATGGAAACTGTGTCGCATCTGTCACTGCTGGAGCCTCTCTGCGGGAACTGCGCGTGGAGCGCATATAGAATTCTCTCTGTGAGGAGGGCTCTCTTCAAGTGTGGTCCTGCATAATGAACGCCGCCTCGCGCGAGCCAGTTCTCGCCTCGTTTAGAATGCTGCGAAGCCGCAGTCGGGGCGCTAGCCGCTCGCGTCCTGGAATGGCCGCATTGTGCTCGGAGCATTCTTTGTGCTCTTTCAGTCCGCGTCGGCACTTTTGACGGTGGGCAGGCGTGAAGAAGAGGGGCCGTTATCGCAGCAGTGGGATGCAGTAGGTCCTAGGAAACAACCGCCAGCTCCGGGAACCCAATGATAGGAGGAAAACAAAACGCGGCCGGCCACTGTGTTATCAAACTCGCTCACGGTGTCCATTGTCTCCGTCGGACCGGGAACGTATGCGCTCAGTTTCTCTGCCCGACCTTCGCACGAAGCGCGCAGATGGGAGAAAAGAATTACGGAGCCGCGGTCCGGAATTCTTACACGTGCTAAATGATCTTTGCTTTAACTCCTTCTAGCAGAGGATGCTCTTTGTCACGCCGCCCACTACTGCTCCACAGTGTACGCGCTTTGTTAGTGCTCGTCTCTCTTTCTCTCTCTCTCTCTATCTCCTCCTTCCACTCTGTTTCTTTTTATCCCCCTTAACCCTTCCCCCCGTGCAGGGTAGCCAACCGGAACTACCGTTGGTTAACCTCCCTGCCTTCCTCTGTATTAACTCTCTCTCTCTCTTGTGTGTTAGTTTGCTGCGAAAGGCAGTTATGAAACGGGAAATGGGTTGATCCTGGTCGTAGGTTCGACGCCTTTCGGCTCATGCGTGGCACGACATGACGCAAACAAAGATGCCCAACCTGGGAACGAACCAACGGCTGTGCATTGTCGAACCCAGCATTTTAACGCCACTGCCACGACCGCTCACAGACGACGGTGATGTTTCGTGGGGTTCATCTCGTGCATAGTACCACAGTGCTCGGATGTTGGGGCCGTTGGTTCTCAAGACACGGCGCTTGTGCCACGCGTGCAGTGCTGAGTGATTTTCCGTCGCTCCACCTGCGTTGCCGTTTCGTTGCAGTCTCCGAGATTCGCTGTTTCGTATAAATAAATAAATAAATAAATAAATAAATAAGTGAGTGAGTGAGTGAGTGAGTGAGTGAGTGAGTGAGTGAGTGAGTGAGTGAGTGAGTGAGTGAGTGAGTGAGTGAGTGAGTGAGTGAGTGAGTGAGTGAGTGAGTGAGTGAGTGAGTGAGTGAGTGAGTGAGTGAGTGAGTGAGTGAGTGAGTGAGTGAGTGAGTGAGTGAGTGAGTGAGTGAGTGAGTGAGTGAGTGAGTGAGTGAGTGAGTGAGTGAGTGAGTGAGTGAGTGAGTGAGTGAGTGAGTGAGTGAGTGAGTGAGTGAGTGAGTGAGTGAGTGAGTGAGTGAGTGAGTGAGTGAGTGAGTGAGTGAGTGAGTGAGTGAGTGAGTGAGTGAGTGAGTGAGTGAGTGAGTGAGTGAGTGAGTGAGTGAGTGAGTGAGTGAGTGAGTGAGTGAGTGAGTGAGTGAGTGAGTGAGTGAGTGAGTGAGTGAGTGAGTGAGTGAGTGAGTGAGTTAGTGAGTGAATAAATAAATAAATAAATAAATAAATAGGACAGGCGAACTCAGTGAATGCTACTTCGCGGAAGGCTCGCTAACTTAGCGGGTCTTGCACGTCTTCCTTGCAAATGAATCGAAATGCGTGCCGCAGCTGTCTGCTGCTGACTTCAAGCGGCGTGCTTCTTCAGATTGCGGGGGAGCCTCTTCTAGCGTTGTCTATGAGTCTGCAGGAATTCCTCCTGTGGCACTAGAGTTATGGCAACGTCTCCGCGGAGTAGTACCAGGATCATCTTTTATAAGTCACGCAGCGGTCTGGAAACATATCTTGAAGAGTATGTAGGTGTAGAGCTGAGGGTGGGGGGGGGGGAGGGGGCAGGCATAATTGTTAGTCAGAGTCAGTGAGGCACGATATTCAGAGTCATTGGAGTCTGGGACATTTCTTTTTCTTATCGGTTATTAATTCAAGCTTTTGCGAATACGATAGCATTCCCATTCATCATATTCTGCTAGACAAGTATTCATTTTTATCGGTACCCTGGACGCTTGCGGTCAGCACGAAGTTGTATAAGTGGTTATGCTGATGCGATGCTAGAAATGACAGAATCATCGCAGAACAATATTGAATTGCGAAGTGCTTACAGGCCCCGTTACACCAGTATTGAAATAACTTCCTCCGTCGGGAGGGAAGAGAAACTAACCGTTCCCCATAACGCTCCTCTTTTACCCTTGCGTAAGCAGTGTTATTTGTACCAGCAGTAATTGTACAGACATTCTGTCCATGCTCTCATTTTAGGTAATTTATGGCGCAACTAGCAAAAGACTCAATTAAAATAAATATATATGATGCGAAACAAAGAAGTAACGCAAAATTGGTTTTGGGAACACTTTGTTGAGCTTACAGGCCAAATGCAAAATTTAACACAAAGCTTTTTGCTTGTAAGAACTCCGTCGCTAAGCACTGTATGGCCGGCCACCTCCTTACATGGTCGATCACTGAGAATGGCAGTCGCCCCTTTGCAATTACTTAAGTAAATAAGTAAATAAATAAAAAAGTATCGGTGTTTGTGCGGGAGGAGGGAGGGGGGAGATATGGCGGTGCGTGCGTACGTGTTTCAGCGAGGCTGTCTTGTAAATTTCAATTAATTTAATCCCTGTGTTTATTTTCGATGAACGTGCATAGACTGCTGCCTAGCCTCATTTTTTGCACCAGTATAGCGTTATTGAGTTCTACGGTCTTCACTAAGTTTCAACGTGGGGCACGAGAACCGCAGCCCAAGAGGCTAGAGATGCTATTACGTCTGCATTGCAATAATCTCTCTATTCTAGTACGCATCTATGCATTAATCTTTCTAATATATCGTCTGTGAATGAAGGGGTTTCGTATAATAGGCTTTTCTGCACAAACTTACTTTTTGAGGAGAAGTCAGCTTTAAAAGAGTTTCGCTCGGCTTGTCACGCGTCATGAAGAAGCATTTTATTCAAATAACAATATGCAGACTATCGCCGGCAACGACTTAAATATTCCTTCGACGCAGTTTTGTCCGATAAAGCTCGTGGTTGTATTTCAATCACTTTATATGCCTGCAGAACGAATGGGATGCATTGTGTTCGACCAAACTGCTGCACTCCCGGCCACGGCGGCCGCATTTCGATGGGGGCGAAATGCGAAAACACCCGTGTGCTTAGATTTAGGTGCACCTTAAAGAACCCCAGGTGGTCAAAATTTCCGGAGTCCTCCACTACGGCGTGCCTCATAATCAGAAAGTGGTTTTGGCACGTAAAACCCCAAATCTTATTATTAAACTGCTGCACTGCTTATGCATGTAGCCCGTGCCGGCGCAGCACTTGTGTTTGCGACTGCTGCATTAGTGGCTTGAGCGTCATTTGCAATATGTCAGCTGTTTGCGCACGTTTACTTACATCTGGCTGTTTATTCAAGATTTGTAAGGCATAGTGAGGCGAGTGTGGTAAAGCTGACATTGATGATGGACACGTGATATAAGATTGCACTAGTATAGAAACAAGTATGGCTAATATTTTGCGTTCGCCCCCGTCGTTTCTGTGTCTCGCGTTGTCCACGTTGCTAAGCGCAGTTTTATTTTGAGCTGATATGCACCACTGATCCAATGTAATATTTGCGCACGAATTGTGCTTTAAAAGCCGCGAATGTTGTTGACAGTGTGCACGTGAGAATATGTATGTCTTTGAGCATTTCATGCATTACACAGTTCGTCCATTCTCTTATTTTCCAGCTCAGTCGACGATGGTTCGAAAATAATTTTGTTTCGTTAATTTGACTACTGCTGAATGGAATACTCGTAGTGTTACTGTCCTCATAATGATAAAAAATATGCGCCGGGATAACAAGTAGATTGCGGTTATATTGTTTTGCTATTATATGTGGTTATTATTATCCCTGTTGGCATTGGGCCGGCATTGGGCCAGCAGTGACCATATTGATTGATTGATTGATTGATTGATTGATTGATTGATTGATTGATTGATTGATTGATTGATTGATTGATTGATTGATTTATTGATTGATTGATTGATTGATTGATTGATTGATTGATTGATTGATTGATTGATTGATTGATTGATTGATTGATTGATTGATTGATTGATTGATTGAAGACCGGGGGTCTTCAGTCGTGGCGGGTAATAATGTGGTGCGCGCTACTCCCCGTCTTTGTGCAGCTTCACATTCCTCCTGCGCCTCTCTCTTCCCCCTTCGTTTCGCTCTATATCCCCTTTCTCCCACGAAGGGTAGCCAACCGGAACCATCTGTGATTCTGCTCGCGCTTCTTTTCCTTACCGACCCTCTAACTCCGGAGGCGGTGGCAGCCGTGCTAATGCTGACGATGTGTTTCCTCGCGCAGGCTGTCGGCGCTGTCGGCGGAAAGCGGCGGTGAGCGCGGCCTGTTGAGGGCCCCGGAGACGAGCGGCGCGCTGGGCGGCCATGGGAGCGGCGCCCTGAGAACCGAGCCCGGCATGGCCAGGCGCAAGGCCCTCGACCCGCGGGCCAGGGGGCCTTCTTCGCTCTTCCTCCTCTCCGAGGACAACCTGCTGCGACGATATACCAAATTCTTCATCGAGTGGCCATATCCTTTTTCTGCTCAAGGCGCACTAGGACAGCGGTTTAAGCCATCAGTGATAAAAGTCTCCTCTTTCACACGTTTACGTAACTGCGGGCCCTTAAGTAATGGCGTCAAACTCGAGGCAAGCACAGTTCGGGCTTGCTCTTGCTGCTGTAATCCGGCAAGCTTGTTTGTATGTCTCTGTATGCTATTGTTTTATTTTTTATTTATTGAGTGGCAATGTAAAATGTGTGCTCATTAAGGTAAAGTAAAATGCGCAATTTCGCTGTAGGCCAACAAAAAGAACGAAACAATATGTCGGTAATCATAGCAAAAGACAGCGACATAGTTTGTCGCCTCAATTTTTTTTTCTTAGTTTGCAAGGCCCACACAAGGACTACTCGATATTCAATATGTAGGACAGAATTTGCTCTCGTTATTCGTAGAGAGATATAGTTGTTTCATATCGTTTTCCTTGTCCTTTGCGAAGTTGCATAGAAATGCTAGACTCACATTCAACTGAGGGCTGTCCGTCGGGCTGTCCGTCCGTTGTTCAGGTAGATCATGCTTCTGAGTCGGTCGGGAAGGCTATTGAAGAGTATTTTTTTTCTTCTCTAACCGAGACACTAAGTGTGCATTCATTCACTAAAGCATCTGTAGGAAAAATGTTTCGTGTGTTTAAAGGCTACTCATCTCGAGGCCTCGAACGTGCATTTTGCCGACAAGTAGCGCAGCGGACGGCATAGCTTCCCGAGCGCGCTTTTACACATTTATACCCAATGCGCGGAGCCTAGGCGTACGTTAGTAACACAGAATTGATTTATAAGTGGATGCTCGTCATAGCGCAGTGCAAAGCCGCAACGCTGACTGTTTGATCAATTTCCAAAGCGACAGAAAGGAAAGCAAAACTACACGTGCTCTCGGGAAACGGCTTGGCTGCAGAGCCCCGGGATCTCGAGTTGAAGTAGCAGAAGAAAGCCTGTGATGAAACGGTCTCTGAGAAATTGTCGCCCACAGAGACGAGGCAAAGGCACCGCGTGAATCGTACTAGCGCCTAATCTCTTAAGCATCTCCCCTAATACCGGAAATACTGTTGGAATGGAAACGTAGCGGACCAAGTTTTCAGCGCTAATATTTTTGGGACGCTCGGTGAGGTGACTCCTGCGCTACTTGAGCAACACCGACGAAGGTGAGCTAGGCGCCGCAATGCAACCAGAGGAGCCAGGGTCGCGGTGCAGACCCCACTGACGTGGGTCCGCGCCCGCACGTCCCAAGAAGCGGCCCCGCTGGGCTGCTGCCAGAAACAACCCCTGCCGCGCCATCGATCGCTTCTGGTGGACGCTGCATGGCGCCATCTTCCGGCAGGGCGCCTACTATATGCAGCACTGGGGAACGCCTCGCGAAAGGCCCCGACAAACACTGGAACCCTGGATCACAAAAGGAAGTTGGCCGCCGCTCAGAGCTCAGTTTTTTTTTTTTTTTTCCAGTGCCGCTTTCCCGTCCACTCACGCGGCGAGGGGCCGCCGCGCTCCTTCATTCGGCGCTGGCCTTGAGTTTACGCACGGCTAACACCTTCAATGAACCGACCGCTCGCTTCGTGTTAGACACAGCGCGTCTCTAGCGTTGGCCGGTATGGTGCAGCCAAAGCCCAGACGATACTTCCGTCGCGCGCTCCCACGCGCTGCCTCAGACGGAGCAGCTGCTCCCTACCCATACTCTTCTTTGGCAGCAGTCCAGCTTTCGTACTCAAAGTGGCGTATTCTCGCAGTGGCATTTTCCTCTTGATTTTCGTCTCACTCGCGGCACCGCGAGCAGTTTTCCTCCTTTTTTTTTTCTGTGCGCAAAAGTGACGTCAGTGCAGCGTCCGCGTGTCCAGGGCGACGTTGGCCCATCTGGCGCTGCATCGAAGGCGGTTGCGCACACTGCAGCGACGAGTAACGCATGCTCCGTGCATCTCTCCACCAACCATGCACGCACACCTTCCACTGCAGAGTAGCGCAACTGATCGACCTAGAGGCGTTGAAGGAACAGTTCTGTGTACAGGGCGGTAAGATCCGATACATCCACCAAGGCGTGACAAGTTTATTTTGGACATTGAGTCTGATAAATTGAAATTTATGTTTACTGTTGCGTGCCGTACCTAAATGAAATAACGTCGGAATCTACTAGCGTTCTGCATTGCAGCATGCTGGATGGGCCATTTTTTTCATTTTGTAGACCAATAAAAGACAACATCGCTGAGAAGCTATATGCGCACTTTGACATACGAAACCAGCGTTGTTAGTCGCAATTAGCGTCTTTCTGCATTTTTCAATGCGCACTCTAAGGGCGCCTTTCGGCGCTTAGCAATGTCATAGACGGTATACAACGAGCAAAGACTCCTTTACCCACTGATTACCTCTCAAGTGGTCTAACTTATTCCGAAATGCGGCTCTTGCATGTTTACGGATTAGAAAATTATCGAAGCGCTGAGCGTGCACATGGGCGAAATGAATGACACCTTCATCGCCCGTTCGTATCTAATTTACCAGCGTTTTCTCGCATAAAATAAATGCCGCGTGTTAGCCGCCCTTCGGAGACATATGTGTACGGCAATAATGACCTTGTGTTTGGTTGTGCTACGCATCGTTTGCGATCTCTTTGTCCAGAGCCATTTCACATAAATCGGAGCGCCGTTCGTGGCAAACCAGTTTAACGCATGTACGGTCATGGTAAAACTCTAATTAGAATAAATTAGAAGTGCCGGTGAAAATTTAAATCCTATTCCAACAAAAGGAAAACAGATATAGGGCAAATAAATAGCCAGACCTGACCTACCCGTGATATTCAATATTAGGGGCGCATACAGTGTTATTACAATTCAAAAAAATTATGTGTTGCGGTTTAATTATTGCAGACATTTGGGAATATGGGCTACACTAGAATCAGCTACCACAAGATACAGTGAATAAATTGAAGCTACGCATTTCAACATGGATATGCCACAAACACAAACTAGAAACAAACCGACATATTAAGTCTAAAAAATTGCGTAAGTGAAAATAAAACACAGAAGCAAAAGAGAACAGAAGGCCATTCTGCACGAGCGCTAAGTAAACAAGGTTGATGTCTACTGTGCAATAAAAATAGCAAACGTGCAAATCCGAAGCAAGCTCCCGGATGAAATTTAAGCTCTCAAACTGCATTACGAACGTGCCATGACCTACGGCCGTGGTATATATATTTTTTAGAGTATCTTGCGCTAAATCCTCCAACCAGCTATTTTTTTATGGTTTGCAGGCTTTCTGTCGCCGCCAACGCACTCGTGAGGGTTGATTGTAAACGCGGCCCATTCAACAAGGCGAAGAGGCAGGCATAGTAACCGTTATCGTAACTCATGTTGTAGTACTGCCGTTATAGAAAAAAAAACGACGTTGTTGTGTACTGGCAATTACCAAAAAAAAAAAGCGGATTTCTCTTTCATTTTGTTTGGTTAATAGCCACTGTTTTGCAGCTACTCCACTTGCAATATAAGGTTGAGTTCGATCCCGACCTTTCTTCAATCTTACGGGGTTCTCTATCCTACATCACAGTAATCAGCCACCGGCTACATCGCGGATTGTTCGGGCGCTGCTATAGGGCAAGGACTAACTAATGTCGAAGAAGTTCGTACTCGTATCTTAGAAGCAGACGTTGCATCGTTGACAAATTTTTTTCTGCATTCGTTTTTTTTTTCTTCTTCTTCTTTAAACCCCGTCAAAGTGCTACTTCGCTTTCTGCGTGCCCTGAAAGCGAAGAAGAGAGGCCAAGTGCCTCAGAGCTTTTAGGCCAGGAAGTGGGCGTTGGTGGCGTTGCCTTCCTTGACTGCCGCCGCTGCACTCCGCTCGAGTACGCCGTGCTGCTCACCATCATCGCCAACTGCATCGTGCTGGCGCTCGAAGAGCACCTGCCCAAAGGCGACCGGACGCCGCTCGCCCAGAAGCTGGTGAGTCGGTCCCTCGCACCTGCTCTGGCCGAGTTTCGGTGGCCTTCACAAAGGGCCGCCGTCACAATCCGCTCGTATTAATATGCAAGCTACGGTTCGCTCTCGCCTCTGGCGCACCGCGTTTATGGCCGCTGTCAAAATGGAAATACGCTGGGTGGATGTGCCACGTCGGTGGCACTTACACGGTGCGCAACGTTCAGGAAAATGTTCCTTTCAGCGGCCCAGCGTTTCAGTACGTCCATACCCGAACCGAAGATGCTCCACACCGCACTCATATCGTGATTACGCTTCGATAACTTCCCGCGATAAGACTTAGGACGATGGAAAGTAGAGAAAGTTGCTAAGGATCCGTGTTACTCAAAGGCAAGCGTGCAGACACGGACACAAGCAGAAGCGTGTTTGGGCTGTCCTTTTTTGCTCTATTTGTGTCCGTATTTGCACGCCTGCCTTTCAGTAACACGAAATACTACATTAAGCTCTTACCACTTGTATATTTCCTTTCTTTTGTGCGTTCACGCTAGGCATTCTGCGAAGCCAATGTCGTCGATTCGAATGTGACAGCGAATAGTACGCTTGTTTTGGTGGTGCGCTTTTGCGCGAGCTACCAAGTTCGCGCCATTAAAGTCGCCAGAGGCTTCGTAGATTGTGCGATTGTGAGCGGCAGTTTTGACCGAGAAACGACCCATTAACAGAGACCCACAAAACCTCTCAGGTGTCGAAGTCGTAGCCCTGTTCCTGCACCTGGCAGCGCTACACCGAAGGTAGCTATAGAAGTCGAGGGCACCACGTTTTCTCCCGGTTACGCGGCACAGATCTGAAGCGTATTAAGCCACGCCGGAACGCCGCAAAACCGCGAGTAACTGCAAACACAATGACACGTCTGAGATAGCTGAAGGACGCAACAGCAGGTTAAATGGCAATTGCCGTCTCTAAAGGAAAGTGCACAAAACGTACACTGTACTGGATGTCAGTTGTTTCAGGTTGAAAGCGAAATACTCAATTCGCAAAGAGGGGCCGCGTACTGCGACGAAGAATGTGCGATAGCTAGATAGCTAATACAATAATGAGGAAAGAAAAAGAAGTGAAATTAACTTTTGTTTTATCACTAAGACACTTGGGATGGTGGTTCCGCTGTCTAAATACGGGACATTCGGCAAATGTTATTTTTCTTTTTTATGAGGCGCTGATCGCATGTTGCGTGTCCTATTTCAGAGAACAGATATCATACGATTTTTAAAAACGTAATTCAAGCTTTCAACAATATATTTCGGGGACAGTCAGATTTGTTTCGCCGCCAGCCTTATGGAATTTCAGGCTATGCAATTAAATACAGTATATCCTCGCCAGTCTGCATTTTTATTTTTTCTGTTTAGATGCATAAACTAGCACAATTCTTATACTGACCCCATACTGCGGAATCCTTTAATCCGGTTGCTTATGCTTTCCAAAATCAGCTATTACAACACAATGACTCCATGCGTAAGGTGGATATATTTATGTGGTCCGCATAAATGCGTTATTGAATAAAGTTTTCAAAGTTTTGATATTCCCATTTCTCGCTCAAGTAACGCTTCCTGTTTCAGATATTTCGAGTGTCGCGAATTTGAGCAATCGCCATTAAGACTGAGAATCGTAATATGCTTCCGTTCGCCGCTGAAACCGAATGTTTTAGTGACGGCAGATTCCCTTCAGTTCTGTGCAATGATTGTCAAAAATTGTGAAACGATTATTGTGTTTCAATTCATATGAGGGAGGATGGATCGCTTAATGCGACCACTGTAGCGGCACAGTTTGTGACAACACTGAAATTACCACGCAATGTCGAAAGCGCTTCGCGATTTCTGCTCGTAGCTGCTATAGAATGCTGTCACCGTTATCTGTGCACGATTCGTGCGTAGGGATGCTGCATGCCTATTTATATGCGAGGACTACGACCGCGTGCAATCACGACCAGCGGCTGTGATCGTACAAACGGAAGCTTTGTTAAGCCCGGTCCATGAATTTTTTTCAGCTGTAATGTCTTCGTCACTTTCCCTCTAGAGTATACTTTAGTTCTGAGGTACCTATATTCTTTGATGTATAGAGCACTGCAAGAAAGCAAAATAGTTTGCTTATCAGTAACAATACTGGCATTTATCCTGTTCTTGTTATTTATTTGTTCTTGCTGTATCACAAGGGCTATATATCACAGTACGGCTGCAGGCAGACGTCGTTTATTTTTATTGAATCCTTAGCTCGAGCACAATTGTGCTCGGTAGCCATGCGCTCCAGTAATAACCGGACGATTTCCGTGGCAACGCTCGTTCGTCGCATTTAACGAGTTTGCGGCCACCGTAAGGGAAATCCAGGAATAAGGCGTATTTAGGCCGGGCCTCACTAAGGATCCTGTCTGCCATGTTTCGGGCAATATGCGATTATTCACTGCGCGCAGCTGCGCCGTGACACAGCTCGCCTGCGTCGGCCAGTTACTGTGGCAACTCGTAATACAAATGGACGGGTACTCGAAAGTCTGTCTTAGGCTTCGAGCTCATTTTACGATGCTCGGGGACACATTTTAGGAAAGGAACGTCTGGCCTCCTTTCCTAACATTGCTGCTAAAGTTTTCTCATATCTGCTAAATTAAACACGCCTGTCTCGGTTTGAGCGCTCATGACGAGGAGTCCTATCTCGCAGATAACGAAAGCCAGAGCGATCTTAATTCCGACGACTTCTGGAAACGCCGAGAAGCCATCGCTCCCACAAATCGCCGTAACGTGCTTTAAAAGGAAAAAAAGAAGAAAAAAAAAGGGGGGGGGGGCTACCGCACTGGGCGTCGCTCTCAGCCCCCGTTGAAATTCATCGCCTCTATATGCATGGGCTTCGGCGTTACGTCATGGTTCAACGCGCGTGGGGCTTCTGTTATCTTCAAGTCGCTGGGTTATCACGACCTGACATGCGTGCCTCGAAGAAAGCAACCCACTGCTTGACCCTTATCGCACGACAGAGGGTGCCTCATCTCCATAAGCTAATTATTCTGATATTTTTCATGCCTACTATAACTGCATGAGCAACAAGTCGGAATGCTTCGCGAAATTAAGAAAGGGCCAAATCATGCATCAGGGAGCTGTAGCCAGGCAATGCCGCCTATTGCCCTCGTGTAATTGCGTAAACCGTAACACTTTTAAAACAAAAGACAAATCAGCAGTGAGATACGAAATTTCAATTCAAGATGGGTAACTTTTTCGGCGTCATCTATTAAGAATGAGGAAATCGGAGGGGCTCCATTTTTCGTTAGGTAAAAACACATCAGGTAAACAGACAGCGAAGCCGGGTAAAGCATATGGAAAGTTTTACCGTTATTTTTATTTCATACGAGCAAATAGTAAGGTAAAGGGAGATGAAAGGGGACGGAAATACAACGTGCCGCGAGTGGGAGCCCAACTCACGTCTCCCACATCACTTATGCGAGGCCTTGACGGCTGTGCTCCCCCACACTTTACACACCCGTCTTGGCACTTCTGTAATACGGTGGCCATCCTGCGTAGACGTACGCAGGAGAACGGCCGCCACGGTCGGCAGTCATTCAACACAACATCAAATGTGGACATTTACACCTTTAATCAAATAGTGTATACTGGACATAATCCGTGGCAGTCGTGTACGTCATGGCAGTCATGCAGGTTTACAGAAAAAGCCTTCTTTTTTTTGTCCATGTTCTCAGCGTAGTGGTTGCAATGCTTATCACATGGTAATACGCTTATGGAGGCTTCACATGGTAGTTGGAAAGCACGCCGGTGCTTGCAATCAGTGTCGTCTTGGCGATCGATTGTTTCGTAGTATCGTCATCAATAACTGTACCCGGCTGTCGACTTTCTCTCGTTTCAGGAAAAAACGGAGCCTTACTTTCTAGGTATCTTCTGCGTAGAAGCCCTATTGAAAATTGTAGCCTTAGGATTTATACTGCATCGCGGAGCGTACCTCCGCAACATTTGGAATATCATGGACTTCGTGGTTGTCGTCACGGGGTAAGTGCACATTTTTTTTTTGTTCGCTCGTCTTTCCATCATACCTTGCTACTGCAGGAAAAAAAAAGTTTAAATAACAACAACATTAGGGCGCATGTGTTAGGCCGCGTATGTGTTGAGTCCAGTTAAACTTTTGTGCGAGAGAGAACGAGTGAGATATTGTTAGTTTCCTTCATTCCTAGAGTTGTATTTTCGGTTATCAACCCGGCTGGCTGTCGCTCAACGACGGTCATTCAGGATGCGCCGGCCATTTGAGCAAGTAGGATAAGGGGACGGTCGCGGTAATATCTCTCGAAATATCTCAACATCCGCAGAAAAGCGGATTTTCAGTCATCATGTGTGTTCTATCGTGTAATCTTATCTCGTTTATGACTACGCTCTTGTAGGCTCACTGCGCCATCATAAGCCTTGCAGGAAAAAAAAATTTACCTAAGCGGGAAAGTAGGCGAGAAACCTTAAACAAACCATATGTGTCACCCCTGGCCAGACCACATTCGTGCTGATTACTTCAAATGCTACTTGGTGTCCCGGTGATCAGATTTTACATAGGGCGAAGCTCAAAGCGTAAGTATGAAAACAATTATCTATACTAAGCCTTGCATTTAGTGCGGTATTTCTGAATGTTGAAGAGCCACAGTTCCGCTTTGTTCACGCAAAAGAAATCGTGTTCTTTTGGTGCACTGTGTCAGAGCGTTTCCAGGATTTTGGGACCTAAGCTTTAACGAGAACAAAGATTTGCGATACTCGCCCGAAACGAGAAGCTAAAAGAAAGGATCCATAAATTCCACGGTGTCTGCGTCTCGACTAAGATCCGACCTCCAGTTCTCAGGTGTCGTGGCTGAAGTGATAGCAGAAGAGGTTAGCAGAAGAGCAGAAGATAGCAGAAGTGGTTTGAATGGCACGTTCTCGGTGCAGCAGTTTTTGTCGTCGGGCCTTCGCAGTGGCACGCCTAGTGGTAATGAGTAATAAGCCAGAGACGCTGCCTAAGACCACTGCTAGCCAAAAGAGATGCTCAGGTGTCCTGCACTGGTACGGGGAATGGTTCGAAGCATAGTGGAAATCAGGCGAGAAAGCCGCGACAGAATTGGGGGCACGCTCGTCGCCAAGCTACTGTATTTTAGTGCCATCTGGGCTAAAGGTGTCGCTATTTCGAGTGCGCCGATGCCTAGTCAGTAAACGTAGGCAACCCCAATCTCGGCGGGCGTAACCTTAATCAGTGCTGTTATGTAACAGGACCTTTCAGGGCTTGCGCCTCTGGCGGTGAATTCGCAACACGCAACACACGGTAATTAAAATTATACTTTCTTTAGGAGTATTGAGCAAAAAAGAAACTAAGAAAATTATTACCTTTTTTTTACTTTTTTACTGCATTGAGAAAAGAACGCCGACAAAGACTAAGTGCCTCTAGATTCGGACTGCACTGTCCCACAAGATCAGTGTAGCGTTGTAGAGCTCACAGTTGGCGTCAACCAATCAGGGGCAGATTCGCGTCGCTAGTCACACACACAAAAAAGAAATGACAGCCAGTAACTGGCCCGCTTCCATGAACAAGAGAGAGAGGGGGGAGGAGGAAATGCGGCAGGTTAACTGGGGGTGTACCTGTATTGCTAACTTTCACTGGGTCAGGGAAAAGGAGCTGACACAAAGATAACCAGAAGGAGAAAGGACAGAGACGATAAATAGATACATCTGAAGGCCTGAGAGGCAAAGTACCGGCCATTCATAAACCTCTCCTGCTTCTTGATGCAGCCCCTTATCTTTTGACGCCAAGTCTAGGGTCCACAGCGTTCAACAATTTCGCGTGCCGTCACAAGCGTTACTTAGTCCAGCTTAGTTAGAATACTGTGGTTCTGTTGAATGGAACCTATGCTTTGTATCACGCCACGCGTATTGCATCACAACGTGCGCTCGAACGCAAGAAGCCGCTGACGATCAGCACGATGTCTGTTCCTTCGCTCAGTGTCCTTGCAGGCAGCGCGAAACCGCGTCGGTCGGCGTGAAATAGGCAGCACCGTTCGCAGTGCCACGCTTAAGGCCACGCTCGTCGCGGCAAGCTTGTCCCAAAGGTCCTGGAAGAGCGCGCAGGCACCCCCGAGCGGAGCAGCATCGCTGCTCCATGCTTCGGGGCGTGAGCGGTGCTCTCTGCTGCGACTGCGCTCGTGTTCTTGTTTCAGGATAATGAATATTACGGCGCAGCAGACGGAGAACTTAGACTTGCGAATGCTTCGGTCGTTTCGAGTATTACGTCCACTGAAACTAGTCTCTCGCACGCCAAGTAAGTGCGCCAGTCGAGCCGACCGCGCCCCGGGTCGCCGGAGCAGCCGCGCGGCCCCGGGCCGCCCCGTAGAGCACGTCCGGTATGTCACGTGTGCGCGCGCGCTCCAAAGGCGCGCGCTCGGCCCATGTAGCCCACTGTAGTCGTGTCGTAGCACTGAGGCCGGGCGCGCGGCGCCCAGCGCCGGTGAGTATGCGCCCTGTGTAGAAGGCGCCAGGCCTGACACGCCACACACGGCTGCAGGATGTGCAACGGTCCCGGGGAGTGCGGTGGTACCTGTCGTGTAGCTCGTAGTTGTGCGTAGCTCACTGCCTCGCCCTCTAGGGGCGGGAAGACTTGAACGGTGTCTGTGTACACGATTTGTTGCTAGTTGTATAGACTTCGCCGAGTCGCTTCGGTAAGCAGCAGCATTTTCACTTCAGCGCATATTTTCGGATCCTCTCTTCTCTGCACGCAGTTAACAGCGGCGTCTTCCTTACGGGTTGTATTGTTCGCCAGATGCGTCACCCGAGACACGTGCCAGTCGCTCACGGTTTCAGAATGGATCGTTTCGCACGACGATAAACCGAGCGCGAAATTTTGTCGACGATAATTTGGTAACCTGGTGGCACTTGTGGGCTAAGCGGTGATGATATAAACGATGGTAATAATGTTTATTTTGAAGCTCTCATTACATATGGCTAAAATCTGTCGACAAAACGTCAACCGTCATGACCAATATTTGACTTAGAGCTGCTCCTGTGATTGCTGCCCTCACAGCGCTGAGGAAAGCGGGTGAAAGAGATTAATCAGATTAATCATCGACAAGAGCGATGATTATTATTGGCGTCACAAGTTTGGTAGCTTGTGCGCTTGACCTTCCCGGAGTTATATAGAAGGTGTCCCACGAAAGGTTTTCCCAGGAGTGCATAAACGCGCCAGCTTGGCTTATATTCGCGATAAGCGTATACTACACTGACAGCAAGACCCTTCGCAAGCTTGAAAATGAGTCCAGCAGACCCTTTGTGCTTCCCTATATTTCGTTCCCTGAGTGAAGCCATCCGCCAGGGTCGCACACCGCTCGTTTTAAGGGCCGACAGCTTTCAGGCTAGCGGCATTTAATGACTGAAATAAAACAGACTATGGGACTCGAATACCCTCTAAATACAATCTTAAATACAGCTTTGTTAGGGTACGGCTTTAATGATTTCTTCTTTATCATTCAAATTTATTTTTCATTTTACGATTCCAATTCACTTTCTCTAAATTAGGTAGCGTGCGATACTTTGGTGCAGCAGGCAGGGCATAAACATTATTTTCCTTGAAGTAGCTTATCGTCGCCCCCACCATCAAGTGTATTTCGCAGTTAAAACAGAAAGACACTTGACAAGGAAACGTTGAGTGGGCGTTGGCCGTGGGAGCAACGCGTGGGGCAGCATCCCTGTCAATACAAGCAAATCAGTCACCCTGAAGCACTGCAAAAATGCTGTGGTACTTATCGCTACCACGCACAGTTGGACAACAATGTGCGATGATTTGAGTGAAACGTGAACAATGCTTGTAGCCTCAGATTTCAGTGCACGTTCAAGAACGCCAGGGCCCGTATTCACAAAAAGGTTATTTCGCTGGAACTATTCGCAAGACCATACGCCAACCAATTGTGAAGTTGGACATATTATCAGCGAAGGCGGCCGTACCGACAAACAAATAGCTTTGTGAATTAAGCCACCTGAAGCCGAATTCACAAAGCTTTTAATGCGTGAGACGTGCGCCTTTGGCTCGTCGCCTTCCCTAATATTAAATTATTTGTCCTGATTGATCTGCGACGATTCTTACGAAATGCTTTGTGAATGGCCCGTATTCGCAAAATGTCCTTAGGTTCGAATTGTTCGTAAGATGACATTCCAGCCAATCCTGAAGCTGAGCATATTATTAATCGCATCCTGCCAATGGCGAGCAGCACCTGAGAGCGAAGAGCTTTGTGAATTCTGGCCCAGGTGCCCAATTCAACAATGCTTTTCCTTCCCAAGTGTCATTTGCCATTGGCTGGAAGCGTTTGCTGATTATATGTTTAGCATCAGCATTGGCTGGGATGTTCTCTTACAAACAATTCTAGCGTGAAGACTATTTGTGAATACGGGCCAAGGTTCTCAAAATTAATTCGGAGTGCGCTACATAACGGAGTAGTCTTGCGACATTAACACCGCCAAGTATTATTTTTAAGAGATCTAATGCTCTACAGCACGCTCCGGCTGTCGTGTTAATATCTCCTGGTACGTGTAGGTGCGACAGCGACCTCCGTGGGCGGGCTCTACCGCGCACACGCGAGCAATATTAGGGGCTTTGTGAGGGATACGGAGCCTTCAAGTTTCATTGCGTTGCTGCTCTCCATCAAGCAGACCTCGCTTCAATATCGACAGCGCGGCCAGAGGCCAAGGTAAATATAGCAAGTGTAGATCGCCTTGTGAGTGCGCGCAGAATAACTTCGAATGGCTCAAACTTCAAGTCTTCTTCGCATGCGGCACGGTCTGTTTTTCACAAAGAAACGGTGGCTGTTTCAGAAATGAGGCGGGACGCCTAATTTCGTTTGGCTGCAGTGGGCAAATCTATCTCTAGAATAAAATAAATAGATCCCCAGATCCTTCCGTCCAGCTGTGCCAGAACAATTTAATTGAATCGCCGGACAAGGTCACCGCTCGCAAGGACTGGCTCAGCTAATTTCGGGGTCACGGGCAAACGAACGTACACACAAAGCCGCGGCGCAGCGTGCATTTTGATACGGCGCTGGAAAAGACTGTCGGTGCCGGTCGGACAAAAGGAGACGTTAAGCCTTGCCCAATAAAGACGAGCACGGCCCTGCCGAGGAGGCACCGCCGTCGCATTGCTTTCGTCATTGCCGCTTTTGCTTCGTTTTTCCCGCGCTTCTCCGCGCTCTACCTGGCTTGATCCGGTGCCGGATAAGGCTGAAAGCTTCCGCACGAACAATAGGCGTGCGTATAAGCGCCGTTGCCACCGCGCGCTCGCCACCTCTCCCGCTCAGCCTTTCACCCCGACGCGTCAGCGGGTGGGCGATCGTGCGTCGGGCACGCGCCCGGCTGCCGGAGTTTGTGGGCGTCGAGCGTGCGGATTCGCTCCGAGTTCTCGCGGCCTCGGGCTCTGCGAGGCTGCGAAGGCGTATCTATATTTTCCTCGGGCCCTTCTTCCCAGCCTCCGTCTTTCGCTTTAACTTCGGGCGTTTCGGAAATTAACTTATCTTCCTTTTTCCTCGCGTCTTCGCGCCCTGTTTTTGTCGTCGTCACACTTTCTCCTCGCTTCGCGCGGTCACTGACACGGCCTTTCCGCCATTGCCGCCTGCGCGTTTATGGGACGCTGCGCCCCGGGGCTTCTGTGGATTATTTGTTCGGTTGGTCCGGCATTAGGAGGGAGCTAAAATTCACTGACCAGTGTGTCGTAGCCAGGCAGTGTTCTGCCTTTAATTCATGCTTGCTTTTTCAAATATCCAGGTCTGTACTAAGGGGCGCGGAGAATCGCAGTTTGGTGTCTGTCTGCGAGTGCGCTTACGGCATTCCTCGGCGCGCGCTTCGTCGCAGCTCTTCTGCTGCGACGGAGCACACGTGTGTGTGTGTTTATTGGGAGAGGAGGAGAGAAGGAACTGGAGGTGGGTGGATAGGAGAGTGCGAACGAGGGGCAAATAAGGAAAGCTTTGATACTTTCTCTCATTTCAGTTCCAAGTATCCGGATCCTGACGGCGGTAAATTAGTTTTCGTTGGTGTTAGCCGTCACAAAGCACGTTTATTAAAAGCGACGCCTACGTAGACTTTTGGCTTGCTTCCCTTAATTACTATACGCCTACATATTTTCATTCTACATCCATCATAGTATGGCCACGGAATCCGGAAATTGAACTTACAACCAGTAGCAGGTTGGTGTCGTCGTTGCTTTATGACACAGGAATCGGTTAAAGGCCCTTTCTCGTTTTTTTACTATATTAGGAGATTCCTGCAGTTCTCTAATGAATGATTTAATCATTTCTGAGTCTCACGTAACTACCTTTACTTCCCTTCCACGCTCTAGAGTTCCTCTTGCATAATTCACAACATTCACTATCAAAGCTATTAGTGTCTGATCGGTAAAGGACGCGTTCACATTAGGCGGGTTTCGCATGCAGAAACATTAAACCCATGAAGTATGCAATGTATGAAAATTGACGCTTATCGCCAGCACTACAACATTTAATAAAAATGTCAGCGCGAGCTTCTTTTTTCGTTTATGTTGGCCCTGGCGGAAAAATATAGTAGAACAAAAGCCGCACAGCCTGGAAAATTAGCTTATGTTAAGAGCACTAACCTACAAACTCCACCACAATAAGACGACGCGGAGGGGATATGGCATAGATCTGCTGCATTTCCCGGTCTTTGCGCTATTCAGGGATGCGCCATCGTAAACCAACTAGCCAAGCTTCCCACGTTAAGCGCCTAATTCGACTATATAGGCGATGCACCGTTACTGCCACAACAAAAGCCGTTTTAGTATCCAGGCACAGTGTACCGTCCGATTTCGGGACTGTTTGCGGATATAAAAGCGGACGGTTGAGCTGCGTGTCGTCTTCTCGTTCTTTTCATCTTTTTTTTTTCTTTCGCTGCGCCTCGAGAGCAAACAGCGAAAATGTGGGATAAAACTGAGCAAACACAGCCGGCCATTCGTCGCTTCCAAAAGCTCAAACACTAACTCGATGGCGGTTCGGAGTTGCTTGCAGCAGTCCCGGTCATGATCAAGTGAGTCGGCGCTACGTCCAGAAAATCGATTGACGCGATTCAGCAGACGTTGCACACTGACCGCCTTCTCTTTTAGCGGCGGTGTCATAACTCGACGCCTGTTAACTTCTACAGCATGCGCCTGGCGTTCTACGAGAGGTTTACGCTCCTTGAGAGAAAGGTATATATATATATCCAAAAAGAAATGAGAAAGGGACGCGAACGAGTCCTCACCTTACACTGTTATTGGAATATTGATCGATCGGGGAGGGGCCTCTTTCAGTTCTGTCACATCAGTCCGGTGTTCGCGTGTATAGACGAAACATATAATTAACAGCACCAAAGCCGAAGCAGGTGTGAGGAGACAGCGCTACAGAACACGCACCAAAGCTGTAAACTGTAAACACGTTAAGCCGAATGAGGAATGCGCTGAAATTAGCACGAAGTAGTGCAATGGTATATTTTTTCCAAGCTTGGACTTAGTAAGCTGAGCAAACCGACCTTCCACGCAGAGAAGAGATGGCGCCATAAACCTGATCGTTTGTCGAAGTGGACTGTCGATGCTTGTACGCACGCACCAGGGACTGAGTGAACGCCGCTGCTTACCGCGAGCGACTGGTAGCGGCGACATGCATGCGTAGCGTGCGGCCCTCCAGCGGCCGCTGTGTGTAGCGTAGATCCGTAGTTAGAGCATCCCGCTCCCCTTGTTTGCTTGCAGGTTTGTTACCTACTTTGTACCGGAGGATTTAGATTTAGATCTCAGAACCTTGAGAGCCATCAGGGTGCTTCGACCCTTGAAGCTGGTCTCCGGAATCCCAAGTGAGTCTTCCCTTGGGCCGCGTCGCCTTGCTCCGGCCGTGCATCGCAGAAGCGGGCCGTCTCGCACAATGAGTAGCCGCGGCCCTCTTCACGCTGTCGTAACTCGCCAGCCCCGTCTTTCTCGACTCTGCGCTGCCCAGTGGTGCACTTTCGGCACATCATCTGTCATTACATTTGTCTCTCTATCGGATGTCTTAAAGAATGAGTGCACCTCTATAGTTGCGAGATTCAACTTTATACTACAGTCATCACCCACAAACTCCGCATTTAAAAAGTTAAATAATAAGTGTGTGTTAAGCATTAATATTATTTCAAAGGGCACACTTTGCGAACTGCGTTCCCCTCGCGACCATCAGATGCAGTTATTTTTTTTTAACTTCAGTAGCTGCTTTCGCTTTCTTCTTTACAAAACCTTAAGGCTTATTTTTTAATACCGTGCACAAGAAACGCCGGGCAGAATTAGAGAGGCTTTTCGTCGTATTCTTGCGTGCTACGGGAAACTTGCACTCATTCCAAGAATGATGCTACTAAATAACTTCCTCGTATGTGCGGCAACCGTGTGTTGCTCGTTATGGCGCCAGTGTATGACTGCAGAGCAAGTTTAAGTGTCGGAGCGCTACAGGATAATAAGCCCACCGTGAAGCAAAATCTTAAAGGATGCAGGAAAGCGAGATTATTTCGTCGTGTGCGAGAACAGAGCCCATAAAAGCAAGCTAAAAATAGCACAGGCGGGTCTCGGGTTTGTCGCTGGCTTCTAATGGCTGAGTTGGCGGCATATAAATTGTCCAAGTAATCCTTGCAAATTACCAGCATCGGGAGGCGCTAAGTTCTAAGTGTTCTTTGTTAAAGGAATATCGTGGTCATCTCTTTTTTTTTTTGCACGAGCACAAATGATTTATTGCTTGAAATATCTTTCTTTCTTTGTTTATTTTTTACATAATAAACCTGAATGCATACATACCATATTTTTTGTTCCTTTTCCAGGCCTTCAAGTAGTGTTGAAGTCCATCATCAAAGCCATGGCGCCATTGCTTCAAATAGGACTTCTTGTTCTCTTTGCCATCGTTATATTTGCCATTATTGGCCTTGAATTTTACAGCGGTGCTTTACACAAAACATGCTACAGTTTAGAAGATGCAAGTGAGTATTCATGTTGTATGTTCATGCGTTTCACGCTTGCGAGAACTTAACAGGAGCTTAACAGGAGCCTGCGTATCAGGCGAAACCTGATACGCAGGCTTCGTCGGAAATTCTGAAGCCACTGCGCACGTGAGGAGGTGGCTGATTGCCAGATTTTTTGTTTCCCCAAAGTCGCCGAGACAGAGCGGGACAGAGCCTTTCAATCAAAAGTGCTCCAAAGCACCAGACTTGCTACAGGAACCCTGCAAAAGAGTCCAGCGGCAATTCTTTTCACTCGCATAGTGGAATTGAAACCATTGACAGAGGCTGCATGTCCTGCTTTCTCTCGTTCTCTTCTTAAATCTATTCAGGGAGATGTCGCTACGATGCATTAAGGCAATTGAAAAGCTTTAATGCGTTTAGGCGCGTCAGTATATAAAGGCCCCTGAGGTTAAAGATACGACCACTTATTTAACGGCTTATGAAACTGGTGTTGTTTTTCTGCTTTGCAAAAATGAAGTATCGGCTCTTGTTACTAGTGGGCATAATATCACATACCCTGAAACACCTGAGGTCTAGCACAGCTGTTTTCTCCTGATTTCTGCGTACATCTTTGGAGAGCCGCCAGTTCGTGGCGCGGATGCAAGTTGTCGTCCCAGTGCCTCTGCTGGGGCTGGCAACTTCAGCGGAGGCTGCGTCTAGGAAGCGCACCGGCCTCCAGAGCGACAACGACGGCGACGTCGCTGTAGTGTCTACTTGCTGAGCAGTGAGGACTTCTCCGATGACGGTTTCGAGCTTGTGCGAAGCCGCAAGGCGAAACGAAGACACACCACCAGGACACACCACGTCTATGTCTTCGAGCACGCCAGCGGTAGGACCAACTTGGAATACCGTAATCAGTACGATTCTATTTGTACCAGAACTCGCTACCGACAACCTGAGGCGACTCAACAGACAGTCCGTCCCGGTGCAACTTGAAGCGATGGCGCGAAAGCAAGTAACAAACTCAACCCACGAAAAAATGTGTTGAGTACATGAAACTGCGCTGGGCACATGAAACTGCGCTGGGCACTTTGAATAAACTTGCAGAACTTGGAAGAATGAAGGTCCCCTCGCATATCCTACGAGACCACTGCTAGTGTAGTCCACTACTGGTGTCATCTACGACGTGGACGTCCCCATCTCAAGCGCTGACTTGATTCTAATGAAGCCAGCCGTTGATGGCGTCGTCATAACGCGTGTGTCTCGTCTCGGCACATCCCGCAGTGTTAAAATAATGTTCATTTGCGAATCGCTGCCTTCGCACGTCAAGGTGGGCCACTTTAGGCACCCTGTGCGGCCATTTATCCCAAGGCCACTTCAATGGCGCAATCGTATGAGACTGAGACACGTGCGCGCCGTGTGCGAGAACTCGAGAGTTTGCTCACGCTGCAGACACCTGTGCAAGCATGGTTCTCAAGTACACCAATTGACTTGGGTCCCATTATGCTTCCTCGAAGGATTGTCCCAAAATGAAGAAAGAAAAGGCGGTCTTGAAGAAGATGGCGAGAGATATTTCGTCTCGTCGGGAAGCTGTTGCGGCCGCTAGAAAGCGACGCTCCCGAAGCCGTTGGGCTTCAAAGAACGCCGATGCCTTTGTGAAGAGGACGCCACATCCGACACCTTCTCCTCTGCCCCCTTGGCCTGACGCGATCCAATCTAAATCTGACGACAAGGTCATGGCGCAGAACAATACAACTTGGCCCGCCCTACTAAAGCCACAGCCGAAGCCCGAGTCACAGCGGAAGTTACAACCGAAACTACAGCCGATGCCACAGCCGGAGCCGCGTGAAGTGATACAGCGCATCGCTGTAGAGTGCACAACGCGGGTTTCTGACAAATTGCCCGAAGAAGACCGGCAAGTGGTCATGATGCTCTGGTCTCTGATGAATACTTTTCCAGTGGTCTTGAATAACCTGCATACTCCGTCAGCGCAAAGTGCAGAGAAGTGCTGGATGCTCTCAAATGAGTGCTTGCAAGTATTGAGGGAGCATCATGGCTCACCCGCAGCATTCTATTCGCACTGAAGTCAGAAAGGCCGCGGTTTACTTTAACTTATACTGCCACGTACTCTAACGTACTGCTAACGACCTCTGGACCCTTGGCCTTCCCAGGTGACTTCAACGCGCATCACCAGCTACGGGGAAGCACCGATATTAGCTTCAAACAACAGAATGACGGCATCCCAATGTATAGGCGGGGCACTTGCTTGGACTTGACTGATTTCAAGGCGCTTTGCTGCGTGCACACTCAGTGTTCAATCTCTCCCGCTTTCCTTTTTCTATTTCCCCCTTTCCCTTCCCCAGTGTAGGGTAGCAAACCGGACCCTCGCCTGGTTGACCTCCCTGCCATTCTTCTCCTTTCTTTCTCTCTCTATCGCATAACCGCACTAGTGTGTCAGAGTCTAGTTTTGATGGTTACAGGATTCTGATCAAAGGCAAAGCTTTGCAAAGGGAAAGCTTTGCAAAGGCAAGGATCAATGGCTTGGCTTTCACGACGATGCAGGCACCAGAACGTAGTTGTGTGCCTAAGTTAGAGGGCACTCTGAAATGAGCACTCAAGTGCCAAGATTTCCCACTTGTTTTGTTTAAAAAGTGAACTTAGTGATATTATTCATTTTATGCTCTCTTCATCAGCTTATTCAGCTGTATTGTGGTCGGTAAAGGCGTTAGCCATAATTGGCTAACGACGGAAAATAACGCAATATAAATATCTTGTGAAGTAGCTTGGTAAGGAAATAAAGAAACATGCGTTATACTGTTTCCCAAAGGCAAGCGAAGGTGTTCACTGCGTCATTGCTATTTGATACGCATTCCGTAAAGGCATAGTTCACCTGTCAAAAAGGTCAGTTGTCGCACGTTCTGAGTGTTGTTTGTAGATTTACAGCCCTTCAAAAACTCAAGGCTCTGTGATCGTGTCTAGTCTATTTGAAGATGAATACAAGTGTGGCAAGGCTTCGCGGCCGCGCCCTGTTATTGCGGATTTGTGTCAGTAACAAACTTTTCAGCAATGTAGCTTGCACTATACTGAAGTGCAATATATCGGGGTCAAGCCGGACAATAAGATGACAGCTTCAGCTTGGGCGCTTCTTACGCACGATGTTATCTTCTGGAATCTTCAATGATGTAGAGCATCAGGCTAAAACGGAGCTTTCTACGTCACCAACTGCATGCTGAATAGGTTAGCTGCTGGAACTGAGTATACATACCTAAGGTTTTGAGCAATTCAGTTATAACGCGCCGAGACCGTAGCGTAACTTGACTCATGTTACTTAATGTCTATACGTAAATGTAACGTACCGTGGCCTGAATACCCACCGAGGCATATTGTAGTGGTAACTGTTACGCGTTGTCTCAGCTCGTGCGCGTCGCTATGACCATTTTTATAGTCGCGTCATAACACTACCCACGTTGCAGAGCCTTCGTAGTTGCTTTGACTTTTTTGCGTAGAAGCCGCGCCAATGAAACTGATAGCAGTCGCAACACACTAACTGTAGCGATAAAGAAATCAAGTACAAGGTAAAGCACTCCTTCTCACCTCTTATAATTGGTACCGCACAGCTGGGTTCTATCTTTGATAGCTTAAACGGTATTGCTGTAGTAAAGGGATCGCAAAGGGACACTAATGGACCAATCCATGAGACCCAGAAGCGATTTTGATAAAAGTGAACGTACGCATCCACCCTGTAAATAATAAATAATGCCTCTGCGCTACAATAACTTACCGCTCACTATACCGGATACATACGCTATTTCAAACCAGTTTCTTTAGAAACAATTAAGAGAGAGAGAGCAAATGATAAATGAAAGGTAGGGAGGTTAACCAGGACTGAGCCCGGTTGGCTACCCTACACTGGGGAAAGGGAAATGGGGACGGAAAGATTAAAGAAAGAAGAGAAAGTCCACCGGGGATATCGTCCAGTCACTCAGTCCGGATTACAGACGCTCACTCAATCCTGTATCTTTCAAATATCGCAGCAGCGCTTTTGTGGCCTTTTGTAGCTGCGATATACGAGGCCATGGTCCCAAGATCTTGTTCAAGGTGAACGGTTTGCTATCTAACTTGTTGAGAGCTGTGCAGAGATCTTGTCTTTCATTTTCAAATGATGGGCAGTAGCACAGTAGATGGTCGATAGTTTCTTCGGCACCGCAGGCATTGCACTCGGCGCTGTCAGCCATGCCAATCAAAAACGTATATGCATTCGTGAATGCGACGCCCAAGCGTAAGCGGCACAACATTGTTTCCTCATTACGCGGAAGCCCTGGTAATAGCCGCAGTTGCATAGATGGATCGAGGGAATGCAATCGATGTTGAGTGAAATCAGGTGTGTGCCACTTCTCCAATGTCATACGGTGCGCTAGCTTGCCTAAGTGTTGGGCTGCGTCAGTACGCGATAAAGGTATAGAAACAAGGGTTGCTCCTTCGTGTGCTTTCTTAGCAGCGTCGTCAGCGAGGTCGTTGCCGGAGATACCGCAATGGCCAGGCAGCCACTGAAACACGACGTCGTGCCCTTTAGCAATCATGTGATGGTGAAGTTCTCGTATCTCCGATACGAGTTGTTCACAGGACCCGCGAAGAAGAGATGACAGAAGACATTGTAAGGCCGCCTTTGAATCACAGAATATTGCCCACCGATTAGCCGGTTGGTTGCTAATATAATCAATGGCACCTCGGAGGGCAACAAGCTCCGAACCGGTCGATGTTGTCATGTGAGAAATCTTGTATCGGATGCTTAGTGATCGTGATGGTATAACCACTGCCCCGGTGGAGCTGGTCTGGGTGGAAGAGCCATCCGTATATATGTGGACTCGGTCAAAGTAGGAAGTGTGCAAACAATCCAGAGCTGCTTGCTTCAAGGCCAAGGTAGATAGGCCGGTCTTCTTTCTTATTCCTGGAACCGTAAGGCGCACTTGAGGTTGTTTTAAACACCACAAAGCTGAGGTTGAACGTGCTGATGGTGTAAACCCCGATGGTAGGGAGGCACGATACTTGCTGACCTCGTTGGAGAAGGATGCCTGTGGTCGTCGTTCTGGCAGACAGGCAAGAAAGCTTGATTGAATCCGTGAAATATGACGAACATGGGCCCTGAGCGAGTCGGTGCTGATGTAAGTCGTGATCGGATGGTCTTGAGCCATTATAATGGTTCCTGCTGTTGAGGCGCTCCGCGGAAGGCCTAGGCAAACACGTAGTGCCTGTGCTTGCACGCTCTGAAGTTCTCTAAGATTGGACTTGCATATTTTAGCAAGCACGGGAGAACTATAACGTAGAAATCCGATAAAAAGTGCTCGATATAACTGTAGCATGGAGCCTATTGACGATCCCCATGT
This sequence comes from Dermacentor albipictus, assembly GCF_038994185.2. Lineage (NCBI taxonomy): Eukaryota > Metazoa > Arthropoda > Arachnida > Ixodida > Ixodidae > Dermacentor > Dermacentor albipictus. The sequence continues at coordinate 180,977,776 of NC_091821.1, read as the reverse complement.
TTTGCCGGCGATGAACTTGAAGATGTGAACAATAGATGTGAGCCTCTTCTTCTTCTTCTTCTTCTTCTTCTTCTTCTTCTTCTTCTTCAATTCTTCTTCTTAAGAAACAATTAAGAAGGTCCATGGAAGCAGGACCCTCCGGGCTACTGTTATCAGCGGAAGCTGTTTCCTTACCTGGCTTCACGCTGACCCCCACCATAAGGGCCCGTGTTTACAAAACAGTTCGTACGCTAGGGCGGTGGGTCAGAATAGCGGCCTGTCTTTTATTTTTTTCTTCTATTAAATAAACTTCCTTAGACGAAAGCAAAGAGGAGGAACAGCTACTACCGTTTACGGCGACACCGAAGTTCTGCTTCGGTCGACATTTATATGTTTTTATTTTTTCTTCCACTTTTGCGCACGACAACAGTCGCAGAAGAGCGCTGTACCAGGGGACGCGCTTGCGTGCACGAAATTCAATACTAGCGTTTCAGAGGTCAAATTTACAAAGTTTCTCGTTCGTCAGAACAATTCATTGTTGACCTGCCGTCTAAGCAGATAACACGTTCCCATCACGACTGGTGGGTGGCTATTCTTACGAACCGTACGATATGCTTTGTAAAAACTTTGAAAACCAACCAGTACCAGCTCGCCCGGTTGGCTACTATTATCAACTTCGTGCTTTGTCGGATCACCGGCGTTAATGAAACTCTCGCTTCTGCTACTCCATCTCTTTAGTTTGCTACCCTAGTAAGCTACCATAGACAAGGTTTTACTACGATGAAACGTTTAACTCCGTAGCACGGCCTCTTCTCAGAGGCTGCTGCTGCGACAGTAGTATTTACAGCAAGCGCTTCTCGGCCCTTGCGCTCAAGGCTGTGGCATTAGTGCTACTTGCATATTCCTACATTTTGATGATCACTTCGCAACAAATATTTTAAATATTTGCGTAAATTGCGTAAAAATATTTTACGCAATTACACAGCGACGGATCCTAGGCTCTTTCGCAGCCGTGTTACATCCTTGAATTCATCTACCACTGTCAATTCATTCCACCATGTCGTTGGCGCTTTTGGCCAGCACTGACCCTTGCACCAATTAAGCCCATTAACTAGTCATCAAACGTTTCACTCGCAACATTTGCTTGGTTATTTGTGTTTCGGGATTTATGTTTTCAAAAAATGCTCTCAGATAAACAAGCCCTTTATGTGCTGTCGAAGGAGAGGCCGTGGCGGTTCAGGTCCTCCAAGCGAAGCACCTCCAACCAGTCTCGTCCTCCACCCTTCAGGGACCGAATTCACGAAGGTTTTTGTTCGTGAAAACTTTGTTGTTTTTTTCTCGTGAAATTCGGGTCTTTGCTCATAATATGTTCGCTGTCTCTATAGGACGGCTTTTGTCCTGACGAACTTTACTAGCGGAAGAACTTTTTGTGAATACGGGCCCTGTTCTCATTGCATATTGTGACATTGCGCCGTTTCACGCAGGCGAGATCGTTCCGGAGGGCGAGCAGGAGACGCCTTGCTACCAGGACTCTCCGTTAAACTCGTCGCATCCTTCCGGGGCGTACATTTGCGACCACAACGTCTCCATGTGCAAGGAGGGCTGGATCGGCCCTAACTACGGCATCACTAGCTTTGACAACATCTTTTTCGCCATGTTAACTGTTTTTCAATGCATCACCATGGAGGGTTGGACGGCCATTTTGTACTGGGTAAGTGGGCCGCTTGCTTTATAGCGCTGCAGTTCCGCGAATGTTGCCACAAAAAAAAGAAAAGAAGAAAAGAAAAGTGACTGAGAGAGACAGAACTTTGCTGGTGGCATAGCGTCACGTATTTTGTCTGTTAGAAGCTTAGCTTCTCACCTTCTCTTTTGCTGCACTTGTTTCCTAATGGCATAAGTGGCGTGTGACTTTTCTCGCAATGGCATTGTTATGACGCGTAATGTCGGCAGTATGACTTTTGTCTTTCCTTGTTGCACTATGCAAGGACCGCGTACTATTTGTACACTGCTTCATCCCGGAGCTGCGTTCCCGTTATTTTTTTACACAATATTCGCATGTACCATGTACGGTATAGCAGACACAGTGCTGTATTCTAATCGCCACAAACTATCTTGTCACTAACCTCTCTCTCTTCTAACTAAGCCCCTGTTTTCTCTTTGCAGACAAATGATGCCTTGGGTAACTCATTTAACTGGGTGTATTTCGTACCTCTCATCATCCTGGGATCCTTTTTCATGCTCAACTTAGTTCTCGGTGTTCTTAGTGGGTAAGTTCAGGTGGTGGTGGCTCTGTGTGTGCACGCCTGCCCCTTCCTGCCACGCGCGGCTTCTCGCTACACTGCGAACGCAGCAGTGAAACTAACTACAATGCTCCAGCACTGACCCACCAGTGCTGTATAGCTCTGATCTCGGTCTTTGCAATGCTCAGTATTTGAGGGCTCCTCTGGCAAACAACCGCAACTGCTTCTTTTTGACATTGCGAAGATGTTTTTGCTAAGAACGCAACTTCTCAGCATGCTCACGCGAGAACTATCCACTAGCTTTTCCATGCATCAGTTTATACTTCAAGTCCGTTCGGATATCGGACCTGTCTCATAAGCTGTCGTGTCGTCTATAAAACTATCACATCTTAGGCTGAACCAGTTCACGCCACTGGTTTATTTCAAGCGCGGAAGGCTTCGTGCCTTGCTTTTTTTTGTTTTTTTTTTAGTGAGGTTAGCTCTTCCAAACAAAAAGGGTCTTGTCGACCCAGTGAAACTATTTTCTGACGCCTTACAATGTCTAACTCATTGCTCATTTCATAGAGCACATCAATACGGTAACAAATTTATCATGCACGTAAAAATGCTCAAGATCACTGATACAAAACAAGGACGCATTGACACTGTATCGCAAACAGGAGACAAACGCTGAAGGACAGTTCGTGGCTCGTGCTTGAACATTTGTGTGCGTGTGTGTGTGCTTCTTTTTTTTTCAGAGAGTTTGCAAAAGAGAGAGAAAGGGTAGAGAACCGGCAAGCCTTTCTCAAGATTCGGAGGCAGCAGCAGCTAGAGAGGGAGTTGGACGGCTACGTCGAGTGGATATGCAAAGCAGGTCAGTTCGACTAAACGTCGCTCTTCTTCTACTACCTGTTTCACTGCGTTACTCGTCACTCGTGCATTAACGCCCAAACCTCAAAACACACTGCACTAATTAAGGCGCCAAACGAGGTAACAGAACGGGAATTTCTCGCAGTGAAACAGTATCCGAGTGCACATGTGGCGACTCTTTTCTCTGAGCCCTTATTTCTCACGCAGAGGAAGTAATCCTGGCAGAGGAGAGAACGACTGAAGAGGAGAAAATGCATATAATGGAAGGTGAGTTCGTTTCTCGTTTCTTTTCTTGTTTTTTTTTCCCCTCTTTCTTTAAAGGCCGGCGCCAAGCACGCAGCGCCTTCCGACCGAGAGCAGCTAGCATGGTTTTGCTGGGGCTCAACCGAAAGGTCACATTGAAATCGACATCTTAATTAGCCGCACAGCGAGTCGCTCCGTCCCTCGCCACTTTGCAAGCTGGTTGCAGCGCTCGGGATGTTCGTAGTCGCGCGAAAATCCGAAGTACAGTAACAAATAGTTGCCGCTATTCTTGCCACGAGAAAAATGTTATGCTTTGTTGGAGCAGACCTTGTCGCACCGCATAAATGCGTGTGGTTTTGTCCGCATTGATATGTCTGCAGGGTAAATTTCTGAAGAAAATCGTGCGTGCCTTTTGATGTTCCATTTCCCCGTTCTTAGTAATCATTGCGTTCTCAAGGGAAGTAAAACAGCAGTGGTATTGAGTATGAAGGGGAGTAAAGTTGTTTTCTCGGGCCTGCTAGGCAGGCTCTCCCAAAAAAAGATAAGACAAAGCAATGCCGGTGGTTACTCTCAATACAGTGCCCATCTTTAGCGCTCTTCATCCGTCACCGAAACAACAATGGTAGGTGCCGTGTTTAAAATTGTGTTGCATGCCAGTTAAGAGGCGAAGTGCAGTTTCTCTGGAGCTTTTTGAAGTTTTTCTAGCTGTGTTTGTGCGAAATGCAAGCGAAATGAGCCTTCAGATGTTCAAGCTCACTCCTTCGTCGCCGAAATGTGCCCCACGCGTGTCAACTCACTCGGGCTACTCGGCTGAAGCAGCAGCCTTGACGTTGAAGCTTTTCTTGTTGCACTGCAAATCCATTGGCCATAGTTACGTACTTCAATGCCGAGCTTCTATTCCCTTGTCTCACTTGCGTTGTCGAAATAAGTGGGGTTGTACCTCATAATATTTTCCTGTTAATCCGCTAGCTTTCAAAAATTTTTCCCAGTTCGAAATATTACACGAGTGGAATAATTTGACCACTTCTGTAAAAACGACAAAAAAAATATTACACCTGAAAGTAAGCGTGAATACGGGATCATCCCAGCACCGGTTGAACGTGCTTGTTGTTATCCCTGTAACCTGGATGAACAGGTATCGAAGGGGCTGCGCGTGCTGAACTGAGCCTAGCCCGTCCGGTTTCGCTCTGTGTAACTTTCACCCCCATCACTGTACGCACGGAATGTTTTCCGCCGATCTGCCAACGTACGAGTCTGAGCACGCCGGGAAACCGAGCAACAGTAGCTGCCCTAACACTATGCTTAAAGTAGTCTTGTGTTGACTATCAGCGAAGACGGCTGAGCCGCCAAAGTACTTTGACGAGAACTGTGTCAGTCAGAGAGGCGCGACAGTATGTGTTCAGGCCCTTGAGCGCCGTTAGTTCTCTGTCCGTGTGCCGAGTTGTATAGCGCGCGCTCACATGGGGGTTGCGGGCCGCGCGTGACGCGTGCAGTTCTGGTGTGCCTGACGCCTCACCCTGATCGTACCTTTGCAGCTCGCAGGCGAGCGGCCAATAAGCGTAAGAAACTAAAGAGTATGCGCAACAAGAGCACGGACGAGGAGGAGGAAGAAGAGGTGGAGGATGAAGGTGAGCTGCGGCCGCCGGCGTCGCCGCCGCCTTCCTCGCGGCCGCAGCGCCCTCAGTTGGCCGTCGCTCTTGTTCTGGGACGCAGCCTTGCTTACACGCCTTTCTTCGCTCTGCTTTCTCTGTCTCTCTTTCTCTGTTGTTTCTTTTTCTTTGTGCGCACTGTGTGACACGTACCGCGGGCTGCCGTATTCGCCGCCCTCTGAGTGTTAAGGATCAGTTGTTTGCGTCTCTCAACTGCAGAATATATCTAGCAGCGTATGCGTGTGTGTGCGAATATGTGATCTATGCTATACGAGTCCAAGTTGCCTCGTGTGACCTGTGATAATTTCGCGTCATTGACTGCTCGTATTCTGTGTCTGCTCGTTTCATTGTAGAAAGCCAGGTGAAAGTATCTGCAAAAGCTTACTCTGGTCGGTTGGTACGCAGGTTGGAGCCGTTGGAACGAAACAGGAAAGCGGGACGCAGAGGTGGGAGTACGCGCGGTGGCAGCAAGCGGCAGTCTGGCTCCTTGCCTTGCTTCCAGGCATTAATTTGATTGACACTCGATGAGCTTCCTATGCCGTCATCGTCAGAGAATGTAGGGGGAAACAATTTCCGACCCCGGTAGCCAGACTGATCTCGCCTGTAACAACACATCACCGCGTGCAGAGCACTGATTTCTGTGTACATCTCTGCGTCCCGTTTTCACATGTATGCCTGCATTTTTTTAATGGTTTCTAGAATGAAAATTGTTGTTCACCTTGTTGCTTCTTGCGGATTAATGCAGCTGTGAAAATATGCAAAAGCAAAGAAGGTTTACTCTGTCTGGCAGTTGACCTCCTGCTATAAAATTCAGGTACATGTATACTACAGATTCTAACTATTCTAGATCTCAGTCTCGCGTAAAGAAGGAGTTCATAGAACGCGCATTTTTCTTTTCTTTTTTTTTCAGTGAAATTTGGTCGTTGTAGCGAGTTTGTGTGCGTCTCGCCCGCTGGATAAGTACAGTGTAAACACGCAGGCTTTAAGGCTCCGAACGTTTTTCGAGCGCCTCTGAAAAGTAACATGCGTCGCTTTTTTTCAAAGCAGGTCTAACGAACTCAGTTTTGTTCTACCGGAACAAGTGAGCATTCAGCTACGAAGTCCCAACCTCTCAGCTCAGTTCGAACTGTGTCAATTAAGCAAGACGCGCGCCTCACATCGCCTGACGTACTACAAAGCATGCCAGCAAGCCTGCTTGCTCCACGCAAAACGGACCAACATGAACGGCATATCACGTCGCTTCACCATTTTAATTGTTCGCTAACGCTACAAGAGAAGTTTCCCCTGGAACGTGATGCTTGCGGAAATATAGTTACTTTGTGGACCTTGTGCTGACGTCTGAGACGCTCGACACGTCTTCGTCTGAGCCGAAAATGAAAGTGCACAGCGTTAACGGAAACCAGCCTATTTTTTGCCGCTTTAATTCATGGTCTATGCACTGCACGGGCGCTTCAGACCGGCTTTTAACGCTTTCCTGTAAGCCATGAGCGTGACAAATATGCAACGAGGATGCAGCAAAGCTAGCTTTTCACAGTACTGCTGTATTCTTAGTAGCAAACTCACGGACGCTGCATATACACTCACTGCCCTGACGTGACCAATCTTAAAGGAAAAGAACAATACACAGCTACCTTTATATTTTGTGACCTTAACGTTTCGTGGCACGCTACTTCACATATTTAGGCCCACGTCATGATACCTCTTCAAGTTGCAACGTTTCTACGCTTTCTTGACCGACTGAAGGAAACACAACAGGCACAGAGAAAACTGAGCGATTGGCGCTGTTTGGCTCCTTTTTTTTTTCTTTATTTGCGCGAAAATTTTGTAGTGTGCTCTTAGACTTAGTAGCAACTAACTTTCCTATTGCTGAAAATACTCTTAATATATTTTCTTGCATTGATTCTGCAATTATTTCTTTCCTCAGCGTCCTTACATAGCAGAGACCGGATGTAAACCTTATTATAAGACACTTCCTTTTCTTTTTCGCCTTCTGTAATTGATATATATATATATATATATATATATATATATATATATATATATATATATATATATATATATATATATATATATATATATATATATATATATATAGACTAGAGTACGTGAAGAATGATACTGCGCGAAAAATAAAACTTTGAAAACATAGTTAGAGTCCGGCAGTGTTAACTTTCGCAGTCATCACCTCCTAAGAAAGGCGCGCTTCCTGTGGGCAAGTTCTATTTCAGGCAACAACTGCGGATCACGGCCGTGTAGCACTTAACTTCCTACACATCCCGCATCCTGGTGGTGATAATCATATCCATGATCTGCACATCAATCATTGTTCGTGAAAGAAAGAGAGGTGGTGATGAACGTTGAAGAAACGTGCTTTCAAAGAAAATGGGTACGTTACAATGCTTTATAAATCGTCAAATACAAAAAAAAGAAGTCTGCTAGTATTGAGATTGACACGTTACTGCCATTTCATTCTCCGCTCAGATGAAGTAGTTTCGAAGGAAATGTGTAGAAGAGAGAAAAGGCCTAACGTGGCAAAATCGACGCTGCGTGCTCTCGCTGATGTCTTGTAGTGGGAACAGGGGCCGTGTGCACAAAGCACTCTGGCACACTGGTAAGCGCTCTTCGACATTGGCCAGTCGCCTTCGCCAATACGCCCAGCATCAGGATTGGTTCCTGCGAACAAGTGTAAAGTAAAAGGTTGTGGTGAATACGGGCCCAGAGAAGCACAGGTAGACCTGGACGTGTATTCACAAGGAAAGTTGTTACGCTAGAACTCTTCGTCAGAGCAGATGTCAACCAATTGTGAGGCCAAACACATTATTAGCGAAGGAGGTCAGCCAATGGCAAACAACACTTACGAACGAAAAGTTTTGTGAATTCGGCCTCTAGTTCGCCGCCGTGACAGTCCTGCCATACGAGAAGCGCATGTGTCCCCACGAAGCGTATCAGCTGCTTCGCGCAGTTTACACGAAGCGTTTGCTACGACGTGTGGTGCTGTTCATGTTGGACCTTCCTGCGCTGACAGTTTCACCTATGTTATCAGCAATGCATGAAGAGCGCACTTCGCCATTCCGCATCATTTGTACAATGTCTCTTCTCGCAGAACGCGCATGGCCGAGCCGAGTTCGCTTTTATTTTTCTCTAAGTTTCGCTCGCACAGTCACCGGACTTGTATGTTCTTTCAGTTCTGGCAGAAGTTTCATTACGTGTACGCACAGGGTGTCCTACGTAACGTGATCTAGGCGTCAAGAATGCCAGGCTTTTCCGTTCATATGAGCAGGACAGATCGCAATAGGTGCAGCACACCTTCGATGCATGAGGTGCATGGACGTGAGTCATTGGGGATTCCCTTTGGTGCACTTAACGGTGTGTTGTGCGATACACTTTCGCCAAATGTTTTGAAAGGCAAGCTCAGAAACACTGGAAGTAACTGGGATATTCTATCTGAAAAACCCCTAAGTGAGAGAAGAAATAGCGCTGCGCTCTCAGGAAGGCCACATTGTTAGTTTTTGTTTCTGCTTTCTAGTAAAACCGAACTAAACGTCAGCGAAGACAGATATTTCAGCCTTATAGTGTGCGCCGAAAAGCTTCTGCGGCTGAGGGAAGGTAGGAATATACCAGATTATAAGCGCTGCATGTGTATAATGTGCTATTCAGACCCTCCTCGTTCTGCGGTTCACTGAATTCTTAAGTGTCTTATTCGTAGATCAATTTTGATTGTAGCCCAAGAAAATGGTCATAACAAATATTTTGGGCCATAGAAGACCTCAAGGCTGTCGGTTTATTTAGACTTGTCGTGTTGAGATGTAAAGTTGTAAGTGACAAGGACATTTCAGTCGTTGTTAATAGTTGAAAGATTTACATTTATTTTAATACGTTCTGTTTTAATATGTTTTAATATAGTTCTTTTAATATGATCCTATTAAAATCTTTATGGCAAATGTTTTTTTTTATTATTTAATGGGGAATCCTAGTAACCTAAGCTGCTTCCCTTGCTTTTTTAAGCATCGATCTTTGTTTACGCGGGACACCCTGCGCGCGTAAAATAGGAGAAAACTTGATTTTGTTCGCTGTAAATTCGCGATTTCTAGGCACTCTCTGTAGCGGCGGTGGCTGCAGAGAGTGCGACGACGGTCCAGTCGTTCTCTTCGGGAAGCGATTCGTGCGTGCACGCGCAAGTTATCTCGAGCAGTGAGCTTGTGTTGTACGCCGCGGTGTTTGTGTGTCCACTGAGCACCCTGCCGCACTCTCTCTCTTGCTTTTCCCGGCCCTGTGTGACTGGCCCCCGCCCGCAGCCGCCTTGCCACCGGTGGCCCACTGTGCGCCCAGCGAGCGGGAGAGGGCTCCGGGGTCCCAACCCCGAGCCCCTCTCTCGCTCACCGGCGGCGGCCGAGGCGGGCCCCGTCGTCCGAGGAGCGACTAACACATTTTCCTCTCTCTCTCGCATGTGCCCCCCTTCACACGCACTCCCACACATGTGCCGGGTGCGCTGGTTCGAACGGTGTGTGTCTCGCCCTCAGAGACCCCCGCTGGGAAGGTTAAATTAAAAGGTACAGGGACTCCCCCCACCTAGACGCAGTGTCCTGCCCGCCACGTAGTCCAGGTCCAAGCGCCGCCCGCGCAGCGCGCGCGTTGCCTGCGATAGAGCGCGCTAGAACACGTAGTCCGAGCATCGTGACTCGCCCGCTGTGACCGCGGGGCCGCTCACGACGCTGCCTCTCTTGCAGGCTTCGCGAGGGCTTCCTACCTCAAAACGAAGATTAAGAACAAGGGAGCCTGCAAAGCTTTCTGGAAGGCCGAGAAGCAATTCAGGTGCGTCTCTTCTTTAAGTCTTCGAGCGCGTGATCGGCAGGTGGAGAGGAGAGAGCATGCCGACTCTCCACCGCGTCGAGTGACGCGCGTCGTGCAAAGCTCGCGTCAGGATGACACCCACGGTGTTCCTCGGCCCACGCATTCAATCGCTGGCACTCTCAATGCCTACACTAGAGGTCGCGATATCCAAATTGCATCTAGGAATTTTTGTTTCCCTCTCACTGAAATGGTTTCTTAACCTTCTCAGTGTTAGCTGCAGGCGTGCAGTGTAGCTAGACCGTGATAACAAATAATAATAATAATAATAATAATAATAATAATAATAATAATAATAATAATAATGAAGTACGGCTCTGAAAGTGCAGCGTTCAAACATTTTCTTCTTTCATATTTCTTTCAGGTTCTTCATTCGTCAAGTCGTCAAGACGCAAACTTTCTATTGGGTTGTGATCGTGCTTGTGTTCTTAAACACGGTGTGCGTTGCAGTGGAGCACCATGATCAAGATCAATATCTCACATACTTTTTATGTGAGTAGACGTGCGTCCCTCGTTCTTCCCGTCTCTCTGTTACGAAAATTAATCTCGCTTTCACGGCACCCACGTCTTCTTCTTGCAGATTATGCAGAATTTGCATTTTTGGGGCTATTCATCTTCGAGATGTTAATCAAGGTGTATGCTCTTGGACCACGCATTTATTTTGAATCGTCTTTCAACAGATTCGACTGTGTAGTGAGTACCGGTATTAACTTATACATATAAATATATATCTGTGGCCGCACGTTAGATGTGTTCTTTCCTTCCGAGTTTATTCATTTTTGTGTCGAGCGTACCGTCGAGAGGCCGATCCCACCGAGTGCCCGTGCTTACGTGGTTTGATTTTCTTTTGCCGCCCAGGTTATAGCGGGTAGCATCTTTGAAGTGGTCTGGTCCAGCCTCAAGGAAGGCTCGTTCGGACTGTCTGTTCTTCGGGCCCTTCGGCTGCTGCGTATATTCAAGTTTACCAAGTGAGTGGCGACTGTCCAATCATGCTGGTATTCACGAAGCGTCAGCTGACGCACACGCGTAGGACTGCATCACTGGAAGAGCGCGATTAGAGCCTCGGAGCTTTCTCCTTCCAAAGTAGAAGGACAACAACAACAACAACAACAACAACAACAACAACAACAACAACAACAACAACAACAACAACAACAACAACAACAACAACAACAACAACAACAACAACAACAACAACAACAATAATAATAATAATAATAATAATAATAATAATAATAATAATAATAATAATCGTAATCATAATAATAATGCGCTTGCCTTTATATTCGTGTTTCTTTGGATCGACATAGCCTAATGGAATATTCTGTATGCATAACTCTAATAATTATTTCGCTGGTAAGGCAGTGCTTGGGGAATCCTAGCTAGATATTAGGAGGCAAAGTGCTATCTTAATTTAAAGTCGTCATCATCATCGTCGTCATACCATGTATATATATATATATATATATATATATATATATATATATATATATATATATATATATATTCTGTGCTGAACCAAGGCCTCACCCATCGATCTCAAGTTACCCCTGTCTTGCGCCAGCTGATCCCATCTGTGGGCAAATTTCTTGATTACATCGCCCCGCCTATACTCGCGGACAACTTACTGTGGCAATGAATGGAAAGCTATGGGCGGGTGGCTGCTGCACAAGCGTTACTGCGCCAAGTAGTCAGTCAGCGTTTGACAGTGCTTTTGGTTGCTCGGAGCAGACGCTGAATCGACGCAGCTTCCACGTGCGACAGTTTCACGTTTCCCCAGACGCGCAAGGGAAAAGCCGCAAAATACGTAAACATTCACACTAAGTGACGCGTTCTGTATTATTTGATTGATGCTCATAAGGTGTTTATGTTTTGTCTTCCCCAGCCTAATCTAACTAACGTGCAATCTAACGTGCAATAAAACGCGGAACTCTTTCCAGAAGCGCTTTCACTTGTGCGCCCTTTAGCTCCCGTAGCTTTCCCTTCACAGCCGCAGAAAGTATAGTTCTTAGCCGTCGTCGACTGCGCTTGCCTTCTCTTGTCACCCATCCTGTAACTCTAACCATCTGCCCTACGCGTATTGGCTATACCCCCGTTTGCTCTCTCATCCATACCGCTGTCTTCCTGTATCCTACACGTTACGCCTAATATTTCGTTCGCTTTGCATAATTATACGCAGTGTAGTATATAGCGCTCCGCAAAATGCTCACCCAGCTATCGCTATATTTACCGGCCACACCATGGTCGGTCATTCAATCTCACAATGTCTAGAACGTTATAATTATTATGTGCGGCCCGAGAAGGCTATCGCCAAAACGAAAGCGCGTTGTTTTACGTATTCTCACGTGATCTGAATAAGGACTGTGGCCAAGTCGCATCTCAAGTTCTCAGACACAAAGTGTCCTTGAACGTTAGCGCGACAACTTTACACAAAACTGCCTCTCGCTGCTCGCCTGAGCTGTGCGTTCTTTTCCTATGCAGGTACTGGTCTTCGCTACGGAACCTGGTGATATCTTTGCTGAACAGCATGCGCTCCATCATCAGCTTGTTGTTCCTGCTCTTCCTGTTCATCCTCATTTTCGCGCTCCTTGGCATGCAACTCTTCGGCGGCGTGTGAGTACAAGGATCGCCGCGGTGGCATCTCACGGGTCCAGTGCATGCCGTTTCGCGCCACTGCGCATGCGTTCCCGGCGGCACCCTGAAACAGAGAGAAGAGCCTATAGTGACGAGGAGTGGTGCTTGTATACAGGATTCTCACAAACCAAGGAAATGCCGTTGTCTTAGATCCTCAAAAGAAAACATTTGTCGCTGCTGTCACCAACGCGTGGTGCCGCAGACCACCCGAGAAGAGTACATTGGTTGTGCAGGGGGTGCTTAGCGTTTTATAGGCATCCTAATTTGCTGACATCAGGTGCAACTGCGAGAAAATGTTAGTATTCACAGCCCACCGTCTTCATCATGGCAGCGTCCACCGACCAATGCTAAGGTGGATTATAGTCGTTGCGGAGAAGCGCTCACGATACGAGAGGCGACGTTATGTAGAAGAAAAGCAAACCGTGCAAGTTGGAACCTATGCATTGTTGCAGCGCGCAGGAATCAACGCACAAAGAAGAGAAGAGAAACACAAGACGTGCGATCGTCTTGTGTTTCTTTCTTTTTAGTTTGTGTGTCGTTTATTGTACACGCTGCTACAACAGAGAGGAGAGGCACCGTCGTGTTGGGAGCCGCGCAACCGATTTAGACACTTTTGGACGATGCGGTTCGTATTCAGGCTGCAGGTGGGCTTTGTCGAACTCGTAACTTCGCTGCCGAGGCCATATATCATCACTCGAGGTCGTGGCAGTATTACACCATAGATTCGCAGTGCTTTATGCGTAAGGCAAAACCTAATAGGAAAAGAAAGACACGCGCTCTGCGAGCCATAGTGTAGCGCGGAAAGGCGAAACAGTCGTGACTTCTCTATGTGAGATGCGGGTTCCATCTTTTCTTCAAAGCAATAATTGAGAGGTGTGGCTTTCAACGCCCTCCATACGACGCCTCGTGTCGTCACGACTCAGTGAAAGTAGGCCACGTGTTATCTAAGTTACTATAGCATTTGTACCGTTGCTAACTCCAAATATAGCAGCGCGTAACGGGCTCATGTCCACGCTGGAACACAATGGTGGTTCTATGGCTCTTAAATGTTTTACTGCGATAGCAATTATATGAAGACTCCAGGTGCATTTCTGCCGTCGGTGTCGCCGTCACCGTGACGTTCCATATAATTTCGAAGCGCGATAACGTCGTCGCTGTACGCCGTATGCTGTATGTGCGCGTGAAAGCGTGCGAATGTGAGCCGACGATGGTTCCTCAATCTTGCGCGCAAGAGAGGAAAGCGGGGAGGCACTGGGGGCAGGGGAGGAAGGGAGGCGGGCGTTCTACTCCGACGGTTACGGCGCGGCCAACGCGGCCGCGTTGGCCCTATGTCGAAAGCGATCTGCGACGGGGACAGAGTGCGCCGAGTGCTGATAGCTTCGTGTGGGCTGTGTTCTCGCCGCTTAGTTCGCGTTGAAGCTAAGACAGCCACGAAGGTCTATTCGCTCGCTGCTGCTGCCGCGCTTTCGCACCCCAGCGTTTTGACAGCGAGTGTCCGCGGTCAACGAGTGAGATGTGTACATGTTTGCTTGTGCGTGCGTGACACCATGCTTGTTAATTTAATTCGTAAGCGAATCTTTGCAAGTTTATGCGGCCGATAAAAGTACTATCCTCACTTCGTATGGCTATTAGCTAATTTGCTGTCGCGATCGATGCTTCGCCTTTCGGACGAAACTGCGACCTTTTTTCATGCCTGTCGGAGTAAAACATTGAAACATCAAATATATCCGGCCTCCAAGTACTTAATAAATAGAATGCAGCAACCCCGTGTCGTGTTAGTCTTGTGCATGGTCTTGTGTTACCACTTGCGCATGCCTTGTAGCCTGTGGTTAAGTGGTGTTGTGAAATGATAAGGAAGACCACCAGATTTTAAATGCTTGAAGTGTAACGTGCCCGATATACCAAAGCTACAGTTCAACCGCACGGAGTTCACAGTATCAGTACATTTGTAGTACTGAGAAAATTTAACATCTGCGACTCGAGAAAGTGTTTAGTCACAGAAGAGAGGGGGAAAAGTCGACCACGAATCGACCGAGAGGAAAAAATTTACTTAATGTCCTGAACTCTTGTACATAACTACACCATACATATACAGAAAACGAACACTACAATGCGTGTTTCATCCTTACAAAACGCACATTATGTCTGAACAGATGTAACGAACACGTGCGTGGGGCTCCCGCAGTCATGTGCACCACTGACAATTAAGAAATGTGGGGCTCTTATAACCTAAAGTTATTCCATTCTAATTGTATTCCAATCTCCTGACGTCAATTTTACGTAACCGCCGACGCAAGCGCGGACGGTGACCCTCAAAATCATTTCAACAGCCCAATCAGCCGCTCTCGTCTTTTATGGGAAGTGACTTTTGTTTGGTTTCAAATGGAACAGCATTCCCTATCGCGACAGGTTTTCCTTATCTAGTCGGCTGACTAGAGCAGAGGAGCGCGCAGAAGACGAGAGTGCTTCGTTGGGGCCGAGATAGCGGAGTGAAAGTAGATAACCAGTTCAGGAGCGCGGAGCCGGCGTCTCTGATTGGGCCGCTTCGCTTGCGGTGGTTCGTCTACGATTTGCAGCCAGAACGGGTGCTCAGCGAAGAAGATGTCGCAGAGCAATGTCACGGGCTCGCCACGTTATATTGCCACGCAAAATTGTTGTTATACACAAACTCAATTATCGCCGGCAGCTATACGAATACACAGCGCCGGAGCGATCAGTGGACAGCCATATTCTAATCCTTTCAGAACGGCCTGTCTCCAGCTATACAAAAAAACGAAGGTTTCATTTATGTTCAGCATAATAACGCATCTTTGGTGCGTGCACGTCACTTTGACGTGGTGAGTTTCCGCGGTTTTGTGACGTCGCGTGACATAAAGGTGAACTACAAGCGTGGTCCGAAAGCAATTTCGCCAATCGCGGAAAGCTAATGTTGACGAAGGCGTAGAATCAGAGAGAAATGTTTTTTTTTTTTTTTCGACTTAGTCATGCATAATATACGTGTACACGTCACCTTCAGATGAGGAATTGTCGCGGTTTTCGGGACGTATCATGACAGGCGGGTGAAGTGGGCGTAGCCTCAAAAATGTTTGACCAATCGCAGAGGGCTAAGGAAGGGGAATAGAATCAGATTGGAATAGCTTTACGTTATCGCGACTGTGGTTGCAGCACTGAGGAAGACGAAACACAAACACGAAATGCACAGGACGGCTGCTTTTGGTGTTTGTGCCGCAACGCTGTAACCGCGTTTCTTTACTGTCAGCAACCGACTCGCCAAGATTTCAGCAATACTGACATCACTGATAACCCTAATTGCAAGCTCTAATTTGTAATAGTACAGACTTTACTTTCTTTGCAAGAACGCACTTGTATGTTTTCATTGTTGCCTTTATGTTCATAGTTGCATTATGCTGCGCGATACCAGAGTTACATGGCGCAGATAACAGAATATGCTCTGCACTAACCGTGTTTTGTTATATCTCTTTTTCGCAGATTTAACTTTCCCGAGGGCACGCCGGCGGCAAATTTCAACACTTTTCCAATTGCCTTGCTCACAGTGTTTCAGGTAATGTCCACTCGTCACCGAGTTAACACAGCACATTCGCTGCAGCACTGATGCAGTAGCATTCGTGCAACAAATGCCCAGCGACCATACGTGTAGTTACCGTCGCCATAATATAGTTTCTACAGTTCTCTATAGTCGTTGCACTCGTCTCTCAGCAGCTATGCTTATTCTGCCTCTTTATGGGACGTAGTCATTTCGTTTTTTAAGATTAAGAAAAATTAAATATTAATTTTAGACATTTTAGTGCATCGCCAGATAGCTCGCTCCTAATGCTTGTTTTCAGTACAGTTTGTCGGCACACTCAGCTGGTAAGGTTTGTCCTTGTTAAACGCCAATGTCGTTGACTGCTGACCTACATCATAATTCTTTTATTTTTTCTCATTCTTTCTCTTGGCTTCAGATATTAACGGGGGAGGACTGGAACGAAGTCATGTATAATGGCATTCAGTCCCAAGATGGAATTCACGGTGGGATGATCTACAGCCTTTACTTCATTATTCTCGTCCTTTTTGGCAACTGTATCCTTTTCGACGTTGTCACGAAAATATTTCTTCGCAGACCAGCTCATTCTGATACGCATAAATGGCACTGCATAATCGCACACTCAACATTACGGGCTTTAGTACGAAGGCTGCCGCAAAATTAAAGCCGCACAGCAGGTTTAACTGTGTGAACAAGATGAAGTTGCATGCAGCAAGCCTCTGGCTACATTAGTTAACATATTTTTTTAAGCTTTGTCATACAGCTGCGATAACATATTCAAAAGCTGTAAAAAGTTATTTCATGAGCATATAATATGTACTTACACTTTGCACACGTGTCAGAGACTTACGAAAAAAGCACGCAGCGATTCACTTAAACGCCGCGTACATTTCTAGCATGGCTCAGTATGATCGAAACGTAATGTCTAAAGTACGCAGTAACAGTGACCACGCCGGCCATGGTGGCTCAGTGGCGTCCTGCTGCTGATTACGGAGTATCTGGTTCGATTATTGGTCATGGTGACCGTATTCCGACGAGGGCGCAAGGCGAAAAACTCGCGTGTGCGCAGCCTTGGACGAACGTTAAAGAACACCAGATCCAAAATCCTCGACTGCACCATCTCTAACGGCCGCTGTTTTGCTGTTATACGTCATTGATTGATCAATGAGTCGTCTAACAAAGCAACAGTGACCCCGATAACATGCTACTGAAGTAGTCTGCGGCCGTATACCAACAAATATCGTCATTCCTTAGAATTGTAGGTCAGTTGCCCTTTGCTGTTATCATTATCACAATTGGCCTTTTGTTAAGTATCATTACAAACCATTCCGGCTTGCGAATGGTTTCCGGACACGTTTTGCACACACACACACACACACACACACACACACACACACACACACACACACACACACACACACACACATACACACACATATACATACATACATACATACATACATACATACATACATACATACATACATACATACATACATACATACATACATACATACATACATACATACATACATACATATATATATATATATATATATATATATATATATATATATATATATATATATATATATATATATATATATAGGGAGTCGTCTGTCGTTTGCCTCAGTCCACCTAATTGAAAGACATATCAGGTGCCACACCCATTGCGTTCCAACTCAAAAGTGTTCAGCGCAGGACGATGCGAAGTGTTTACACTGTACACACACTGTACATACACTGTACATACCATCGGTTTTTGCAACTCAACTCGTCTTTTACTTTACTAGGCACGTGAAACAAAAAGGTGGAGCTGTGCCTAACAGATGCATTGCAGTGGTTATGGAAAACCGTAGCTCTGCAGCTGTGTTGCGCAATTCAGCCCTTGACGTGATGCACAGATACCCTGTTGAACGTATTCTTGGCCATCGCTGTGGACAACCTGGCAAATGCCCAGGAATTGACAGCAGCCGAGGAGGAAGACGCAGAGGAGGAGAAGGAGGTGCGTATGCCGTGAGCGGCTGTATCCCTTGGCAGTCATGTTATATGAGAGTACGCAAAAGTTCAGATACCCGCCGTGGTTGCTCAGTGGCTATGCTGTTGGGCTGCGGAGCGCGAGGTCGCGGGATCGAATCCCAGCCACGGCGGCCGCATTTCGATGGGGGCGATAAGCGAAAACACCCGTTTATATTTAGATTTAGGTGCACCTTAAAGAACCCCAGGTGGTCGAAATTTGCGGACTCCTCCATTGCGGCGTGCCTCATAATCAGAAAGTGGTTTGGCACGTAAAACCCCATAATTTAATTTAAAAGTTAAGAGCTACTGGCGCGTCATTAGATCCACTCACTGTAATTGTGCAGGGAGAGAGAGAGATGCAAAGGAGAGAAAGGCAATGAGGTTACCCAGAGTTAAAGCCTCCAGTTTGCTACCTTGCACTAGGGGAATAGAAACGGGGAGTAAAGATGGAAAGTAGAGCGGGTACAAAAAGAAAGGCGCGAACAAAAAAAAAAATGGGGACGGGATGGGATCATTATAGTCTAAGAGGCCACTGGAGTTCTTTTATTTTCATTGTGCTAACCGTAGGGGTACAGCCTCCATTCACGGAGAGAATAATTGCTGTTCACTTTACTTGCCTTTCACGCCGGCCACCGTTCACAAGGTGACTGCTGGTCATGAGTGAAAATTAGTATAGTACCTTATGGAGGGTAGATGTACTATTAAGCTCTGTGGCTGTGCAGCTGCACTATATGCGTGGGCTGCTGGGGAGAACGCAGCGGTACAGTGTTTTTTGTCCTCTGTGCATACAGCCTGGGGCTGTCGAGTCAGCGCAGGCGTAAGTTTCCTTTAGACAGTACACACCGACAAGACCGATATTTCAAGCTATGAAGCGATGGCTTCATTAGAATTTCGATAAGAGATTGTTATGCACCTAGCACTTCTGTGGCGCAGAAAAGCCGTTCTTTGTGCAGGTGTTAACAAAATCGGGATCGTGGTAATATGTATAATTAACACCTGCTCAATCCAGCGCGATCAGCTATCCCTCTTGTCGCAGTCTTCTATTCCTTATCAACCGCGCGATGAGCAGTGCTTCAAGTGTCGTGTACCTCGGGTATGCCTCAACCCCCCGTTTCAGTACCCTAAAAATAGTTACTTTTGGTTCGCTAAATGGGTCTATTTTTATTGCACCACCTTTGCAGAGAGCTAAGGAGGAGCTGGAGAAGGAAATTGCTGATCTGCAAATGGCAACAACGGGTAGTCTAGATCCACCGCAAGTAAACATCTGCCCGCCGTCGCCTCAGAGCGCCGCGCCGGGCAAAGGGAAAACTTTCCCTTTGTAAGTGTCGCACAATTCTCTTACCCCGTGACAACGTTGGGCACAATAACATTGCCGCTCTTTTTGTGGTCTTTGCAGTCAAGAAAATCAGTTAGAAGCTGGATCTAAATTCAAGGGAACCAATGACAATAACAACATTGATGTTGATGAAGGTACGTAATTGCTTGCTTAGTAATATTCAGCAAAACGTATAGCGCGGGCAAACATTACGAAAGGGAGGGCACACTACACAGGTGCTGCGTGTCTTCAACATGACATGACACCTGCAGCGTTCAACCGCTATATTTTTCGTTTTGTTCTTTATCTTGTTGCTTTTATTGCGATAGCAATTGTATAAACACTTCAGGTGCATTTCTGCCGTCGGCGTCGCCGTGACGTTGCATATAAAGTCCAAGCGCGACAAAACCGACGCTGAGTGCCGCTTGCTGTATGTCCGAGTGAAAGCGCGCGAGGGTCAGCCGGCGATCGTGGCTCCTCCTCGCGCACACAACGGACGAAAGCGGGGAGGAAGCGCGTCGCCTTCCGTCGCGCACGAGGCTTGGGAGAGAGGGTAGAGAGCGGGGGAGGGTGCCTCCTACTCCGGGCGGGCCGGGCGGCCGCGTGCACCCGGCCGGGCCGCTGCATCTTGAAAGCCATCTGCGGCGGGTACAGAGTCCGCGCTGCGCTGTGTTTTCGCGCCTTACTTCGCGTTGATACGAGCGGCAGCACGAAGGTCAATTCGCTCGCTGCTGCTGCCGCGTTTCCTCACTGCAGCGTTTTGACAGCGAGTTTCCGCGCTCATCGAATGATATGTGTTCCTGCATGCTTGTGCGCGCGTGACACCGTGATTGCTAAGTTAGTTAGTAGGCCTGTGTTTACAAGTTGATACGACCGACAAAACTACTATCCTTACTTCGTATTACTGTCCACTAATTTGCTATCGCAATCGATGCTTCGCCTTTCGGGCGAAATTGTGACTTCTTATGCATCTGTGTACACCGTCGATTCTTTGCCGGATGAAAAAGTGTCTTAATTTAAACTACCTTGATAAAACCCGCTGTTGATTGTGACACTATCACTGTACTCGGATATGAGCCCTATACTATAGCATAGACTTCTTGCGTGCCAAGTACTGCGTCTATACCTCCATAAATTTGCTCAATTTGCAGATTATGCACCTCCTAGAGAGGATGACGATGAAGACGATATAACTGGTCCAAAGCCAATGATGCCGTACTCTTGCATGTTCGTCTGTTCTCCGACAAATCCGTGAGTCAAACATTCTTTTGGCGTGATCTATTGTGCTTGTTCTGTCTATTTGCACTTGTTCTGTCATTTAATACTGAGAAATTTACTCATGGAATGTCTCGAAGTGCAAGTTAGTTCAGCTTTTATTCAGCAAAAATATTTTGCTATTATAGGCAGTGGTGTTTAAGCGTGTTGAAGAACACCAAACTTTAGTTGCATTATTCCGTGCCGAGTCAGGGAAGCTTCGCTGCCTATATGTGTAAATTATGGCTGTATATAAAATTATTCGTTAAATAAATGGAGAGGTAAACTTATCTTCATTGATGGTTTTCAATAGTTAATAATATTTAATTATAAACACTTATCAATATCCATAAATATGAAACTCTTTAAACATTAGCTTTTAGATTCTATCACTTATGGCTTCTATAAGAAACAGTTCCCAACTCTTAGCGTTGCTTGAGTGCACCAGAAGCCCTGCCAACGGTCTAAAAGCGCAGAAACCGCGTGTTGATTCTATCCATTAATAATATCGCGTCTGATATTATTTGAAGCTCTCAGACGGTTGTCTTTATATTTAGAGCTTTACACTGAGAGCTTGTAGAGGCTTCGTACAGAAGTTTCCCAAGTCCGGTGGATGTGAACGGGGCAAGCGTGAACCTACACTCAGAAACAGTTAATCACTCTGAGAACATCGTGAACCCTAGGACGGGCTGTCAAACTCGGAATATTGAAAGCTATTGGCACAAAATGAAACGCCGTCTCGCGAGAAATTGTCAGATGGTCCCGTATGTGCTACTGGAGTCGTACCTGCCGTGGGTCCGGTGGATTTCGATTAGCCATCGTAAACGTCGCCGTGATCCGTACCTGAGGCTTCTCGAAGTCATTTCCCGTGGTAAGACTTCGCAGGCGTCACCGGTGCCATTCGCTTCTTTCTTTTTTCAACGGCCCAGCCACCAAAGTGATACATGGGCAGAGTTCGGGCTAGTTCGTGCCGTGCTCTCCGACCGCGATTCCTCTCTGTTCGCGTCCGCTGAAGATGCAGGGCCATGACCCCGAAACAACGGTTTTAATGGCCACAGCCACGTCATAAACAGCTCTGAAGGCCTACCAGTACACTTATTAGACGTCTCTGTACTCGTACCATGACCGAGACGACACGTGCAACTCGTACTAGACCCCGTGACACTGCCCCCTTGTCGCTCTTTGTATGCTTTACTGCACGACAAATATGCTTCATTGCACTACAGGGGGAATGTTTCATCACATCACATAACTTTATTGTGGTGAAGCTGATTAAAAAAAACCGCTTATGGAATGAATGCAAGACCCTTGCCCACTATTCCGAGGAACCAAGCCGAGGGGTGTGTTCACCAAGTGGCTGTAGTTAAAGAAGAACTGAGAGAGCGAATATATGCAAAGTTAACAAAAACCTGAAGGGAAAGAACCGTCGAAACGGGCTCACACTATCCCGAAGACGCAGTGGACGAACGGCAAGCTAAATGCGAGGATTTCTCAAAGCAATTTCGGCGACAATGATGGTCGCCAATTATTGAAAAATGTGAGCTGGCGTCGACACTTGGGGAGTAAATGGTTCCAACGAGAAAAAAAAATGCACGCAGTAACTTGTCTTAGTGTTGCCTAAGTATGCGTAAGCATTGTGTCACTTGCTCACCTCCACGCAGCCTGGTGTCATTATTATCAATGTTATGAAACTTGATCTGACTCGTATAAACGATAGCGCTGCGGCGACACGAACTGCTGCGGACGGTGGCACAAGGTGAATTTATGAGGCAAGAAAACTACTTCAGGTGGCGGCGCCAGGAGTGCTGATGATGTTCTGATTATCATAAGCCATTATCGCTCTTTAGCGCCTTATCCACCCGCGTAGAACCATTATCAACCGTCACCAACCGTACGGCGCGGCCGCGCGGGCCCTATCTTGAAAACGATTGCGACGGGGATGCACTGCGACGAGTGCTGATAGCTTCGTGCGCCCTGTGTTCTCGTCGCTTAGTTCGCGTTGAAGCGAGAGGCAGCACAAATGTCAATTCGCTCGCTGCTGCGGGCCCTGTCTTGAGGGCAACCGCCTTACGTGAGGGAGGACGCAGAGGCGGACGGACGGACGTATTTCCTAGTTTGGTAGGCATAGAAATGCTTGCGCATCTAAAACTCTTGTCTTTGTCTTGCCCTGTGGCTGGCTATGGAATCTTCGAGAGAAAGAGAGATAAACGGGGTCAGAAAGGCAGGGAGGTTAAATGTCGTTCTATACATCCCAGCTGATCGTGTTCAACCCTGTTGACACCATTGAGGTAGTCGGTCTAAGACAGTCACTTTTTAATGCGATAGCATGAATGGAGTGTTTAAGGTCACCCGTGACGTACACGCGCGCAGCTGTGGAGACGTCCCAATCATCACAAAATCTATATATGCGCTATATAATGCTTAGAGATAGCGGAGCCAAATTCAGGCCCAATTCTTTTTTTTTTGCGTGCGTGTGCGCGTGCGTGTATGTGTTCATAACTTTTGTATTAAAAATGTAGAGACTTTTTTTACTAATATTATCTGTCTTTACTGCCAAAGTGAAATTTCTTATTCCGTTGTGTTGAACAGTTGCGATGCGATGTCTGTGTTTCGAATGCTTTAATGTGACTGTGCATTTTGTTTTTCTCCTTCGTAGGATCCGACGAGCCGCCCATTTCATTGTTAATCTTCGTTACTTCGAGTTGTTCATCATGATCACCATAACGCTTAGTAGCATTGCCTTAGCCGCAGAAGACCCAGTGGAGGAAGACTCGACAAAGAATAGAATCTTGAACTACTTCGACTATGCGTTTACGGGGGTGTTCACTGTCGAGATGCTTCTAAAGGTAAAACTCTTCACCCGGCAACTTTTTTTGCACACGATGCACACGTTTTTTTTTTTTCAATTTTCAGATCGCCGATCAGGGCGTCATCTTTCATCCAGGAGCCTACTGCAGAGACTCCTGGAACATTTTAGATGCCATTGTTGTCATTTGCGCACTCATTGCCTTCGCATTTGCGTAAGTTTTTTCTGCTATGCGTAAGAAAAGAGCTTTCGTGACAGCATTTTTTGCTCTGTTTCTTTTTCTACTTTGAGACTAGAGTATTTAGATAGTTTCTGCAATTTCACAGCCGTGGACTTGGCTGTTGGCTGCACTTTTATAGGAATTTTGTTGCGCATGTGCTGTTCTTTGCCTTGATTAGGCATAAATCAGTGAGGCCGCATTTTCATTATGCGACAGTTTGCTGGCCGTCCCGCATGGCGTTCCCCTCGAGCTTTCATCTCCTTGAGCTTTTTGCTGAGAGATGAAGAGAGAGAGAGAGAGAAAGAGGCAGGCAGGTTGACAAATGCCGCGCCCGGTTGGCTACCCTTCACTTGGGGAATGGGGTGAGAAAAAGAAAGAGTCAGCGCGCACACACAGCCATAGGAAGGTTTACTTACATAATCGCCGGCGGTTGTCTCGCCTTCAAGAATTAAAATAGCGCTTTAGTGGATTTGCGCATGCATGAGCACCTCGACCAAGGTCCCAGAATTTCTTATCATCAAAATGCTCTTTCGTCAAAGTGGCTGAGATTAGCAGGAACAGAATCTCGTTAACAAATGAAAGAAGGCCAGTAACACCAAAACGTGTTCAATAATTTCTTCACCACCGCATGAACTGAATGCACCACTGTCGGCTATTTAGATGAGGAGTGAATAAGAGTTCGCAGATGTGACGCGCAACCACATGCGACGCAATAAAGTTGTATCGCGACGGGAGACTCCAGTTGGCAGGCGAAGTCGAAAGCAAAAGTCCAGTGAATAGAAGCGATAGTTGGTGACACCTGGTGCATTCCGTTGCCGAAGCGTAGTAATGCAGTGAGCAAAGCCGTGCGGCATCCGTTCTTGACAGCGGCATAGCCAGGCAGAGGTGTTTTTGGTGGGCCAAGCGCGCAGCTTTATCTGCGCTGACGTTAACGACAATTCCGCGGCGACCCGGCAGCTATACAAATTGCATAACGTGTCCGTTGTCGACACCTTGCCGATGAAACTGCCTCATTTCATGCACTAGCTTCTCGCGAGAACCGTGATGCAGGGTAAGCTGCAGAGAATGTAGGTCTCCATTAGAATCGCAAAAATCACCCATCGATTAGGTGGCTGTTAATTCACGTAACCGACGGTATCTTGAACAGCCATAATTCCTGCTGTGGTGAATGTCGTAGGGCGAAAATTTCAACTGTGAAAAGACCAAGCTCAGATAGTAAACCACAGTTCCGGTAGACCTGTTAGGTGTGCTAGAATCGTTCTTGTAAACATGTAACTGAAGCAACTAAAAACCTACTGACCGTAATCGCTTTCTCTTGTTTTAAGACATCACGGCCACTGGGTATTTTCAGTGTTACTATGCTTAAGTTATGCGTGGCGTGTATCGCGGATTACTCTTGTTCTATTTTCTACTTTTCAGTCTTAAACAAGTTGAACATAAGTGCGTAATTTGTTGTTATTATTATTACAGGGGAAGCTCCACAGGTCAGAACCTTAGCACCATCAAATCACTGAGGGTTCTACGAGTCTTGCGGCCACTAAAAACTATTAAACGCGTCCCCAAGCTAAAGGTAACATGCCTTCTCATTTATTCTGTTTCTGGTGCATTTGCTGAGCGCATAGCTTTCTGTCGTTTGTTGTCTTTCCGTACTGTTTAATGCGCGTGGTAACACAACTTATGATTCTTTTTTATAGGCCGTGTTCGACTGCGTAGTCACATCCCTCAAGAATGTGTTCAACATACTCATCGTGTACATTTTGTTCCAATTTATCTTTGCTGTGATATCCGTTCAACTATTCAATGGCAAGTTTCACTATTGCACTGACGCATCCAAGCTCACGCAAAGTGAATGCAAGTACGTACCCTATTAGTTCGTGTTGTTCAACTAACATTCATGAAAGCACTGAAAGGTTGGCGAGTTCGTGCGGATTCGTTATTGAAATGTGTAGCGCGACACAAGTAGATCACATGGAAAAGCAGGCACGCGTTTTCTATTTTAATGATCATCGCTATGCCGCACTGCGTATTTCATTGATAAACAATTCAGAAATTTCGTATTGCGCGTGTTGCTTGAAATTTTACAAAGCTTGAGCAGCGGGTCGTTTTTCATAGCCTTTCTGAGATACACATTCGTCAGCAATCAATGACCGCACCGTACTGTAAGAGTTAATCACTAATAACTGACACTATATTTCTCAAAATATAACTATGGGGCTGCTGTCTCTGACTGAGGCGCTCTGTGGCAATGGTCTAAGGAATTTGCAAGCACCCACATGCGCTTGCATGGATCCGCAGAAAGTGTACCGAGTTCCTGGGAACAGCCCACTCAAGTTAAAACCACAGAGTAGCACAGAATACTTCTAGGCAGCGACCGCCGCACGTATGTAGCACCCTTCGAAAAAACGTTTACAGGCCACTGCCTACCGGTGATCAGAACTGCTGCTTGCTACTGAATTCGCGGAACTGCCAAAACTGATCAACAAGGCGAAAATAAGTGATATTCGAAACTATAACGTGAGAAAGACTGAAAAGCCGTAAAAAATGGACCGAGCCTGAAATCAGTGAGAAAGAAACTTGCCATAGGACAAACCAAGATGTATGCACTGAAAGATAAGCAGGGTAATATCATCAGCAATCTCGAAGATATAGTAAAAGAAGCGGAAGAATTCTATACTGACCTGTACAATACCCAGAGGAGTCAGGATACCTCCATTAGAAAGAGTAATGAACAGGATACAGAAACTCCTCCTATAACTAGCGATGAGGTCAGAAGGGCCTTGCAAGACATGAAACGAGGAAGCGCGGCCGGAGAAGATGGAATAACAGTCGATTTAATTACAGATGGAGGAGACATAATGCTTTGAAAAATGGCGGCTCTTTATACGAAGTGTCTTCCGACTGCAAGGGTCCCAGAAAACTGGAAGAATGCAAACATTATACTAATCCACAAAAAGGGAGACATTAAAGAATTGAAAAATTATAGGCCCGTCAGCTTACTCCCAGTATTATATAAAATATTTACCAGAATAACCTCCAACAGAATAAGGGTATCACTGGACTTTAGTCAACCAAGGGAACAGGCTGGCTTCAGGAAGGGATACCTTACAATGGATCACATCCATGTCATCAATCAGGTTATCGAGAAATCCACAGAGTACAATAAGCCTCTCCGTGTGGCTTTCGTATATTACGAAACGGCATTTGGTTCAGTAGAGATACCAGCAGTAATAGAGGCATTACGTAATCAAGGAGTACAGAACGCTTACGTAAATACGTTGGAAATAATCTACAGAGGTTCAACAGCTACCTTAATTCTGAACAAGAACAGCAGGAAGGTACCTATAAAGATAGGGGTCAGACAGGGAGACACAATCTCTGCAATGCTATTCACTGCGTGCTTGGAAGAAGTAGTCAAGCTATTAAACTGGGAAGGCTTAGGAGTAAGGATCGACGGCGAATATCTCGGCAACCTTCTGTTTACCAATGGCATTGTACTGTTCAGCAACAATGCAGACGAGTTACAACAAATGATTGAGGACCTTAACAGAGAGAGTGTAAGAGTGGGGTTGAATATTAATATGCAGAAGACAAAGATAATGATGAATAGCTGGGCAAAGGAACAAGAGTTCAGGATCGCCAGCCAGCCTCTAGAGTCTGTGAAGGAGTACGTTTACATAGACCAAATAATCACCGGGAACCCTGATTATTAGAAGGAAATTCATAGAAGAATAAAAATGGGTTGGATCGCCTACGGCAGACATTGTCAGCTCCAGACTGGAAGCTTTCCATTATCATTGAAAAGGAGGGTGTACAATCAGTGCATTTTACCAGTGCTGATATATGGGGCAGGAAGTTGGAGACTGACGATGAAGCTTGAGAATAAATTAAGGACCGCGCAAAAGGCGATGGAACGAATATTGCTGGGCATACTGTTAACCGACAGAAAGAGAGCGGTTTGGATCAGAGAGTAAACGGGTATAGACGATATTCTAATTTACATCAAGAGAAAAAAAGGAGCTGGGCAGGTCATGTAATGCGCCGGTTATATAACCGTTGGACCATTAGTGTTACAGGATGGGTACCAAGAGACGGGAAACGCAAATGAGGACAGCAGAAGACTAGGTGGAGCGGTGGAATTAGGAAATTCACGGGCACTAGTGGGAATCGGTTGGCGCAGGACACGGGTAATTAGAGATCGCAGGGAGAGGCCCTTTGTCCTGCAGTGGACATAAAGTAGGATTATTGTTGTTGTTATTATTATTATTATTATTATTATTATTATTATTATTATTATTATTATTATTATTGTTGTTGTTGTTGTTGTTGTTGTTGTTGTTGTTGTTGTTGTTGTTGTTGTTGTTGTTGTTGTTGTTGTGCTCTGAAGCAGTGTTCTAGCATATCTAAGACTCAAGAGTGTGAAGACCATTTCCTCTATTTCTTTTGAGCTCTGGAACTCTATAGAGCCGTATGTCTTGTAGCCTGTATATATATATATATATATATATATATATATATATATATATATATATATATATATATATATATATATATATATATGTGTGTGTGTGTGTGTGTGTGTGTGTGTGTGTGTGTGTGTGTGTGTGTGTGTGTGTGTGTGTGTGTGTGTGTGTGTGTGTGTGTGTGTCGTGGTAGTGGTACGGCGGCATAGCGTACCCAACACTGAGGTGCATGCCCTTTCGCTATGCTTTCCGCCCAGGGGAGAATACTACGTGTTCAGCGACGCGGACAAGCCACCTAGGGTGGAGCGGCGTCAGTGGAAGCACCAGCCTTTTCATTACGACAACGTGATGGCGGCCATGCTGACCTTATTCACCGTGCAGACGGGCGAGGGCTGGCCACAGTGAGTAACCGGAAAACCCATTCGTCGTTTACTCTAGTAGCTTGAGGCTGAGCTGTTTGACGAAAACTGTGCGTAAAGATTGTTCTTTATTGGAACTGATGTGTGTCTGTCCGCAAACATCACGTGTTTACTGTGATTATGTTGACTTAAAGAAAAGAAGAAAGCACACACATGTATATGCCCTTTTTTGGTTCACGCATTCCCACATTTCAGATTGAATTAGAAAATGTTACATTGCATATTATAGTGCATATCTTTCGGTGTGCTGATCAAGAAGTTGAGTGGCACTTGCCGTTAAACAAGCTCGGTGGTGGGCGCTCTTGTTCGAAGCACGTGAAGCGCGCTCCACTGCAGTGTATACCGAGGACCACTTCAAAGTGGCCCTCGTTTTTTGCATTTTTCTGCATATATCTAAGAGGCATGTGCGCGGGCAACGATTTCCTGTGTTTGCCTTCTTGCGTGATTTTAGACTCTCTGACACAATAATATGACTTCTTCGAATCATTGATCACCTCTAATTAAGGCAAATAACGCATGCATTTGGGGTGCATGATGAGCCATTGCGACGGGGAAAGCATTATCGAATCTCTAGAAGCCAGGCTGACAGTTACTGTATTACGTGCATGGCTGTTGTATTGTGTTTGTGGAACATTAGCTCGCGTTGCCTGCTGCGTCTCTTATATGAGGCAGGTGCGGGCGGAGGCCAGGCAGGAGAGGGTGCGCACAGTGCGCCTTAGCCACGAACGGCAGGAAGACGCACCACAGGTGCTGGCTTCATTGACGGGCGGCCACGCGCCGCCGTAATAGTGGGCCGACTTTGTTTCAATGGACGATACGTTGGTCTGGAGTTCGAGTACTGTGAATAAATACAGTGGAATGTCGCCCATTGGACTCTGCATAATACGCTTTTCGGCATAGTACGAATGAAATTTCATGGGGTTATTGCGATCGCGTTTTCACTTTAAATTGGATAATACAACTGCAGAAGAGGGTTTTTACTGGTATGTTTACAACTGATAGCTTTATATTCTAGTGTGCTACCATAAAGTATATTCCAATGACCCAGGAACAACGGGTTAAGCCCCAGCCACACTGAGAAAAAACGCACGCGGCGCGCCGCCATCGGTAAAATGCTACTGCGGCAGTTTAACCACATCGACTGGCCGTGAGCCGCTGCTGAGTTGAGTGAGGAAACGGCGGTTTCTTTTTTTAAGTTCCAGAACTTTTTACGGGCATTGAAAAGAAGAAAGTTCAGCGCAAATTGGCGAGCTTTTTCGACGTTGCTAAATAAAAGTGCTTCAGAACAACATTCATTTGGGCTAGATGGTGCATACTTGAACTAGGAAAGAACAGTGCCAACTAAGACAATCACGAGCGGGAGAACGACACAGGATGGCGCTTGTCCTGCGTCATTCTCCCCTCATGATTGTCTTAATTGGCGCTATTCTTTCCTAGTTCAAATAAAAGTGCAGTGGCTGCGATTCGTGCGGCGGTGAGTGATGGTGCTCCGCATAATTTGTTATTCGGAGCAGTATCACATAAGCATGTGCTATTGAGTTTGTCATTGAATACGCCTATTTTCATACTTTTGGGAGGTTTCTCCGGATAACACGAGTATTAGATAATACGTTTGATTTTCCGGTTGCAGCGAAGGTAGTATCAACGAGATTCCACTGTATACTGTTTATGAATATAAAAATGATAGGACGTCGTTTCCCAAGTCGAACCGCACTGCCGACAGTACAAAGTGCGCTGCATGCATCGATCAGCAGTGTGTCAAACCACTTCACTTGTAAGAAAGGCTTACCAAAACCTGCCCAAGATACTGGTAACTGTGATGGAGAAGCTAGATAGACGGAGATGCTCGCATTAATGAGACGTTGGAGATGCTATAGCATGGCTGGTAGCCTTGCATGTTACTCTAGGTGTTGAATGAGAAAAATGGAACTACTGCGAACAGCTGAACTAATTGTAAACACGGTGCGAAATTAGGCAGTCGGTGTTCTTTGCATCGTCTGCACAACACCGCCTTGTGGACTCCACCACCGCCTTGTTCTACAGAAATAAAGAATGTGGTTAGTACAATTTATCGGCAGAAATAATGTAATAAAGTTAAGAAAGCTGGGTTGTGAATATGGACGCCTTCCCATTTCGTTGTCAAACGCGCGCGCTAAGCTTACGCACCAGAGTGCGGCAGTCAGAAAGTTTCCCAATTATCAGCCAAGTGTTCAAAAAGGCAGCGCCCAGCAAGCTTTATTATAACAGTTTTCTTCTCGAAAGGAAGTTTTGCAGCCCGCCTGTTTCTAAATGTTTACTTATAACGTGAGCGTTATGTAGCCTCTCCCGGCAGCTTCTGACGAGTTCGCTGTTCTCTTCTGCAGAGTGCTTCAGAACTCGATGGACTCCACGGACGAGGGCAAGGGGCCCCTGCCTAGATACCGAATTGAGATGTCCATTTTCTACGTCGTCTTCTTCATCGTGTTCCCTTTCTTCTTTGTAAATATCTTCGTAGCGCTCATCATCATCACTTTTCAAGAGCAGGGTGAGAAAGAGCTCGAAGAAGGCGAGCTTGATAAAAACCAGGTAAGCTATTTCGGTTTTTCTCAGTGAAAGTCAATAGATTTAAACGCCTTTATTACAAATTGCTCGGGACCTCCGAAATTCTTCGTTATACATATCACTTCGTTGTAAAGGTCGCGCACTTCAGCATTCCAAGCATGTTCAACAAGAGATAATCTTTATTTAACATGCATTCAAGAAAGTTGGTGAGATAAGTCACTAATATTTTGTGTACACTTCGTCTAAGGGACTGTGCGACCGCAGCCGAACTTAATGTGCAGAAGGTGAAGGTACGCTCCGCGGCGAAACGTGGGAGCTACGCAAGATAAAGCTGCAGATTGTCGCTATAGCCTCCCTTGCCATAAAAATTATCACTTTGTTTACAGGCTGTTTATCACTGTCGCCTTCGTTGAGATAATATGGCTAATAATATAATATGGCCGCCTAATATGGCTTTGAAGACATCGTCGGTCATCAGTTGCGGTAGAGTGAGGGAAGGAAAGGTTAACCAGACGGCACGTCCGGTTTGCTGCCCTGCACTGGGGGATGGGGTTGAAAAGAGATAAAGAACGGAAGAAAGAGAGCAGCAGCAGTCGCGCACACACTCCAAGGAACGCACCAAGTCTACAAACAGTCGCAGAGACCTGTCGTCTTGAAGTACTGTAACAACGCCTTCGTTGCTTTCTGAGCCAGCGACGCGCACGGCCATGGTCCAACAATGTTGACTTCTGAACACGGTCTTGAGTCTAGTCAGTTTAATGTTGTCCGGAGAGGGCGGCGCTGGACGTCATAACGATAACAGAAGCATAGGAGATGTTCAATATTTGCTTCGATGCTGCAGAAGTTGCATGTAGGTGTGTCAGATATTCCAATGCAGAGTGAATATGCTTTCGGGTATGCAACCCCGATCCAGAGGCGGCATTACAACGTTGCACTAGAGCATGGAATTCTTGATGACAGTTGCAGCTTTAGGGAAAGATTAAGTTTATGTAGGAGACACTTTAGAGAACTAGGAGACGACCAATAATCGTACGTGGTAGTCTGAGTGCGGAAATTAATTCTCCTTACATCGAGCGTTCTTCATAGTGGGATCACAACCACATGGGTTTCTTAATGGGCGGACGGGCCGTTTCACCGGCGAAGTCATTGCTAGTAATACTCGTATTTCATGACTGCCACTGAATTGTTATGTCGCGTTCTTTCTCACGAGTTTGATGGTAATCATTTCTTATCTCCTGCAGCAGTTGCTCGTGATTCTGTGGCGTAGGGCCAATTGCAAACCCTGACGGGCTTCCTTTGAATAGCAAAATATGACCCATTTGCGTGGTCTCTCTTGTAGGACATGTACTGCAGCACGCAGAGCAGCAATCTCTACCGCCGTCTATGTTATATGCAACAATTTCAATTTCATTGTGACTAGCATAGCCGGAATGACAGGCACCTATTGAGCTGGTAGATGCGATCGACCTATCAGTATAGACGTGCATTCGGTCCCCCTATCTATCATTTTGCAGGCGAAGCGCCTTTCCTTCTGAGTTGTTGATAAATTCAACTTCGCCTGCTATCTGCTAGCCGCCTGGTTAGCTCAGATGGTAGAGCGGCTGCCCGGAAAGGCGGTGGTCTGGGGTTCGAGTCCCGGACCAGGACTAATTTTTCTTCACCTGCGAAGCTTTAATTTCGAGGAACCCATACGAGTTTCCTTTGTAGCACTTAGCTACGTTTGGGTGGATGTCTTATTTTCCGTTTATTAATTACTCCTCTCAACCTTACGGGTTTCCGCAGAACTATTGCGAGAAACTCCTCCTATAACTAGCGATGAGGTCAGAAGGGCCTTGCAAGACGTGAAAAGGGGGAAAGCGGCAAGAGAAGATGGAATAACAGTCGATTTAATCAAAGATGGAGGAGACATAATGCTAGAAAAACTGGAGCCTCTCTATACGAAGTGTCTATCGACTGCAAGGGTCCCACAGAACTGGAAGAATGCAAACATTATACTAATCCACAAAAAGGGAGACGTTAAAGAACTGAAAAATTATAGGCCCATTAACTTACTCCCAGTATTACTATATAAAATATTTACCACAATAATCTCCAATAGAAAAAGGCAACACTGGACTTAGTCAACCAAGGGAAGACTGGCTTCAGGAAGGGGTACTCTACAATGGATCGGCAGAGTACAATAAGCCTCTCTATGTGACTTTCATAGATTACGAAAAGGCATTTGATTCAGTAGAGATACCAGCAGTCATAGAGGCATTATGCAATCAAGGAGTACAGACCGCTTACGTAAATACCTTGGAAAATATCTACAGAGATTCCACAGCCACCTTAATTCTACACAACAAAAGTAGGAAGATACCTATAAAGAAAGGGGTCAGACAAGGAGACACAATATCTCCAATGCTATTCACTGAGTGCTTGGGAGAAGTATTCAAGCTATTAAACTGGGAAGGCTTAGGAGTAAGGGTCGACGGCAAATACATCAGCAACCTTTGGTTTGCTGATGGCATTGTACTATTCAGTAACACTGCAGACGAGTTACAACAAATGATTGAGGACCTTAACAGGGGGAGTGTAAGAGTGGGGTTGAAGATTAATAAGCAGAATACAAAGATAATGATAAATAACCGAACAAGTGAACAAGAGTTCAGGATCGCAAGTCAGCCTCTAGAGTCTGTGAAGGAGTGCGTTTACCTAGGTCAGCTAATCACAGGGAACCCTGACCATGAGAAGAAAATTCACTGGAGAATAATAATGGGTTGGATTGCATATGGCAGACATCGTTAGCGCCCAAGTGGAAGCTTACCGTTATTATTGAAAAGGAAGGTATACAATCAGTGCATTTTACCGGTGCTGACATATGGGACAGAGACTTGGAGACTGACAAAGAAGCTTGAGAACAGTTAAGGACCGCGCAAAGAGCGATAGAACGAAGAATGCTACGCATAACTTTAACAGACAGAAAGAGTGTCTGAAGTAGAAGCTTAGCGCGAATAAAACCACAGACATGGTTGTCCGTGGTTTTATTCGCGCTAAGCTTCTACTTCAAATATGGACGACCAACTAGTCCAACAGTCAACTCTTCTAGAAAAAGAGTGGTTCGGATCAGAGAGAAAACGGGTGTAGACGTTATTCTAATGGACATAAAGAGGGAAAAATGGCGCTGGGCAGGTTATGTAAGGCGCAAATTAGATAATCGTTGGACCATTAGGGTGTCACAATGGGTACCAAGAGAAGGGAAGCGCAGTAGAGGACGGCAGAAGACTAGGTGGTGCGCCAAAATCAGGAAATTTGCGGATGCCAGTTGGAATCGGTTGGCGTAGGACAGATCGCAGGGAGAGGCCTTCGTCCTGCATAGACCTTCAACTAGCCTTGAGCTACAGGTCCGACAAGTGATTGTTACTTGTGTATAATAACTTGGAAAAAAATAAACATCTTTCTTTCTTAAAAGATTATGATGATGATGATGATGATGATGATGATGATTCATTCAATAGCAGCAGCGTCGTTTGTTTTATTCTTGGGTGATCGGCCTTCTTAGTTATCCCCGGAATAATAAGGTACACCTGTGGCTGCGGGAGACACCACAAGGGAGTTGAAGACTTCGCTGCTGGTGTATTCCCTGATGGAATACTGTCTTGATGAATTGCGACAACTTGGAAAATGTTACTCGAAGTCTTTGTGAGAGCAAGATGGCTAGCTGGTGAGCGGGAATGCGAGAAATATGTCGAATGCGCCCTGAGAAAATCAAGATTGATACATGTTGTAATTGGATTATATCTGGCAAGCACGATTATTGCAGAAGTTGAAGCACTTCGAGGCAGTCCCAGACAGGCGCGCAGTGCCTGGCCCTGTAAGCATTCCAATGAACGAACATTGGACTTGCGCACATTGGCCGGCACTGGCAGTCGGTAACCTAATAATCCTACAAATAAAGCACTGTATATATAACTGCAGCAAGTGGCGTACAGATGTTCTCCATGATTTTCCGCACATTAATTTTAGGACATGTGCAAAAAACAAGTATATTCCTCAGGTATGTGCAATGGGGGCTCCGTGAAAGGCTCCTGTTGATTACGATGCCTAAAAATCGACGACTCATTTCATAATTGATAGTCTGTCCGTTAATGTAGACTCGCTATGGCATCATGGGTTTGCGCGCGAATGCAATCAACGCACACTTATCGGTGGCTATCGTTAGGCCGTGTGTTTGAAGGGAGGCTGATATCATGGTTGCTGCCCGCTGCAGTCACACATGCACGATAACATCATGTCGTTGTCATCAACTGCAACGTATTCGTCATCCGTCGCACCCGCTACAGTGTTAGAACAAGCAGCGTACGAGTTGAGCAATTCTTGTAACAGTGTAGCAGGACATCGGCACGCTCTTCAAGTGCGACGCTAGAACTGCCGTTAGTGCTAGCGCAGAGCGCAGCTCAGTGACTCGCCTGAGGAGGGCCGAGGAGGCACCGCTACGTGGCGTTCGTTGTAAAGCAACAATTCAGCCGTCAGTAACGCCTAAATTCCTTCATGGCACAGGCAAATACGTTGTAGTGATCTTCGTTGTAGAGACGTTCACCGTACATAGAAAAGATATGAATTTGGCCGGCCCCTAATTAATTCTTATACTGGTCATTGCGTCGTAGAGGCGTCCGACTGTATTCCTGTCTTCGGTATTGTCATAATACCTAAATTTTTTCTTCAAGTTCACTCTTTGCGATGACATAAAAAGGTGCTCCAGGAAAATGGGTAGCGCGTATCATGTTCACCATCTCCCGTACTTGAACAGTCGTACTCAACTATGCGTTTTTTTTTAGCTGTACATGCCTTTTTTAATAGATTTATGTGTATCTTTATCTTCAACTAGACACTTTTCTAAATGTGCTCTCTTTTAGCGCTCAAAGAAGAAGCCTGACAAGGGTGACTTTCATCGATTAGTGGGGTCATCGATCGTCGTCAACATCAATGACGCGGTTGCATGTCTACTGGCACAAATGCTTCCTGAAAGGGTTGTAAAGGACAGAAACGTTGGAAAGGGTGGACAGAAACCCTTCTGCGTGAAGCTCTGCTCGATTCGCTTCTAGTATTTGACGACGACGTCACAACAGCGCCGTGTCGACTTGGTGCTATCCGCACTGAAGCCTTTGTGGCCTTATCACATTTACACTTTTCCACTGCTAGACTAACGCAGTAGCCTTACTTAGGCAACTGCCCACTTCTCTGCTTACAATTTCGCACAAGGATTTATGAAAGAAAAAGCATGGATTTACCATGTCCACGACAGCTTGAACAAGAAAGAACATCCAAGTTTCTTCCCGTTGAGTTAACTTGGCAGCCCATGCTTTCTTTTCCTAAGCTGCGTTCCACAACCGCCTCGTGCGCACGTTGCTGCGTACATTTTTGACGGTTGGGCGCAGCAACCGCAACGCACTTGTTCTTTTTTCCCGTTCCAGAAATCCTGTATAGATTTTGCCATTCAAGCCAAGCCACTGCAGAGGTATATGCCAAAGAACAAAGACAGTTTTAAATACAAAGTGTGGAAGATAGTCGTTTCAACTCCCTTTGAATACTTTATCATGGTATTAATTGTGCTCAACACCGTTCTGCTCATGATGAAGGTAAGTTGGAAGCTGCAACTTTCTTGTCCGACTGTGGTTTAACCCGCTGGACAGGCAACTGCTGCGAGGTCGCAGTGACCAGCGGCCGCGCGGCCCCGGCTCGCGACCACGTGGACTCGGGGTCGCGCGATCGCGCTTGCCGCAGCGGAGTCCCTGGTTGATGATGATGATGATGATGACAATGCGGCATGAGGCGGCGGGCGGCGGCCTGCATGAGGCCCCCTTGGTGTGTGCATCGGGGCCCGAATACGGCTGGGCTCGGCGGCCAAGGGCGCGCCGCCCCTGCATGCGGCCCCGCCCTGCTTCCTCCCTTACATATGTATATATGTACATATACATAGCGCTTGCTCTGTCATGGTCAGCCGGCGCGCACGCGCGCACTGCCCGCGGCCCAGGCGCACGCACAGCAGCACCAGCACAGCACACGCGCGCACCGCACGCCGCCTGAGCCGAGCTGCCCCCGTGCTAGGGGATCGCGGGCCCATGGCCACACTGCCATGCACGGCGTCCGAGCCATATTTCCACAGCGGACGACTCCGTGGCCAAAGCCTCGTATTCGCCAAGTGATGCCACTGATCAATTACCGGGATGAAGACTAGCCGGATTTGTTTTCTTTCTTGTACGTGAAGCACACAGGTTAACCGTCCCTGCTCTTCAAAAAATGACGGGTTCTTTCTTTCTTGTTAGTCGTGGAGTTGTTCGGTGCGCTGTATCGCGAAGTTCACGTGGCCGCACGTGGAGTTGAGGCCACCGCTGGATGAGGTTCACACGATGACGCGTTCGGAGCCAAAAGAGGCGCCAACACAAATTACGCAGCCCCTAGCTTTAGGCTTTGGTGCTTACGAAAGCAATTTTCATATACGGGTCTCCACATTTTTCCGAGCTCTATATTTTTCTGTATGATTGACTTTAAGAGGAAAACAGTCCCGTCTTGTTAAAGTCAATCCTACAATATTGCATGTTTGCTTTCTAACAAAAATTCAGGAAACAATGACTCGACCATTATACACAATGGTGGCATATACCCGTAGCCAAAAGTGTTTTCGAACGACGCGCCACACCTCCCATTGATTTATTAGTATTCCATAGCTATTTCCAAGAGACAAGAACCCTCGTTCTCACCCTCAATGGTTCCAAAAGCGGCACAGAGCTCGCACCATAGAGAACGTTCTAGGACCACATTGTGGAAAGGTGATGTTCGACGATTCTTTCAACTAACGTGACGCAACGTTCTGCGTGACGTCAGCTTGCGGCGAAGGGCACTCATTCACGTCGCGATGTTTCTGCCGCCTATCCTGTCATCACTTTTAATAACTATGCGCTGCGAAAATAATGCCGAAAGAAGAATGCGCCCAGGCACGATTCGTTTTGCAACTTTCTTTTTCTTTGCGTTAACCAATCAGTCTGAGCTGAAAGCAATATCACTAAAGATATTTTTACTGACCCTTCCATTTCCCAGTGCTCATTTGGACATGCACTGTTACAAGGAATCTACAACCGCCTGCGATTAGCTAATATTTAAACTAATTAAACGAAGCTACTAAAATGAAATAATTGAAATATCGACTGGTCATGTGATATGTGCACAGTGGTTGCAAGGTATATCCTTCTCAATTTTTGCGCCAGTACTTCAAGCTCATTATGTCTGAACTACCCTGTCCTTTCGGGACAAAGTCACTTGCGTGTTTACTGCAAGTTACACAAGTTCTAAGCGCTGTGGAGCAGCTCATTCCCACTTAGCTTCGATCAGTAATCGTGTTCTTTTTGGTCACCTCCAACTAAGCCTTTGTATTAATATTAGCAGTCCTTAGGATGCGATTCTCAGTCCTGGGAAAAGATAACAATGGTATTCTGCAATTACGTAAATTGAACCGCCCGCCAACTATTGTCAGCCGCGTACGATGACAGTGCGTGAGATGGCCCGCGACATCACGGGAACTTGTTGCACATGTTTCCATTGCACGCTGATTTGAATTTTCACGAGTTGTTTCCTTTCAAAGGAAGATCGAGCGCTTCTCGTTCGAGGCACTGATTCCGTGCTGTCATGCGCTGCCGTAGTATCCAACTTCGTTTTGCCAAAGTCTTAGATCAGTACACCAGTAGTGAGTGATTAACTTCTACTGATTGCGAGGTGCGCAGGCGCGTGTGGGTTTCGTGCATACATTGGCTGCACAAGTGTAGGAAGCACGAGTAGCTTCGTCAAGGTTCGAGCGCCGCGTGAACGCACAGCACCACAGTGTACTAACAAGCTCCGGCTGGCGCTGCGTGCGTCGTGGGCGGTGCCATGCGCGCGCGCGCAGCCCGTGACCATGGCATTGAGCTGGGCTGCTCCCCCAGCAGCATCTGCGGTACTCCGCGGAGGGTATGCCAGGCCCCGCAGCAGGTGTCACTTGTGCATCGCGTGCTTGCATGCCGACGCCCCGCCCAGAGGTTCAGCGCCCTGGTCTCACTGAGGACGTGCTCGACTTTGTCTCCATAGGAACTGAACCGTGTGCTCATTTGCGAGCCTTCGCACTCGAGTCGCCACTCTCGAATGTGAACCAACTCATAGCCTCGTGTCTGGCATGGGCGTTTCACTGCCGCTCAACACATCTCACGCAGAGCATGCTGTCGTGTTACGCTCTTCGGAGTTGCCCCAAGTGTCCGCGACTTAAAAGCTCCGACAGAGGGCGGCAGAAAAGCATCCCCCCCCCCGTAGTCGGTAATTTGACTCAAAAGAAGCTGGTTGCTTGGATGAGGCTATGTTGCGAATACAGTAGCAATTCACTCTTTTTGAGGAGTGTCACAACGAACGCAGACGGGCGAGCCGCTGTTGGGCAACCTATATGCTGACGTCAGTCGTTATAAATGTTAATAATAATAATATATGGGGTTTTACGTGCCAAAACCACTTTCTGATTATGAGGCACGCCGTAGTGGGGGACTCCGGAAATTTTGACCACCTGGGGTTCTTTAACGTGCACCTAAATCTAAGTACACGGGTGTTTTCGCATTTCGCCCCCATCGAAATGCGGCCGCCGTGGCCGGGATTCGATCCCGCGACCTCGTGCTCAGCAGCCTAACACCATAGCCACTGAGCAACCGCGGCGGGTTTATAAATGTTAGGACAGACCTGTCGGTTGTTTGAACCTGACTTCGAGAAGTGAATCTGGCAGCCACCTGTCGCTCGGCCCACCGAGGAAACAGAGCTTATCGGAGGCACTTCTAGCCATAAACGAAATGTGTTTCGCCGTGTTGAACATCCCACGTGCAGACCAGAGGATACTCATGGCAACTCCAAAAAGCGTAAGGCCATGTATACTGATCGATGCTGCATCATGTCGTGAGCCTTGCTATAGACATAAAGATACGCGCACATGAAAGCTTGTCGCGGAAGGAGCGACGTAACTTCACTTCAGGGATTGGTTATCAGACACTGCATGTTCTGCAGTAATACGGCTGAGGTCTGGAACAGATTATTGCCCATGTAAGATGGGTTACGCAGGCACGTAACAACGTATATTTTTAACAGCTAATAGCAAGAGTAGCCATACAGACACATGCTACATATCTGCCTCACCCACGCAGTTTACGCTGCAGCAGTGTAGGGACTTTACATTCCGTATTCAGAAACCAAGCCTCCTTAATTCTTTTTGAAATCCGCTGAGAAACGAAATGCTATATCTTTATTGACGCCCCACGTTTAAATGATATTTCACCTGTTCATACTGACCTGAAGACAACCGACTGGCACCTCATTAGAAAACGAAGTCACGGTGCCGGTGACCATCATTGTCATCCATGGGTGTACCCTCGCGCATTTTTGCCTCACAGTATCTGTCTTGCTGTATGTAGCAACATCCGTCTGCAGCAAAGAAACACACATTTGTTAAAACACTTTTATCTGCTCACCCTGCTTGTCACTCTGTTATATCTCGTCCTGTATGAGTCGCTCTCATTGAGCCATAGTTTGCAATCTTCGACAGTCAACGCGGTGAGCCTTTTACGTCCCACCCTTTGGTCGGCACGCACATAGTCTGAGCACTGTCTGAGCACCTGCAAAAACGGTTACTTCTAGAAGACATTATCCTGTCGTGAGTCATGCATGCGCACGGTAAAGCCGCATGTCAGAAGTGCGACTCAAACATGGACCTCAGGCTGGCTACTGTAGTAGCTGCATTACGAAAAGGTGTCTTGCTTTTTCAACGTTGAGACATTCATCGGCGTATCATGCTGGTGCATTGGCATGGCTGAACAGAGTTATAACTGCCTGTACAGGCTCAGACTTGGGGTCTATCCCGGCTTACATACAGGTAAAGGCTCATGGGCGATAGCCGTGCCCTTTATATGCTCGCTTCACGGCCTTCATCACAGCCCCGGATACTGCAATATCACTTCATTTCCTACGCTGGGATGTCAGCTATAGATAAAAAATAGTTATAATAACTGTCTGACCATAAACAGCTGCGAATGACTATCGTCCAGTATTTTTGTTTATCGTTAATATCGATTACTAGGCAGATATTGTTATTATGTGGCGCCCAGGAAACCCCTGTGATCGTCGTTTCATTAAATTCAAATGCATGGCAACGCTGCCAGACGCACATCATATAATGCCTTGCACGTGTAACCTCGTAAGGATCAAACCAAGGTCCATACTTCTAAACATTGAGCGTAATAAAGTCAAAATTACGCGCATAATTTTAATGTAATTATGCCTGAAACCCCTGCGTGGCAGCAGGAAAGCACTGTTGCTTCTTCGTATGATAACGCTATTCAGAAATTATTCGTCTCAGATGCATTCAACAAGGTGTAAAAGGTTGCTTTTTTTTTCTCTCGCTTATTTTCTTATGGACAGTCAATTCGCTTTATTACTTCAGTGCCGTTAAAATAAGGTGGCTTAGTAACAATAAGGTGGCTTAAACGAGCATCGTTTCAGTAAAGGCTAAAACGCTTAAAATGCCATTTTCGAAAAGAAATTGAGGACTGCAATTGCTTACAGGACTTAATTAATGTTTCCCTATCTTGCGTGTATTTGATTGGATGCTATGTACAGATACTATAATGCTTTGTTTTTTAAAGAAATCTATCCGCCCTGCTTCGCTGTCCCAGTCGCTACGACTGCAAAAGCACCGCTACGTGCTCTGGTTATGTTACTACACTATTTCAATTCGTTTTAATGCGAAATAATTTGGTAAAATAAACAAGTCAAGCTCGGTGGGAACAAGTCTACATACCAGTATGGTTACCAGGCAGGGGTGACAAAGTCAGAGGATACACTGAAACTTTCTTTCTTTTTTTTTGCAGGTTTCAATTTTCAAGCTCAACGTCTAATATATTAATATGTGTATATCGTGTCAATCTGCAGCAGAAGCAAAAAATAATCATTCGCTCTTTTTTGCCGCAGACAGCATCTTTCGATTTGTCGAATTATCGTGTGTTTTATTTCGAAACACCGCTTAAATTAAATGCTTGTTCACAGGAGCACTGCCAACTTTAGATGTTATTTTTGTTTTCGTGCAAATATCCTGGATATCTCTCGCCAAGAGATCGCGTGGACTGAGAATAGCTTTGCTGTCACTGCCGCAAATTCTGCCTGTAAGAGCTCAGGCAATCAAGGCATCCACTTCGCCTACAGTTTGTTCCCATTATGTCATGCCCTGTTCGTAATACGCAATAAGTAAACGCTATTTCATAGCGCAGCGCCAGCTCTCTTTGGTTGACGTTAGTTTTAAAAAAAGGAATTCTTTGTGTAAACTTTATAGTGTCCAAACTCAACAGCGCACTATTATTATTTTTTACACTTGCATAGTCCAAATTACATGGCACCCCAATCAAAAGTGTGCGCTTGTTTTGAAGCAATGGCAGCAGTTGTTTATCAGGCGTGTCAGCTGACGCCCATCTTGAATTATGTGCAGCACAACTAAACGTTGATTATGGACGAGTGAATTCGTTACGATGGTTCGCTATTGTTACAACCAGTAAAAAGAATATCCTTTGTTGTTCGCATTAAAAAAAGATGTAGGGCCAGTCATGACTAAGACAATTGTAATCGACAATTGTAATCGGGCACCGGAAACGCGTAAATAAAAGAACAACGAAATTTTACTGGTCCACAGATGTACATATTGTTTCGGTCACGCTTGCCGTGATGAATAATGACGGAAAGTTCGGGAGACTATAGTAGAGCGAGTAAATGTGAGGAGGATATTTACGATTAGGTTGGTTCCTGAATACGGGTGTAAGTAGACCTTGTCAGTGGAATAAATACGTCGACAACCCCATTAGATAAACGTTTGTTCACCGTCTCGTTGAAACATTACTCACAAAGTTGATTACGAATTAAGTGGCCATCTTAAGTGGCAACATATCTCACTTTCGAAACCTGTCTGTCTGTTCAACACGTGTTACGGAGCTTCGTTTTCACATTTGCGACTCTGAAGCAGAGTGTACACTGGTACTTCAAAAGTCCACAAGCCACTGCGCACGTGACCAGAGGTGTTTCTTTGGGCCACCACGCTTCAGCTGGCGCTTTGAATCTCGGGGCGGCTTCGAATGACAAAGAGCACACGTCATCCTTCGAACCGGAGATTTCGATTGCTGGGCATTCTACCCCAATGCTCGGTCCGCATTCAGCTCTGCTCACAAGCTCCAGTGGCTTCAGAGAGATCGGAAATGTTTGTACCCATGATTTGCGATGACCGCATAGTTGGAATGCATTTTGAAGCGTTCTACTGCGTATTTAGTTGTTGGGGTAAGCTTTGAGCACAAGGCCACAATGTGTACACAAATTATTCTTCAAGAAAAAGATAGGCCTTAACTGTTCAAAAGTACAGTCTGCTGCAAGGTCAAAAGTGTAGCAAGTGCCAAGTGATTTGCGAACATCTAGTGAATAAACCAAATTTAGTTTTTTCTTCGCATATAGAAACTCAAGTTTAATTGGAGCTCTTTACAATAGAGTTTGAACGACAGAATTCTACATGACCTAGTGCACATAATCTGCTACTCTGCTCTGGGAAAGGGAAAACAAAAGAGGGATGAAAGGTGATTGTGGCACACTTGTTAATAGTTTCATTTCTACCTGTGAGATTATTTAGGTGGATTCCCAATTATTCAAACGGGACGGTGGCAAACAAGAGTGAGTAAGCACACGTCTAGCCTGTTGGTCAGACATGTTTTCCTCGCCCCACTTTTCGCTTAACCAGTAGATGGGCGAATATGACGTTCCTGGCCGGGCCAATCAGCCAAACTCCGCCCGTGTTGTGCATGGCTCGCGCTCAGATATCAGGGCATCGATGTTTGTTGAGTGTGTGTCTGTGTGGCGGAAAGCCGCCACAACAAGTGTTGAGCGCTGTGCCTAGCTGCCGTGCCCTCACCACGCGTGGTCGGCGGCCCGGAATAAACGCGCACCTCAGCATGCTTCTCTGCCAGGCGCGATCGCCGCTTCTTCCCACGTTGCGCAGCTTGCTGCCCAGCACAAGCACACAACGGTGCACACGCGTTATCGCTCCGCTGAAAGCGCACGGGGGCCGCCGCCTCCCGCGGGCGCCGGAGGCCAGCCGCCAGAGGGCAGCGGCGCATTACGAGTCCGTAGTTGTAGCCTCCGAGGAGAGCATTGCTGTAGAAGGTTGTTTCTTTCTG
This sequence comes from Dermacentor albipictus, assembly GCF_038994185.2. Taxonomy (NCBI): domain Eukaryota; kingdom Metazoa; phylum Arthropoda; class Arachnida; order Ixodida; family Ixodidae; genus Dermacentor; species Dermacentor albipictus. Next base: position 180,933,518 of record NC_091821.1, on the reverse strand, counting down.
TTTCATTTGCTTGGCTTTTGTTTTTCTTTCTCTTTCTCTGTGACCCTCCCCCGTGCTTATTCCTTGGTTGGGGTCCTGTGCATCTCTTCGTGGCCGGCGGCTAGTTTTACAATCAAAGCAAGACGCTGAAGAACACGCTCCACTACATGAACGCTGCCTTCACCGCGCTTTTCACGATTGAATGCGTTCTCAAGGTGGCCGCATTCGGAGTCCGGGTAAGGCTCCCGCCTTAGGCAGCGCTTGGCCGACTGGGACAGCCAGCGAACTCCGGCCGCGCTCCAGACGCGGAGCTCGCTGGTTGGACCCGTCGGCTTCTAGAACTGTGTAGCTCCTGTTGCAAGCTGGGCAGTGGGCGCCGCCCGAGAAGCACTTAGTGTCTTTTGCTGTGACGCTGCCCTGGGCTGCGCGCTGGTGACTAGCGCCTCTTGAACATGTCCGTCAGTGTCAGCTCAGTGGCGGTAGCACGACAGATGGCGCCACCGGCAGGCCTGCTCTGGACCCAGCCGCCCCTCCCAGGCAACAGACGCTGCCGCCTAGGTTGTGCAGCGGGCGCCCGCGCACGCATGCGGCGTTGCCTCTCCCCGTAGTGCGCAGAGAGAGCGCGGCCTCTGAGCGAGAGCTTGGCCGCGATCTCCCTGCACAGCAGCGGACGGGTAAGAGCAGGCCTGTGCAAGCAGCCCGATGCGCTCCTGTGCCGTGCGAGGGCGAAAAACCGCAGCTGCCCTCATGGTGTCGTCCGACAAAACAAAATGAAACTGAGCTAGCTTCCCTTGAACGAGGGTGCAATTTGCTGCATGTGACATGGTGAAAGTGTGACATGAGTTTGTGCTAGCAGCATTGTAAGCATCTTCTAGGACCTCGACGCTCGCCCCATGGAAGGCCCCGTCAGGAGTGGCGTCTCTACCTGCCCTACATGTACACACCGCCCCTCCCTACCCCCCGTCCATGCTTCACCTCTCTTTACCCTCTTTCATTTTCACATAACGCCGGTAGTTTTTAGTTCCCTCCGTGTTTCCGCTTTATTTCGTTCTCCTAAGTTGGCGTACGTTTTCGGTTCCCCTCAGTCTGCCCTTGGAAGAACCCTTACCACGGAGTTCTGAGGCGCTGTCCACCTATATAGCCTCCCTCTCTGCGTGCCTCTCTATCCGCGCCTGCCATCGAGCACCGAGGCGGTGCCGATGGCAGATGCCGCCGGGGCGCCTTCCCTCAGTAGACCGCGAGGGGTTGTGGCGGGCTAGTCACGGTAGGCCATGCCGAGCCATCCCGCTATGTGTCGACGCGCCTTCCCGGCTGCCGGGAGAAGCCGTTTCCCCTCAGTTCAAGCCCCGTTGGTCAGACGCCCTTTGTTCTGCTCTCTTGGGAACATCCCACTTACTGCCTGCCCATGTCCTGCACGCCAAACTGCATGCCAAGCATCTTCAGCACCTGCTGCCGTGTGGAGCACCCGCGACGGGTCGCCGGACGCTTGCCTGCCGCCCTGCTCGTTTCTTGAGCATGATCGCTGCACGTTATTGCTGCCGCCGTCATAAAAGAATGGCTCTTGGGAGGGGGGAGGGGGGAGCGCCTTCTGCGCACATGGCGCCGCCGACAAGGTTCCGAAGCGCCCCTTGGGTCTGCTCCCTCATGAGCAGAGGCTCACAGCGGCCCGTAGCGCTGCTACAGACGTGTCTCGACACCGATGTAGGAAGAACGTCACTCCCCAGCCGTGACGCATCCCCAGGAGAAAGCCTAGCGCTACGAGTCTGCTTGAGGTGCTCCACTGAAACGCGGTGCCTTCTACCAGCAAACGCTTGCAGCTACTCGGCAGTGTTTGATGCACATTAAGGTATACTTTGCTTTTTTTGTTTTATTTACAGACCAATTTAAGGTGTCTCCGACAACTTCTTCATTACGTGAACGAACAGCACTAGCCAGAAATAAGGGCTAAATTTGCAAAGCCTCTCAGAATTGGCCCACGTTGTATGTTACACGAACTCTGTTTGAGGTGCGACCTAAAGTCGTGCAGATCAAGACTGCTGTCCCTTGTCATATATCATGAATGTTTCGTTTGACGACAAATGTTAAGAAGTATAGCCGGACAATATGGAAGCCCAGATCAAGCTCACTGCTAGAATACGAAGTCAGTGGTTATTATATTACACGGCTCGCGTGCAGCGCACCTAGGCTTTCCCCTTTTTTTTTGGGGTAATTTTCACGCTGACTGTACTGGATGAGTGGTCTACAACTTGCGCTAGTAGCCATAGCAATAAAGATCGCATGGTGTACAACTTCCGACGCTTCAAAATTTCGCATTATTTCTTGGCTACTCCACAGTTTTCACCATAAGTAGAGAGAGAGAGAGAGAGAGAGGAATAGAAAACAGGAAATGCAGGGAGGTTAACCAAACGCACGTCCGGTTTGCTACCCTGCACTGGGGAAGGAGGTATGGGGGTGAAGAGAGAGAGAGGGGGGGGGAGAGATAGTGGTGTAAAAAGTAATGCGGTGTCAGCACTCTCAAGCGTGAGCCAGTATGGCATATGGGCGAAAGTATAGGTCACTTGCTTGCTTACAGAAAGCAAAGCACCGTGCATCTGTGGGTTCGCATCATTACGCAAAAGAGAAAGAAAGACCCTCGCACGAAAAAAAAAAGAGATGGCATATGAAGTTTTGTTCTAATTTAAATCGCAGGGAGTTTGCGAACAGCTTGCGAGGCACCTGCACAGTGTAGTATATTTTCCAGTGCGCACCCATGTGTACAGAGCCGCTAGCCAAGGGGCGTCTCGCGCAGAACCTGTGGTGCGGACGCTGCCTCCACGCCTCCGCCGGCCCCGCGACGAGGCGTCCTCGCGCGGCGCCCGCGGACGCGCGCATCGGAAGCAGCGTCCGCCGTCGGCCGTCGCCGGGCAAGGGCATCGTTGTTTTGTGGGGTCGCGCTCCTCCTCGGTGGCTCATTACCGCCCTTCTGGTTTCTTCCCTTCCCTCCTGGTGGACCTCTAGTTCCATTATGCCAGCGATTTATATTCCGACATACTAAGCTACTTAAACATGGCCTTCACTATCCTTTTCCTGCTGGAATGTATATTCAAGTTCATGGCTTATGGATGCAAGGTTTGGGAAAATCATATTTTTTATCGTTCCGTTCCGTTTCGTTTCTTTTTTCTCTCTTATTTCTGCTGTGGTTGACTGAAAGTGTGCGCAGCCCGAGAAACGCGCAGCTTCCTCGTATCGCCGCGCTTGCCGCCCTTTCTTTGCGCCTTTCTCAACTGCGATCCAACGCGAAGCGGTCCGCTGAATGGGGACCGCGTTCGCGTTGCGCTAACCTTGCTAGGAAGGTCAGGGACGCTTCTTTTATCGCCGGCCGCGTGCGCTGAGCTCCGTCCTTTACCCGCATCATGCCAAGTGGTTGGGAGATACATTTCATTGGCCACTGCTTTCGACGTGTCGCCGGCACGCCGCCTCTCGGCCGACCTTATCGGTCACTCGGAGCGACGTGTGGTATGGAGAGAGAAAGTGAAATCGATCGTTACAAAGTACGGCCACTTCCGGCTCTGTTAATGGGGCTGCAGCGTTTCTAGAATTTGTCCTTTCAAACGAGAAGCACCCCATTTGCCTAGTCTATGCACTAACTCGTTCCGAACGGATATCACAAAAGCTAAACTACGTTTCGTGAAAGTAGCCGCAAAATGTGCTACCTTTACACTGAGATCAAGCACAGTTGTGGAGCCGCGTACTTGGCAGCTGGCGTACGCGTTCAAGCTATTTGTAGTATTGTACGCTTTATGTAACACATTACACTTCTCTGGTAAAGACTAGCTCATGCAGCCGAAAAATAACGACGAACTGCAGCGTCCTCTACTGGCAAGAAGGGTTGGCTGAAAGGAAACTAAAGGCTAGCATTAAACCATGCTAAACTAGTGCATTGCTACTTTGAAACTCTGTCAGCGTTGGCTTGATGCGGGAAGGCGACTTAGTTGGCTGGATTTTCCCTTCACAATTTATTCCACATGCAGACTGCAGAACCGATGAAGTCATTACGTTGTGAACGAATCTCATTACCTTCCCACTTGTTCAAGCACTATTTTCTCCTACGAGGAATGGCTAGAAATATTGTTGGGCTCAAAATTCCTTTTATTTTTCGCATTCTGTGCAATCATTTCTTTTGTCATTCAATAAATGGCTTCTGCCGGTCGTTTCCACAGCTTGTAACGTCGTAGTAAGCGCTTCGGTGATTCGAAAATGGCGTCGTCATGCTTACTGCAATTTGGTCGCGTACCAGACGTGTAATTTTAGGCGAATGTGACTTTCTTTCGCTGTTTAGTAACTGTAATCTACCAATTCAGGTGTATTTAATACTTTCCTTTAGTGCCCCTTTATACAGAAGGCATCGTTAATTCCTATCGCCAAGGGTTGCCCATCTTCGAAAAAAATAGTTTTTGATATTAAGATTTCCGGCAGCATCCTGGGGAGGTATTCTGTAAGAGTCGACCTAGTCGACATGTCCATTTCGTCTGCTGCTGAAGTGCTAATTGGATGTGACGCCTGCTTGCTGCGTACGCGCAACCCAGCCCAGCCAATCAGAAATTCAACAGCAGACGTGTCCACTAGCTAGACTCTTACAGAGTACCTCCCCTGCACAGTGCGATAGCTGTGCCTCGCGCCGTTTATGGTGCGCCGTCGTAATTCCGGGCACGATAAAGGAATAGGCACCTGTCACAAAGCGAGGTCTGTTTCTCCTGGCAAGGTTAATTAGCATGGGCGGCTACAGGTTGCTGCTGTACATTACCACGCATCGATGACTGACTGTTTGTGTGAAAGGTATGTAAGGCGTGATGCCAGAGAGATCGTAATTGTGCCTTGGTCTAACGTGCAGAAAAGCACTAAGGTGTTCTTACGCCGCAGTCAACGGTTCCTGGGCGTAGTGCGTTTCCTTTTGTTCCCTTGCAAGCAGACTTCGTGCCCGGTCTTCAATGTATCAGAGCCGATTGGTATTTCGGGACTGATACGCAACCCTGTTGTGAAAGCAAAGGCGAGTAGCCGAAAATGTGTTCTTCTCAGCGCCCGCGGGAGCAAACAGCAGGATCAGGCAGTCGCCGCAGCAGATGCTAAGAATGCAACAAAAGCTGGTAAAATTTAAACCACCGTAGTCAACCGGGCAAGATGTTACATCTGAGCTTATTACTTCACTTGCCAAAACTGCAGGGTTTAGCTGTGCCATGTACGTTGTTGCGTCATGAACGCTGTGTTACGTGCGGTAATACTTGCACGCCATGCTTTCATACAGACAAAGAGGTAATGTTTTGTTATTCCTGCATTATTTCTGATTACTGGTTTCCTTCTGCGTTTTCCTGGGGTTTAAATTAGTTTACTTGTTAGTTTCAGTCAGGAATGCGCAATTATACGATCAATTTGTCCTTGCTGCTAGGTGTAACTCTATACAATAATATTAGCACTTGAAAAAGTTCACGGAACAATGTATCAGTCTCCTTCAAATTTGTGCGCATAGTAGTCAGCCGTGCAGAATTTCTTTGTAAGCCTCGAATTTTGTCGAAAACGAACTCCTGTGCCATTAGGAGAGATCCCCTCTCCTATTAGATGCTCTCAGGTAAGTGGGAAGAATGTAGGTACGTGGAAAGGTCTGAAAAAGTAATCGTCATTCTTATCGCATTTTTGTAAAACAGCCTGTTAGTGTATGGTGGGAGAAACAAACGAAATTAAAATATAATCCAATATAGTCACCTCTCCTCCCTCACACACAAATCATGAATTATACCATAAGATTTATCTAATTTGCGTATTTGTCTACACACGTTCTACTTAAGGGAGACCCGCTAAACTCATTCAAAACAAATATGCTCACTTCATTCTTTTTCGCTATGCACAGCTCAAACACACTAATCTTGGTAGTGTCTAAGGAGAAATGAATGCCTGTTTAGCGTACACTCAGTTTACAAGAGGTAATGACTGTGCAGGCATGGTATACTCAGGTGATCTTGTGGTAAACTACGTTAATGTTTCTCCCAGAGAATGTCCTCTTCCGCAAATAGAGGACAGTTGGTTTCTGCACCCGAAGTTTCCGTAGAACGCAGGACTACCTGATGTCACATTTTACTCCTAGTATGGAAACCTAACCTCAGAATGGTATTGGGAGTTTTACTTATCATGACCCACGTTCAGCCCACAGTGAAGACACGCGGCGCAGTGTAGAGAGTGTTCCTGTTTGCAGTTTCATAACGTTCAAACACGGAACCTTCCGCGTCCTAGAAGAAGAGGCCCTGTAAAGAAAGGTTATGTTTATTCTCTGATGTGCATAAATTAAACTGAGAAAAAAAACAATAACAACAGATTCAAACCAAAATATACAGAGAGGCTATGCACACGCATGAGGTGTGGCGACTTTCAGGCGCTGTTCAATTATTCGGGGCGGTCGACGAAGAACTAACGAGTAACTGACGCAGTAGCAGGTAATCCTTCATTCTGTCCTTTCGGGAAAGCGCACCCTTCCAACAAATTGTTCTTCGGCGATAAAGACACTGATGGCTTGCTGTATGCAATGACCTCCAGGTTCTGGTTTTGTTGCTTCAGCGATTCCACGCGTACACTCCGTATTAAAAGAAAATGCACACATCCACAACACATCTCATAACCTCCATATTCCATAATTCTGTATTACTATATGGGGTTACTGAGTGTGAAAGCTTCGGGGCAAATGAATTTTTCAATAAGGGTCGCGCTTGATTTGGTCCACGGTAATGTAACTATCACAAGGCAGGAGACCACAAGTTTCTTTGTTTTTTTGTTTTTTCTCCAGCAACCTTCTCTGTTGGCACGTCTATCACGTTTTCATAGCCTGTCGTTTAGGTATCTGCGCGTTAGCGCATCATTTCCTTCTCATTAGTTTTGTTTAAATACTGTCGACCCGGGTTTCAGAACTTAAGCACGAGTAATTTATTTTTAATTCATACAGCTTGCCCTGCGGCATTTATGTGAATCCAAATGAAGGCGTGCCGGCTCTCCCCTTGCGAGAATTGAACTCATTCAATTCAGGGGATCTTCAGCCCAACAAGTATAACCGCCAATTTGATCAGTTCGAGGCTTGGCAGCTCTTAAAATTTCCCCTACGCAGAGGACAGAACCACAAACGCAAAAATAGCCGCCCCAAGAACAAAACAGAGAGAAACAGCTCGTCCAACCAAAAAAATTTTGTGCACAAAAAAAAACAAGTAAAACAACATAGCTAGAAATAAAAAAATAAATAAGACACCATAATGAATCCGCTGTGCACTATGTAATAAGAACGCAGAATGAAGTTGCCTGGTGGTACATGGTGTAAAGCCTGAGGCTCAACAAGGCTTCAACAATATTGAAGGTCGCATCCCATCTAGAGCTTGCATGAAAGAAGACACTATCGGGTATTCACCAACATCGGTGTGCAAAATATTCCAATTGTTTGCGATTCGTAGAAAAAGATTTTTCTGACGGTGTTAGTATGAAACTATCGTTAAACGATTCTCTTAGGATGGTATGACCGTGTTCTAGGTGAGGTAGTAGCGCTGATGTACCTAGTTTTATTTACCAGGAACTTTATCATGGCAAAGCATGTAGGAAATTCTCAACTCTCAAGCTCAGTATCTTAGTGTCTCTAGCTTTCTAAGATGTGCCTTTAATAACAGAGCTGTAGGTGAACTCGGCCAACTGTAACTATTACACATGAACCTAACTGATTTTCTTTTCAAATTTTGACGAGCGTGTAGCTTTTTGCGCAGCAATTTTACACGACAGCAGTATATCCCCCCCCCCCCCAAACGCTCCTAATACACTTTGAGATTGTCCTTCGCGCTACTTTTAGTCCTGAGCGCTTGCGGGTTCTCCTGTCGCGAACTTAATGTTGATTCACTTAATGATAGCTCTCCTTCGCGAGAGCGAATAATGGACGAGACCCGATGCGCAGTCGACTGATTTGGCGGTTCCTGTCATTCTTGGCCGGCTAGCTCTGGCACAGACGTCGCGTTTATGTTCGTCTGTCGCTTTCGAATACCCCGACAGTTGCCATTTCACGACCGCATATAGTCTCGGTGCGTTGTTTTCACCGCGTATATTCTATTGAAATGAAACCATAATAATGCCTAATTACCCTACATGTTGTCATAACAATTATTTACAATTGTGACAGTGCATAGCGCGTCAATAAAAGTTAAATTTTCAATTCAATTCAATTCAAGTTTATTTGCATCTATAGATGTACAGATGATCAAGAATTAACTTCGTGCACAGTAAAGCGATCACCCTTTTACGTGCGAGCACCATTGAAATGCGTTAGCCAGTATAACTTTATATAGTTTCTTTTCTTTAGAGAACAACCACATCTTTCCCGTAAATTTGATCCCGGTTCAATTTTTCTAGCTTCTGTGTTTTGTTTTTCATGAAGCACTGAAGTTGAAACCGATGCCATTTGGCTCCACTACATAGGCGCCTTTCCGTTTTCTGCTGCCCGTGATCGGTGAGGAGAGAGGAACCAAGAGGATAGCACGCGAAGTTTCTGTCAAATCGTATCGGACAGGCGTGTTACACGTGCGCTACATACATACGCCCAGGAACCGTTGAACGTGACTGTGTCGGGATGGTCTTCAGTGCCTTCCTGTTGACGCAAAGAGACGCAAGGCAAGAGAGGCACGACGTTTGACCTCTCAGCCTCGTTCAAATGGCAAGGGCTTGAAACGCTACTGCGAGCTTTAAAAAAAAAAAAGGAAGAGAGGGCTGTTCATTTCGAGAGGAAGTAAGCAGTCGATATAAAACCGTTGCACATGCAGCAAAGTACTCTTGAGAAGCCAAGAGTTGCTTGCCAACTCTTGGGTTCTCTTTTATGTTTAGGGCTTCAGGAATGAGCCATGTTTCGTTTGGCGTTAATACCACTCTTGAATTGGAGTGCAACGGGCAGTGTATTTTTTACTATTATTGTTTATTATTATTAGATACCAGGAAATTGTTCTCACTTGCATGACTTTTGCGCATCTTCGAGGGTTGTTCAAAGCGTAGTGTCCCATGCATCTTCATTTCATCATTGAGACAGAACGACGAAAACATACGCGTTGTGGCAGCGGTGTGTCCTGTATCCGCATGCGCAAATGCTTGTGTCCCCGCAGGCTATAGTAGTCTGAGGAATTCGTGCATACCTGTCTGTGACACGCGTCACGAGCAATGATTTGTGGCAAAAATTATCTTCCCGTTGGAGAAATTTCGAAAAAAAAAAAAGAAGCACTTCCGGGCATTTATCGACGGCGGTGTGCAGAGGCTTACCGCTCGACCAGGGCACGTGCCTTCGCTGAGCTGCAAGAATTCGTTTTTTTTTTGTTTTTGTCACCACGCACACAGCTAGATGTGGCGAGGTCTTCCCAGGCGTTCAGTCTCAGCCATTACTGCAGGTATCCCGTTGCACGTTGCAAAATATAATTTGAAACACTTAATGTTGGTGCGACGCGTACAGTTCTGTACGAGGCTACACCCTTCAAAAACTGAAAAGATTACTGGTAGCTAGCGAATGCGAAGTTCGATGAGCACAGCGGCGTTCTTAATCGGCACAACACCCGCCCTTACACAAGGTTAATACTCTCGAAACAACTACAGAACTGATGTGTTTTTTTGTTTTGTTTTTTGTTCATTCACCATACAGTTTTGATCCCATATCGTAATAGTTTACTTTGACGAGATGTACCGCGCAATGAAAGTATCCAGGTTTCGAAGATGTAATCTGCAGCGTGAGGACGTTCGCCACTCTACGTGAAGAGGGCTCCAGCTTGAACTGTAGGGAGTCCTGCATTGTATTGTTTCACACTTACCTAAGTATCTATAATTCAACGAACTTTATACATATGAATGCGTGGAGCTTCCACTAAATGGCTTTTTTAAAAAAAAACGCATGGGGCACTGTTATTTGAACAACTCTGGTAAAACTGCCTTGCCTATCGTTTTTTCTGCGAGCCTGATAAATGTATATGAATGACGTGGAAAATTTGTATTTAAAAGTCAGACGCACTAAGAAAGTGCCGCGATGCATGAATGCATGTAAGTGTCATAATAGTTTGCCAGTCACTCACAATCGTCTCTCTTGCCCTTCTATTTCTACAAAAAAAAAGAACTTCTTCAAGAATCCATGGCATACTTTTGATTTCATCACCGTTATCGGAAGCATCATCGATGTTCTAGTCATGGAGACGGGGGTAAGTATGAACACTCGTCCTTGGAAATTACACTAGCTCTCGTAAGCGTGACTATAACTTTTATTTAAGTAAATCGTTACCGCTCTGTATCAAAAGTGGGCTTCTGTGGCCAAAAAATAATATCGTCAAACGAAACGCAATCTTTGGCACGAAACAAGTGAGTTCATTCACTTAGCACTGTAGAATTTCGTACATAACACTCCTCGTTCTTGGTTTCTTGTTGTTGTTTTTTTCTTGTTTAAATAACTTTCAAGTTAGGCCATATTTACCAGTGCTGGAGTTGCTATAAGGGATTTGAGAAACGTCATGTAGCACTCATCAGTCTGTCGTTACGTTTCAGCTGAATTTTTTCAGTGTGGGGTTCTTAAGGCTATTTCGAGCAGCCCGCCTGATCAAGCTTCTCAGGCAAGGCTACACCATACGAATTCTCCTTTGGACGTTTATTCAGTCTTTCAAAGTGAGTACCCACTCTGTGTATAATACTCGTGATCCTCGCACCAGACTGCTTGGCTACGCGAATGTCGGCGAGCTCGCGCTCCAAACGTGATGCAGTGGATGTTGGTTGCAAAATTAGTGATATGCAGCGAACTAGGAACGGAACTGCTGAAAGTAAACCGGCTCCATAATTTATGGCCCACAAAGCTTGAAAACGAAAATGCTGCGGTCGTTCACGCGGTTACGCTATCAGGGCACCCTCAGTGTTTTTAGTGGTAGTAGGATTCAGTGCACCGATGTCGCACTACGGGCACTATACGCAAGGATACTACGGATATTACCCAATAAGAGCTCGTCAGCACAGAAGATGGTAACGCTAGTTCATTGTTCGACAGCACTTGCGCAGTATACCACAAAGAAAATTTAGGAGGTATTGTGTGTTTTACTTACTCTAAATCTTGGTAAGTTTGCCTATTCGGGGGCAGAAATTATCAATTAAAAAGGAGTGCAAGTCGTATATTACAAATGTTTAGCATAAAGGAACTCAGAACTGGCTGATATAAACATGTTATATATAGGAGATTATGTGGACAATGAAAATATTGTCCTTTATATTCATTAGAATCGGACTCAATGTTAGCGATTGAACGAGTAACCTTACTTTTATATCGCCACAGAGGGTCGCGTAAAACTGCAGCCGCACTCCGCTCTGAATATTCGTGCAGTTCAGCGCCTATCGCCAGTAAAAAGTGCGCCGCCTGAGTCATCGTTTTCATTTCATTCTGGTGGCAGCCGCATGAAAATCGGTATTGCTGTCTGAAAACATGTAGGTGCGACTTAGGCAGCATTCACACCGGGGAATGACAAAGGTCCGCCCGCGACCGACGGCCATGGAGTGACGCACAGGGGCCGATGTGTCACTCCGGCAAGCGCGACGTCCGCCCCTCGCCGCACCAAAACGTCTCGCGACTGGTGCCGTTCTCGTCTGCTCGCGCAGCCACCTCCACGTCAAACAACAGTCAGCGTATTCCGACGTCTATTTCTTGCGCCGCTGATTGGTTTAGCAGCTTTGCGACTCCAGCTGCGGAGCTGGAAAAAGAACCGAGGCGCGAGCGATTTGCCCGAAACGATCGCGTTTTGTCCAAAGCGACTATTTGCGATTCGCCGGTGTGAATGCACGCGTGCGTGCGATGGCTTTCTTACAGCGCTATTTTTCAGCCCTGCATCGTGCATGACTTCCTTGTGCAGCAGCGGCGACTGGCGCTGCTGTCGACCGTTAGGCCGATTAATTAAAAATTAAACTATGGGGTCTTACGTGCCAAAACCACGATCTGATCATGAGGCACGCCGTAGTGGAGGACTCTATAAATTTCGACCAGCTGGGGTTCTTTAACGTGCACCTAAATCTACGTACACGGGTGTTTTCGCATTTCGCCCCCATCGAAATGCAGCCGCCGTGGCCGGGATTCGATCCCGCGACCTCGCGCTCAGCAGCCCAACACCATAGCCACTGAGCAATCGCGGCGGGTCCCGTTAGACCGATCTGTGGTCTATATATACTGTCCTCATCTTCGGTGCGAAATGCTCCTCGTAGGTCGACCATCCACTGCCTTGTCGCAAGGTCGCAGATTTGTGCGCGAACTTGTCCGTCATGTCCGCCGTAAACTCGTCTGTCTGTCAGCGAAACGAGCAGAGCCATATCAGCAAAACGAAATGAAAGCATAAAATTCTGGAAGCTCATTCTTTCGGTAGAAAGTGGCAGATACATCCACAGAGCACAGTCCCCTGCGTCTTCTGTCAAGCCGTCTGTCTGCTAAGACAGAGAAGTGTGTTTTCTGTCAAGTAACTTATTTACCGAAGTGGGTTTTAATTCTTCCTCTCTGTCTCCCTTCTTCTAGGCTTTGCCTTACGTTTGCTTGCTCATAGCGATGCTATTCTTCATCTACGCCATAATCGGCATGCAGGTGAGTCACATCCTTCTATTTCTTTTCTTTCTTCGTTTTCTTATTTTCCGCCCAAATAATGAAACTATACGGAGTCATTCGGCTAGGTAACTTGCGCAAAAATTATGCAATGGCATAGACGTTTGTCTGTGCTTGCTTGCGAACGTCAAGAATGCTGAAGCGCAAGATTTTTTGCGTAATAAAGGGAAGACTTTCTCTGCAAGTATATATCAATTGTGTCTTATCCTTATGCAAGCGGGAGAATATAATAATAATTTAAATATTAATGACTTGCCGTCAACGAATGCCTTGATAATAGGATACGGAAGGAAGCTACTGAAGTGTTTGTTTGTTTGTTCAGACCACAGAACCAAATTTATTTAGCACTGATTTGAGGCTTCCAGATTGGTAATCAACTTTACCTGAATGTTTTTCATGGCTCCATTGCATGCGAACGCTAACCTGCGTGCGATTTTTGCTAACACCCTACTAACATGCTCGGGAAGAAAGCTTTATAGCATTCTTTTGAATTACACCATCAAGATTAGATCGTACGATGTTTAAAACCAGTACTTGCCTCTACAAAGACACTAATGACTCCTGCGCATTTTTTTCTTTTTGCAATCTGCACACGCACTAGCCCCGAGAGAAAACTAAATGACGCGGTGTCTGCAATACCTGTCAGGAATATTTTGAAACACCGCAAGATTAAGTGTGCAGATTATTCCGAATTGTGCCCAAAATTTGGCCTGATTAAATGCTAGGTAATTTAACGTGCCTAAGTCATTATGAAGAAAACAAACAGTAACGCATGTGGACGACTTATTGGCAACTGCAGAAAGCGTGGCCGCGGGCGCGCAACAGTAAAGTGAACGATTTGTTGGCGGAGATCAGTTATCGAATCGTGAAAAAAAGCGAGCAGGTTTAGAGAGACAGTACCTTGATGGGCGGCAGTCTCATAATAGCCAATGAGTGTCTGTGCAAGAGCAGCAAACATAGCAGGTGCTGCGTGCTAATTTGCATAAAGAAAAGTGTGAACAAGAAAGTGTATGCCTTTAGTGCAACGAGGTAACGGCTTAATTGGCATTACAATAAATATTATGTAATTATATGTAAATTATACATTACATAATATTATACCTAATTAAGAACTATAAGAATTGCGATAAGAAATAATCACAAAGTACGCGATTTAATTAGTGGGGCTGATATTAAGTCGTTTCCCCGTGTAAAATGGTCACTCATCCATTTTCAAGGTATACCTAAAGACATACAGACTAAATTTCTGATCTCTAACGGCAAGATTACCTTAATTTTAAGTCCAATTGAAGGTAATTTCATGCTTGATTATTCTGTGCGCTCGATTCGAAAGCGGACTGCGTAAAGGGGAGCAGAAAATACACATGTTCAGCGAAACTTCTTTAGTTTCAGCGACAATCATAGCACGCAGTGCTTGCATTGAGGACTAGGATCATGCTTTACAGCTAGCATTGATATACATATCTATATAAAGTAACAAAGGTCCATTTCGCAGCACACCTGGACTTTCATCGCCTAATCGGAGTGGGCGCATTAACACTGAGCATATATGTACCTCGATGCTGCCGCGCAAATTAATGGCAAATCAGTTCTGCGAAAGTCCGCAAGGTCGAGGGAAGTACACGAAAAGGAAAAACTGGCATACACCCGAATTGTAGCACGAAGCTGCAAAAGAAATCCATACTGGTTTCTCAGAACAACAACAAAAGAAAAAGCCTCGCAGTTGAAGAAAAATTCGTCCTTGTCTGGGACTCGAACACGGGACCAACGCCTTTCCAGAGCAGCTTAATGTATGACAAAGACGCATTTATTTTCGGAGATGTATTATGATGAGTGCGTTTCATTCGGATACATATGTGGTATATTCCACACAGAAAAAGTATCAGAAGCCACTGTTCACTGTAATTATGAGCGTGAAAATCTGCTCGCCGTATTCTTGTCAAAGCAAAAAGCAGATTGTCTAGACGAATTAGAAACGCCTCCCAGAAGTAAGTCGCAAACATATGGATGAACAATTAAACTGCACCAGCGAAATGCTGGATGTTGTTTTCTTCTCATGTATTGGTATTCTGAAAGGGAAAGATTGTAATCCACCTGAATTGTAGCACGAAGCTACGAAGGACATCGGACCAAGACAAATTTTTCTTCGGCTGCGAAGCTTTCTTTCCGAGAAACGCGTACGGGTTTCTTTTGTAGCTTCGTGCTACAATTTAGGCGCATGACAATTTTCCCTTTCATGACACTTTCTCCACCTCCACCTTTCGGTATTCTGCAGAAATGATTTGCCATATTGGTATTCTATGTTGAATATTACCAAAATAACTGCCAAAAAGGGAAAAGAAATGTGCTTGAGGAGCAATCCGTATTGATTTCAGTGATGCCGGTGGCAGGGAAGTGTATTATACGTTATCAGCTCAACTCAGCTCAAAATTGATGATACCTGGACTAATCAATGTCCTCAGTTCTGCCAGATGGCAGTGCTTAGGTGACAAAATGTGCTGGCTAGGCAGTTCCTGGGGCTCCTCATGCCGCAAGACTTTGGGGGGATTCCGCGCTTCTTTAGGACGTACAGCTGTTGTTCCCCGCCATGGGTAAAGACAGAGCAGTACTAGAAAAGATGAGGGAAACCAGACTGACCTTTCCGAAAGGTCACATTGGCACCGCGAGGAAATAGACGCCACTCTAGTGCATAGGAGAAGTGCTTTTGTGTCTGTGTGATGTCTCACAAGCTGCCGAGCAGCCGTGGAGGGTCGCGCGCGGCCAGGCCACGGCTGCGCGCGGGTTTTCCCCAAGGCGGCGCGATACCGCAGTGCCTGCATCCCTTGTGACGCCCGTGTTTTGGTCTTGACCCCGTGCCCGCAGGTTTTCGGCAATATCAGGTTTGACCCTGACACAGAGATCAATCGGCACAACAACTTTCAGTCCTTCTTTCAGTCCTTAATACTGTTGTTTCGGTGAGTGCCCCTGGACGGCAGTGCACCGATGGCGCCTCTAGCTAGAAGCCTCGGCAGCAGCCGCAACGGGCCGGCAGCACGGTCCGTCCGCGTAGCAGCGGCGGCAGCGTAGCGTCCCCCCACATAGAGAGAAGGCGGCGCACACAAAATGCCGCCGACGGCGTAGGGTCTGTGTGTGCGTAGCAGCCGCGAATGCTCTCTGGCCCGAGGCGCCGAGAGCGCGTAGCGTTTGCCCTCCCCCACTTTGCCTCCCCGCCCACACTCCCTCGCGGCTTCCTCCGTGACGCTGTTTGTGTTTTTTGTCCAGGTCTTTGGAAATATTATGCTGGCGTCGGACAGTCAAATAACGAGGCACAATAACTTCCGAACTTTCTTTCAAGGTCTAATGCTTCTGTTCAGGCAAGTGGAATCCTAACCTAAGCACATGTATACCGGCTCCAAGGGCATCCACGCCTTTGCTGCACAAGCTGTTTGCGCTCACGCGTGCCATGTTAAGCCCTGTATCTGGCCACACGTTTGGGTCTTCCTAATTTTTTTTTTGCATTTCTGTGCATTCTTTTCTTTTCTATGTGTGCGCCTTCCGTTCCTTGTTTATTATGTTATACATTTATATATATATATCTATATACAAACATTACTCCATTCCAACGCGCTCTGCCCAAGACACCACCAGGCTGCTCCTCGAAGGAAGGCTTGCATGGCGCCTTCCGCAGTTACCGTTCGTTCGTGACACGTTTCGTTTCGATCGGCTGCCCGCGCAAAGCGCCCCACAGCCCATCGCCAGGCCTCTTTGCGCCGGTCGAGGAACCCACACTCCGCCAGTTTACAGGCGTCACATCCAAACTTCCAAGACCAGTCGCGCTGCAGAAGCGTCCAACTGGTTCGTAATCGTGAAGAACATCATTTCCACAGGTATCGAAATAGCCGACCAGTACTCCTCCAGTTTCAGTTCTAACGCATTCTTACAATATACTCTCTAGCTAGTTTTTTTTTTACCTAACACTCTCCCGACTTCCTTCGACCCCCACGAACACTGTAGTGCCGAGTGCTGTCCCGAGCCCGTGGTTTCCACTCGTGATTGAAGTGACCGGTGAGCGCGGCTCTGATGCAATTGCCTACAACGTTTTATGGCGTCAGCGCGCTTCTGTGCGGTAGATCATCACACGTCTCGGACGTGAGCCGGCCTACAAACAGATATTTTACAGAAAAGACGTCGCGCCGTGTTCTCAAAACAGAATTTTAAAAAATGCGATCGCGAGCAGCTTGAGCGATGTACTATAACCACAAGCAATGTACCACAAATGTGAGGGCAACGCAAGGCGGTCTTTTTCATTGACAACCGTAGTTCTTAACGGACAAGGAACTTTATGGTGTAGTGGTCGGGATTAAGTTAAACGAACGATCTGTTGAACGTTTTCTTTGTTTCTTTTTTTTTCTTCTTAATTTTATTGCGCGGTGCTAAAACCTCCGGAGTCAAGGTGTGTTTTTGCCCGGAAAACGGTGCCATGAAAACGGTGCCATGAAAACACTGCGAAAACGATGCTTCGGTAATTGCTGTTTCTGGCTCCTCAACATAACGCTACAGGCGCGGCGCAATCGCGTCCCTCTCACGTACCGAATTCTGCAATTATAGATTGCTAAATGTGGGATCTAATTCGGTGATACGGCGAGACCGCGCCCGTCTTCCCTTGTCTGGCCACAAACCTGGAAGGCAGGTTCTCTGAATCTGTGCTCGGTCTCGTCTATTCTTAATTCGCCCGTAATTTAGTAAGCCTTCAAAATTGAATCATTTCGTTGCCAGGAAAGGCCAGGGTGCCTTTATTTTCGTTAAGTGCTAATCTATCTAAGAGCAAAAGTCTTGCCTGTAACGTATTTGGGTGAAGTTTCAAACCAAGTAACTTTATGTGCGTGATAAAATCTCTAGTATTTTTTATAATTATTATTCGTAAGACGTTTTAGCGGCACACAAGCATTAACCGTTCTCTAAGTTGCAACCCTGGTAAAATGTTCTCGAAGTATAATTACAGCCGGCGCGAAAGTGTGCAGACGTTCCGAGCAGCATTAGGATGTGTTGGCCGGTTGGTTGGTTACTGCCACAGTGCGTTCAAATAATGGACGAAGGCACAGAAAGAGGGCAGATCAAAGTGGTGAGTTCTTAACGCTGCTCTGTCTTCTCCTCTTGCCTTCATCCGTTGTGCGAGCGTGCTGCGATGTGTACCCAAGCATCACACCATAACCACATACGACGTTTCCAGGGCAGTGTAGTAAAAAAATCTACGTCCTCTGAATGGTCTCCGCAAATATTGAATCGGCTTCACTTGAAACGCTTAACGCGTACCCGCGCTAGGCAAAGCCTCGCACTCAAGAGCAGCTGGCGCTAGGGTGGTTCATCGGATGGCTATCACTCCGTCGCGCGTGGGAACCTGGGTCGGCTCCATCGGCCGCGGACCCCTTAGGCGCCCAAGCGCCCCCGCAGTAGGATCCGCACTGGCCGCGCCGACGAGTCCCAGGTCACCTCGAGTGAGGCCGCCGGTCGCCTGCGCAGCGGGAAAGCGTGCGCCTGCTCTTTTCTCCGGTCGCCCTTGAGGTGCACGCTGGGGCTCCGAGAGGCGGGCAGTGCGCGCCCGAGGTCTGCGTTAGTTGCACTGTATAGGAACCCTAATGCGTAGGATGGGACACGACCATGTCTGCCCTCGGCGGCTCAGGCCTTCCACACCGCTTGAGCTTTGCTGCGCATGCTTCTCCGCTTCGTGCCTGGCTAACACCTCTGGCTGTCCACTGCATCCTGCTTAGCATGAACCACGCACACCGCTTCTGCACCCATGCACTGGCACAAACACGCGCGCGCGCAGAGCCCTTCTCATCCGGAGTCGCTTTAACCCGCGGCGCTCTGGCGATATCGGTTCGGTGTCCCACGTGACTGGACCGCCTAGCGCTGAGAGAAACTGCCGCGTGGGGTTCCTCTTGGCACCGAAGCATGAGAATGGCTCCGCGTGTGCGCCGACGCGCTGCACACTGATCACATAGAGTGCTGCTATCACGAAGCGCGCTCATTGCTTCGCAGTGTTGCGAGCAACGCAGCGGTGTAATACATTTCGGCATTGTACATTATTGTGGAGGCAAAAAAGGAAATTGGGTGACGTGACGTAGCTCGCTAGCAACTTGAATACCGTTGGCTAATGCAGTTTAAGTAATTATTATCCAAACGCCACCGTTACACTTCCTCCTTTCCTATAAAATTCGCGGAGCATTAGTGAGCTACAGCTCTGTCTGCATCCAACTTAAAAATTCCGCACGCGTATTTTCCCTAGCTGCGTTGCCGCAACGTCTGCATGATAAAACGTGTACCAGTAACCATGCTTGAGGTGAAGTAACCCTAACTGCAGGAGAAATGTATGTACAGAGGAAGTGAATATAACTCAGCACTTTTCGCACGTAATTCAGCAATTATGAAAGCCTGAGTCATTTTTCTTATTTGGAGGCAACTTGGAAAGTAGTTCGTGGATAACTTGCTCTCATTTTATGAAGGACAGATTGATGCGATAGGTTAACAGCGTTTGTGTGCTTTGAATTGGCGGAATATGTCGTAATACAGTTATTTCATGTGTCAAGAGAGCGGCCCGAATAAAAAAGACAATGTCTCCTTTAATGTTTATCGTTTCTTGCATCACGACTTCCCGCTATCGACCATAGTCAGTCGTTAAATAAAGCCACTAGCTCAAGCGTACGAAATAGTTTAAATAATAATGTAGCATCCGTTTATTCAGCACTTTGCACATAAGCACGAAACGTTAACTATGTGAGTGTATAATATTCAACGAGAACTGCGGACTAGTAAATATTGAAGAGCCGTATCTACGGACGCCAATTTTTATTCTGCACACTTAGCACCGCTTCGCTGGCCTAACATTTGCTTTGTCTACGGTACCTGTCCAGATGCGCCACTGGTGAAGCGTGGCAAGCTATCATGATGGCTTGCGTAAAGGGTCGCCCCTGCGACCCTCTTTCCAAGAAGGAGAAACCTGAGTGCGGCAGCAACATGGCCTACGCCTACTTTGTCAGCTTCATCTTCTTCTGCTCTTTCTTGGTACGTATCCCTCTGCGTCGTCTTGAGGAAGTGAGCGCCTCTGCTTCGCTTACAGAAGCGAAACCTCAAGACAATGTTTACGCGCACTTTATTCGCTTCGACGCTTCATGTTCTGCCTGCACTTCCTGTAAATCATTGACATCTGTCGATCGTAATCAGCATCACTTTATTCAGCGATAACAACGCTGCTGAGATTGCGAGGAAAGTATTGTAGATGGGTTGATTGCGCGAGCGCCTTTCAACACAACCTTCACTTGCGAAACTACAAACAAACTATACAAACATCTGGCTTTCATCCACTCGTACCAGCTGCTCCGTATGCGGAACTCCTACTTACCGAGTTCACGTACAAGACTAACCTGACGATGACAGCGTATTACCATCAGCCACACGTGACCAAAACTGGCGCAAGATCGTATATATGCCTACTATAGACCCATCTGGCACGAATAATGTGTAAAAAACTGACACTTTCGTTTTTTGTTGCGCCTCACTGATAACAAAAAGGAACAAGTAGGTTAGATGAGGCTTAGGTACCAATACAATGTAAGCAACCACATAGATGGCGTGATCACGTTGATAAGTGTCGAAATTACCCTATGGACTATCTCACAGTCAACCAAGACATACAATAACATATTATATATCCTCTTTAGCATGGAATACGAATGTGTGCGAGTCGCGGGTGGCATTTAAACATCTTTACGTAACGGCTTAAGATGCTTCCAACAGCAACAATCTGTTATTTTTTGCATATTGACGAAAAATGCTTATCACGTGCTCTAATGTCGCCATGTTGAATACTGCCGATCCTCCCACCGCCTGCATTTCGGCACTCCAGTGCAAAAAGTGACCACCTCACACATTCCCTCCTTTTTATTTATTGTCGTTGTCTTGGTGGGCGATTTCTCGGTACTGTAAATGCAGTTTTGGAGACGTGTAGTCGACGAGTGCGCTTTAAATATCTATTCTCTTGCAAACGGAGTTTTTCAGTTACAGTGCCTTGCACAGGCCACGCTGGGCCCACCACCTTCCGAAAATCGTCAGTGTTTGTCTTTTACAGCTTCTCTGGATAAATGAAGTACGTAGAAGCTTGTATAGTGTTTAAGCATTGTGGAGGCCATATGCTAGGTAACCTACGATCAGTGTGAATTTTAACGACGCTCTGCTCGTTACATTCGTCACCCTTTTATGGCATACTTCTTCGACGTCGTGGGATCGACGTAGTGTGCGGCTGTTAGCAATTCATATGGTAAACGACGCGTACTCTCATTTTCAGATGCTCAACCTGTTCGTCGCCGTCATTATGGACAATTTCGACTACCTGACGCGCGACTCATCCATTCTCGGGGCCCACCATTTAGACGAGTTTATACGGGTCTGGGCCGAGTATGACCCGAACGCCACGTGAGTTACCGCTTCCCCAGCAAGATCTAGTAGCTGTTGTAGCCGGACGGCGCCGGTCACTGGCGCCATCTTTCTTTTATAGCGTTATAGTTATGTCACCGTTAGATGCATTGGAGAACGTGTAGACGAAATGGAATGTGTAGACTAAAATTCATTGAGAGAATCATTGTAGTTAGTGCAGTTCAATTTAGAGGATACGTTGGGCATTTCAAGGGCCATGTGTGGGCAAAGTTAAGGTGTTCTGCATGATTAGGGACGTTGTGGCATGTTGTTAAAGTTGTGTTAAATACACTTTGATCTCTAGGAAGTTGTCAACAGTGTGTTTGTTTCAGAAATATACAGTTTCTTGAGATGAAAATATAGTGACATGCTCGAGAAAGTTTAAGGTTGTAGGTTCACTATATAATATCAAATTTGTGACAACTGGGTTTCGTATTCTAACCGGTCTGTGTATCAAACTTAATCGTTGTGGAAATAGCGTGCGTTAGGAGGAACATGCTGGAGAAATATCAAATATGAGGCTGCATTGGGGATGCGAAATTTTCAATGCGCCCGGCGCAGCCTTTATAACGCTTGTTCGAGCAGTAAATTAAATTTTAAAATTGCTGTTCTAAGGAAACGGGCTCACCGTTTCAATTGGAGACCTCGCGCACATATATGGGAGACCCTCTATGCTTATGATAATTGAAAATTTATTTTAGTACAGGAGTCTTCATTTGAGAGCGTTAATGGTAAGCGGTCACACGTTCTAAGATCGCGTTGCTGACGCAACAGCTGTGGGCGGCTCGTGCACGATATCTGGGAGCTGCTACCGGAACCGTAAACGCGTCTCTTTGGCGGTAAATTGCTTTGAGGCTGTGGCAAAGAGCGCACCGGGTGCCATGACCGCTCTGCCTCAGACTACTCTGTGTGGCTGGAATTTGGGTTTTGCTTCTGCAATGCTGTACAAATCTGCTACGTTTTTTGTTTTACAGGGGCTATATTCACTATACGGAAATGTA
The DNA here is from genome assembly GCF_038994185.2 of Dermacentor albipictus. Classification (NCBI taxonomy): domain Eukaryota; kingdom Metazoa; phylum Arthropoda; class Arachnida; order Ixodida; family Ixodidae; genus Dermacentor; species Dermacentor albipictus. The sequence goes on along the minus strand of NC_091821.1, from coordinate 180,911,459 downwards.
TGACATGTTGCGTAACATGGACCCTCCCCTGGGTTTCGGGAACAAGTGCCCTTACCGACTGGCCTACAAGGTGAGTGCACAGCTCGTGCTCTTTTACGTTTGGAGCTCGCGTGCGACGAAACACGCCCGAAAACGCGTGCGCCAGCCTGGGTCCAGGACAAAGCTGTGTTAGCTGATGGAACTTCGTCCCACCACAGAGTGTTGGAAGGCAAAAACAAGGAAAACTTCACTGCGAAAGGGAAGCAATGTTTAATATAGTCGCGGTGGTTTCCTAGTACCAAAGCAGTGCTAGAAATGAACACAGAGAAATGTTTGCCTGCGTTGTTTCTCATGGGCGCGGTTTGGCTTTCGCGCTGCCTTGCTGCCATGAAAGAGCGTCGCGGGACACTAAGCCTGTGCGAACTTTATTTGTGTTCCAAACGGAGGGTATAGTCTGCTTAACCTCGCTATATTTTCTTCGCTTGTATCTCTCTCTCTTGATTTGTGCCCACGATTGCTGAAAGGATCAAGGAGGACCTATAGAAACAGAACTCGACATCATTCTTGCTCTTCCTTATCTGACCAAGTTCTCATCTTTCTTTCAGAAATTGATTCGTATGAACATGCCTGTGACTGAAGAAGGAAAAGTGAACTTCAGCACTACATTGTTTGCACTCATTCGAGAAAATCTGAGCATCAAAATGAGACCAGGTAAGGCCGATCGCTCAGATGCCTCAGTGTGAGCGATGCACAAAAAGAAGGGGCAAAAGAAAGCTGCGCATGTGGGACCTCATTCACGCAGGAAGTCCCAGCGCGAGGTGCTATGCGGACGAGTTCGTGCTGCTAGTTCTCATTGTCTTAAATTTTCCAAGTGGAGCTTCGAGCTCAAAATGAGTAAAGGTAGCGATTGCTAAATTTGCTTCGTATCATCAGAGGAGCTAAATTATTCACCCGCAGCAGAGACGAAGTGAAAAGTTGTGTTGGGAACCTTGACTCGCCATGCGCGAGCGTCGCAAAAACGAGAGCCGCGCCACTGTTCAGTGCACGCTTGAAAGATGGTTGTCCGCTATTTACGGCGGTGCGGCTTTTTCCTGCTGTGATTCGCGCACGAGTCTCGCTCACGAGTGCACACTGCATGCCCACCCTTGCAGCAGAGGAAATGGACCAGGCAGACAAAGAGCTCAAGGATACCATCCGCAAGTTGTGGCCGCTGCACGCGCGCAAAGTCACGGACAAATTCATGCCGCCTGATTCCGGTAAGTACCGCCACCTCGCACGTGGTGTCCGCGTGTTTGTGTGCCACTGTATAGTGAACAAACGCAAGCTTCACGCCCCAGCAAAACCGCAGTAACAATACTCTTTGGCGTAGCCAGCGTCCGCGGCGATGAAGTGCTATAGTTCCGCGACTGCGTGCCGAAATGTTTTCCATTCAAGTTGTTCGCTCTTGTCCTTGTTTTGTTCTGCTCGCCTCGTTCGCTAGACCTCACACCAGCCCTCGTCCTTACGGGTGCGAAAAATCGACCATTCATGTAAACATAAGAAAGTCATATTATGTTTCGCGATGTAGAGCAACGTGAGTGCACGCCGAATATATTCGATGTGGATCCATACGTATATCACACCTAGAGAAATGTTTGCCAGCTAAAATTTATTATGTTCGACGACGCAGATTAGCTGCCGCTCAGAGTTTGTTTTCCATTACTGGTTCCCCAAAATAAATTTCTCTCATAAGAAGTGTTCGCCATTGGCCTGTCGCATTTGTTAAAAATATCTTCGCTGTTGGCGGTTGGTCACTGCGTGTTCTTACGAATTGCTCTTGCGTACGAAGGATTTGCTAATACGGTCCCTGTTCTTTTTTTTTCTCCTCTTTAATCATTTCTTTCTTTTTCCACCTCTCTAGAATTGGGAGCAGGCAAGCTAACTGTCGGAAAAATCTATGGTGGTCTCCTTATTCTCGAAAACTGGAGAACCACAAGATTCGGACAGGCTCCCGGAGCAGGGAGTCTAACGGTAAGAATAGTGACTGCAGCTTTAGTGCAAAATAATTCCGTATAACGAAGACATTTTTGCGCGTCAAAAGAGCAAACCGCGAATATGGAAAATATTTTTGTATGTTTTCCTTTTGTTGCTTGTGCAGATGTGTACGAAAATAAATTATGATCGAAAAGCGAATTATTTGTTGTTTCAAATAATTGGCAGGAGCAACGACCGTAATTTTCTTTTGTCCGCGCTTAAAGTTCTACTTCGGGATTTCAGTGACTTTGGCCTTTTATGCTTGAGATCAACTAGATGTAATCGCCTGTGCCTGTCCCGCTCTGTGCCCTTACACTAACTGTAGTCTTAACAGTTGTCGTTGTCGCAAACGTTACAAATCACTGTATATTTCGACAGTATGATAAAATCTGCCTAAATGGGTGCATATTTCGACGAGTACAGTTACTCAGTTGCACTTACCTTTCTTCGTGGCGTCAAGGTGAAAGCGTGCGAAAAACGTCATCTGCATTTCGCACTTGCAAAGTTATAAAAAAGGAAAAAAGACGGTTACAGCGCCTCACTCCAAGCCAGTGAAGCGAAGAATCAGGTAACGTGCGCGACTTGGTGCGTACCTCTGTGTCTGGTTCTCCGGCAGCGCACACCAGGCACGAAGCCTGCCGCTATCAGGACGCCGAGAGTGAGGCAAAAACGACCCTTGACCCTGCCTTCACTGACCCTGTCTAGATGAGAGAGCGCCCCATAGCTGCGTCTCGTGCATCCTCTGACGCGCGGCTCCAGTGCCGCAGAGTGCGCTCGGCGCGCGCATAGGTAGAATGGCGAGAGACCTCCGGCCCGGCGCGTGGCACGGCGGCGGCGCAGCACCGGGTGCCCGCCCCGCCCGAGAGGCGCACCCGTGGCTGCGCCGCCGCGCGTGCCGCAGAGGAGAGCAGGCGCACGTGCACGAGGCGCCCTAGCGCGCCTTGCTCGTATCGGTGTGGTGTACAGTCGTCGCTTTGTGCTTGGTTTGCTGCTCTTGTTGCCTCGTTGTGCGTCTTTGCCCGAATGCCTCTGTAGTGGATCAATGTGGGCTCTCTGTGTTTCTTGTTTGCAGGAAAAGGCGAGTCCGCCATCGCCGCCAGATTCTCCGGTAGTATAGATATTGTTGCTCTTTTCCTCGCTTAAGAAAAACATGCCCCAGTGTCTATATAGTGTCTGTCACCCGCCCCCGGCGGCTCGGGCACGGCGAAAGAGCTCGACGTCACCGGCCGGCAGCTCCGCCGGTGCATCGAGCCGCTCGCCCCAGCCGCCGGGGGCAGTGAAGCCTTCATTGTTGGCTGTGTTACGCCTTGTCCCGAGTGGAGTGCCTCCGTCGGAACGCAGCCAAGGCTGGTCCGGCGCCCGTGCGGCACGACAGAGTCCCACCCACGCAGCTTGCGCGCGCTCTGCCCTGCCGCACGGTCGCCGGAAGTGTGTTAAGTAGTGTCATTACTGTTGCCGAGACATATATTGCATGAATGTTAACTCCCATGCTGTTCGATGTGGTCCAATATGGCGGTGCTGACAGGCAAAAAAAAAATGAGAGGGAGGCAGACGTGGAGAAACTTGGAGCACATGTAGCTGTTCTTTTGCATCAAAACAGGTCCGTAAAGTGAGAGAAAAGCCAAATTCACTCTTTGACTGCCTACTGCTGGCGTGCTGGAGATTGCACTCACGAAAATTCTTATGAGACTACCTGGGCGGTATACTCTAATTACAGGGTGACCATCGCTACTCTGGATGAATCAAATCATTCGCTCCTACGCCTCTGTACAACTTATGAACTCTTCTTCCCCTCAAATGGTGAGGGCAACTATGCCTCCTCCTGTTAACCGAAAGAAGCACTGCATAAATGACAGACGAAGCCCATTTCGTGGCCAATAAGTTTCTTTCTTAAGTCTCACCGCCTACCCACTCCTTTCCGACAACATGTAGCCATTTCTCATACGCCTATACTTGCAACAGGTGACATTACATAATAGATACAGGTAGCGTGTACAAATTTCAACTGAGAAAAATACCGCTGGGTATAATAGTATGTCATTTAGTCGTTAGAAGGGAGACAAGGTAGGCAGTGTAGTTTAACAATGTTTGCAGCTGCTCTTTAAACTACGCTCGGGTTAATCTCATAATCTGTTTGCACTTTGAACAGTTGGTCGCCGAACAGGCTTAGGCTAGCTCGGAAAGAAGGGCAACGAGTGACGACGTACTCCATAGTTTCAGCTGCAAGGATTACACGCGGCACTTTTGGTCATACCAATATTATATATGCTATGATCGAACTTATAGAACGACACTGGTAAAGTGCATACGAAATTTGAATCACTTAACGTGTGTGTACGTAGCCACTTTTGAATAACGCCATCGGCGTGAGACGTCACGGCCGGCGATACTCAATCAGCCACACACGACATGCTCATTACGTTCCGCAGCTAAGGCTGTAACCCATTTCTGTGATTCTTGTGGTATTTTACCTCGTTGTAACCGATGAACGCATATTCACACGCCAGAGTAAACTTTGCTCCTCGCCGCGCGCCCTGTGGAGCCCATCCATTCTCGTGAGTGCATTTTCGAACACGCCGCCCCGAGCTGCCGCAAGGCTCAACAGTGCGCCGTCATCATTCGGTGTTGCATTTCTGTTAATTGTTGTTTGGCTTGTATGTGGGTGTGCGCTGATTGGGCCCGAAAGTGTCTTGTGCTGGTGGTCGGAGGGCGTTGTTGAGTAGCAGTTAGCGGAGCGCCTAAATTAGCGTGAGGCAGGTGTCCTTGATACGCACATAACGAAGCGGGAACACAGCGTAAAGAAAATTTCTGACAAAGACTCCATTGTTGGGGGTATGAGTGACCACGAGCAACATTGGGCGCACCTTGCCTTCGGACGACAGGTGTAGATAGAGAGGTGTGAGAGACGGTAGCCATAGCCGCAGGTGCAGCGGTGGCCGCCGCGCGCCGTCAGCAGCGCCTTACGCCCGTTTCCGCGTGGCGGCCGCCGCTGCTCTGCGCCGTTGCTCGGCCCGTTAGTGAGGGCGCGCTCCTTGCGGGGGGCGTGCCCGTAGAAGAGTGCACTCGTGGCCACGCGGCGTGCTCGCCGCCGGGCAGAGAAGGCCCGCTCCCGAGCCGGGCGAGTGTGTCTGGCCTCGGGGGCGTCGGTGAGCGGATGGAACCTAGGGCATGCCCCCTTCTCCCGTAGCTCTAGCGTCTTTTCTCATTACCCTAGGGCTGCTCGTGCAGCGGTGCATGGCCCGTAGTCAGGCATGCCTGCATCTCCTAGTGCCTTGCGGACAGCCCTGCGTAGCCCTCTCCCGCAGGAGAAATCCACCTTTTCCTCTCCCGCTGGGCGCGCGGCTGCGGGCGCGCAGCCCCACCGCGCGCACGGCGTTCGACTGACGACCGCGCGCGCCACCCGCGATCGGATCGCGGCCGTTCGAAGCCGGCCCCAAAGGCCAGGCAGCGCGCGAGCATGCCTCTCGTCAGACCCGATTACGAGGCGGTCGTCGACAACCAGGAACGCCAAAGGTTATGCGCATATTTTACGTACGTTCTCCTTTATCAATTATCGATCAGTATGCGGTGGGGCTTTCTTTCTGGTCTTTATCTTGCTTTCAATCTCACGCTATGTTCTCTGTTGTCACTGAGTTATCTTAAACACCCTATATGAACTTTGTCTTGTGCGAGGGCTGCTTCACACGTCGCGAAACTAAACGCAAGTTCTTAAGCGGCGGCACTGTACGGAGTCCTTAATTCGACCGCAGATGCTTTGCCGTCATTAAAGCTCTCCGTCCGTCGCGAGCTCGCCTTGTGCGAAGCAGCCCTCATGCTCCGTTGCACGCAATGACCAACGCCAGCGCTGTGAATCCTACCGATCCTCGCCTTAGATCTCTGCACTGCAGGCCTTGGGTGCACATTATCAGTCGCGAGGACATGTTCGCCATTGGTAGTCTGCACAGCGCTGCCTATTTAATAGGCACTTCGAAAGAATCTACTGCAACGTAGCTCATACGTTAAAGGAGCTGTGAAATATTCAGCATTGAGATCTCAGTCGGAAACTCTGCAGAAACATTATCTGTACTATTGATGTACTTAGTGCCACACTGTATTAGTGTTTAAAGAAACACCAAAGTCATCACGTGCTGTAGCGGCGACTTTCGTCTCCGCTTAATGCATCTTGTGTTCGCGTTGGCCATAATAATTAGCATTTGCGAAGACCACGCATCAGGGATAACTCACTCATTGATAACAAATAAGCCACAACCAATTTTCAAAAAGCGTTTAAAGAATGTGTCAAAAAGTTAGTGTGAGAAATGAGCTTGTTCTTCAGCCACGTTACCCTCTACGCGCAGCAGAGCCCTGACGACGGTTTAAACGAGACACTGTATGGGAAAAAAAGAAAAATAAACGGCGCAATAGCTGACTTCAAAGCTATCGCCGTTCTTGGTGCAGATAAATAAAAGAGATTACTTACTGCGTCGTTCGCGTAAAGCTGTGGCCTACTAAGATTGCAAAATGTGCTAAAAGAAAGCACTACTATTTAAAACCTTTAAAATATGACTGATAAGTCTAAGGAGTGATGCAGAACTAAAATTCGCGTGGTACCTGCATTTGTCGTCGAGATACGCGTCTGTGAAAAAATGAAGCGAGGTGCGCAAGATTAGTCGCGCATACGCGTACAAACAGCTGCTAGAATAAATAAACAGTTTTATCGCGTAGGTTTACCCACGCTTTACACTTTACCACTCCCAGCAGCGACCAAGACCTAAGTATAGCGATTGCAAAAAGCAGACTAAGTACGCATGTAAGTTAATTTTCTATTGGATACTGTGACACCCGCAATTACACGGCGAGTACCACTGCCTACCTTTCACCGCTGCGCTTACTTAGTCATAGTGCTAATAATAAAAGGTGAGGGAGCAATAAAATCACTCGCTGATTTCAGGCATATCTTGCTGATGACATTCGCAACGATTTCTCGTGAAACTTCAAGCAGTGCTACAGCTCTTTCCTGAATTATGGCACATTAACGTTGATACTTTGCGCCAGCAAATAACGGAAGTAAGCATATTTTGCCGTTCCACATATCAGTAGCGGCTGTCTAGCAGAAATTCTAGTCAGCGCAAACAGATACCTTGGCAACTAGCATTCGCCAACGGCAACGCAAACCAAGTCCACATGAAACGTGTTACAATTCGCTACATGGCTCAAAAGTCAATAGTGGTCTTCTTTGCCACGGCTTTGCTGCATCGGAGCACCTGTTTTGTTCGTTTGTTTGTGTTTGTGTCTCTTTGATGTGTTCCTCCAAATATTTTTTTGTTTGTGGGACATGCAAGCTGAACCACTGATCTGCCTTCCCCTTGACATCCTAACTGACAGCCCTCGACATTTACTGCGTACACAGAGCACTGCCACTTTTGGAACAACGTATCTAGACTTTTTTGAATCGACAGTCGCACGCGTTTCATGTGAACGGACAACGCGGGCTACAGATTTATAAAACGAAGGTTTCACGAAAACATGACACGATGAAGTAAGCGTCACGCGCATGTTTAACAACGATTCGCTCGCCGGTTGGCGTGTACAGATGGCATTTCAAGTGGCACATGGCGAAAGCCAGTGCAGCATCAGCAGGTGGCACGTATCGGCACTTTCGCGTCCCGCACAGTATACGAAGGTGCCCATGCACGCCGCCCAGTAGGCGCAGTGTCGCACTGAAGGGGAAGGCAGCGTGGCGGCGCTTGCGGCGACGGCCGCGGCCAGCGGCAGCAGCTCTATACAGCGCGTGCGTATTTCCTCGCCGGGTCCTCCTCTGCCGACGCGTGCGCGGCCGCAGCGACCGTCCCTGCTCCAGCGCTTGATGGGCGCCGTGCGCAACTCCAACACCCGAGCCAGCCACGGCAGCCTGAACCAGGACGAGGTACACCTGGACGACGGACACCTACAGCCGCCTTCCAGGCACGGGTCGCTGCACCGATCGAGCCTCAGGTGAGTCATTGCTTCCGCCTACTGCGCGCCGGGCGTGGCGAGTGCGAAACAGGACGGCCAAGGCGAACTTGAGCCAGTGTTATGTGATTGGATTTGATTGGATTTAAAAGAGCCATCGATTCCCGCCGTGTTAGAGGCGGTAGAGATCGGCTGCATCGAAGAGGTCGGAGTTGTGAGTTGGTTAGCTGAGCATTGCCGTGAATTCTCCCCGCCAGTCCGCTTTTCTTGAAGACGAGGTTGGTGAATAAAGTCCGCAGCTAGTAGCTCCGCGACTTATATTTGTGTTGCCAGCGGTTCAATCTCCCCATTACTAAGGCCTGTTATCTTCCACGATGCTACCCACATCCTCCTTGTCTTTATTTTATATTAGTTTTTTATTTTTGCGCTGTAGCGGGCAGACTCAAGCTAGGAGTTCAGGAGTGACGATCTGCTTGCAATCTCGACGCAATTCACGTTCTGACTCGCCGCCACAGAAATTGTCCCCGTGAAGACATCGCCGCATATGTGGCGAACCTTCGCATAAGTCTTTGTGGCCTGTGGTAGCCTATGAGCATCACTTGAAGAAGAGGCTGCAGATCCATTGTATGTGCTGCTTTCCTCTCTTTTCCTTGTTGGGCGACCTGTTCCTTGCCGGCTGGCCTAATTGCGGTCAAGTTGCGGGCAAATGCATGAAAGGAGATGACCATCTACTCCAGCCGTGACTTTCTTTAGAAACTACTTTCAGCAGTGAAGCTGCGTGTATCACGACCTTCCTTTTCCTCAAAGCAGTCCGCAAAGCCCTCTTTTCGAGCGGAACCGAAACATCCTTTGTGCTGCACAAGTCCAGATGCTTAGGTGTGCTGTTTTTCCTGCTATGCTCACGAAGAGCGAGTGCGTCTAAATATAACGATGCCGTCTTCCCTTTGTCCGAAGACGAATTCGTGTCATTTGTCTTGAACCTGACTTTGATGCCAATTTTCTACGCCAATCGAAAGATTCGTGCAGTGTGTGTGTGCACTATGCTATAGGGTCACGACTCGTGTTCAAGTCATATTCACTTACAGTTATGTTATAGTCATCGCACAACTGTTGTTACTTAAGGAGGTGGTGGGTGGTGGTGGTGGTGCAGCAGGCGGGTTAGCCTGGCATACATAGCCGGCAATTGTTCCGCCTGAACCTCCTGTGAGTGCCACTCTGTGTGTCACCAGGTGTCGAAGAGCCCGGTGTCTCGCATGAAGACAATCAGCAGTCGTTGCACTCTCTTCCTGTTTGCCGTGGGCCCTCCGGGGAAAACGACGTCTTCAAAGGTCCTGTACAAAAGACCATTCTTCGGCAAGCTGTCGACCATCGCTTTTCTTTCTGTGTCGAACTGCAGGCAGCATAGCCAAATGAAATGTTCGATGTCGCTGATATCACCACAGAAGGCACAGAGCTGGGAAGCACATCGCCCAGTCTTGAATAACCAATCCTGGTACGCTGAGTTGGTTGTGATGTGGCACAGCAGCGTTGCTTCTTCGAGAGTCCATGGTCCATGCTTCTTCGAAGTCCATGGGTCACACAGGCTTGGTGTAGAGCCTGGTGGATCGCCCTAAAGTGAATGCGGATTGCATCGTTAGGGTTCTGAAAATCTTTGGCGCTCTTACTTTTGGGTCACGTGTTAGGGCTAGGAGTGCAAGAGGGTCAGCTTTTTCATTTCCTTCAATTCCTACGTGCGATGGGATCCCTTGAAATTTTACGTTAAATCTCTTGCTCATTAGAACTTTAATCAGTGCCAGAGATTGCCTTGTAAACTTCTCTCGGGGTACGCGACGGTTTAATTGTTGTAGCAATGACTTTGAGTCCATGAGCACCACGACGTCACGTGCGGAATAGGCGACAACAGCGCATGAAACTTAGTTTTTATTGAGTCACGCTCAAAACAGTAAACTGCATCTCTTGTTTCGTCACTGCTGTCAACGCCACTGATAGATAAAGCGCGTTCATCCCTGTCCTCACGGTTGTCATTCGTCTTTTTGTTCGTCAGGGTGATCACTGGTGCAAAATATGTTTTCTTTTTCTTAGCACCGCGTATGGAATTACAACCTTCCGTGCGTCATCAATCTGCATACGCACAGCAGTGCCACATACGGTCTTCAGATTCGGCCTGTTGGCGCTTGATTTTAACTACGCACGCGAGTAGAATTATGGCCAACGCCCCCACAAGGATAGAAATCTTTTTGAGCTGACACCTCTCCGAAAATACTTCCAGCAGCTCAAGCATGAGTTATGCAACCCGGAACAACGACATTGTTCTGTGGCGGCAAAACTCCACCTTATCAGTTTCATGTTCACTGAAGCACTTTATTATTAGTATCGACGTCGCTGCGTTCTGACATCACACTATGCCTCTTTCGCCACACTTTATTTAGACAATATGTATGAGGTCCTCCAATTCATCTATATTATGGTGCGCGGGTAACTGCTGATGATATTCTGAGGAACTTCATTATTCTCGAAGTTTCTGAGGCACGGTCCAAGAACCAAGTTTTATCGATGTCGGAGAGGTGGAATGGAACTTTCAGAGTTTTCGAAAATTGTCCCACCTATTGCTGTCGCTTACTCGATCGTGGTTCTCGAGCCAGTGACTAGACATTGCAGCAAACGGTCGGTTGATGCGACGACCTGAGCTGTAACGTGCCAAGGGAGACGACGCTTACAGCAGCATGGTCAGTGCAGGAAAGAACGAAGGTTTATTGAGAGCGTGGCTTATAAAGGCATGAATGCAGCGCGCTGTACAACTGCGCATCACAGATGCGCATCCGCGCTGATATAATCAGTACACACGTCCGATACATCCTCCCTCGGGCAACAAACAAAACAGATTGAGATACATATACACATTTGCCAAAACTTATGACACTTGCTTAAAATGTTCATCATAATGAAGCTTCTGGGGAGGCCGGACGACACGAGTCGACCTTCTAGTAGCATGCGTCGGTTGGATGCCAGGCGAAGGATCGCCGTCACTTGCTGGTAGCATTGATCCTACGGCTGTTTGTAGAGATGACGTCTCGGTGGCTTGCGCTGTTGGTTCAGCTGGTGCTGCAGGCGCCGGCGCACCAGAACTTTCGCATGGTGGAACCTCCTCGCAGTCGTCATCACTTTCACTGCTATACAGTTCACCCGTCCTAAGTAGATGTCGGCGGTTGCGCCGCAGAACACGTCGATCTTGCGTGCGTACCAAATAGGAACGTGGAGCATTTTCACCAACGACTTTCGCTTTTGGGGACCACGCAGTCGCATCCTGAAGCCTCACCTTCGTGCCTCTGCGCAGTATTGGCAAAGGCCTCCCGTCCTTGGCTTGGTGGTGCTTCCTCACAGGGATCCGGGACACCCTACCGAAGTCAGGAAGGTTAGAACGAAGTCGCCTTCTTTGCAGAAGCTCACCCGGAGAATGCCCATCTTCCAGTGGTGTTGAGCGATAGGCTAGTAAACCCAGCCAGAAGTCCTCCCTCGCCTCTCGAGTCTTTTTCAGGATGCGCTTTACGATTTGCACACCTTTCTCAGCCAAGCCGTTCGACTGCGGATAACGGGGGCTGGAGGTTACATGCTTGAAATCGTATGTTTTGGCAAATCTGGCAAATTCATGGCTTGAAAACTGGGGTCCGTTATCCGTGCAAACTTCTACAGGTACGCCGTACCTGGCGAACATGGCGCTAAGGGCTGCGATCGTAGTTGCTGCAGTTGTGTCGTCAAGTTTCTCAACCTCAGGGAAATTTGAAAAGGCGTCGTAAGCAACCACGTACGAATCTCCAGCATAAGAAAAGATATCTACGCCGACCCTATACCAAGCACATTTTGGAACTGGCCGCATTAAAAGTGGTTCATGCGGTTGCCTGTACGCGTAGACTGAGCTGTCGTCGCCTGTGCTCAAACAACTGTCTCTGCTTCTTCTGCACGAGAGGTACGCGGATAGTGCACATATTTATACAGATGGTTCCACAAACATCCAGTGTTCGTCCGGTGCTGTGGTCGTCCCAGCAAGAGGTATTACCATCAGCTTTAGGACTGACCACCCAACGACATCTACATCTGCGGAACTAGCTGCTCTTCGCGCTGCTCTTAGTTTCGTCAATCGGGAACCACCTCGACAATGGTCAATTTTCAGTGACTCAAAGGCAGCCCTCCAATCTGTGCTATCAGCTCTGCGTCGCGGGCCATTCGAACAGCTCGTGCTCGATATTCGATACCTGCTTCATACATCACATGAGAAAGGGCATCACGTGACGTTTCAGTGGCTGCCAAGTCACTGCGGCGTCATAGGAAATGAAGACGCTGATAAAGCCGCTCGGACAGCTCTTGAAGACACACAGGAAGAGGCCATACCACATTCGCGGTCCGACGCAGCCAGCAGACTTCAAGTGCTTGCACGGGAGATCACGCTCTCTCTATGGTGCACACCAAGCAGCCCGACCAACCGCAGCAATCATCAACACGACCTGCCCTCATTGATGCGTCTCTGTATGCCAACTGGACTCCGCCGAAGTGAGGCCACCCTGCTTTATCGCTTATGGCTAGGGGTGGCCTTCACGAAATCCTACTCGTTTCGCATTGGAATGGCCGATAACGCTCTCTGCAATGCCTGTCTTTGCGAGGAGACGCTGGAACACATTCTGTGCGACTGTCCTGAATATAATGTTCAGAGACAGTCCATGGCATCTGTTCTAGCGCACCTGGACAATAGACCATTGTCAGTTGCAACCATTTTCACACATCGCCGACAGAAGACATCGCAGCTGAAGGCGACGAAGGGACTACTTCGGTTTATGAAGGATACGGGCTTGGACAAGCGGCTGTGACAGTGATATCGCGTACTGCGCAAGAGTGACGGACTGTAACTGACGATGTGTTCGCTGTGTTATGTGCTCTCTCTCTCTCTCTCTCTCCTCCCATCTTTCATCTCCCCCATCCCGCTCCCATGTGTAGGGTAGCAAACCGGTTAAGCGAAACTGGTTAACCTCCCTGCCTTCCTTCTCCACTTTTTCCTTCCTACTTTCGGCAGGTTGCGCAGCTTTCTACTAGGGCAGCTATTTCGCCGTTCAGACCGGGCCAAAATACGAGAGTTCGGGCCCTCTCTTTGCACTTTTGCAACCCGAGGTGGCCAGCATGTATCCTGTTCAGGATGCTTTGTCTCATACTCCTCGGTATTACAACTTTCGAGCCCTTCAACACTATTCCATTAACGACTGACAGCTCTTTCGCAAAAGGCTTGAGTTCCCCGGTCACCGGCTGTCCGCTTGTTAAGCTCTTCCTCACGGCCTGTAAGTATACGTCACGAGACGTTTCTTGTTGCAGTAGCCGCTGCGTTTCAGAAGTGACCATGTAGCCCAAGGACTGCACCGCATGGATCTCCACGTCGTCGGTGGTACCAGAAGTGGTGCCAACTTGATCTTTGCCCTGGTCAGCCGTTGAGCGTGACAACATGTCAGCGAGAACCAGCTGTTTCCCGGGAATGTACTGCAAGACAAAGTTGTATTTTAGTAGCCGCAAAAAGAATCTTTGCACTCGCGGTGGCATGTCGGCGATTTCCTTTTGCGCGATCGCTATAAGCGGCTTATGGTCTGTTTCGATAAGCACTTTTCTTCCGTACACAAACTCGTGAAACCTTTCACAGCCAAAACAAATTCCGAGTGCCTCCTTTTCAATTTGTGCATAGCTTTGCTCGGCTCGGGTTAATACACGAGATGCATACGCTACCGGTCGCCATTCACCATTGTAGCCTTGCAATAATGCTGCACCGACACCTTCCTTTGATGCGTCGCACGTTATCTTAGTTTCTCGGTGCGGATCAAAGATTGCAAGCAGGGGGGCGGTAGTCAAAACTTGCGTTAAGATTTGCCACTCTTTCGCGTGGTTTTCCGTCCATTGGAACTCTGCGCGGGACTTGATAAGCTCTCGTAAAAGCGTCGTTCGCTCGGACAACAGTGGCACGAATTTGCTGAAATAGTTCAGCACTCCCAGCATCCGCTGGACGTCAGTCTTGGACGTTGGTGTCGGCATGTTCGCCAGGCTTTCGATAAGCTTTGGGTCAGGCGATATGCCCGTTCGGCTTATGACGTCACCAAGGAATTTGACTGATTTCACGCCGAACTTGCATTTCTGCGCGTTGAAAGTCAATCCTGCTTTCTCGGCAGCCTTAAGCACTTCCGTCAACCGTTCATCGTGTTCTTTTTTACTGGAACCCCAAACTAAAATGTCGTCAATGTATACCAGCACCCCAGGTAGGCCCTCGAATACTTGACTCATGGTTTGTTGAAATACCTCCGGTGCGGACGAAATGCCGAAAGGCAGACGCAGAAAACGGTATCTCCCAAACGGTGAAGAGAAAGTGCAGATCTTAGATGTGCGCTCGTCAAGCGGTATCTGATGATAGCCGGAGTTCGCGTCAAGACAGCTGAAGTACGCGGCATTGGTTAAACGGGCTTCCAAATCTTCGCGCCTAGGAAGCGGGAAATGCTGCCGCTTTATGTACTTGTTAACAGCTCTGGGGTCCATGCACACCCGTAGTGTGCCATCTTTCTTTTTTGCCAGAACTAAAGGACTGGCCCAGTCGGTAGGCTCGTTCACTTTGACAATTATGCCAGCACGCACCATTCTTTCAAGTTCCTTCTTTAGAGGCTCTTCCAGTGCCAAAGGAACTCGTCGAGCTGGTTGCACGACTGGCACCGCTTCAGGTTGCAGGACCATGCTGTATGCCTGCTGCAAACAACCGAGGCCCTCGAAGACATGCCTGAATTTCTTGAGAAGTCCTTCGTAGGAAATTTTGTCTACGGCGCCTACTTTACGCTGGACCAGCCCCAAAGCCTCACTAGCTTCTAGCCCGAGTATGGCCTGACGGCCATTTTTCACAACAAAAAATGTGACTGTAGCAGAAGTATTACGAAGCCTTACTTCCTGCGTAGACATTCCATAGCACGCTATGGTACCGCCGTTATACGCCCTCAGCACCGAATTCGTTGGCTTCAACTCTTCAGCTCCCCTCAGTTGGCGGTAAATTGACATGGGAAACAGGCTTGCCTGCGACCCCGTATCCACTTTAAAGCTTATCTCACGATTGCGAACTTGGGCTTTAACAGTCCAATCCCTTTCGTGACTAGATGTTGTGATCTCGAGAATGTCGAAGTCATCGTCTTGCTGTTTTTGGACTTCGCTGACTACCGCTGACGCGCAACTACTTGCAAAGTGGTTCAGCTTGTGGCACAAACGACACCTCTTGCCAAACGCTGGGCATTGCTTCGGTTTATGCCAGTGGTTGCACTTACGACAGTGAAATTGTTCGTTGCCTTGCTTCCGCTCTTTTGAGGGTGGCGCCGTGCGCCTCGATACGGCATCGACTCTGTCTTCCCCGCTACGCCATACTTCGTTTCGCTGTGCTGCAGTCTCCGCTGCTTTACACATTTGCTCTGCTTTTTGCAAAGTCAGTTGGCTGTCACGAAGCATTTTCTCCCGTAGTCTAGGATCGTGCGTGCCAAATACGATCTGGTCCCTTATCATGGATTCTTGCAAAACGCCAAAATTACACTGCGCTGCTTGCTTTTTCAGGTCACGAAAAAATTTTTCAAATGGTTCTCCCTCCGCTTGCTTTCTTGAACGGAATACATATCTCTCGTGCACTTCA
Organism: Dermacentor albipictus; assembly: GCF_038994185.2. NCBI lineage: Eukaryota > Metazoa > Arthropoda > Arachnida > Ixodida > Ixodidae > Dermacentor > Dermacentor albipictus. Next base: position 180,895,858 of record NC_091821.1, on the reverse strand, counting down.
TTGCTCACTTCGGCGCAATAGGCATCAAATTTTCTCACCACTGTACTGTAGTCGGTCTTGTCTTCATCCATCGCGAACTGGAAGTTGTTGAAGACGTCCAGCGCGTCGTCACCCGCCATGCTCAGCAGGAGGGCTGCCTTCGATGCTTCCGTTTTCGGCTGGTCCTTTGACGCCGTTGCCTGCAGAAATAACTCAAATTTCTGCTTGAAACGCTTCCAGTTTTCCGTGACGTTACCCGTCAGCCGCAATGGCTGTGGTGCCTTCAGCAGGTCCATAACGCGTTCTTCGCGGGAACGGTTCCCCTCAGGCGTCGACAGGCAGCGCAGCAACTTCTGACACCATGTAACGTGCCAAGGGAGACGACGCTTACAGCAGCATGGTCAGTGCAGGAAAGAACGAAGGTTTATTGAGAGCGTGGCTTATAAAGGCATGAATGCAGCGCGCTGTACAACTGCGCATCACAGATGCGCATCCGCGCTGATATAATCAGTACACACGTCCGATACATGAGCGGAGCTCCAAGGAGGAACGGTGAGAGGACTTGGGGAACAAGAAGCAACCTCAACAACTTCTAAGGAGCTTCTTTATTCTCGAAGATTCCTAGCCGCGACGACAAATAAGTTGCGGCTAGTGGTGATGATACGTGCAGACGAGGAAGATGAAATGTAAACATTGTGCTTACAGTATGTTTTATATAATGATTATTATGAAAGATAACACATACCTATTGACAAAAACCCAATGACCCAAGTTGGTGTCAAATATATTTATTAAAGAGCGGCACGTACTCAGTGGCAAATACCCTGCGACCCAAGTTGGTGTCAAAGTCTGGTTCATTGAAGAGCACCATGTACCTAGAGTTACACACCCAGTGAGCTCATAGATATCCGGAAATTTATACTTCGTTATAAATTGGAATAATTCACCCGTTTCTTGGCAATCCCTCATAGTGGGTAGGAGCCACATACGTGATAGGAAACAACAACGACCCAAGCTCGCGTGAAAGAGAGTCATCGCAGAATGGCTCGTACCAAGTGGCACATACTGAGTGACCAAAGCTGACATCAGAGAGGTTCATTGAAGGGCTCCACATACCCGGAGTTACGCTCCCAGTAACCCAAGTTGGTCCGACGGTTGGTTTTCAACTCACTTGTATGCCCGGTGCTCTACCCATTTGACCATGGAATATATAGTGACCCAATGGCTGGTAAGAGGTTAGGTGCGGACACAGATATGTGGATACATTAAGACATAGAGACGTACCGCTAACTAGAGTAAGTATCTGAAAGATGCTAATAGGCATTAACGGGAAGACACGACGTCAAATTCGACGGGAGTTTTCCCCGCTTTTTGCGGTGTTATCAACTTACCATCCGACTTGACTTTCCCTGATATTGGACAGTGGCAATGTGCAATGTAAAGTAGGTCAGTATCGCTCTTGCTGCCTCTTGTCCAAGATGTCACTGGGCGACATATGCAATATCATGAGAGCCTGAACAAGAATGTTTAGTGGCAACCAGGATACCTTCGAGTTGTTTTCGTTGTAAAAGGAACGTCCATTTCCGAGACGCGGGTCGCACTTTTACAATTGCTAGTAGGTACAGCGAGGCGTGACTCCTCCATGACTCCCTTGAGTCTACGAAACCCAGCGAAGTGTTAGGGAGCACCTCCGGCTTGATGTTTCCATTATGCATTGTTTTCTGTCGCCGTTTAAAAGCATTACTGTGGCAGCGTAGCTTTGCGCGCTGTACGGAGATCGTTATTTCTGAATACAGCGTATGCGTGACCTTTTTTGGCAGCTTTAAGGACGCGAAATGCTTTGCGACAGCGACTTGTGGTTTGTTTCCTCGCCTTTCACATCTGCGCGCGCGGCTCATCAACGTCGTATTTTTGATGCGCTGTCGTCTCGCCGATATCTTGGGCTAAATTTAGTTTTCAACTATGCGCTACTTCTTGACTGCTGCCATGAAGTCCGCCTACAGTAAAAAAAAAAGCAAATTCAGCATGTGAGCTTCCTCGCAAAGCACGCTACTGGAAAACAACTCGCCTTGGTTTATGAAAACCTCACTCACGAGGTTTCCTTCGGCCGCACAGTATTTTTTTCGCGACCCACCGTCCGACAATAAAGTTCCAGGACTGCGCGTAGTTCATAGAGAGCGAAACGGGCTGCGAAAACGCCTTGACGTAGTTATTGGAGGCGATGCCCTCTCTTATCAAAGCTCACTCTTGATCGATCCATCATGTGACTGACGGTGTTTTTCAAGACATTCACTAAGAAATTTGAGCTCTTTCATCCGTAGCGTTCTCTAAGCCCTAAAAATTCATAAAACTTCTTTTCTGCCAAGCCCACAAATCGTACAGGCTTTCCTTAGAACTCCGTATGGAGTATCGTGCTTGTCATACGATTGCCCGTATGACACGAGTATGAGATTATCAGTTGAATTCAATTGATGGTCACCTATATTTCTGTTATTTTCCTCGCGTACAATTCGCCCAGGGATTTTTCTTTATTTTGTTAAGTTTCGCGTATGTACGCTGGACAGTGGCTGCGAACCCGTGGACTGGTACCTATAGTCGTCTAGGCAAAGCCAACTGCATGCAATCAACCTTGCGTGAATCTTTGTTCTCTAGCCACTTCTTTTCTAGTTTGTTTCTTTTTTTTATTGACAAACTGGTCGTACATTTGATACATGTCATTCTAAAAAAATTTGCACTCTTAAGGGTGTTGGCATTTCCTATGGGTAACAACCCTACCGTTAAGGTTTTACAAAACAAAGACGAGCTGTAACTAGACGTTCGATGAGGAAAGGCGCGGTTGAAAACTAATAATTCTGACGGCCTTGGATGCACTGAAATATGTAACAAGATAATTTGCCAACGGTAGCTTTCAAAGTTTACTTAATGCACTTTTTGTGTCGTCTATCACAGCTATTATCATTTTCACTTGCCAGAAAAAGTAGGCAAACAAGATACCTTCATTGGTCCCCACCAACGATTCAATTTTATCCCTCAAACGTGAGACGCCGAAATCTGCAATTATATCAGTCTCATTTCAGAGAATCGCGCGTCGCGGATATGGTCGGACGCTTCACGTATACGGCGATATGCAATGCTAGCGCGCTACACAGAATAGCCGTGCACCAGACTTAACACCTTATCAGCTGGCTATAGGGAATATCATGGCCAACCGAGGTGCCAATCTAATCGATAAAGGCCAGAATCGAGGACTGTCTTTCTCTTGTGCACTGCATCCATCGAGAATTTTCCTCGCAATTGCAGCAGAGTATATCACTTGCCGTGGTGACTTTGTGGCTATGTCATTGTGCTATTAAGAAGGAGGTCTCGCTTTGGATCCCCGGCTACGGCGATGGAGGCGATATCCTAAAATTGCGATGGTGACGAAGTGCGAGAACGCTCCTGTATCGTGCATACGGGAGGACGTTAAATAAACCCAGGTGTCCCGATTAATCCGACGTTGCCCGCTATGGTGTGCCTGATAACCAGATCGTAGTTTCGGCACATAAAACCCCAGAATTTAATTTTTTTTTTAGCAGCGCATCTTTTGTCACATAATCGCACTAGATATATTTTACAAAATGGAATCGGTCCTTGGAGAATGGCGGGTTTCAATTCGGCTGCACCAATACGTACTCCGAGCTCTTTATTTAGAAAGTTCGTTAGCGATTACATTGTTTTGCCATTGTTTTGATTTGCCGTGGAGGTTATATCCGCCGCTTCACATTACCCTGCTGAGGAGGCAGAATTGTGATATACGCCACAGAAAAAAAAATTCTCAAATTTGTTAGCATTTCCTTTAATACGTATGTAGTTCTTCCTCCGGACGATCTGGCTGCAGCAGATCGCGCACTTTCGCGGCCGTGTCTTCATGATGGGCTGCTAATTATTGTCATCTTGTTGGGTCGGCTAGTATATGTTCCCTTTCCTTATATATATATATATATATATATATATATATATATATATATGTTGCGAACGTTACCCTTTGAGATACGTTGGTGCATTGCAGTGCAGTTCCACAGGAGGGAGGGAAGAGAAAAGTAGAAGGCAAGGAGGTTAACCAGAATAACGTCCGGTTGGCTACCCTAGACCGGGGGAATGGGAAAGGGGAAAACAAAGATTACAGGGAGAGAGAGGAGGGAAGGAAAGAAGGAAATTGCGGCGAGTTCGCTGACGCGTGTGGTCTTACAGAAATTGCATTAAAAGTCACAGATGGTCGCACACACCCGTCGTCCTTAAGAAACACAAAAGCGCCTTCACCGCTTTATGGGCCGACGGGTGATGGGGGCGGTGTTCCAGCAGCACTTGCACAGAACGTGGCCGATTGTCCAGTTTTTGGATAGCTTTGACAAGTTCTTGTCTCTCTGGGGCATATCTTGGACAGTGGCACAGCAGGTGGTCGATGTTTTCTTCGGTGCCACATACCTCGCATGCTGCGCTGTCAGTAATTCCAGTTAATGTAGAGTATGCTTCCACAGATTGCCAAAGGGGCAATGTTCAAAATTCCTGGACATGGAATCGGGCACGGGAAGGGGCAATTTTAGCACAAGCAGCTTTGGTCACTGCGAAGGTCATCACCTTTGGTCATCATCTTACATCAAATTGTGGCATTCCCAGTAACTGTTCAAACTAAACCCCTCACAGTAGTAAGCTGGGTATATTCACTGAAACAGATATAGAATTGGTGATGTCTTCATCTTCAAGAATGACTGCCCTATATTTCTTTTGAAAATAACGAAACGTATTCACTATTTGACACCTAGTTATTAGCTTTTTTGTCACTTATATTACAGGACCAAAGGAAGCGCTCCTGGAATCTTATTATCTGACGGCATGTTGTTTGTCCATCTGAGAATTTCTTTTTCGAAGCCGGTCCCAATGCATATAGTATTACAGGTAGTACAATTATATTTTATGGTCGTATAGTACATTCAGAAGAAATCCTCAAAGTTTTCAGCTTTGACATAAAAATTACCTTACGCGCCTTTTCCCTCAAAATGCCATTTAGCTATTTTCTTTTCTTCGTCAAAATACTGCCCAGATAATATTTGAAAAAATGAGAAGTGTGTAAAAAACATAAAGAGAATGTACTTTCAGTACTGCACTAAACTATTCTAAAAATCTCTAGACATTCCTATTCCATTGTCTATCAGGCGTTTTATTGTACTCTCAGAATGTTTCGAGAATAGGCTGGCTTATGAACATCGCATATCTGTTATTGCGGAGTCTCTATGATATGCGGCGCGACTTGCCAAGATACTGCACTCAGTGTAGAGTTCGTATAAACTACACGCGTTCTAGTTATCTTTAAACTGGAGTCCTTCAGGGAGAGGTAATGCTAGCAAAGATACATATGTGAAGCAGTGCAATACGCTACCGCACTGGGTGCGACTACAGAACAGAGGCTACTGGGAGGTGTACCGCGTTACATTGTGCTATGGGATCTTATAATGACACATATATATTGTAAAATAGCGTCTGTTAGGTTCTCGTTTTCGTCATTTATATGTCGCAAACATCAAGAAAAAGTAGTAGATGCGAGTAACTAAGGTCATAATGCTAAGTACGACAGGTTACAATTACAAAATAAGTTAACCCGCTGTGGAGGGTTTCGACAAAATATCGCTCGTGGCACTTAGCACTGAACGCCACAGTACTTGTTCGTACTATGGGGTGCCAGTCGCCCGGAGAAGAGAACTTTCTTTATATGTTTAATATGTTTATATGTTTAAAAATTTCAATGCATCCGTGACTGTCTCCAAAGGTAGCTTCATCCGATAACCTTAACTGACACCTGATGGAGCTTCAGGGAAGATGACATTGATGGTTCAGCACTCCTTGTGGCTCTGGCTCTTTTTTGCTCGCCATCTGCACTGTTATGGTGCGAAGATTGTCCTGAAATTTCCCAAGCAAAGTTCATCCTGCGTGCGTTAAAGGACGAGACGCGAGGATGGAACAGGGTGTCTTTCATGGCGACAAACCGCGGTGACTGAAGGACTGAAGGCTATCAACACTGTGTAAACCGTGAGAACGTGCAGCTCGTGAGATTAGTATACAACATACGTTAAGGCATTTTATGGGTCGTTATACTTGCCCTCTCTCTAGCTTGTAGGTAGCACGTTACAGTGCGATTCGCCTTGCTAAAAGACTCACGCAATAAACGATATGCGATAACCGGGAAGCAGGCTTCTGCGCACAGCTGGAACGTTACCAGCAAGAAGGAGGTGCTCCAAGCGGAAGCGTACCGCTCTTGAATTTCCATTTCCCGCTCTGTGTTTTGAGCTTCGCCACAATAATGATAACGCTGTGGAGAAGCCCGCTTGCGGTACAATGCCGAAGCATCTGAGGGGCGGGTGTGTCTGAGTCGGTGCCACGTCTCTCTGCCCCCGACAGCATGGAGCGCAACGGCCAGTCATCGGAGAAGCCGTGGCAGCGGTCCCTGAGCTTCCTTCGTCGGGGTAGCAGCCGGCGGCACCGGCCCCAGGCGGGGCCCCCGCCGCTGCCGCCCACCGCCCCGCCGCCGGCCACCGAGAAGGTGGGCGCCGGCCCTGCGGGCGCCGGCTTGCCTGCCGCCGTTGCACGCTGCATGCGCCGCACCTGCACGCCTCCCGGGGGGGCCTCAGCCGCGCCGCCGCCGACGCCCCCAGGGCAGCACCCGCCGCACTGTGCACGCGAGCGCGAACTGCCGCCGCGCGAGCCCCCGCGCCTGACGCTGCGGCGCCGCGCGCAGGGCGACCGGCCGCCGGCCCGCCTGAGGCCAGACTCCATCGCCCTGGGGCCGTCGCCGCAAGGGAGCCGCTGTGCGTCGCCGCTGCGCCGGTCACCGTCGCCGCGACGGTCGGCCGCGGGGTTCTCGGACGCTGTCAGCGACCTGGTCGACAAGGTCAAGTACGAGACAAGTCGCCGGGGCCGAGCCAGAGGTACGCCGTCCACCCTGTCAACGCTTAGTACGCCTTCGCGTCCCCGCTAGACATACAAACAGATGACTCTGTCGACATCCCATCTCGTCCAAGAAATAACTACGCTGGTTGTAAAACGCTTCCAGTCTTACGCGTCCTTGAAGTTAAGCCAAGAGTAAGAAACACGCTTCAAACCACTAAAGTGTTACACTGAAGCGCACCAAATGTGTGACACCTTTAGCTGAAAACGCACTTGTGCGCGCGTGTGCTATCTTGCTCATGCGTTATTTTCTTTTAAATATGCTAGGAAAAAGACCACAAATATTGGCCGACATAGTGTGACCGAACTTTATCAAACAGTGCTGTTCACACAGACACTGTCCTTAGCTTCATAAAATGTCTATGTACATGCCTCTGAGAACCAGTAGAATCAGTAGATGATGTCATTAAGTGAAATCAGCGGGAAGCGTTTCATGCAGCGCAGTTTACGACGCAGCTACTCCATGAATTAAAGTAGCTCTCATCGTGAAGTACGTGAAAGAAATACAAGAAATCAACGGCACATTTTATTCATCACCTGAATATAAAATACACCTGCAGTAATTGTAACGATTTTCTACAAGGTCCTCAATGATAAATTTACATGTAAAGTGGCAGTTCATGAACTCTTCATCAATGTATCTGTTCAAGAAAAAATCGTACACGGTAGCTAGAAGTTCCTGCTTAGTTATCTTTATACGTAATTCCCATCAGCCAAGGATTCGTTACTTACTCAGCATCGCCGGTGTTCAGCAAGTAACGGAGAGCAACATCTCAATGATCCAAAGCATGGTGTCTTTGCACGCTGCCACGGCCAAGCGAATGCCATATCCATACAGTCCATATCCAGATTTTACGAGCAGAAACTTTTTTTTTTTTTGCGCAGTGTTCAAGGTATATGAAGATGCATCATATCTGCAGTTCATACGTGAGTGGTCCACTGTTGAGATATTTTTAGGCAAAATTGAAGCAAAGAAAAATTTTCGATCAGTAGGGTAAAGCGGGGTAAAATGAGACAAAAATTTGCAAACTGAGGTTAACGTTCAGCACAGTGTGTTGGCGGGCTAGTTGGTGCGAATCCATAATTGCTTTATGTCGTATTTCTTGTGTCCGTCGTTTTGCACTAAACAAACTAATTATCAGATTAATGTATCTGTTTTTTAACAACTGTGTCAAAAATTCAATGACTACATTGGGCTTTTGCCTTGGTCTGAGAAAATAGTGGCACTGGAATAGTTTAAGTACTAAATAAAAATTATTTTGGAAAAAGTATGCAATGTCTCCTTTTCCCCGTCCACCGGAGGAAAATAACACAGGTCGAGGGGGCCCGTAAAATGAGACAACCTCAAAACAATTCGCAGCTTCCAAACGAGGCACTTGTAGTAGGCCCCATGGGCCACCAAGCAGGGCCCCGTCGCTGCAACTTCTGCTTTGTATCCACACAGAGCCTGTTCTTCTTGAACACAAGAAGCTGACAGTTCCCTTTGGTACAAGTCATGTGACTGGCAGCTTTTTCTTGACCTGCTTGCACGCTGCATGGATAGCAAAAAGAAGGGTTCTCACTCGAAAGCTGTGACAAGGACAGACGGCACGACGGCGCGCCGCTGGAAGGAGGTGCTCCTCGTCTCATCTGTCCTTGTCAGTGCTTTCAGCTGGAAACCTTTCTTGCTATGTGCAACCAACAAGCTCAGGAACAGGAAAACACTATACTGAATGTATACTTGCGCCTTCGCTTCATTTGGCCTTCCTCTACGATTTCTACACTTTGGGCAAGAATGCATGCCGTCTGACAGCCTTTGCGAACCAATGGGCCTTGCGAGTAGACGAGGATGAAAATTAAGCTCAGCTCTGTATTCTCTCCTTCGGATTTTTTTTTTCTTGGCGCTGGAGAAATTTCGTGATTTTTTTATCACATTTAATATGATCGTCCTTGTTCACAGGGTTTATGCGAATGCCTCAGCAGGTTATATTTTGGCACATCGATAACATTCGGTGCAGCTCGAATAAAGTCGGATACGTGAGAAAATGTTCCAAAAGCCAGGGGAACTCATGCTTCAAAGTGTTGTTTTCACTGGCTTTCACTTGTTGTTGAGTAAAGCCAGTGAAAACAACACTTTGAAGCTCGAATAAAGTCATCCCCCTGATGAAAGGCTCCAGTGGCTCTTTGAATCTAATTTGCGGCTATTTAAGCACTCAATGTCTTTCTCTTGTACGTCCGGACCATCCTAGACAAGAGCATGAAAATTGTTTGGAGCTGTAACAAACAAGACGCTCCATGAAATTATTTTAAGGCTGCTTGGCACGTCTTGCCCCTTCCTTAGGATGTTGTTCAAATAATTGTACTACAGCGCATGTTCATATATAACATGCTGAAATTTCACGTAAGTGTAGCTGGTGAAGGCAACAAATCAAATAAAATAGAAACTTTCATTGACAAAGAACAGTACCAGTGCTGCAGTGTACACGCCCGAAAAAACGAACTGATTTCTGCGATTTTTTTTTGTCAGGCCACCAACTGACAGGCAATTGGTGCGCATATTATTTCCTCCGGTGTACCTCGCCCTATTATGACAATTTTCTAGTAGAGGAAAGTAGAGAAATAGTGTCACCTGTTCGCAAAATATTATGCCACTTTGACTGCGCAGTTTGAAGATGGGGAGCGTTAAGCTTAAAATGACCCGTCTTGTCCATGTCTCATTTTGCGCCGCCTTACCTTGTGGAAACTGGATCATTGCATGGCACCAGTCCGAAATTGCGCATTGGTCACGAGAGAGGCCATAAAGGAAATAAAAAAATATATATATCCAGACTGCAGTGAATCTGTTCTTGACTCAGATGCTGTTAACACAAGTTACGATATTTACTCGTGGGCACGTTTGGAGACTCCGACTTGATGTTCAGAACCCTGTGGTACTCCTGAAACGCTCGGAGAATATTAGGGCTACCTGAAAAACTGAAAACGCCTGGGCGACGCTAACATTACTTTCTTCTAGACTGTTTCCCGTATACAAGAGCATATGCCAGACTCAAATCTTGTCTCTTGGGTGTTTGCTAGTGGGGTGTACTTAATTTACTTTTAGCTCAACTTTCAACAAATTGATTGTAACTGTAGACTCTGTGAAAGCGACTTTTATATATACAACGAAGTATACAATCGAACAAATGTTTGGTGATTTAGAAACTTCTCGTGAATAAATTTGTTCATGTGAGAGTGAAATGGAAATTATACCACGGAATAAGGGAAAGAAATTCAAATTTCACTTAGAACATGGGGAAGATAAACGCGAAAATCTAGCAACACTTACCTGACCGAAGCCATGAAAAAAAGAATTAAAGAAAAATCAGACGCCCGCTTCAGCTAGCACTCACTTTAAGATCACAAGCACGATTTTCAATATATTCTACTGCTGTATATGTCTCTCTCTTTGTCGTTAAGTATTGTATATTCTCCAAGGTTATATTCTGTGTACATTTTGTGGTTAGGTTTGTTTCGTCTAGAAAAAAAAATAGCGACCATGGCATAGTTTTCGGAATGATCATTGGTGCAATCCCAGAAAGAGCTGCTCGTGTTTCTATCGTTCGTTCCTTTTTTTTCTTAACGTTAAGTCGTGTCTGGACTGAACTAAAGCGCGACAAACGAATGAACATGATCAGCCCATTGCCTATAGCCTGAGAAATGGTTTCCTGCATAAGTCTTCCGAGGCAATCAAAGAACTAATGCGGCCCGACCATCAAATGTGATTCGATGGCTGCTTGCGGAGGCACTTTTGAAGATGTCACTGTATTGAACTGCACCGAGCGCATTAAGTTTATACAACGCTATTACCTTGCATTTCGTCGTGGCACTGACGGAACACTAAAGAGAAAAACCGCGATGGGCTTGTGTTTCTACAGATTCTATTCTATAGATTCTATTATGTGAAAACAAAAGATACAGCCAACAAATGAGACTCAAGAGTGCGGTCTAACAGCTTTGAAAAACCTTCTTGAGGAGAGGCATAGCTCGGCGCTATTAGCAGATCTACATGCAGCTTACAGTCATTTCTAAAAGTGTTGTTCGTACGAGTGTTTTATTTTTATTGTCATTCTGCGCCGTGTGAGTTAGGGGGTAGCGCTATTCAGTTCACGCAGTTATATTGAGAGATTCTTTGTTATGTTGGCGGCGTTATTTATACTGTTACGTATAAAAATGCATATTATACGTAGACTATGTTACGCGTATAAGGTCATATACGTATATGTACAGTACGTTAATGTATACGTTACGTGCGCAGTATTATCAGTGTGTAGCGCCATATGCATAAAACACTAAGTCTTAATGAAAAAGGAACCAGCCGGAGCCGCAGTCGTGCGCAAACATCTCATCTCTATCATGCCAGTAAAAAATTTAAAAAAAACGTACCGCTTTCAGTGAGATTAGGGAGAGACCAAATTCTCCTTGCTCACATCATAGCGACGACCTCGAGTCTGGCTGCCTTGATGGTACGGGGTAGCGTACGAGTGCTTATTCGCCAGTTGCCTGCTCCTAAATTTCCCGTTCTACGTGACGCCGGCGGCTGAAAGAATGTTGCGCATCCGCCACCATGTCCGTGATCGGCGCTGGCTAACACTCCCAGGGCTAGGTAGAGTACGCATACGCAGTGGCGTAGCAACAGGGGGGGCCGGGGGGCCGTGGGCCCCAGGTGCACGGGGCCAGTAGGGGGGGTGTCATATACGTCTGAAGACACCCGAAAATTGTCGATATCCTCGCCTTCCTCGACTACACCCGGGGGGGGGGGGGGGGGGGGTGACAGAAGAGCGAAGGGCCCCGGGTGCCAGACGACCTAGCTACGCCACTGCGCATACACAAACGAACGAGAAAGCGTAAGGGGAGACAGCAGTCAACGTGCCCCTATTGGTATGGAACAGCGCACGCTTAATGCGGAAGATGTGGGTCCGGCTCCCACCGGCGGCAGAGTTGTGTTTTCGTCCACTTACATTTCCCTTTTCCTATTATCTCTGCATTTCGTTTAAAAGAACGCTTAACTTTCCTCGTGCTTTCCTGGGCTTCGCTGCCGGTTCGCGTCATGTAGTTGTAACAAACAAAAGACCGAGCCCCTCGGTTCCTCTTCTGGCTCAGAGGGCAGAATGTGCGACAATAGGCGGGCGACGATGCCACCCGCAAGTGTCCGCGCCTGTCTATCGCAGAGGATATGTCAGCTTCGAGGATTGTACGAGGTTGACTTGAGACACGCGCCCATCACAAGCAAAAAAAAAAGGGGAGGTGGGGAGGCAGCTTGGTCATTGAATTTCGTTTTCTTTTCTCTCCGTGCTCAGCTTCCCATGCTCAGTTTCCCGAAGGCCATACGCACAAACTGAAGCGTAGTGATGGTGAAATTGTTTTGTTTGCTTTTTCGCAGTTCTTGCTCGAAAAAAATTTTGCAAATAGAAATTACACTTCTGGTCCCGCTTCCCTCCGCTAATAACTTTTTTTTTCCTCGCGCGCAAATGCTAACTGACTTTCAGGAGTCAATGTAATCGCCCAGAGATGCGTCGACAATTGCCTTTGGCGTCCTTTCAACATCCGCTCCCTGTCAGCTGCACTGCTTTATCCGTACACTGAACCAGATGGTTACAGAGAGGGGAGAGGAGGCGGGTGTGTTGTTACACTAAGGCTGGAGGAAATTTCTTTCCGCAAACGCCTCAACTCTCTCCAGATGGATATCCGAAATATTTTGGGGCAGAAGAGCTGCCGTCGGCACGTGCGTGTTACCAGGGAATCTCCTCCCAAGGACTGAATGAACATTAAATGCTGCACGACGTCCGCGATCCGACGAGAGCCGGCGCATTCGGCACACGCTCTCTGTGCCTTCCCGCGTGGCGTGCACTGTCGACGACTAACCCGCCCTGTCTCCGTGTCGCAGCGCGGCTCCACGGCGACGAGTTCCTGCGGGACTCGCCCCTGCGCGGCCGCCGCGGGTCGGCGGAGTACCGCAGCAGCACGTGGCTGGGCCAGCGGTCGCGCAGCCCTTCGCCCAGCCGCGCGGGCGCCGGGGCCGAGCGCCACTACGGTGGCGCGCGGTCCGCGAGTCCCGCGGCATCGGCGCAGAGCCTGCCGGCCCAGCGGCGCCGGCTACCGCCAACGCCGGCCAAACCGTCGCGGCTACGGCTCGACGCACGATCCATGGAGGCCGGCATCAACTTCCCCAGCGTGTCGCAGTCGCCCACGCTGCCGGGCGCCCGCTCGCCGGCCGCCATCAACTTCCCCAAAGTGAACGCCTCGCCAACCCACTGCCCCCGACAGCTGCCCTCGCCGCTGCTGCCCAACGGCTACAAGCCGCGCCGCACGCCGCGCCGCCGGCGCAGTGGCGACATCGACGACGACGACTGGTGCTAGCCGCCGCCGCCCGTTGTCGCCGCCGCGCGCCTCCCGATGCAACAAAAATATCGCCGCCGAGATATAAGAAAATAAGAAAAAAAAGAAAAAAAAAGTTTTATTACCTGAACGAAAACGAAAAAAAAATCTACTGCGCAAATAAACTAAACAAGTTACATATAACGCACTGGCTCCTGTCTCAATCATCTGGCGGATGTGTGCGGGTACACGGCGTGTGCTTACTTGACCGCTTCGGATCAGGAGCGAAGGTTCGCTACGGCTGCACTTCCTCGGCGATTAGCGCTGCGGCGTTAATGCGGCGCCCGCTCTGCCTGCCGGTGAGTACGGGTTATGAATCGGCGTTCTTCCCAGCGAGGTCTCCAGACGGCGTCTCACGTGTCCGTTATACGACGCCTAACAGTTGGATGCCACAGCAATGCGCTTTGTAACTATACGCTCGCTTATTTACGTGTAGTTCAACGACGAGATTAATGAGGCGAATACGTATCACTTTATGCTGCTGCATCTCTCGTGCTAATGCACTCATTTATTATCGAGGGCCACTGACACAACCACTCAGGCGCCTCGATCCAAGCATTTTCGCTAGTCATGTAATTTGCGCGTGGTGACGAGAGGCGGCGGCCTGCACAGTTTTCGCTCCTGCGGTCGCCTTCATGAGCCACGCACGCAGAATTTTCTCTCGTTGTGTCGCAATTGCTTTTGTTCACCACTGTCTTCATCGGGTACCCGGCAGTATAATTCGTGTCGCTCTCAAGTAGCACGCCAAGTAATCCGCCAGGCAAAACTCTTCAGATGCCATTAAAGTCTCTCCAGTGAAGACAGCCACCGTTCAGTGCAAAAATAGTGCATGAAGCTTTCGGGAAGCTAAAACTACTACTGAGCGAGACTTTGTGTTATTTACATTGCATAACGTTGCTACAAGGAATGCTTATTCGCCAATTTCAGCGCAGCGCTAAACTTTAGTGACGCCAGAGTAACCTTTTATAAATTGTGAACTAAACTTAGTTTTCTTCAGTTGGAGCAGTAACACCGGAAATAAAATTACTCACGTCCGAAAAAAAAAAACGCAGCACGTAGCAATGTGGGCGTTATGTCTTGTGCATTGCACGAAAAATCAAAAACCGACACGATAACACGCACGTTGATGAAGCTGTGGAAAACGGAAGGTCGGCGTTGCGCGCTCTGAAAGCAAAATTATTCTTCAGTTGTGAAAAAATGTAGCAACGCGGCAAGTTTTTCGTTATTACCGTGCATAAATTTTTAGTGTTGACGACCATATGTTGGTGCGTCTTCCAAGTCGATTAATCCCGGCCACGGCGGCCGCATTTAGATGGGGGCGAAATGCGAAAACACCCGTGCACTTAGATTTAGGTGCACGTTAAAGAACCCCAGGAGGTCGAAATTTCTGGAGTCCTCCAATACGGCGTGCCTCATAATCAGAAAGTGGTTTTGGCATGTAAAACCCCATAGTTTAATTTTTTTCCAAGTCGATTCTTATATTTTTGCAAGCGTTGTGGTTGCAATGTGCTGATACTTCTGAAGTATCAGATTAGATGATTTCGTGACGACAAAGCAACCTTTAAGGTTATCCGCTTCTGTTGAATCCGAGTAATCAGATCCGACTTCGCTGTAACAAGAAAAAAAAAAGGCCAACCACACTGTAGTAGCTTTAAAAACAGCTTGCTTCCCCAGGCACAAAGCTAACGTTGCTCGCTGACATTGGCTCCTTCAATTTAACTTTCCTTTATCATTAATCTCAGAGCGTATTTCGAGTCCGGTGCAATGTGCTTATGTGCACGCCGCGTGGTAGTCATATGAAAATTCACCAGCAGTGAGTATCAAGGCACTGTTACGACTGGGGGTCCGAAGATGTGGAATGTTCAAGAGGGGAAATGAGGTTCAAGAGGGGTTCAAGAAATCAGGTTCAATCAGGTTCAAGACCGTTCGTCCTGTCCACTCCTTCGTGTTACGTCTCGTTTGAAGTCGCGGTTCTTTTCCTCTTTAAACATGTGGGAATTTACTTTACTCGTGGAGGAGTAAGGGAGCGTGGGGCTGGGCCCGATATCCAAGACGTTTTACACATGCGTTCATATTTACATATTTACAAGAAAATTCAAAGTTGTACAGAAAAAGCTCATGAAGAAGTTGTAGCATCTGCTCGCTACCGCCGTCCGTTGCTTTTTTTATTCCCTGCGTGCTCATTGTTCAGTCACTTCCCCCAATCCGACGTCAGGAGACCGATGACATCAGGTTCCACCAATCCGGAGGTCTGGTTCCCTCCGAAGGGAGCTTTGTCGGAAACACACACACATCACTGGGCACAAACAGGGGAAGGGGGATCGTACACTGACTCCGATCGTACACTAATTCCGTCCCCGGCGTAGACGTGCTAATTTGGGCGGCTGACAGGTGATGGCCCATGTCCTTGCACTATTTGCCCAAATCTCTCCTGACCGAGGTACTCCCGTGCTTGCCATCCGTTTTGAGAACCATTTTGACGAGGCCGTCGGTCCGTTCCTCATAATCGCGCTAGCCATGACCGGGGGTAGTCGCGCGGTGAACGGCCGACCACTACAGCACCAAGTGCGGAGGCGCTTCGCTTCAAGCTATAGGTTGTGTGACATAAGTAGCCGCCAGCGTTAAGGACTGGGAACTCCCACATTCTGTCTGCATTTCTTTTTCGGAATTTTGCTTCAGTGATCACTCATGGTGCATAACAGCGCAAAACTTGCCAACGCGCAATAGTTGAAATACGCGCACTGCCGCTTCGATAGCGAGACATCGGCGTTCTTCAAGACCCCGTAATCACAGCAGCCAGACTGCAGGCCAATCATGAAGTTAGGCTTGGTTGCTGGCTTCCGGAAACTGAAGTTACTGAGTAGAAAAGAAATTGTGAAGACTATTGTGGAATTGGACATTGTGCTACGCGATTCCGCTTCCGTTTTTCAAAGCGGGAAAAGAAAAAAAAGAAACGGCAGATGACATTTAAGTCCTTGAACCAACTGCGGTAGCGTGGAACGCTCTCAAAGCGAGCACATTTGCTCAATAGGTGTCAAGGTGATCGCCCTCGACAGGTACGGTGACAGGGATAGAAAAAAAGAGACGTCGCCAAGCGCACAGAGGGCTTGTCAATTAACCTTACCACGATCACTGTGCTCTCAAAATCTGTTGGGTCATTGTCGTAGAGCAAATGCTTGCGAGCAAGTATTTTTGTTACAGCGCACGTTATCTAGTCGTGGAGGCTTTGCACTTCACCTTTATCTACTGCAAAAGTTACGCATCGCATTCGTTCCGTCTGTATGCTATGTATGAATCGCCGCCGTTGTCATTTCGTCTGTATTAAAAAAAAAACTACGCTTTTTTTCTTTTGTCTAACTTATTTCACTCTCTCCTATGCACATACCCAGTGCATTCAAGGCGCAGCTCGCTAAAACGTTGGCATGAAAGGCGTTCATTGAAAAGCGGCACATTCAAAGCGCATTTATGGTGCAGCCTGCAAATGCATCGGGTTGCTGTGCTATAGGAACCCTTGTGACGCGGGTTCAATTCCGCTCAGCATCAGCGGAACTTAAGAGATCATTTTTGCCATTTTAGAATGGCACACGTTCAGTGGAACGTACCCAGTTACCGAAGTTGGCGTCACAGACGTTCATTGGGGAGAGGCGCACACCCGCTCGCACATACCCATTCACCGAAGTTGGCATCAAAGAGGTTCATTAAGACCGAATGGTTAACACTGAGACTGAGTGGTTCATACCATAGAGAGAGAGAGAGAGAGATAAGGAAGCCAGGAACGTTAACCAGTCAGGACTCCTGTTGGGTACCCTACGCTGTGGGAAGGGAGACAGAGAGGAGCGTATAGAGACGTAAACGGACATTACTAGAGTGAAAGACGCTTGTGCAAACCAGACGTTTTCAAAAAGCACAAAAGGTCAGTGCCTTCCAACATGGACCCAAACCTCCACACGGCGCGAAGGGACGCAAGGGCGAAATACGTCGAAAAGTACCTGGCCACAAAAAACACAACAGTATACACAGATGGTGCAGTATACGCCAAGCAAAGAGGCACAAACATAGTAAAGACAGCTGCGATAGTAATAAGCCAAGACTACAAAGAGATCAGCAGCGCGTCAATGAAGGACTGCTCGGTAACGGAAGCTGAGGAAATAGCCGTAGCTCTAGGGGCAGTGGAGGGCTACCGATCCGAAAGGTCCTTAACAATACTCACCGACTCGCAAACTACGTGTCGGAATTACATGAACGGCAGAATAGGACGCAGAGCGCTTCACATCCTCCGCTCCTGCAGGGCTAACAACAAAGTCAGGCATACAATTTTCTGGGTACCGGGACACGCTGGAATAGAAAGGAACCTAAGGGCGGACAAGACAGCTCGAGAGCACACAAACCGAGCGGCCACAAGCACCGATCCTGAGGAACCCATACCAGTCAACCCAAGCTACTCAGACATATTGAATTACTATAAGGGGGTCCGAATCAAATACCCTCCACCCCACAACAGCCTAAATCAGCATGAAGCAACCTCTTGGAGGAGGCTGCAAACAGGAACATATCCAAACCTAAACACACTAAGCAAGATGTTTCCCACCCAATATAGAGACATTTGCCCCTGGTGCGGCGCCAAGCCCACCTTATATCACGTTACATGGGAATGCGTTCAGAATCAGCAATTCCTTCAAATAAAAGACCCGAGTGTGGAGCAGTGGGAGAGGGTGCTTTCCAGCAGCGACCCGAAAGTCCAGCATGGACTAGTAAGGCACGCTCGCCGAGTAGCCACCCTCAGTGGTGCCCTGGAATAGGGGCGTCGACCCTGCGCAGATGGGGAAGAAGACCGTGAAGATGGCCGACCACATCTGCCACCGCTAATTTCTACCCAATTAGAGCAAATAAAGTTTTTCCTCCTCCTCCAAGCCGATGATCGGTGGGGAAGGTATTCTAGTATTGCCTGCTCACTCAGAGGACAGTCATCTAGTTTCCTGAATACGTCGGACATAAATTGTCTTTGTGCTTGAGATTGAGGACAGCGATACAATAAGTGGTCAATGTTCTCCTCACATCCACAGACATCACATGCAGGACTGTCAGTCATTCTAATCAGTGCAGAATAAGCTTTCTTAAAGGCAACTCCCAACCACAACCGACACAGAAGAGACGCTTCGCGTCAGTGCAGTCCAGCTGGAGGTCAGAATTGCTGCGAAGGGTTGAGTCTGTGCATCCTTGTGCGCCTTGTCTGTGCGGTATTCCACTCAGCTAACTAGAGTGAGCGTGCTAGAATGCGAAGCTGTCTCGCAGCGCCGGTCCTTGGGAGAGGTGGGGGACGCAGTGGTCTCCTTGGTTTGACGTCCGAGCTGCCTTATCTGCGTCATCATTTCCAATGATAGCGCAATTGCCTGGTATCCATTCAACAGCGGTATCATGGCCTTTTTCTGTGAAGTGATGGATAAGTTTCACGATTCCGCTCGTCAGCGGATCGTGAGTTCCATTACAATGCGTTGGCAGGTTAGTTGGCGCGAATCCATAATTACTTTGTTTAGCGCAACACAACGGACACGAGAAAGACGACAGGACAAGGCGCTACTCTCAACTGACATCATTTTATTGCGTCACTCCTTTATAGAGAGCAGAATCTAGAAGAACAAGCGCAGTGAGCACCATGTGCAGTAACCACCAACATCCGATCATCAGAGCGCACGCATGCGACAGAATAAAAAAAAAACATATTCAGCGCTGTACAAGGTTAAAGAAGGCACACTAATGCACTGTGACCGCAATGACTGTATGAAGAAAGCTTCCGATAGTGAGTTCCACGTCGGAGAAACGACTGCACACA
Source organism: Dermacentor albipictus (assembly GCF_038994185.2). Classification (NCBI taxonomy): domain Eukaryota; kingdom Metazoa; phylum Arthropoda; class Arachnida; order Ixodida; family Ixodidae; genus Dermacentor; species Dermacentor albipictus. The sequence goes on along the minus strand of NC_091821.1, from coordinate 180,876,678 downwards.
TCGCAAGGCCGGCCTTGAAAAGCAGAACACTGCCCATTTTCTAGGACTCTCTGTATTTATCCCATGAAGCGCATCGCGAAGAGCTGCAAGCTCTGCAGCTGTAGACGTAGTGATATGGTAAGCCTTGAACCGTTGGGTTATTCTCATTGTTGGTATAACTGCAGCACCACCGGAACTGGTTGATGTACGTAGTTGGGCCATTAGTATAAACATGTGTGCAGTCGCTATATTTATCGTGCAAGAAAAGTAATGTTGCTTTAGTGCAGTTAGCAGTAAGTCGGACTTTATGTGAAGTCCTGGTATTGTGAGGTTTACTTGAGTACGGCTCACACACCATGGAGGAATCGAAGGTCTGGCCGCAGGTGCGTTAGCTGGCCTAAGAGAGGCACGGTGCGCGAAGACAGTTGCACTGAATGTCGTGTGGGGCCATTCTACAGGGAGATTTGCAAGGTGGTGGGTAGTGGTCCGTTTGAAGTGTCTTATGTGCACACACATTGTTTCAATAATAATGTGCGTTCTAATAGTGTAATCTTGAGCGACTGCAATAACTTCAGTCGTTGACGAGCTCCGCAGTAAACCAAGCCATATCCTGAGGGCTTGGGATTGGATACCTTGGATTATATTCAGGTTAGTCCTCCAGGTGTTGGAGAAGACCGGTAGGCTGTACCGCAGGAATCCCATATAGAGGAGAGAGAGAGAGAGAATAAACATTTTTATTAGGTAAATGCAGCTTTGGAGAGGCGTTCTCATTCCAGAATGCTTTGAGCTCGGGCCGCGTCCTGGGCCCTCACAATCAGCCGTTGCTGATCCTCGAGGTCGGAGCTGGCCAAGGCTCTCTCCCAAAGCTCGTTGGTGTGGTAAGGGTTCGGAGGATTTAATGGTGCCGCTCTGCAACCCCCTACTATGTGCCTGAGGGACCCGGGCTCTGCGCAGAAGTGGCATTGCGGAGAGAATTGTGTAGGGGCTATGAGATGATTTCTGGTTGGGTGGGGGAATGTATTAACCTGTAGAGCTCGGAGGACTCGCTCCTGCTCTAGGTAGTGACTTGTGTGGGGGTGCACCAATAAAGAGGACCCTGTATAGCTGCAGCATAGAATGTATTGACACTCCCCAGGTATTTCCTGCCAGGAACCTAAACATATGGCGAATTCCCGTGAGACGTTTTCTCACATAATTCACATGAGGGGTCCAAGAGAGATTTTTGTCAATAAGCTGTACGAGATCAGTTGTCCGTTGACAAAATCACGTATGGGGTCATTGGTTTCCTGGTAAATGCCACCACTGCACGCTCTTCACATGATACTTGAAATCCTTATTCTCGAAGGTAGGATGGTGTGAAAGTGCCTGCCTTCTAAAGCCGCGCGCGAAGCTTAGGTCACGTCACACCCGACGTCCAAATACATATGTCGTCGGCAAAGATGGAGAACCTAACGGTGCATGGAAGGATGTTGGCGAGTCCAGTGAGTGTTAGATTGAAGACGGTTGGGCTCAGTATTCAGCCATGAGGGACCCCAGGGTTACTGTAATGCTGGGAGGTTGCGCCATCTTCGGTAAGTATGAAAAAGAATCTCTTTTGTAGGTAGCTACTAATCCAGAAATAGATCTTGCCGCCAAGTCCTACTATATCTAACGCGCTTAAAATCATTTCGCGTGTTACGCTATCGTATGCTCCTTTAACATCCAGAAACAGGGCATCAGATAATTGTTTGCGGGACTTCAGGGCCTCGACGTACGTCACCAAGTCGATAACGTTGTCTATGGAAGAACGGCCACTCCTGAAACCAGCCATTGCGTCTGGATTTACCTTGTAATATTCGAGGTACCATTCTAATCGTGCTAGAAACATCCTCTCCATTAGTTTTCAGATGCAGCTGGCAAGTCTACAGTCTGGCAAGTCTACAGGCGACTTGCCAGACTTGAGCAGCGGAATTAGGCGACTGGTCTTCCATTCCTGGGGAACTGTACCTGTCTGCCAGGAGCTGTTGAACAATAGCAGGAGCACTTTCCGAGCCTCTTCGCAAATATTACACGAAAGGCACGGTAGGTTATACCGTCGGGTCCTGGCGTTGGCGAATGCTTGCACAAGGCAAGTGCAGCTTCGAGTTTGTGGACGGTCCATGCGGGGATCGCAGTTTCGCCAGCAATCCTCCTGTAGAAATCGTCAGCAACGTCAATCTCTCTACATTGTTGAAGAAGGGCCAAAGACTTGAAATGGCGGCGATGCTGAGGCGTTCCACGGAGACCACGAACAGTTCTCCATGTGTGAGACAAGGGTTTCGTTGGATCCAAAAACTCGCAAAATTACATCCATCTTTGCGATGCGACTTTGTCCATGCGACGCTGAATTTTCTTTTGAGTTCTTCTGGCCGTCGTTTTCACATGACGTGATCTTATAGGTCTGCCTCCTGGGTGAATTTCAGAAGCAGCCGAGTCAGAGGACCATACGTCCAGCGCCTTAAGTCAGGTGGTCGACCTGGGTAGTAGCTCAGGCCGCGCAGCTGGCGGGTCGTGAAAGAGCGGAAAGATCCCCAGGAGGTGATCCAGCGTTGCCTCTGCAGGGTTGAGACAGTGCAGGAGGGACAAACCAGAGGGGGAAGCTATGCACTGGACGTCCAAGTAGCCCGAATTGCAGGAGTCAAGGCGATGTCTCCACTGTCCCTCCACCCGACACCACCGCTTTTTACACTGACGTCCTGTTCATCTCCGAGGGCAACGAACGTTGGGCAACTGCAGACGTCCATCGAAAGAATATAGGCACCTCACATTCTCGCACATTTACATCAGGCGATCATTGTCTTGATGTCACACATATATAGCTAATGGCCGTCTTACACGCTCTCACTGTAGCGACACAGCAACCACCCAAAGCACGACACCTAAGCTATCTTACAGACAGTCAGGCTGCCATACAATGTTTTCAAAAGCACACTCAACAGGGCACAGTAGATCACGCACGCAATCAAACAACAAGCGCTTCATTTAGCACAACACCACAACATCCAGGTCGGAATTCACTAGGTATCAGGACACACGGGTATTTTCGGGAACGATGCAGCCCACACCGCCGCGACGCCTCCGAGATCCTTCGACTCCCGTCTCCTCTCCTGCCCCAGTCTTCCCACCCACAAGCGCAATATCCAGAGGCAAATACATGCAGCCGTTCCTGCGGGTCCAGACCCATTACCTCGGGGCTTGCTCTCAGAGCCTGTGAATTGTGTCTTCGAGGCCAGGACCGGGAATACTTACACTCCCGACGTCCTGGCCAAGTGTAGACAGCTACTGGCCGGACGAACAAAAGGCGATACCAGCCACAGCGAGGACGACGTGGGCCAGACGGAAACGGGCATCCCTACTTGCCCCGTATGTCATTAGCAAGTCCAAGCTGACAGCCGCCGCCTCCTGTCGGAGTGCCCGGAAATACTGAGCACCTGAGTGGACCATCTGACGCCTGGCATCAGCACCTTTGAAGAATGTGTTTGACGGCGCGAGGATCATCGAGCCCAACTTCTGGGCTTGCTGGACTTCGCCCGAGCGGTCAACACACTTCCTCTCACCCGAGATGACTATAGTGTAATTAAGCAGACGCGCCCCTGTGTATGTGCCGACTAAGAGGAAGACGAAGGATCGTGCCGTGATCGCGATCGAGCCCCGAGTCTGCAGACGCACTAGCAGCGGCATCTCTTAAAGGCCCGGTACTGAGGATCCTAAAACCTTCGGCATAGGTCACTTCTGCAAGATTTTAAAAATTTTCCATTCAAGAAGAACACGCCAAATCATGTGAATTAGATAACGCCAATTTTCAGCACCTTACATATCCTTGGCACAGCGGATAGTGTGTAACAAGAAAATTTGAAGTTTCATTTACGCGTATGCGTTGCCGAATACCAAGGCTTAATTTGTATTCCCATAGGTCTGGTTTGGTACCTTCTCCTAGATGTTTCTACTGCAGTGGAGCCCTGGAATAGGGCCCACCCTTGCTGAAGAGAAGTCTCCAGTCGCCAGCGCCAAGAAGATGAAGACGACGGAGACCTCATAACCGCGAAACTCTCGAAAGACTCAAAAGTTTTCCCTCCCTCCCTCCCTCTACTGCAATGAACCCGAAACTATGGATCATTTCTTTATAGAGTGTCGTAGGTTTAACGTACATAGAAAACGACTTCTAGAAGGTCCCTACCGCCAACTTGGATTAACCATTACGCTACCTATCATTCTGTCTCTGAGGGCGTCGGCACTAGGACACTGTAATAGGAACGTACGTGATGCCGTATATAATTTTGTAATGGAAACAAGGAGACTTCCATGCTAATTTTACTGTTTTATTTTCCACAACAAGAAACCAAAAGTATTAACTTGTAACTTTAAGAAACTATATAGCATGAAAATTATTATTAACGATTAGAATTCATTTAATATCTCATTACGCAGATTACGCAGTTAGGGCGAGGCACGCAGAACGTTACAGCCGACAGTAACCGCGGACAGGAGAAGACGTTGTGACTTCTCCTGTCAATTATGGGAAGTACACGAATGTGCCAGAACTTCGTCCTTCTGGCTTCAAACGGCTTCGTGGCTTTGTAAGCTCATGATATTCGAGAAAGTACTGCGCAATAAATAATTAGATAAACATTTCAGTAACAAAAAATCCTATTTAGGTATTTATTCTTTTTCTACCCACTGCCGCCCGATTCATGGCCAATCCTCCGTAGTTGGTGGTGCTATAACTACAGGCACCAAACCAAACCCAACCAAACCAAAGCCCCGTGCTACGAACAGCCCTTGTAGTGCCTTGAGATACCTAGCGTTCCACAACGTTGTGAATGACAATAAACCTCGTCGCATTTGGTGGAGGTTGCTCAGATCCTTCGCCTCGTCCTGGAGCTCCGCACTCGAACCCTGCCAACAAGATCGCCCTGCACTACGCCTGATCCCGCCACTTCGTTGCCTGCACCACCGGCTGCCACTGTCATCTGCGCCGGCGTCCCTCGTCAACGCGACCCACCCATTTTCATTGGGACCGCCGAACACGACGTGGAAGACTGGCTGTTATTTTACGAAGGTGTAAGTGCCCATAACAAATGGGATGACCAGTCTAAGCTGGCCCACGTGCATTTCTACCTCGCCGACGTAGCCAGACTTTGGTTCTTCAACCCCGAATCCGATTTTACAAGCTGGTCCGCGTTTAAGACTCTTTTTGCCGAAGTGTTTGATCGCCCAGCTGTGCGTAAGCTACGCGCTGGACATTGTCTATGCCAGCGCGCACAGCAGCCATGGAGAGACATTCCCCAGCTACATCGAGGATGTTCTCGATTTGTGCAAGCGGGTAAATCCAAGCATGTCAGAGGATGACAAGTTCAAGCATATCCTAAAGGGCATCGAGGACAGTGCATTCCCGATTTTGCTGGCCAAAAGCCCAACTAGCGTATCCGTCCTGATTAACCTCTGCCAGAGCTATGACGAGCTGCGCCGCCAACGTTCCATCGCACGCCAGAACGTTCAGCAAGCCGATTCCGTCTCGAGCATCGCGGTTTCTACCGACATGACCAATTTGACCCTCTCGCAGCATATCAAAGATTTTATTCGTGAAGAGGTGGCCAGGCAGCTCTCGCTGCTACCTCACAGCGACGCACCTACGGCAGCTTTGCCTCCAACGCTGCAGCAAGCCATCCGGACTCAGATATCTGAAGCGCTTCCTGCAGATTCTACAGCCCCCCCCCCCCCAATCCTATGAGTGTGCCGCCGTCCCATACCGACTTTGCCACTCACCCTACGTCGCTGCCGCTCAGTTATGCAGCCGTGGTTGCACGGCCACCTGCGCCGACAGCTTTCTTTTCATCGCCCATGCACCGGGCTTCATTTCCAGTTGCCCGACCGTCACCACAGTTTTTTTGTCCCACCAAGACGTGACGCGCTCAAGACAACAGGCCTATCTCCTTCGTCTGCGGCATTGCTGGTCATGTGGCGCGCTTCTGTCGCCCCCGCGCCCCAACTACGCGCACCACCTTTGACACGCCCAGCTACACACCACAATACGCCGCCACGCTTCCATTTTCACCGCGTCATCTTGACAGTGATCACCGGTCGGAAACTCGGCGTTCCCCTTCCCCCCGTCGGCATTCGATTTCGTCCCTGCGTCGTCGAGCTCCCACTTAAGAGGGAAGCTGACTGGTGCAGTTCCTGAGGCAAGAACTGCAAATACATCGACGTTTTCAAGACCTCAATCTTCGCCGCAAAATGTTGTTACCGTTTTGTGGAGGGTATACCCGCAGTGGCACTAGTCGACACTTGAGCAGCCGTTTCCGTCATTCACGAGAACCTTTGTCGCAAGCTGCGAAAAGTGACTACAGCTCCCTCTGGCCTGGTGCTCGCCACTGCCAGCGCGCAGCGAATTCACCTTTCAGCTGTATGCACGGCCCGTGTCGTCATCAACGACGGTCTGTACATAATCGAGTGTTTCGTGCTACCATCGTGCTCTCACGACCTCATCCTTGGTTGGGATTTCCTGTCACGTCATCATGCTGTCGTTGACTGTTCGCGTGCAGAAGTGTCGCTTTTACCACTATGCGAATCATCATCATCATCATCATCATCATCATCATCATCATCAGCCTGGTTACGCCCACTGCAGGGCAAAGGCCTCTCCCATATTTCTCCAACAACCCCGGTCATGTACTAATTGTGGCCATGCCGTCCCTGCAAATTTCTTAATCTCATCCGCCCACCTAACTTTCTGCCGTCCCCTGCTACGCTTCCCTTCCGTTTGAATCCAGTCCGTAACCCTTAATGACCATCGGTTATCTTCCCTCCTCATTACATGTCCTTCCCATGCCCATTTCTTTTTCTTGATTTCAATTAAGATGTCATTAACTCGCGTTTGTTCCCTCACCCAATCTGCTCTTATCCCTTAACGTTACACCTATCATTCTTCTTTCCATAGCTCGTTGCGTCGTCCTCAATTTGAGTAGAACCCTTTTCGTAAGCCTCCAGGTTTCTGCCCCGTAGGTGAGTACTGGTAAGACACAGCTATTATACACTTTTCTTTTGAGGGATAATGGCAACCTGCTGTTCATGATCTGAGAATGCCTGCCAAACGCACCCCAGCCCATTCTTATTCTTCTGATTATTTCAGTCTCATGATCCGGATCCGCAGTCACTACCTGCCCTAAGTAGATGTATTCCCTTACGACTTCCAGTGCCTCGCTGCCTATTGTAAACTGCTGTTCTCTTCCGAGACTGTTAAACATTACTTTAGTTTTCTGCAGATTAATTTTTAGACCCACTCTTCTGCTTTGCCTCTCCAGGTCAGTGAGCATGCATTGCAGTTGGTCCCCTGAGTTACTAAGCAAGGCAATATCATCATGCGAATCACTACTGTGCGAATCACTACTGACCAGCTCTCATCACTTTGCCGACAAACTCACTGTTGATGCCGACACAACCATACCCCCTGAGTCGTCGATGGCTGTTGTCCTGTCGTCTGGTGCCGCATCTGACGCCACTGTAGTGTTCACGCCGTCCGATGTGTTTGCTCAGTGCAAGGGCACTGTTCTTCCGTTTGCCGTGCTCACTATAACATCTAGGTCAACTGTGATGCTTGTCACCAACTACTACCAATACCCGATCAGCCTACTGCGTGTAGAGGCCGTAGGATACTCCCGGGCGGTCAACTACGTTGACGATCTCGATGTTCCTACCGACTCCCTCCTTTACGTTGACGCCATCGCTTCGGTCTCAGACTCATCACCTTCAGTGGATTTTGACAACGCCATCGACCCTGCTCTTCCCCCATCTCATCGCCGCCAACTTCTCGCTCTCTTTCACAAGTTTCACTCTTATTTCGACTGTCATCAGACGTCATTGGGCCGTGCCACCGGTGTTGCTCACACCATCGACACCAGTTCCCACTTCCCCTTGCGACAGCAACCATATCGTGTCTCCGCCGAAGAGCGCCGAATCATCACAGAGCAAGTGGACGACATGCTCAAACGTAGAGTCATCCGTCCCTCTCAAAGTCCTTGGCCTTCACCTGTCGTATTGGTAAGAAAAAAAGATGGCTCCATTCGCTTTTGTGTCGACTACAGACGCTTAAACAAGATAACGAGAAAAGACTTTTATCCACTATCTCGGATCGATGACGCTCTATAGACTGTTTACAAGGCGCAGAATATTTCAGTTCCTTGGATCTACGCTCCGGGTACTGGCGAGTTCCGATGGCCGAACCTAGCTGACCATCCGAAAACCGCATTAGTTATACCCAATGGCCTCTACGAGTTTAACGTAATGCCCTTCGGTTGTGCAACACGCCTGCTACTTTTGAGCGCGTGATCGACACCATCTTTCGCGGCCACAAATGGAAGACCTGTTTATGTTACCTCGACGACATCGTCGTCTTCTCAACCGATTTTCCGACACACCTTCCTCGCCTGCATGACATTCTGACCTGTCTCGCATATGCCGGCCTACAGCTTAACCTCAATAAGTGCCGTTTTGCTGCAAGCAAGCTAACCATCTTGGGTCACGTTATCTCAAAAGACGGCGTCCTCCAGGACCCAGACAAGCTCCGCGCCATTGCAGACTTCCCAACGCCTACGTCTATCAAAACCCTCAGAAGTTTTATTGGCTTATGTTCCTATTTTCGTCGCTTCGTACGCAATTTCGCATCCATCATGGCGCCCTTGACAAGTTTACTTTCCGCCAGTAACGGCATAGCAGCGTGGTCACCTGAATGTGATGCATCATTTCAGCAGTTGCGCCACTTGTTGACCTCACCACCGTTTCTTCGCCACTACGACCGTGATGCTCCCACGGAAGTTCATACTGACGCCAGCGGAGTTGGCCTTGGCGCGGTCTTAGCGCAACGGAAAGCTGGCTATGATGAATACGTCGTTGCTTATGCGAGCCGTACTCTAAAGAAAGCAGAATTAAATTACACCTTCACAGAAAAGAAGTGCCTAGCGATCATTAGGGCACTAAGCAAGTTTCGCCCATACCTTTGCGGCCGTTCTTTCACCCTAGTTACTGACCACCATGCCCTTTGTTGGCTTTCTTCCTTGAAAGACCCGTCGGGACGCACGGGACGTTGGGCGCTTGTCTTGCAAGAGTACGACATCCGCGTCATGTACCGCTCCGGTCGCAAGCACTACGACGCTGATGTGCTCTCTCGCTCCCCACTGACGCCTGATTTGGCGTCTTTGTCAGCTTCCTCGTCCACCCTGTCACCGTTAACCATCACTGGCATGCTCACAGAGCAGCGCAAGGACCTAACACTTGTAATCTTACTTGACAACCTTGCCGCTCCATCTGATGTCCCTTCGACACGAGCACTGCGTCGCCAAGCAACCCACTTTTCCGTGCGGGACAACATTCTGTATCGCTGCAACTACATGCCCGACGGTCGGAAATGGTTCCTTGCTATACCTCGTCATATGCGCTCTGACATCTGCGCGTCATTTCACGCTGATCCTCTCAGCGCTCATGCCGGCGTCCTCAAAACTTACACAAGGTTGCGTCAGCGCTATTATTGGCGGGGCATGTACAACTTTGTGCAAAAGTACATTCAGTCTTGTACTACATGCCAACAAGGCAAGACACCTACCCAGCGTTTCACAAGACCGTTGCAGCCGCTACCATGCCCGTCTCGTCCGTTCGACCGCGTCGGCATTAACCTTTACGGACTGCTTCCATGCAGTGGGTGTGGAAATCGGTGGATTATTATTGGCGTAGATCACCTTACTCGCTACGATGAGACTGCAGCTGTGCCAGCAGCGACCGCCCGTGAAGTTGGTTTTTTTATCCTTCGCAATTTTGTTCTTCCCCACGGTGCTCCCCGAGAACTACTGAGTGATAGAGGCCGTGTCTTCCTGTCGGAGGGCATCCAAGCTCTCCTCGCTGAGTGCAGGATAATTCGCAAATCGACCGCGTACCATCCCCAAACCAACGGTCTGACCGAGCGGTTCAATCGCACACTTGGCGACATGTTGCGGATGTATATGTCATCCAACCACTTCAACTGGGACACCGTACTCCCCTTTGTTACGTTCGCATACAACACCGCGACGCAAACGACCGGCTTTTCCCCCTTTTTTATTGTGTATGGCCGTGAGCTTTCATGCCCTTTGGGCACCATACTGCCGTACCAACCTGACGCTACAGAGTATACTCCACTTTCCGAAGTCGCCAAATATGCTGAAGATTGCCGTCAGCTGGCACGCACGTGCCCTGACTAGTGAGACTCAAGAACGTCAAAAGACAAGACACGACCGTACTCATCAATCACCGCACGACTTTGCTCCTGGTTCGCTTGTGTGGCTACATAGATACCAGCCCACATTCCTGGCCTTTCTTCCAAGCTCCTGGCGCGTTATCACGGTCCATACCGTATCATCGAGGCCACTTCTCCGGTCAACTACATCATCGAGCCGCTCACAGTGTCAACAGACCAGCGTCGTCGTGGGCGAGAGACAGTACATATCAAGCAGTGGCGTAGCCAGAAATTTCGTTCGGGGGGGGCTCACGTTGCAGGTGGACCCCCTCCTTAAGAGGAAACATTAGGTCGTATGCGCCTATCTAAATACATGTAGAAGGAGAATTCGTTTTTCTCGACAACCACTGCACCATATTTGACGAGGTTTGTTGCATTTAAAAAAAAAATCTACATTCTAGTGACTGTTTGTTTCGAATTTTCGATTTAGGTCATCAATATTTTATTAAGAAGTGGCGAAAATCGAAAATTTTCAGAAAACGATGCAATTTGGTTTACAACTCTGTAAATCAGCAATTATAATTGATATCACAATTCTGTGAATTGCACATAATAGTACATCTACAATGGACAAAATTGATATGTTACACATGAGTCTCAAAAAATTAAGTATTATGGAAATACGGCTTTTGCAGAACCTATGCATATAACATAACCAATTCACGTAAGATACAAATTGACATATCGAATTTCTCCGCTTTGAATATTGTAATGGATGCCGTTTACAGAACCGCGATATCTGTTCTCGATGCAGAACTATTAATATTTAAACATCGTGCTTACATTTTTCTCGAACTTCCGAATTTTTCAAAATATTTTAAACAAAGTTCAGGCCCTAAATCGAAATTCCACTTCCAACAGACACTAGAATTTAACATACTCTCTCAAATGCAACAAATTTCATGAAAACCGATTCAGGAGTTATCTCAGAAAACCGTTTCTGCGTTTTACATGTATCTGAATAGGCCGCGTCGCAGATGGGCCCGAGCTAAAGCTTCCTCTTAAACAATTTGCCTAGGGGTCAAATACACGAATAATAACTGCATTGCCATTGCCAAAGATGCTGCAAACGAATTGCTGTACGCTACGCACTGTCAGTACAAGTAAAATATGTATTTTTTTATAAAAGAATATACTCATATGTGCCAAAAATTGTGGCCAACATAACTATTTATTAAGTAAAGAAAATATCACACGAACTTTAGAACTACGTCACTTCGAAGCCAGCAAAGCAGTGCATGCCGCTGATATGAAAAATGTAAAGGCCATGAAATGAACAAGTTGAGGACAAGTATGTTAATGACACTTTGTCATTCAAGATCCTTGTTTACATTCTTGTACATATGCAACGGCCAGTGAAAAATCTCTATGACGCTGCCATTTGTTCTAATGTATTTTGCAGCAGCAGCTGTCACCGGTCGTGTATCGTGAGTAATTGCACCGAAATTATAGTCGCAACAGAGACCACGTATAAAAACCAGGAGTTCTGCAGAATATTCGAGGGCGAGTCAAATGAAAGTGAGCCAATGCGAATATATAACAAACGGGGTACTTTAATAAAAAGTAGCCCCCATGAGCATTTAGACATTTGTCCCATTGACTAAAGAGTCGCGCAATTCCCGTCTCATAAAGCTCCTTGGGTTGTTGCTTCAAAACGTCTGCAACTGACTTTCACGACATCGTCCGAGCCGAATCTGGTTCCCTTGAGCTGTTTTTTCGATTGCCCCAAAATGTGGAAGCAGCAAAGTGACAGGTCCGAGCTGTATGGCGGATGCTGCAGCGTTTCCCGCTTGAACATTGCCAGTTTTGTATTAACCACGTCAGCGACGTGGGAATGGGCATTGTCGTGGAAGAAGATGACCCCATTCGTCAATTTTCCACGTAGTTTGTTGTTGATTGCGACACGCAGCCCATCCGGCGTTTCATAATATCGGAAACAATTGATAGTCTCTCAAGATTCAGCAAATTCTATCAGTAATGGCCCCTGACGATCGAAAAATAAAAGTCAACAACACCTTCCCGGCGGAAATGACGGCCTTTGCTTTCTTTGGAGAAGGTGAATTTGAATGTTTCCATTGTAAGCTTTGCCGTTGTGTTTCAGGCTCTTAGTAGTGGCATGATGGCTCGTCTCCGATCACAATTGCAGACAAGAAATCGTCACCTTTACTGTGACACCGGGTCAGATGAGTAAAGGCAGCGCTAATCTTCTCTGTATTCTGGCAGTGGTTCAAAATCTTGCGCATCCATTGCGCACATAAGAGCCGATAACCGAGATGTTCATGAATGATGGCGTGCACCAAACCGTGACTGATGTTCACACGCTCTGCCAGTTCATCGATGCTTATCCTCCGTTCTTGTTTCATCAGCTCATCAACCTTTGCAATTTTGTTAGGGGTGATTGCACGATGGCTATGGCCCGTTCTGGGATCGTCTTTGCAAATTTCACGTCCTTCTTGTAACCGTTTATTCCAACGCTTCACAATGGCCAATAAAATGCAATGTTCCATGTACACGGCAGTCATACGGTGACTAATTTCTTTTTGGGAAACACCTTCAGCTGTCAAAAACATCACAGCATTACGCTGCTTCACTTCTGGGGAGTCCATTACGGCACGCAATCATGTTCAACCCAGTGTATGAGAGCATTAAAGAAAATTTATCCTCACACCTGCGTGTCACTTTTGTAAATAAGAGATGCCTGTGTGCTACGCGCAGGCCTTGCAGATAATGAACTGAACCATAATTTCGCGGCGTGGGTAGGCTCACTTTCATTTGACTAGCCCTCGTACATTAGAAATGCTAAAATGCAATGGAATATACAAATGCGAAGATACAGCTTGATAAAGAGCAAAAAAGTGCCACTGGAAATGCCACTGCACGTACACACAAAACCTCGCAACAAGATATTTGAATATACGTATAAGTCTCCAATAAATCTACGTATCTGAGAAAACGTCACGGTACATAATGCGTCAAACAAGGCAAATAAACATGTTGCGCAATCACAGATTAACAGCATCCTAGATCCTGCCCCCATTTCATCCACTCCCCCCAATGTAACGCGCGCGACGGAAGGCGGCGCACTTGCTCCTCACTTTGTGAGCCAGAGTGAGCCACTATCGTCGGCTCACCATTCCCCCCCCCCCTCCCCCCACACGCTTTCACTCGCACATACAGCATGCGGCGCGGGGTCACGATGTTATCGCACTTGGACTTTATGCGGAACATGAGGGCGACGGCGATGGCAGGAATGCGCCTAGTGTCCGTATAATTGCTATCACACTATTATAATAAGAGTATCCGGCAGCTGAAGACGAAGAAGACGAGTTCTCGATCAGCTGCTACTCCTGCTTCGCTCTGGTTTTTTCGGTGAAATTTGTGCGTACCGACGCCCCTGTGGCGGGTACGATGTCAAAAGAAATGCCGGACATTCCGCCTCCTCTGCCGCCAAGGTTGGGGCCTGGCCTCCAAGATGCAAGTCGGTCTGCTGTGCCCGACCACCTAAACGCGACTCTGCCAAGGTCATCGAGCTGCTCGGACGTCGACGACATGGATTCTGACGGCGGATATACCGAGGTCACAAGTCGTCGGTTGAAGAGGAAACTTCGTAGGACATCAAGCGTGAGTGAGCTTAACTACAATAAGCCGCCCACACAGCAAGCGTACACAATCGCCTACGTCCCCGTCGCTGCTACAGGCAACCTCAATTCCCTCAATAGGCAAACTCTCACTGCCTATCTCGAGAGGCTGGCTCCAGGGCAAATCAGAGAGATCCGAATTAATCCCAGAAGAAACATACTTACTGTTGATGTAACTACACGAACCATCGTCGACACTTTGAAAGCTATAACTGAGCTAGGAAATATACTTGTCCGTTCATTCATCGTACATGGAGGCAGCACCACCGCCGGTGTTATCTACGATGTCGATACAGATATCGATAATGACGATCTCGCAACGCTAATCTCCTCGACTGTCCATATCACAGATATACACCGTTTGGGACGGTCGAGGTGCATAAAACTCATTTTTGAGGGAGAGACCTTACCAACACATGTAAAAGTGGGTTATGTGCGCCATCCTGTCCGTCCGTACATCCCTAGGCCCTTGCAGTGCCGTAAATGCCAGAAAATCGGGCATGTCAGTGCTGTGTGCATGAACAAGATGACATGTCCGCGTTGTGGTGGTGATCACGATGAGCTGACGTGTGCTGACTCTGACTTGAAGTGCCCTAACTGCGATGGGCCGCACAAGGCAACGTCGAAGGACTGTCCAAAATTAAAGACTGAAATGTCTGTGCTAAGGAAAATGGTACGAGATCGATCTACCCACAGAGAAGCGGCTACCAAGGTCCACCGTCGCCAGAGGCGCTCACGTAATCGCAGAAGGAGATCAGCATCGACCAGAAGACGATCAGCATCGACAACAGGACAACCTGTACTCCAGGAAAAGTCGTCGCGCGCTCCTGCATGTCCTCAAACGTCAGAGCCACCTTTAACCACGTCTCCTCTCCTGAACACCAAGGACACTACTATATGGCCTTCCCTGCCATCTAGGAGAACAGAAGTGCAGCCGGAACGCCAGCGTGACCATGAACCTTCATCGTCGGATGGGCAAATCAAGGCAATGCTTGCACAGATGATTCGTTCCTTGCGAATGCTGCTCATCGGAGTTCAGACGCCCGTTGCCAAGGCTGCGGTGCAAATTCTTGAGGCACTAGAACCAGTGCTTGCTGCTGTATAAAAGCTAGCAAACGCCATGGCATCATCAACTTCAAGGTTGTCACTACAGGAAAGGATAAGCAGTTCCGTAATATTTCAGTGGAACGCACGAGGTCTACGGGGTCGCCTGGGAGATTTTAAACAGAGAGTGCTCAAGCATCGGTTTCCAGTTATCGTAATATGCGAGCCGAATATGACATCGCCATTTAGACTCTCTGGATACGAACAATTCGCGTCTGGGATAAGTGGCAATACTAGCAAAGTTTTACTATGTGTGCGATGTGACCTGACGTATTCGCTAAACCAAGTTCCGGTGCATAACAGCAACGAGTACGTCTCTATAACACTGAAGCTAAAGCGCCGGATAATCTCGATCATTGGTGGCTATATTTCCCCCAGGGGAAGATTTGACTCTCTACACCTAAAACTTGTTCTTGACTCTTGCCAAGGACCTCATATTATTGTAGGTGATTTCAACGCGCACCACCAACTTTGGGGTAGTAGGATCACAAATATTCGAGGAAGACAACTTCTTGACTTCACAAGCAGCAATGCTCTCACCATCCTGAACGACGGCTCACCAACATATCTACGTGGAACAACGTACAGCAGCTGTCTCGATTTAGCTATCGCTTCACGATGCCTTTCGTCTTCTGCTGCCTGGTGCACAGATGCTGAAACGTACAGCAGTGATCACCTACCTACGTATGTACAACTGAGGTGGTTTACAAGATTTCCAAGTTCTCATACGCGACGCACTGACTGGGATGCCTTTCAGAACAAGCTAGAAGAATCCTGCAACTCTATAATTTCACCGAAAGAGATTGAAGAGCGAATTACAGCAGCAATGCACGCAACAACATGCATCATCCAAGCATCAAATTCAAGAACATCCGTCGACGTTGTATATGAAGAGCTGCGGGCTGTTCGTCGTCGCGCCGAGAGGAAATACAGGCGAACTAAATGGATATCCGACTTGAGGACGTCACGCCGTGTGCAAAAGAAAATTCAAAGACACTTAGACAAGCTCGACAGACAACGTTGGAGGTCCTTTTGCACCAGCCTGGACCCAAGAAAACCGTTGTCCACAATATGGCATGTTGTACGAGCACTACCATCTTCTCCACAACAGCTACGTCCCTTCCGAGCTTTGGCTATCATCCAGAAGCGCAGTGAGAAGGAAATCGCGGAAGATTTCTGCGTACACCTCTCTGGATCTACAACATCGGTAGCTTCAGTGCTCAGGTGCGCTCCTCCAACAATGGACGATCGTCTCGACCTCCCATTCACGCTGCAAGAGCTGCGTGCAGCGATTTCCTCTTCAAGACACTCAAGTGCGCCTGGTCCTGATGGTATTACCTATTCTACCTTGCGCCATCTAGGCCCTCGAGCGACTGAAGAGCTCCTGGCTTTATATAATCTCTCTTGGTCCTCGGGAACTGTGCCTGCACATTGGAAGACAAGCAAAATTGTGGCATTATTGAAACCAGGCAAGACACCCCATGCTATGCTTTCCTACAGACCTGTGGCGCTTGCCAGTTGCATAGGTAAAACCATGGAACGCATGGTTTTGACGCGCCTGGAGTGGTTTTTGGAGAACCGTAATATATATCCAGACGCAATGACAGGCTTCCGAAAGGGTAGGTCGTCAATCGACAGCGTCGTCGACCTAGTAACAACTGTTCAACATCAGAAACGTCGTCGTCGATTAACGGCTGCTGTCTTTCTAGATATCAAGGGTGCTTTTGATAACGTTCTACATGATGCAATTTTAAATGCCCTAGAAGAATGTGGCGTCGGCGGACGTATACATCAGTGGATAGCCAGCTATCTTCAAGGGAGAACAATATTCATGACAACTCCAGACGGTGAAACAATGAACCACCCCGTCTATCGTGGAGTGCCTCAAGGAGGTGTATTGAGCCCAACTTTATTTAATATCGTTCTGATTGGAATGGTCAAAGAACACGCACGCACAGTCTCGGTCTCTGTGTACGCAGACGACATCTGTATGTGGACCACGAGCTTAACGCGCTTGCAAGTGCAAACGAAGCTGCAGCGCGCGGTGTCAATAACGTCGACATACCTAAACAGTCGCGGACTGCAGCTCTCACCGGAAAAAAGTGTAACCATGGCATTTACACGGAAGTCAATGGCCTGCTACCCCGTCATGATTAATGGGAAGATTATACCTGCAGTAACCCACTTCAAGTTTCTCGGAGTCACCATCGACCGTGACTTATCTTGGTCGAAGCACCTCTCTGGATTAAGAAGAAAACTGGACAGCTTTACTCAGATCATTCGACATATGTCTGGAAATTCATGGGGGCCATCCAAGTCATCTCTTCTGCAGCTCTACCAGGCACTTTTTGTTGGCTACTTCCGCTACAGTGCGCCTGTACTTTCTCGGCTAAGTACAACTGCTATACGCACGCTTGAAAGTGCTCAGGCTCGCGCACTGCGAATTTGCCTAGGTCTACCACGATGTGCGTCTACTTGGGGCACTATTGCAGAGGCACGTGCGTGCCCAGCTCGAGTTTATCTGCAACATGAGCCATTGCGAGTACATCTAAGGCTACTGACTAGACACAGGAATCATCCACTCGCGAACATCACAAGGGTACGGCCTGTGTCCGCTTACTCAGAAGCCGTGTTGTCGCAGCAAGACTTATTGCCGTCGGACTTCGAACCATATGACATACCCAAAGTTCCACCCTGGACGATGGCAAAGCCAACGGTGAGACTCTCAATCCCTGGAATAACGAAGAAGTCGAAAATGCCGCTTGCTGGTCTCAAGCATTTCGCGCTATCATACATTGCTTACATGTATGGACATTATGAACATGTTTTTACAGATGGTTCCGTGACACAGACCTCTTCCGCGGCTGCCTACACGGTGCCAGGAATGGGGATCGCACAACGGTTCAAGACAGGACACAGGACGTCGTCTACAGCGGCTGAGTTGACCGGAATTCGAGAAGCAGTTCGCTGCATACTGCAACAGAGTCTCGAGAAGTGGACAGTGTTCTGTGATTCAAAACCAGCACTGCAACTCATCAGCAATTATATGAATGACAGAACCGCATATAGTCCTCTCCTTTATGACATCATGTCTCTGCTTACTGAGGCGTCTCATTCCGGGCACACCATCGTGCTGCAGTGGATTCCTGGCCATTGTGGAATAGCTGGAAATGAACAGGCTGACGCGGAAGCAAAAAAGGCGCACACTGACGGCACCATTGTAAAAATTCATTTTTCCCGGTATGACATTAACACCTTGCTCCATAACACCATTAAAACTTCTACGGCACGACATTGGGACAACCCCGAACATCGACAGGAGCGCCTATATAGACTTGACGCTGGACTACAATTCCGGCTTCCACTTCGGTTGCGGAGAAGCCAGGAAACACTCATTCATCGATTACGGCTGGGTGTGGCATACACCCACCGATACCTTCACAAGATTGGACAAGCACGGGACCCTGAATGTAGCGTCTGTCACGCTCTCGAGACAATAGCTCACGTACTTTGCGTGTGCCCTCAATATGCGACCGAACGAAGACAACTCAAATCTACTGTTGACAGCTTGGACTCCCGCCCCTTTTCAGAAGAAAAGCTTTTGGGCGCGTGGAGGAGTGTTGACTGTGCCCAACGTGCCATAAAAGCACTTTTGAACTTTTTAAGTGAGACTGGTTTAGATGATCGCCTCTAGAAGCTGTGAGACGTGTAGTCAGTGCGAGATGTGTTTGCGCAAAAACTTTTTGTGGCAAGATTACTTTTTGTAAGGACAAGATTGCTCTTAGTGTAGTGCGTCTCCAGTGCGCATCCGCATATTGGACAACGTGTATATAGTATGTCATTGTACCATATCATAATCATCCGCCACCTACCTTTCCCTGTATTTCCCACTTCCCCATTCCCCAGTGAGGAGTAGCAGGCTAGAGACACGCTCTCCAGGCCGACCTCTCCTCCTTTCTCTTCATTAAAATCGACTCCTCCTCCTCCTCCGGCAGCTGAAGCGTCCCATGGCCCATTACTTTCCGCAAAAGAAGTAACGAAATAGCACTTTCACCATGCGACAATTCGCTGCACCGCAACAACGCTTCTTTTTTCCTTTTGTGGGGCGGGGGCACCGTAATGAAAAAAAAAAAACGCGAAGTATGTTGGTCACAATAGAATGCCTATTTTGGGCAACTGATATGGCTATTAAAGGAATATCGAAGAAAACACGAGACGCTTGGTCCACCAAGAACCATGCGCATACTGCTCGGTATCCTACACCGGCAAGACAAGACTTTCTGGAGAGGTTGCGCTCAAGCGAACGCACTGCAATCCGTCGAGTCCGCACAGTGATGGCGGCTAGCGACCATTGTTTCTCTGTCTCGTCTGCTAGCTAGAAAGCGTCGAAAGCTCTGCCAGGCGAAAATGCACTCGGCCAGAGCAAACCGAACGCACACCGATGTGCGCCGCGCGGTGGTCGGGGCAACACGAGAAAAACGCGTGCGCTCTGGCTGGCTCTGGTAGCGCGCGGGTAGGGGAGCGAGAACAAAAAAAAATTGAAGAGGCTCAATGTGTCCTCGCGATTAAAAGACAAAGTAGAAAAATAAGTTTGAACGTAGTTGCCTTGGCTGGCTTTAGTGTCTTCACTGGATGCTTTGGCGCAGGTGAAAAAGAATGATATTTCTAATGTGACATGACGGCACGAATGAACCACCACAACGCTTCGTCTCATCGGGCCTCGCTGCGGGCTTTGTCAACTTGTCTGATAGCGTGTTCATTTGGCTTGTCTCGTTGTATGGCCCGATGAGCGACTTTGGAAAAGTCAGTGCACCTTTGGCGTCAAATATTTATGGGAGCATTAAACTTACAAAGTTCCGCAATTGAAAATCTAAAGCACACGTTTGGAAATGTCAATGTACCTTTCACATCAAACATTTATGAGAACTTTATGCCCATAAAGTTTCGGAATTGATATCCACGCGCTCCGTAAATTCCATGATAGTGTGAATTCCGCGGCCTCCGCGCAATTCCGCGGTGAGCCCGTTCGCCACCAAAACCTCCTTGAAACTTTGTGCACGGATGGGGCTGCTTGCGTTATGTGGCTCCCGGTGCATGGGCGTTGGCGCGAAATTCAGCCCAAGTTCGCAATTCTTGCGGTGAAATGGCTTGTCGGGCGTGAAAAAGACGCTCTAGACAAAATCCAGAATGATTTCTGGCGCCGGGGGTTGCTTTTGTCGGCGGTGCATGGACAGCACGAAAAAATTTCGGGGGGGGGCTGAAGCCCCATAAGCCCCCCCCCCCCCCTGGCTACGCCCCTGATATCAAGCGCCTGAAACCGTATTACGACCCGCTCATCATCTCCGTGCCCTGAGTCGCCAGGATGGACGTATACGCTTCGCTCCCGGGGCATTGTAATGAAGCAGACGCGCCCCTGCGTATGTGCCGACTGAAGAGGAAGACGAAGGACCGTGCCGTGATCGCGAGCGAGCCCCGCGCTACGGACAGCCCTTGCAGTGCCTTGAGATATCTAGCGTTCCACAACGTTGTGAACGACAATAAACCTCGTCGCAATAGCTATAGGACCTCCACTTTTAATAAAGCTTTCTGACTGACTGGACACGTCATCCAGAATTTCAATTCATGTCTATGATATAGCACGGATACGCTGTTCTAAAGTTCTATGTTTAGGTGACCTATGCCACATTCACGCGGGAGCTGCTCTTCGGAGCTTGCTAGAATCTACAGCAAGGAACGTCTCCCGCACATCTTTACGCCGCCGCCAAGCTGCGGATCGGATTTGGATTTGCATTCTCCACGGTCTGTGTATCCGTTTGAAGAGTTTCTCCGCTCTCTTTTCTGCTAGAGAAGTACTTTTACAAGATTTCAAACGGGGCAGCAGTCGTAAGACTTTATGCAATAATTTAAGCTTTCTTTTGATGAATATCCCGCACTAAATATAACGTCAAACCATACACCCGCACATAACGTTATACAATAAACTCAAACTATATGTCTGGCGAATTAGAGACACCTACGAAGAAATTTTCGCAACATATTTTCTAAATCGGCCGTTAAATGGCCGTTAAATACGGTAAAATGTGAGAAGTACGAGTAAGTTATTATTTTAATTAAGCTTGATTTCACCCATTCCTCAAGCAAGTGCATGCAAATTTGACTGCCTGGCACAAGCAGGTTGGGTTCGCCTTTGTGTGATCAAAGTACTCCGTGGCGCGTCGGCCATTAGTACGTAAAATGAAGGAGAAAGACGGCCGTATTCAACCGATGCGTTCCCGGTAAGTGTGAAACGCGCGCGTCCATCTTGCTGCCTGTGCTCTGTGTGCAGAATACCCACGCCTCATCAAGCTGCCTGCGTACGTATTTAAGTCCTCAGAGACCTACAAAAGACCCGGTAAAAAAAATTTGTTTTCAATTAAGAAGGAGCTCGCGCGTATTGCGCGCTTTCCATCAAGACTGCTCGCCAGCTAGACGGCGATACGCCCACCCACTCGTCGATCCCCGTTTCGCCTCCCGTTCCTTCCTCTGTTCTCTATTATGAATATACGCGCTGCTCAAGGCATGATCTCGCGCGACATGTTTTCGCGTCAAACAGCTGCCCTTTCGTCGCGGCGCCAGTCTGCCGAGTCGCGCCACTGCTGCGTGCAGCTGAAGCGACCTCGCCAGCTGCTGAAAAGGGCACGGAGCGCACGCCAGTAAGGAAAGGCATGCGCAAACTAGTCTGCATTTCGACAAAATAATCAATGTGGTGTGCTCGAAGCCGTTTAAATGCGGTTGCAAAAATTGAAAACGAATTTTTATTGAAATGAAAACAAAAGAAATAGATTTAGTCACCCTATAATGGTCCAACACTTTTATTATTATTTGATTTCAAAGCATTACGATATACACTTGAAATTAATGGGAAAGCGAGGAGCCGGCTGGCAACTGCTACCGGAGGGGGCACTACGCCTCATTATTAAAATTAAATTATGGGGTTTTACGTGCCGAAACCACTTTCTGAGGCACGCCGTAGTGGGGGACACCGGAAATTTCGACCACCGGGGGTTCTTTCACATGTACCTAAATCTAAGTACACGGGTGTTTTCGCCCCCATCGAAATGTGGCCGCCGTGGCCGGGATTCGATCCCGCGACCTCGTGCTCAGCAGCCTAACACCATAGCCACTGAGCAACCACGGCGGGTGCCTCATTATAGTAATAATAAGAAAAATATTGTTAGGTAAGAAGAAATAGCACACGCTCGGGAAATTTAGAGCGGATTTAACTCAAGAGAGTAAATAAAGTCCACATACATGCAGTTCAATACATACACACTGGAACATACAGAGACAAAAAGTGAGGACAAGTTGCACTACACACTATATATGCCGGGCCCCTGCAAATTTACGCGTGTGTATACGCCGAGTTCAGAACTCGCACACGAGGCCACGATGCGGTCCAAGATGAACGGGCCGTACAGATGAGAAAAATGCACAGATTACGTGATGCACACACACAGACGCAGCTGTCAAAAGCGAGCTTCATCACACAAGGCCCACAAAGATGAGCACTTCACTCATGTTGACAACAAGCGCACATAAGTGCAAATGGCGGAAGTGGGTTGCGCTTACATAACGCTACTCAATGCGATACCTATAGTACACGTTTAGTATCCCCGTATCATAGTCAGCGTTAAATGCCTGTTGCCTGTTAGAGTGTTCGGCGTTTGAGTAACGTGACACGCATGAGCTATATTATACAAGGTCAGGCTTAATATAATTGCGAACCGCTAGTGCGACAGACGCGAGTGCCCCCCCCCCCCCTCTCGTCTTTCGCGCTCCTCGCAGTGTAATGCTGTTCCACATTTGCCGCCCCGGCCATTCTGCAGCACGAGTTCCTATGCATCTACTTTCTCTCCCTTTTTTGCGCCCTGGAGATTGAACGGCTGGAAAATGTTCTCGGGTTCTCGGAGGCTGGGTTAGAAATGCGCGGGGTGACAGCACCGCTGTATTCCAGTATAACCGACTCCATGCGAAACTCTTTAGGGGCGCTTCTGCGGCGCATTTGCATGACGCCGCGATGCCCCACTTTAAGACTTCAAGATCACCTTCTTGTTCGAAAAACAACCGCTCGTCGCTCAGCAGGCACATGTAAAGCCACTCACTGCAGAGCGCCGAACACGGCATTGTCACGTTGATTCTTTCAACACGTTGCGCCCGAACTAACCTTTTCAAGAGTTATTTCTTTCCGCGCACAATAACAAAGAGATAAGGACAATCTGCCTTCTTTGAAGGTGACTGAAACCCTAGTAATATAACGCATACGTCGTTTAATGTTATTGGCATTCCTGTGTTGTCACCGTTATTCGGCCATGCTTTTTTCCTCCTTAATTTCGATCTGCATGCGCATTGCTGATATTTTACCCTTCTGGTTTAGATGCTTATGTCTTGAAATACTTCTTTTGTTTATTGGTGGATTTCATATTTTACATTCTTACGCTCAGAATTTTTCTATATATAGCCTTTCGTGCGCAAGTATTACATTTTTGTGTTTTCATGTTTCCGTATGTTGTTCTATTCGGTATAATGTGTGCGAAGCTTTGAGCTGCTCGTTCGTTTATATTTCGGTGCATTTGCACTTGCGTCAGTACCCCATGTTATTTACTGGCTTTTCTGAGCTTTGTGGTGTTCGTTCGGTGCAGGGTTGTTTATATTTGGCCTGATTTCACAGCCCGAGCATATGCCGCAGGAGTAAATCCATAGAGGCGTACGTAAACAGTGCAGTTACGCTTCGACGATCCTTCCTGATTCAGCTTCGCTTGCCGTCTCCGCCGGAGTAGTCGCCGTATACGCAGCCAAAGGACTGACATGTATACAGTACCCATTTAGTGATTCAGCGCCCAACGAAGCTCTACTTTCGTAATACTTCAAGTCGAGAACGGAAGAGCTTTTATGGTCACGGCATTGACAAAGATAACGTAACGCTATTTGATAAGCCGGACCTTCACGTGCTAAACCAGAATACAAATTTGTTATTTTACGCCTTATCATTTTCTGAAAAAGATTATATCGCCTACGCTTTTACTGAAATGTGACCAGAGCGCGCGCTTTATTTTATATAATCTTCCGCAATCGGTGCGGAATAAAAAGAAAAAGAAAAAGACATCAGGATCCCGGACCATATGGAATCGAAGTTGTGCGAAGCATTATTAATGACTGCTACAAGGGTCCTTCAGGAAAGGTAGCTTGGCAAAACTGGAAGCCAAGACTTCGTTCCGTCTCCATCGCCTGTAGCCTATTCAGATAGCCTGCCTGCATGCAGCATCGACCATTCGTTCCAAGCATGTTTGAGTGCGGCGCGCAAGCGCCTATTCACGTGGTGCGTTATCAAACCTCGCGTGCTCTCTTTGAAGGTCGAAAAATTTTAACCACAGCAGCAATCTTCGTTGAAAGCAATCAGTTGGATATTGCTGCATAGCCTTACAAACCCTTCAAATGAAGGTGTTGCATTTAAACGAATGATTTAAACGTTTGTAAATTATTTTTGTTAATTACTTACTTAAGCTTACAGTAAGAATAGTACTTTGGAGTTGCTGAAGAGGACAGTGGACAATGCTAGGTTGGTTGCGTTCGTGCGGCGTACACTTACTGCTACTTAAGGTTTGGCACAAGCTATAGTATATAGCAAAATCACTTCGGGAGCTGCGCTCGTTTTTTCCGGTAATTCTTGCAGTGTCTAAACACGAGCGCCATTGGTGTAGGAGGCTGCGCCAACAATATTTCATTTTCCGTAATTCACTCGAACTCCCTTTCACTCTGGCGCTTTCGAATTTTTGTTAGTGAGCACCGCGACTTAATAATTTGCTAATCCTTCGTCGTCTCGACGGCGGCAATGAGGCAACAAGCCGCCTTGATTTCGTGTGAACGATGCTTTAAAGAAAAACTCGCCAGGTTCGCGCACGTTCTGAAATATGTAACAGGAATGAAGTGAGGCCCACCTGAAAGATCCCTGCTTCATTTGTGTCAGGCGCTATCCGTATATTACCTGCGCCGTATAGCTTGCCAGTAACACGCATTCGACCTTTCTGCCTACGTGCCTTGGAAAGTTTGCAAGCAGTGCGTATATGCCTGGCCGGTGTATCACGCTGCACCACAACAAAGCCACAAATGCGGAAGCAGGCGCCTATCCTAGCGATGTATACTGCTCATGTGAACTTCTCCTTGTTTACCTGCGCCTTGGGCAGCCGTCACAAATATAGCCCTGTTAAAACACTAAGCGATACGCGGTTAGACGATTTTTCACGAGCCATCGCTCGTCACAAACACTTTATCCCTACGAGTTCTGTCGCAGCTAAAGTTTCAAACACGCCTGCATGGGTGTTCTCCAGAGTATTGGTGCGTCTTTCAATTCCTGGTCTCAGCAACAAATCAAGCATGTGGTGAGAGGAAACTCGCACTGTGACATCCCTGTATAGCATTTGCCTGGACAGAGCATGTCTACACCGATGGATCAAGGTCATCAGCTGCCTCCTCGGCTGCTTTCGTCATCCCGGTCATTCGTCGAAGCTTCAAACTCAACCACAAGACAACGTCTGCGGCTACGGCAATTACTGCCATTCGCGAGGCACGTCACTGCATCTCCCAGGAACCACTTCAGAAGTGAACTGTATTTTGTGAAGCTAAACTATAGCCCTACGGAGCCCGTATTCACAAAGAAAACTTGTTACGCTAAAACTGCTTGTAAGAGCAAATGACAGTTAATCGTGATGACGGACGTATTATTAGCGAAGGCGACCGGCCAATGGCAAAGAGCACCTAAGATTGAAAAGCTTTGTGAATTTGGCCTCAGATTACTGACTATTCTTAAACGAGGACCTTGTTGCATGTTGATTTTTTCGGAAGTGGTCGAACTTTACGAATTCGCCTTGCGAAATGGAGATAGATAGATAGATAGATAGATAGATAGATAGATAGATAGATAGATAGATAGATAGATAGATAGATAGATAGATAGATAGATAGATAGATAGATAGATAGATAGATAGATAGATAGATAGATAGATAGATAGATAGATAGATAGATAGATAGATAGATAGATAGATAGATAGATAGATAGATAGATCTCTGTAATGAATAGATAGATAGATAGATACATAGATAGATAGATAGATAGATAGATAGATAGATAGATAGATAGATAGATAGATAGATAGATAGATAGATAGATAGATAGATAGATAGATAGATAGATAGATAGATAGATAGATAGATAGATAGATAGATAGATAGATAGATAGATAGATAGATAGATAGATAGATAGATAGATAGATCTATCTCTGTAATGAATATTGGAGAGGCTTGTCGGATGGTATGCCTAGCATATGTTACTCCAGCAGGATATGATGATATGATAAGCACAGTGCACGTCACAGATACACAACACGCACAAAACACCACCACAGCACACAACACTCAAACAAAGTATATTAGTGAAACCGTGGTCTCTAAGGAAGGTTACGAGTGCCTCCGTGGCACGAGACGTACACGTAGTGTTCGTCCATGTGGCCCAAGTATCTGTCGTGTACATAGCTCAAGGCATGAAAGTCTTTGATAAATATTCAGTGCTGACATTAGGACTGCTCCTTCTAAAGTGAATAACCTGCAAATCAAATTAATTGGGCTATGCCTCCCCGTACATTGCACACAGGGCACAGTGGTCATATTATCCGTTTAAGTTTAATTGGGAGGTATTTAGTATTCGCGGTATTTAGCCGATCGCGATGTAAACATGCGAAATAGGCACCGCATATCATTTAAATGGGTTCTCAGACACTGCAGTATTCGTGGGAATGAGCTCGCCGATGCAAATGCGATTTCTGATTTCATTTGCGGTGACAAACACCAACACTGTGCTACACGACATGATGCTCGTCGCTTAGGCAAGATACTGGTCTCCGCCAGACCACCATCGTCCTCATCTTCGTTTACTTGATCCCAAACTCCGATTCAGGACACCACGCAGCATCCAAAGAAGCCACGAAAGACTTCTACATGGACTGAGCCTTGCGCAACCCTTACTCAACGCCACGGTGCCCAACACTCATCACTAATCTCAACACTCAATACTAATGACTCCACAGCACTGTAGAAGAAAGTCTGAAAAACACAAAATTATACTGTCACCTAATAGTACAGTTCCTGGTCAGTTGGTGGTGCATACATCGTGTAAATGCATTATCACATATAGTCAGAGCAGAACAGTCAACATATACATAATCTACAAACACATACATATATACAGCGACATTGAAATAAAAGGAACATTAAAAGCGTTAATAGCGGCCAACAATGCCGCTGTCTTCGAGAAAAGCTTTTAATGCTTTCAAAGCGCTCTTCTGCAAAGCCGTTGTTGGCCAAGCACCCAAAAGTTTCCTTAAACTTAGAGGTCTGCGGTCTAATGCACATTAGAGTTGATTTAAGTCGTCGTCTTGGTATACGTCGTGATGTGGGCAATCTAGGAGAAGGTGATGTATATCTTCATCTACAAATCTACAATCACATTCTGGAGTTTCCGCAATGCCAATTCTATGTAAGAAATTTTTTGTGTAGGCAGTGCCTAGCCCTAATCGATGAATAAGGGTTTTCATATTTCTGTCTAATGACAATGGAAATTTGAATTCAATAAACGGATCAATATGATACAAATCCGATCTCTTAGACTTCTGGTCAAACCATATATTTCTACACATATTGAAAGACGTTGCCCGTATAATACAGCGTAATTGATTCTTTGATATTGGGAGCGGGACCGCATCATCTGTCAGGTGTGCTTGTCGTGCTTCTTCATCGGCTGTTGTGTTGCTAGGAATGTTGCAATGTCCTGGTATCCACTGTAATGCTATTTCATGCTTCGCTTGGCTTGCCTTTGCGAGGTGTTTAAGTGTTTCGTATATTATACTATCACTGATTGTTTTCCCCTTTGTGCTGCAGAGTGATGTTAGAGCCGCCTGTGAATCGCTGAAGATTGCCCATTTTTACGCATCTCTTACTGACGTCATAAATTTTATCGCACATAGGATTGCGAATAGCTCAGCCGGTGTGGACGGTTTGCGTCCACAATGGCTGAAAGCACTTTGTGTGTATTCACGGGCTGCTTTCACGCTCGGAAAGACACTTTTATATAGCACGTATTGAGCAACAGAAAGCTGCACCGGGAGTTTTTCATGTTCCTCTACAATTGTCTAATTGACACTTTTAATCTAACTATAATATTTGAGAAGTGGATTGATTAATTAAGACTACTTATGTTGTTAGGTGGAATGCAAAACATTATCTGAGTATTTCCAAGTGACGGCAAACAACATTACCTTGGTTCTGTCGTAGCATTTGCATATCTTTAGATCTTGGTGCATGATAGTTGGGACACCCTGCATATGAAGAAAGTACTTCTTCGGATCCGGTGTTTAATAAATTGAAAGAAGTACAGGCGCACGTAGAAAAGCAAAAACAAGGATTTAATTTCGAACCTTCCGCCGGGGTTCGACCTTCATCAACAGTGCGATTGCAAGCACCCAGAGCTCAATTTATAATTTTCTCTGTATTATAAGAGTTAGGCAAATTAAAGAGAAAGCAAGAAAAAAAAAGCGTACGGCGTCATGAGTACCAGCACGCCTACATTCACTCAGGTAAAGAAAGTTGCAGTTTCGCCTGAAAGTCGAAGCATCGATTGCGATAGCAAATTAGTGGACAGCTATACGAAGTAAGAATAGTAGTTTCATCGGCCGTATAAGCTTGTAAACATAGGCATACTGACTAAATTAACAAGCATGCATGCGTACAAGGAAACATGAACACATCTCACTCGATGACCGCGGGAACTCGCTCTAGCGGAAAACGCTGGAGTGAGAAAGCGCGGCAGCAGCAGCGAGCGAATTGACCTGTGTGCTTCGTCTCGCATCAACGCAACCTAGGCCACTGAAACACAGCACGCGGCGGGCTCTGTCCCCGGCGCAGATGGCTTTCAAGATACAGCGGCCCGGGGTAGAACGCGCCCGCCTTCCCTACCCTCCCCTTGGAGCCTTGCGCGCGACGGAAGACGGTGCGCTTCTTCATCGCTTCACTACCTTGCGTGAGCGAGATTGAGCTGTTGTCGCCGGCTCAGCTTCGCACCCTTTCACTCACACGTACATCGTACGGCGCGGGGCAACGATTTTATCGTCAGTTCACTTTATACGGAACCTCACGGCGATGGTAGAAATGCACCTGGAGTGTCCGTTTATCGCAATAAAAATATCTGAAGATACCTAAGTCTTCTTATGAGTTGCGAATGCAAAAGCAGTAATGTCCAATGGAACGCCGCTGAACGGTTCTTCAACTTATGAACT
This sequence comes from Dermacentor albipictus, assembly GCF_038994185.2. Lineage (NCBI taxonomy): Eukaryota > Metazoa > Arthropoda > Arachnida > Ixodida > Ixodidae > Dermacentor > Dermacentor albipictus. The sequence continues at coordinate 180,847,315 of NC_091821.1, read as the reverse complement.
CCTCGCGGGCAAGCGAGCCAATTGAGTCGATATCTAGGAGGCGCTGTTAGATATGGGGCTGTTTCCTGCGCCTTCTTCGAGTTCCCCAGACCACATCGAATCGCAGCACAGCTAATTGAGAAGCGCAGAAACGCGGAAAGGAGCGCTCGAGCAAACAAGTTGAAGTCCCCTCCCCCCCTTGTCCGCCTTTGAAGAGCGCATTGCAAGTCAGCAAGGCAAGACCGCAGGGAGCCGCCGGGTGTGACACCGCTGCACGGGCGCCTACCATTGGCCGAAAATGGCGTCATCTGAGCGGACTCTCCCATTGGCCGAACATGACGCGACTTCCAGTCCTCGAAGGGTTTAGAAGGAGCATTCCAGAGAGACCAGAGCATTCCCTGATTCACCTCTCTCGAACTTCTTGCCGCGGGCCGCAGCGTCCGAGTTGCTGCCGGCCCGTAAGGACTGTACGACTGTTACTTGACTCTCACCTCTCTGTAAATAATGTAAAATAAACCCTCCCAAGTTTGTTTTCATCTCGAAGTCCGTCCCTCAACTCCTACAGCGCTAGTTTAACCCACTGGGTAAGACACGCGTCTTCTGAGCGTGGGATCGTAGTTTGTAAACTCCCTACTGCCAATTTTTTTCCCTTTATAATTTATTCCGTTTTTATATACATTAATTTCTTTATAATGATTGGCGAGGCAAACACTCTAAGAAAAGCTTACACCCTTTGAGTCATATCTTGCCACACAACGATAAAGGTCATCTGACCCGCCGTGGTTGCTCAGTGGCTATGGTGTTAGGATGCTGAGCACGAGGTCACGGGATCGAATCCCGGCCACGGCGGCCGCATTTCGATGGAGGCGAAATGAGAAAACACCCGTGTACTTAGATTTAGGTGCACGTTAAAGAACCCCAGGTGGTCGAAATTTCCGGAGTCCCCCACTACGGCGTGCCTCATAATCAGAAAGTGGTTTTGGCACGTAAAACCCCATAATTTAATTTTTTTTAATAAAGGTCATCTGTCTCGTCCGCATTTCCTTTCTTTGACGCTGCGAGCTCGGTACTTTCCAGTAACGAACGGCATGCACGTTATCAGCATGACATAGCATTGCCGACAGGAAAGTAGCGGGCGCGGCGTTTTTAAAATAGGAAACGCAAGCAAGGAAGATGACGATTATCGTTGTGTGGCAGATATACACCCCAAAGGGTATAAACTTTTTTTAGAGTGACGCATAGAGTGTATAGAGTGAGAGCGCAGACAAGGAACGCGCAGATAACAGTGTCGGAATGGAACGAAAACAAAAAAGCACAATATTTTTGACCAGAACGCAAACGTAGATGAAACGTTATTATTTTGTTTCGGAGTGAAACCGAAATATTTTTATCGGTTTTCAGTTTAAGGGGAAAGTCGGCAATCCGAAACAGCCGACGTCAGGCACACTCTTAGAAAAATTTACACCCTTTGGGTCGTATCTTGTCCCACAACGATAATCGTCATCTGTCTTGCCTGCGTTTCCTTTCTTTAACGCTGCGAGCCTGGTACTTCCCAGTCACGAACGGCATACGCGTTATCAGTGTGACGCAGCATTCTCGACAGGAAAGTAGTGAGCGCCGAGTTTTCAAGAAAGGAAACGCAAGCAAGGCAGATGACGACTATCGTTGTGGGACAAATATACACCTCAAAGGGTGCAATCGTTTTAAGAGTGCAACGCCAGAATTAGCGCTGTTAGATATGGAGCTGTTTCCTGCGATTACTTCCCCAGACCACATCGGATTGCAGCACAGCTAATTGAGGAATGCAGAAGCAGGAAAGCGCATTCCAGAGAAGCGGCCGAGCAAACAAGTTTAAGGCAACAAGTTCACGTGCCAACAAGTTCGTGCGTCGCCGGGATTAGAAGGGGGCCTCGTACAATGGAGCTCAATCGTCCCCCTTCGGCTTTGAAGAAGGCATCTGCTACCGCTGCGGAGCCGAGCCACCGGGTGCAGGTGGGCCCTTGTGCAATGAAGCATGAGCGCCCCCCCCTCCTTCTCCAGCCTAGAAGAAGTGGATTGCCAGTCTGCGAGGCAAGACCGCAGAGAGCCGCCAGGTGTGACACCGCGACACGGGCGCCTACCATTGGCAGAAAGTGGCGTCATCGGAGCGGACTCTCCCATTGGTCAAACATGACGTGACTTGCAGTGCTCGAAGGGTTTATAAGAAGCCTTCCAGAGAGACCTGAGCATTCTGGGACATGCCCTGATTCCCTGATTCACCTCTCTCGAACTTCTTGCCGCGGGCCGCAGCGTCCGAGTTGCTGCCGGCCCGTAATGTCTGTACGACTGTTAATTGACGCTCACCTCCCTGTATATAATGTAGAATAAACCCTCCCAAGTTTGGGTTTTCATCCCGAAGCCCGTCCTCCAACCCCTACATCTGGTTGGCAGCGGTGGGATCGCCCCCGAATGCATCAGCTGGTGGCAGCGCTACGAATCAACCTTCGTCAAGAGAGATCGTAAGGAACCGGGAAGAGCGAAGAAGAGAGAGCCTTCGTCGAAAGAGGTCCGAAGAAACTGGGAGTAGCGAAGAAGGAGCGAGCCTTCGACCCAGGGAGTCCGGAGGAACCGGCAACAGCGGACGAATGAAGCGGATGGCAGGGTGCTGTAACCGTAAGTGAGCGCGTGGTTTTTTTCCTTATGATTCGCCAGACTCAAAGGTTGTGTGTTCAATTTTGATAGTTCTGGGAATCGGGAGTTTGTTGCATTGTGTGTTTGCACAAATTAATTAAGGAAAACAGTTTTAACCACCTGTCGGGGCAGCTGCCATGGATCTTAGAAAGTTGACGAGGTTAGATTTGTTGTTGGTCTGCGACGATTTGGGAGTTGAGGCGGACGAACGGATGGAAACGCCAGCTATCATAAAGGCGATTCAAGATAGTGGCAATGATGATGAAAGCATTAAGCTTGCTTGGGAGGTGATACAGGAGCCACGGCAGCGTGAGCGTCGTGTACGTGTGCGAGAGCGTCGTGAACTTAAGAGTAAGAGTATGCGTGAAGAGCGCGAGAATGAACAGAAGCAGGAGCTTCAAGAACTTACTCTTAGGTGTGAGCGTCACGGACGTGAGAATGAACGCAAACGTGAGTATCAGGTACTTGAGCGGGAGCAAAAGTATGAGAGAGAGAAGGCAGCACTGATCAAAGAGATACAGTATTGTGATCAGTTATTGGCACAGAGACAACGGCTGTCTGAGAATTCTGTAGGTAGTACAGAGCGAAAGAATGAGGAAGCATCGAACGGATTTTCGCCAAAAGCCGACGAGAAGAGTAGTGCCTGTAAGATTGGCTGCCGATTCATAAGTGAAGGGAAAAGGCTAGCTGCTAACGATGCCTTAGTGGCAACAGAGGCCGTTAAAGGCCGCAGTGAGAGCGACGAGGTGCTGTGCCAACAGATGACTGTGGAGACAGCTAGGCCAGCTGCGAACAAATTGGCACAGTTACCGAGCGTGTGCGTCGCTGGTAATGTTAGCGAGGTTGCTAGCGAAGGAACGGGTACTGTTGACGCGACAGACGCGAGCACCCATGTCAGGCCAGATGTGCGTGCAGAAATGAAGTGCGAGCTGGACGATGCAGTTGAGAATAGTTCTCGGGGTGGCGAGCTCCGTAGCTCACGAGAGAACAACTGCATTGTTCAGGGATCGGTGCGGCTCTCCGCCAGTCTAGGTAGCCTAGAGAGGGATGATTCAGTTATTAATCATTCGGACTGTGCGCGTGAGACAGCGATCGATACCGACGGGCTGTGTGCCGATTCACAGCGTGAGCTGGGCAATGTAGTAGAGGGCAGTTCGCAAGAGTGCGAGTTGTCTTACTCGAGTAAAGCCTGCTGCATTGTTCCAGAGTCGGTTGAGCTGTCCGCCAGTCGAGGCAGAGAGAGTGTTGATTTAAATGTAAATCACTCAGACTGTGCGGGTAAGAGACCGATCCGGGCCGACGAAATGTGTACCGGCCAGCACGAGGCACGAGAAGGCGACATGAAAGCGAGTTCAAAGAGAAAGCGCCGTAAAAAGAAGCGCAGTAAAGACCGAAAGTCGGTAATTAATGTAGCGCCGCCAAAAATGGCGAGAAACCCAAAAGGGCAGGGCGCGAGGAAGAAGGTGCGGTCGTCTAGGACGATGTTGACGCATCCAGAACGTTCGAGCCACCGGTCAAAGGGGGACCGCGAAGAATGTTCTGCACGGACGCGGACAAAGGGCACGAGGCTGTTAAACACCTCGTCGTTCCGTAGTTCTTTTCATAGCTCAGCGTGCAGTTCGAAGAAACGCAAGGTGGCAGGACGAGACCAGGTGGGGAGTAGCGACGCGGTCAATCGAGTTCGTGTTGAAAGCGGGGCGCGGGGACGCAAATTGGCAGGAGACCGTAACGTCTTGAAGGAGCTGATAGTGAGTCAGCCCTTTTGTTGTCTCTCGGCAGCCGGAGTAGCTTTGAAACTTCGCCCACCGCGGGTCAGGCTGAAAGTATGAGTCAGTCGTAAGCAATCGGGAACGGGAGGCCAAGAGCGCTTCCGTAGAAATGAAGTGTTTGTTTTTTATTTTTGAGCATCGGAAAATTTCGCGATTTGAGACTAGAGTTTCTTTCAATGTGTAAGGTTTGAGCTTTGTTTATGTTTTGGTTTGAGAAAGCTCCGAGATTTGAAAGATGCGTTTTATGTAAACATGTAGTCTCGCGAGATGCTCATTAATAAGTAGATAGGCTTTTTTTTGTGTGTGTGCGAGTAACCTGAAGGTCAAGGTTATCGTCGAAAGGCCTATGGTAACGCGCGTGTGTGTTATTTAACCTTCTTTCTTTTTAAGTGTTTTTGAATTTTGTAAGGTTAAGCGCGTAGGTTTTTAGTAAGTGCATGATTTGCACGGAGAAGCGTTCTTAGTTCCATTAGCGCGTGTCCTGTGTGGACGGAAGGAAGCAGACTTTATGACTGGGTTGCTCGTGTGTTGAGGGCAGCCGTATTCTGGCTTGTCTTATAAGTACGCGTGGAACGAGTTAGTAAAAGACGCATTATTTTAAGGGTTCTGCGGAGTGTGTAAGTCCCGCAAGTTTAATTGTTCGTTTATGTCACGTGTCCTGTAGGACTTTCAGGGAAGAAACGTGAATAAGCGTAAGTGAAAAGTTTGCCTACAACGCAAGTACGCGTTTTGTTTAGTGACCACAAGGCTAGTGCGCTTGTGATTACGTACTTGTGAGGTTGACCAGATTGTTCAGTGGCACCATTACGTGCGATAAGTACGCCACTGCGATAGATTGGAAACATGCTGTTCGTGTGGTTAGGCCACTTAAGTTATGTTCGGCTGTTTTCATTTGTTGTTTGCATCGTCAACGACCTTTTTGTTTTGCAACAACAATAATAGTCTGGTCTTGTGGGCAATCGAGGAGAAATGGATAGCTGTTTGGAAGGGTGGTTGGAACTGCTTTGTCAAAATTGGGGAACTAAAAGATCAGGGTTGATTTTGACTCAGTAATAGCCTGGCGAGTCAGGGGTGAAGAGCCTGCGCTTACGCGTGGTGCAGCGCTGTGTTGTTTGGTTTGTTTGACGTACGTTCTCCAGGGCCCAGGATCCCGAGGGTTGTCAAACGATGCTCGACCCCAGTACCCTGCAGCTTCTTTCAGCGTTCCTCATGGCCAGCGAATTGAGTTCACCGGCCATTCAGAACAACCGGGGCGAGGACGAGCTGTTAGATATGGAGCTGTTTCCTGCGATTACTTCCCCAGACCACATCGGATTGCAGCACAGCTAATTGAGGAATGCAGAAGCAGGAAAGCGCATTCCAGAGAAGCGGCCGAGCAAACAAGTTTAAGGCAACAAGTTCACGTGCCAACAAGTTCGTGCGTCGCCGGGATTAGAAGGGGGCCTCGTACAATGGAGCTCAATCGTCCCCCTTCGGCTTTGAAGAAGGCATCTGCTACCGCTGCGGAGCCGAGCCACCGGGTGCAGGTGGGCCCTTGTGCAATGAAGCATGAGCGCCCCCCCCCTCCTTCTCCAGCCTAGAAGAAGTGGATTGCCAGTCTGCGAGGCAAGACCGCAGAGAGCCGCCAGGTGTGACACCGCGACACGGGCGCCTACCATTGGCAGAAAGTGGCGTCATCGGAGCGGACTCTCCCATTGGTCAAACATGACGTGACTTGCAGTGCTCGAAGGGTTTATAAGAAGCCTTCCAGAGAGACCTGAGCATTCTGGGACATGCCCTGATTTCCTGATTCACCTCTCTCGAACTTCTTGCCGCGGGCCGCAGCGTCCGAGTTGCTGCCGGCCCGTAATGTCTGTACGACTGTTAATTGACGCTCACCTCCTTGTACATAATGTAGAATAAATACTCCCAAGTTTTTGGTTTTCATCCTGAAGCCCGTCCCTCAACCCCTACAGCGCGTATCTCAGGGGCCCGCATAAGCGCGTATCTCAGGGAGGGGTAGTGCGAGCGATAGCTGGTCTGGCGCTCCCATGGGCGCTCCACTAATCTAATGGCGAATTCAGCAAATCGCACAGATGCGCACGGGGGCGCTCTGGTGCGGCCATGATTATCGTTTCGTTTTCTACGGGTACAACGCTTTGTTACCGAAGTTCTATCGCGCGTTTAAGTTCGTTGTGTCAGAACAGAGCCCTCGCATTTCGGCGAGTACACACTCTAAAAACAATTGCACCATTTAGGGTGTATATTTTCCACACAACGATAATCGTCATCTGTCTTGTCCGCATTTCCTTTCTTTTTTTAGTGGAACGAAACAAAAACCAGAGCGAAAAATTGGCAGTGGCTTAGCTCGGCTATGCCAGGATATACGTAGCGAAAGCTAAGGCATAGCATGGTTAGCCTTAGCTAAGCTTGATTGCAAGTCCAGATTAGTCTGGTTGTCTGGCTATGTTGCGGCGTTTAGCCAGTCGTTCGCCGCTCTGTTAGTCTGTTTCCTGGGCGATTCGTTTCCTCTTCATCTCGCTCCAATGTCGATTCCAGGCCTCCTCCTGATTATTAGAATTGTCGCCGTCCATACTGCCGCCTCAATTCTGGTTGCGGCGCACGCGAACTCTCCTTTTCAATCCTCCGACATGTTATCAGGCATGCGACGCAGCTGGCGAAGCGAGCGGAGGTGAACGCAACGACGAGGAACGCGGGGTGACGTCATGTGCCTCCTCGGAGCACGGCCACGGCGAAATCGCAAGTTCGCGCGGCCAGTAATGCTTTCGCTTTAAAAAACATTTTGTTCCGACATCCTGCGGATAACACACACTTGCAAGAGTGTGTTGGTGACACTTGGTGACGTGGCGTCGAGGCGACGCCCTCTCCACTCATGCAACACATGGCGCGCCAGTGCCGGAGCAGGTGTTTCATTTCGTCCGCTCTGCTCTGTTGAGGCGCGCACGTGACGTCGCGTCGCAGCCAATGGGGATTTTGGTGCACCTTCACTGCTACAGACGCCGGCTTTCTCGCTGAATGGGCCAGTTGATGCTTTCGCATCAAATAGAAAAAAAAAGACAAGAGTAGGTAACCTATGAATCTAAACAGGCATCATAAATACGAGGTCTGTTTTAAAAGTATCCGACCTTTTTTTTTTTTGCAAACATCTTAGGGATATGAAACAAGCGCGCTTGCATCAGCTGACCTTGAACCTTCGTGCGCATGCGCGAACTTTCCCCGCCTGCCGATAGCATCAGTCGCTGGGACGCAGCGTTTGAGTGAGGTAGTGCACAGTACTCTCAACGGTTTTTGATTGCAAGGAAAGTGGCGGAGTGACTGGAGCAGCCTTACTGCATCAAATATTGCCAGAAACTGGGTGACAGCCAAGTGGAAACCATTCGGAAGATTCAGACGGCTTTCGGTGGTGATGCTATGAGCAGCACACAGATTAAGGAGTGGTACAACCGGTTTAAAGATGGCCGCACATCGGTGGAGAGCGAGCCACGCTCTGGTTGGCCATCAACATGCCGAAATGACCAGGTCATTGCCGAAGTGAACGCTGTGGTGATGCGGGACCCTCACGTGACTGTCCGAGAAATTGCGGAAGAGGTGGGCATCAGCACTTTTTCAGCACATTCCATTGTGACCAAAGATTTGGCCATGAAGCGAGTTACGGTGAAATTCGTGCCGAAGCTGCTCATGGTGGAGCAAAAGCAACTTTGTGTTGAAGTCTCACAGGACATGCTGTATTCCACAAAAAGTGACCCCGACTTCATGAACACCATAATCACTGGTGACGAGTCTTGGCTGTATGGGTACAACCCGGAAACCAAATCCATGTCGTCACAGTGGAAGCATTCCACATCAACAAGATCAAAGAAGGCCCGCCAAGTTCACAGCAACATCAAAGTGATGCTGACTGCTTCCTTTGACTCCTGTGGTGTTGTACACCACGAGTACGCACCACAGGGTCAAACAACCACCAAAGAGTACTACAGGGATGTCCTCCATCCCCTATGTAACGCTGTGCGGCGCAAGAGACCAGAGTTGTGGTCAACATGAAATTGGCGCATCCATCACGACAATGCCCTGCACATTCCTCGCACTTGATTCAGACTTTTTTGGTATAAAACCAGACTCCTGTAGTTCAACAGGCTCCTTACTCTCCTGATATGGCCTCCTGCTCTTCTGGCTGTTTCCAAAAACCAAGAGGCTATTGAAACGAGCGCGATTTCAAACAAGAGACAGCTGAGCTAAACTTCATTTTGAAAGGCCTTCTCGGAATGCTTCCAACAATGACAGCATCACTGGAAGAAGTGTGTGGAGTCCCAAGGAGGGTACTTTAAGGGTGATTAGGTTTCCAACACTCCAGTTATGCCAGTTTTTTTTTCTTCGGCCAAAGATCGGATACTTTTCTTACAGACCTCGTATGGCGTCATGAATACCAATATGCGTTCACACTCAAGATCCACCAACAACCCACGTAGATCCACTCAAGTCAAAACAAACAAACAAAAATCGGCAGAGTGCTTACATGTGGCAATGAGAAAGCATATACATATAGGCCCTCTGGCAAAATATTTTTTTCCGCGCGCTCCTTGTTCACACACGCTCTTGCCTGCATCCTAACTGCACCTCGGTAAGGCCAAATCAAAACGCACCAAATGTCTCAATGCGCTCACTTGATCGACTCAAGTTAAAACAAACCAACAAAAATCGGTAGAGTGCTTAAGTGTTGCAATGAGAAAGCATTATAGGCCCTCTGGCGACATGTTTCATTTCAGCGTGTTCTTTGTCCTCATCTCAATGCGCTCACTTGCCCACGAGTTCATAACTCGAAAGACCGCTCAGATGCATACAACAATTATATGGACACTCTAAGCGAGGTAATTAAACTGGTTTTTCTCTTTATTACTGGAAACTGCAAGAACAAAAAGAAACAGGCCTTTTTAAATTATTGCTACATATAGCTCTACTGTGCAAAACTTCCCCAAGTTCATCCATCATACCTAAAATGTCATTGTATACACGGCACTCAACTTACACTACCAATGTATGCATGCACAGGTTGCAGGTCTAAATCCCTGTTCCTCACAGCTACGTGACTGCCCCAGATGCTGTGGACGCCAAGGAGAATAAACAGCCACATTTTAAACGATTGCGTTCAAATGTCAGCAAGTAGGCCTTGTGCGCAGCCCAAGACATGTCTTAAATGCCCACCGAAGCATGTCCCAGAAAAAGGCCTCCTCAGAATTTGACGAAAACATGCTCCATGAACATTGACTCAAGTTTCCTGCTCAACCAGTAATTGGTGCTCTGTGCATTTTTTTCTCCAAGCCAGTTTTGGATAAAAAGAAAAAAAGAAAAGTCCCTGGCACTTCCCGGCCAGTGTGTGCAAAATTCTGGCACCCCCTGGTATCAATTTGCAAGTTTCACACATAATATTATACTACCTGCTGGATAAAATGCCACTATTGATGAGCAATATACATTATGCACACCTTATACATTACTAACATTTAGTCACTCCAGAGTCGCCAGAGTAAGTGCCGTGTACTCCACATTTCTTAATCAATGTATGCGACTTACGTACAGAGCAACTGTTAAATGTCAATGAAGGGAACAAGCTACCCTATATCAGCTATCACATAATGGGTTTGCTACGTATGTACTTTGAAGGCAGTTAAAAAAATGCGCAATGATGTTTGGTGCATTCATGACGCTCAACCTGAATGAGTGCACGAGCATATCTCAGCTGCTACTGTCCATGTTCTCACAGGTTATTTCCTCAGTGTTCTCAGAGACTCAGGTTTACTTTCTTTTACTGTTGAAGTTGTGCTTTCATAAGGCACAAATACCATATGTGCGGATAAAGGAACTAAGTGAACGTACTCAAATACATGTCAAAATGCATTATGAATCAGTGACGAGGCAAACACAGCAAGATGTGCACATGTAAACGTGTCAGATGTAACAAGCTTTATGATGTTATGTAATGTGTACAGGGCCAGTGTTCTTGTAATTTTCTATTTCATTTTCCCTTTCTTATTGTGCATCACACTAAATGGCTGATACTGGCCATAATAGCAGCAGCTGAGCCATTGACAAAAGGCGGAAAGGGTGGAAATGAAAATGAGTCACTATAAATATCGCCTCATGTCTACATTTAGCCTTAGCCAAGCCAAGGTGTTTTGCACTTAAATTTGTATCACATTTTGGAGTCTAAACAATTGTGACATATTGAACAAAATACTTGTGGCTCAACTCTCAAATAATTTTTCTTCTTGGAAAAATTTGATTCTAGTATTTGCATGGCATGTGCATGACACGAAAAATCTGGTGCTGTACATTCACTTTCTGCCATATGCTACAGTAGCAGTAAATTACTTGTTTTAATAAGCAAAGCAAAGCTGGAGCTACATCCATATAATGTATTGATAGGTGTCAAGTCAGCTTTAAGTCAATGTTTCCCACAAGAGCGAGCAACTTTGGGCCATCTCTGTCATCGTACAGCTGACTACGAAAGTTTATGAACCATGGGATCTGACAAAAAGCTTGGATATATCTGCAGCTTCACATTGCGGCCTGGAATTTGCATTTCCAGCTTCTACTAGCATATGCAAACAACATTGTGATGTATGGTTTTACTCACTACTGTTAAAAGCTGCTTGGAAATTCGTTTTCTGGGTTCCTGTGGTCAGTAAACTTTTGTGGCAGGCCATACATGCCAGATATCCATGATGTACCTTCAGTGCTGCTTCTAGACATGATGCAGACACCTGCTGGGTGGATAGTGGACACTAAACAGTACACAAAACAGCTAACAAGAATTTATTGTCACAGTTAAACGCAGTTCAGAACTAAAGAACAGAGTCCCGTTGAAAACCTGAATATCTAACACAAATAATCAAGCCTGGCCACGGCTCTTTTGCTGCTCCCAGACACGCACTAATAGTTCAGGATCGCTGAAGCCATGAGCAGCCACCAATCCTTCAAAGTCTTGCGGGGACTCGGGCCGGCCCCAGAAGCGGAATGCGTCGCTATGCAAAGGCTGCAGACCAGCTTTTCGTGCCACGATCCCAAGAAATATGTCGTCAAAACGAAAAGGGCGCGTATACTGAGACACTTGGTACAAGTCCACCAGTGCCGGCTGGGAAAGTACAAATGCGCCTGCTGTCACGTAAGGTGGAAATCTCGAAAAGGGGTACTCATCCAACGATAGATACCACTTGCTCCAACGATGCCGCATCGGGCGTGATCGGGCGAACACAAAGCCTGCCCAAAGACGACCATCTCCAATAAATGTTGTGGGTGTGTTCTCCTCCTCGGATTCCACCGCTGACAGGCCCCACGGATTTCTAATAAATTTGAGAAGATTCTTCACAGAAACGTAGTAGTCATCGTCTACACACAACACGAATTCAGCTTTCCGACAGTGCTGAAATGCCCACCGGAACCCCAACATCGTTTTGATAGTATTGTTGTAATAAGCGTCAATGAAATCTGCCTGAACGAGGTCCTTATGACGGGCATACTCAGCGTCAACTTCGTCTTGCGTCTCCGGCTTGCCAGTACCAAGCATGAAAACGCGCCGTATGACGACGTCTGAAAATCGGGACTCGAAGCCCCAGCTCCGACGGATGGCATCCCGCCGGGATCTGTGTTGCAGAGCGGACTTCACAAGCAAGAGTAGGCGCACAGTGCCGTTCACTTCCGCACACTTGCGGTCGTTGCGAATTTTGAAGCGGTAGCGCTCGCAAGAGTTGATAGGGCGCACAGCAGGCGCGCGGCCATCCTCGAGGGCACGTAGGAGTTCGCGTGCATCCACCTCTAGTGGATAGGTGAATTGTGCGTAGGGCGTTTCCCAACACATTGTGTACAGTCCTGTAGTTTCGATGAACAATACTATCGCTGAAGCAATGACTAACCATTTTACTTTCGGCGACTGCAAAGCACGCACAAACCTAGCACGCCGAACCATGGGCGTTACGCACTCACTGAAAGCCGTCATCAGCATCGCCTTGACATCGCCGCAGTTCAGTATCACATTTGCAAGTCGTTTCCAAGCGGGCCTCACAAACACAACAGCGGCCAAAACTGAAACGCTTACTAGGACAACACGAGGACCTAACACAACGACGCCTCCGAACACAAAACATGCCACAACCGTAGAATAAAGACAATAAAGAACCGCAACTGAGCAACGGACACACGCTCCCGACGTAGGCGGCATGCCGCGGCCGCACCTACGCGAATAGCAGGCTCATGCTGGCGCACTATACATCCATCCACTATCTCGCTGCACACTCCCCAGATGGCGTTACAACGACGACCCAGAATTCCGCTTTGATGCTGTCGGCTGGTCACCGCAACTAAATGACGGTGACTTTGATCAGGATATTGAAAACGAATATGTTTACGGATTGAGCTTGACCCGAGCCCATGGCCACCCAGGAACGAGGTGAGATCGGGCACGCCGCTCACATAAAGCGCTTGCAGCAGACGCGCTTTTTCCTGTTGTTATTAGGTTCACTGACCCAGTGTTGGGCTGATGTCCTTCAAGGGCGGCCGTCTATGTTTATCAAAAGCGGTTAGAGTGACTTATAACATCACTTACCGCTGACGAATTTTGCGGCGATGGTGTGTACTACATACATAGAGCATTTAAGCTTGCTGTCGTGAAATTCAGGAGCTGCGAGTTCGCGCACGCACATTCACGTCAAGCAGCAAGTGCTAACGCGGACTCGCTCATACAAACTCCAGTCACTTGCATAGATACTCTTTCATTCCTTTCTGCTGGGGTACAGTAGTGCTGCCGCACGCCCTCCGCCAAACGAAGTTTTTGCAAAACGATCGCGCGATCGCGTGCGCAATGAGAATATGCGGGCGCCTGTTCGTGGCGCTATACTCAACCAGCCTCCGTCGCTCTGCAGCGCGGCTGCAGCCGCGCGTATTCACGGTCGAGGAGTCAAAGACGCGCGGTGCTCGCTCCCGGGGCGCCGTTGCGTTCGTCACCTTTGGCGTTCCTCCCACGAGGGAGAGAGTTCGGACAGCTGCGCAGCGAGGGTCGGCTGTACTACCTGTACACGGTCGCCAACTCAAGGACAACCGACTGGTCCTGAGGTGCGTCACTGCGCTTCCCCGGTGCCTGGGGCAGGGTGCCACTCATCCGCCACTAGTGATCACTGAACTTTTGTGGTTGACTCGCGGTTGTGATCAAGTGCACCCGGGTCTCAAGGTCGAACCCGAGCGTTGCCGACGCGTGCTCGCGGCCAAGGCCGCTTCGTGGCGCCTCCCCAGCGGCCGTTTAGTATACGATCAGGTAGTGGTGCGGAGCGCGGCAGCCGGTTCTCGTGTGCGCACCTGTTGCCGTCGGCAGCATGTACAAGAAGGAGCGGCCCAAGCTTTCTGTAACTGCTCTGTTGTACGGCTCTGCGGGGCCTGCGGCCTCGTGGCCGACGCGACCGCTGCAGCCTCCTGATATTTCTCCCCCGGGCATCCGCGCAGCGCCGGGCTTGAACGGCGGGGCTTCCAACGGGGTCTCAAGCAGCCTTCCGCCGCAGCCGTCATTCCTGCTGAGCGGCTACGGCGCACCTTCGGCCAGTCGATCACCGTTGGACGGTCGTCAGCTGAACAACGGACCTCCGGCCACTCCGCAACAGCAACAACAAGCCACGCGCTATCCTCCTAACCACCCGCTGAGCGGCTCCAAGCACCTCTGCTCCATTTGCGGAGATCGGGCTTCGGGAAAGCACTATGGGGTGTACAGGCGAGTGATTTCGTGTGCATTCGCGTTACATTGGCTACAAGATTGAGACTGTGTGCGTACACAAGTAATCAGTGTGTGCTTTCAGTTTCCACTTGGTTGCCAGCTAGAAGTGCCTCTTTCAGCATGCTGGACTAGAAACTGTAGGTTAAAAGCAGCCTGTGCAAAAAAAATTCAGACCATATTATGCTTACCTCGCACCTAACATATCATTAGTATTAGTATTAATTGCATTCAAGACATGCTGCCAGTACAATTAAAAGTGTCCCCCTAATACAGGCCGACTACGACCATTTCGAAGGATGAATCAACAGAGAAGAAGAGTAGCACAACATTGCAAGCTAAATGTATGCAGCAAAATGTTTAGCGACCACAGCGTGATTCGCTTACACTACTCGGTTATGTTTTAGAATTTTTTCAGTATGAACTACGATGCAAATAGGTGCTTCACGATAATGGTGTCCCTACTTTTGAATCCTTGTGACTTTGAAACAAAGGACAAGTCAGTGTTAGATTGGGTGAGAAACATGGTACTTAAAATGCTATTTGTAGCTTCAGTAGCCTACAGTAGTCTACAGTAGCCTACATTGTAACCATTGGTGTATTACAGTTTATTGAAACACTCATACAGGTGGCATTTCACAAAACTGTTGAACTCTTATTTCGCATAAGGAAGTAAACGACATGTAGCAAATTGTTGACCTAGTCACATATTGTTTTTATGATGTGTGATGTTTTATCTTAAATATTGCTGTGTTTATTTGTTCCTGTTATTTATTCTCCCAATTAGAAAGGTACACATATCCTTCTATATCTGAAAATTTTTGTTGAGTGAACATTCAATTGCAGTGTCACAGCTTCGGGAGATAAATATTGTATAAGCACTGAAAGTTGAGCTAATCACAATGAGTTCATTGTGGCTAAACAATGCATGAAAACACATACATGAAAAAAGGGACAAAGCAATGTGCTTAACATGTGCATATTTTTTTGCACTGTTCAGCCCCAGGATAAATAATATTCAGTGTGGGAGATGAGGTTCTAGCACAAAGTTGCCAAAGGTCTAACCAGGCAGGACACTTGGAGTTAATGGATCTGAATACATTGTTATGCAAAGAAAAAGAGCTTGAGCCCATTAAATCTCATATATATATATATATATATATATATATATATATATATATATATACCATGTGCTAACTTGCATTGGCAAATTGTTGGTTTTTTTGCTTATTATTATAGTTATTAGACACATCTTATTAGTTTTTATTTTTCTTGATGTTTCTGTTTACTGTTTACACGATGGCAAAAATTAGTGCAAGTATTGCTCTTAAGTTACTTGACATTGAAAATGTAGTGCTGTGTAAAATTTATTGGTGGTACATTGATGGTCGGCACACATTTCCTTTTTCTTTTTTTATGAGCCTTGCTGTTTTTTTCTGTATGGTCACCATTCTTCAATTGCCCGTTTAAGCTAGTGGTGCTTATAATTGTCTTATTTGCATGACGGCCACATTTTAATGGGGGGTGAAATGCAAAAATGCCCATGTGCATTGGGTGTACATTAAAGAGCCCCAGGTGGTCAGATTAATCTGGAGTCCCTCACTATGGCATGCCTCATAATCAAATCGTGGTTTCGGCACGTAAAATCCGGTACTTTAATTTTTGAGTTGACTTATGTGGCATTGTTCTGTGTGCAGCTGTGAAGGATGTAAGGGCTTCTTCAAGCGCACGGTGCGGAAAGACTTGACATATGCCTGCCGAGAGGAGCGAAATTGTGTCATAGACAAACGGCAGCGTAACCGGTGTCAGTACTGTCGCTATCAGAAGTGCCTCTCTTGTGGCATGAAGCGGGAGGCAGTGCAAGAGGAACGGCAGCGCACAAAGGACCGTGCTGACAGTGAAGTGGAGAGCACGAGCGGTGGAGTGCCCCCCGAGATGCCCCTGGAACGCATACTGGAAGCTGAGTTGCGAGTTGAGCCACACACTGGCACCCTGTCGGAGAGTGTCCAGCAGCAGGACCCTGTGAGCAGCATTTGCCAAGCGGCTGACCGGCAGCTTCATCAGTTGGTCCAGTGGGCCAAGCACATTCCACATTTTGAAGAGCTTCCCCTCGAGGACCGCATGGTGCTGCTTAAGGCCGGCTGGAATGAGCTGCTCATTGCCGCCTTTTCGCACCGGTCCATAGATGTGCGTGATGGCATTGTGCTGGCAACAGGCCTCGTGGTGCAGCGACATAGTGCTCACAGCGCTGGCGTTGGAGCCATCTTCGACCGGGTACTCACTGAATTGGTGGCCAAGATGCGCGAGATGAAAATGGATCGCACCGAGCTTGGCTGCCTGCGTGCTGTGGTCCTTTTTAATCCTGGTAAGCAGCACCTTCAGCTTTGCTTATCTTATATTTTCTGCTGTTTAATACCCCTGTCGCACATGCACTTTTGAGTGTGCCTAAATCACAATTGACCCGCCGTGGTTGCTCAGTAGCTATGGTGTTAGGCTGCTGAGCACAACGTTGCGGGATCAAATCCTGTGCCGCATTTCGATGGAGGCGAAATGCGAAAACACCCGTATACTTAGATTTAGGTGCACGTTAAAGAACCCTAGGTGGTCAAAACTTCCGGAATCCTCCACTACGACGTGGCTCATAATCAGAAAGTGGTTTTGGCACGTAAAACCCCATAATTAAAAAAAAATTACAATTGAGCACTGCTCCATAGTCCTCTCCATGCATGCCTAACTTCACCTCTGCTCAGTGCAACTATGCTTCATCAATCATGATTGAAGACTGGTGTTGACATACTCAAACTTAGTTGGCACATGCAATATATAAAGAGTCATCACAGTGAATGTCAAAAAAGAATAAGCACATTAATGAATCACAATAAGTTTTTCGCTTAATATGGTACCTAAATTTGCAAATCTGTGCTTTCATTTGCTACACACATGAAATTTAAAGATGAATAAATAAATAGTGTTTTTCTGATAAAGTTACCTTCTGCACTAGTTTTACATATCAAAGGCATGTTTTTCAACTAAGCTTTCGGTTTCCAATGCATCTAGCTGCATCTGCTAGAAGGAAATGCTCGCAGGAAATCAACCAGGATCAATATCTCAGTGAGCTGAGTTAAACTTCTTAGCAGTGTTTCTTAGCAGCATTTCAATGAAAGTCAACCTGATAAGCATTGCCCATGTAACAGGGTTGTAACACTTTTCCAGATTCTGCTTTCACATGGGTTAAATGTAGATGTCCGGCACTATTACTAAACTCTTTAGGTCATCAAGTAATAAATATGCAGAAATGTAAACCTCAGTGACCATTATTTTCTGTACTTTAATGCATATTGACGAACAGTGACCTTCGACCTTGTGAAAGTGAAAAAGGCACACATTAACACTGAGTGATAGAAGCAGCAAAAAAAAAAATTGTGCATTACTGCAAAGTTTAGTGTGCAGGCATTTTTCAAAGTCATCACAAACTTGTTCTGATCAAATCCTGATTTCTCAAAAATAAAAAGAAGAAAAAAGAAACTCAATATTCACAACGGAATTATACAAATATGACGGGCAACAAGTCTGGGCAAGTACATGTACAGGGTCGTCCTTTTTGAAAGGGAACACGCGAGCGCGTGGCCTGTGCTCTGCGGCGGCTGCCTAGAGCGCCGGTCATTGGCAGCGAGAGGAAGCACGTCCGCTTTTGGCGTCATCTATTGACGGTCAGAATGACTAGGCATGGCCGATTGGAAGCGCCTACTAGACTTCCCTTCCCCGTATTACTGATGCGCAAGGAGTGGGGCCTGCAGTGCGAGCGCGATTTGCTAGCTGCAGGCCCTGCTCCTTGCGCATCAGTAAAACGGGGAGGGGAGTCCAGTAGGCGCTTCCAATCGGCCATGCCTAGTCATTCTGACCGTCAATAGATGACGCCAAAAGCGGACGTGCTTCCTCTTGCTGCCACTGACCGGCGCTCTACGCAGCCGCCGCAGAGCACAGGCCACGCGCTCGCGTGTTCCCTTTCAAAAAGGACGACCCTGTACATGCACAGAGAGAAGAAAAATTTCACTATTCAGAATTTAAAAATACGTGGTTTTCACCTGTGACAACATAGTCACATTTAGACACAGCACAGATATCCAGAGTGGGAACCTGCTGAGCTGTGAAATTCTTTTCAGGAAAGCAAACACTGTTTCTTCCTGCTAATATGCAGGTCTACAAAATGTCTATTTAAAATATTAGTTTGGATGAACTAAGGTGTGGCCCATGAATGCATTCTGAATCATGGCTGTATGGGATGTGGAAAAAATGTGCACATAAAGGCAAGCTGGGTGTTAAATGCCCAGCTTGCCTTGCTGCTCAGGCCACAGTACCTGGTAGAAGCAGTGAAGTTTTGATGCTGGAGTGGTTGCTTAAAGTAAGGACTGGTTCGTTTGACATTGCCAAGCAGTATTGCAGTCTCTGCTCAAAAAAAAAAAAAAAGCTGGGTTTGTGTAGTGATGCTGTTAGGATTAGGACCACTTTTCATATAATGGCAAGGCATTGATTTATCTGTAGCATTGCACTTCCCATCATTCTTTCTTTGGCGAATGCTATGAGAAAACCGCAAGCATTGGTATTTTGTGTGATTTGTGTCTATGCTGTCCTGTAAAGGACGGTCACATGAGCACATTGTCTTGGGTACACACCAGAGTGAACCTGCTGTTTCACGGATAGTAGTTGCTGTGTCCAGTTTGTAGCATTTTACTGCAGATAGCTTTTGCTGTTGGACTAGCTCCTAATTTAGTGATAAAACAAAAGGGACCTGCTGAATTGTTTTTCAGGGAGGGTCTGGTGTTGTGGTGAATAATGCCTGTACATGGGTGAGCACAGTAACAATGGTAATCACCATTGATTACAGTGGCTGTCCATCATTAATATCTGATGCTGTGGCAACGCAGCTTGCATGCTAGCACTGTGTTCCTGCCATTAGCATCACCATTACTTGTGATAGGGTGTCACGCTTCTCGGCAGAAAGTGATGTGAAGTAAAACATGCTACCGTAGAATCCCGAATTGTGTTCAAACAATACATGGGTACAACATATTGATTCAATGCAACACGTAAGGCAACTCCTGCTGGGTAGAAACAACAACACCTTGGCAGCTTAAAAACGTCTCTTGCACATGTGAATGTTCGAATGCTTAGTGTATCTGGCTTTTGTGCTTCAGAGGCTCTGTTTGAATCTGGCCATTGGGACAATTTTTCATCGTCATCATCATCATCATCATCATATTTTATGTCCACTGCAAGACGAAGGCCTCTCCCTGCGATCCCCTGTTACCCCTGTCCTGCACCTACTGATTCCAACTAGCGCCTGCGAATTTCCTCATTTCATCGCTCCACCTGGTCTTCTGCTGTCCTCGACTGCATTTTCCTTCTCTTGGTACCCATTCTGTAACCCTAATGGTCCAATGGTTATCAAACCTGCGCATTGCATGACCTGCCCAGTTCCATTTTTTTTTTCTCTTAATGTCCATTGGAATATCAGGTATACCCGTTTGTTCTCTGATCCAAACTGCTCTCTTTCTGTCTCTTAACATTATGCCTAGCATTCTTCGTTCCATCACTTTTTGTGCGGTCCTTAACTTGGTCTCAAGCTACTTCGTCAATTTCTGCCCCTTATTTCAGCGCCGGTAAAATGCACTGATTGTGCACCTTCCTTTTCAGTGATAATGGTAAACTTCCATTCAGGAGCTGATAATGTCTGCTGTATGTGATTCAACCCATTTTTATTCTTCTGTGAATTTCCTTCTCATGATCAGGAGTCCCTGTGATTAATTGACCTCGGTAAACGTACTCCTTCACAGACTCTAGAGGCCTACTGGCGATCCTGAACTCTTGTTCCTTTGCCTGGCTATTCATCATTATCTTTGTTTTCCGCATATTGATCTTCAACCCCACTCTTACACTCTCTCTGTTAAGGTCCTCAATCATTTTTTGTAACTCGTCTACAGTGTTGCTGAATAGAACAATGTTGTCGGCATACCGAAGGTTGCTGAGATATTCGCTGTCGATACATACTCCTAAGCATTTCCAGTTTAATAGCTTGAATACTTCTTCCATACACGCATTGAATAGCAATGGAGAGATTGTGTCTCCCTGTCTGATCCCTTTCTTTATAGGTATCTTCCTACTTTTCTTGTGTAGAATTAAGGTAGCTGTGGAATCTCTGTAGATATTTTCCAAGGCATTTACGAAAGCGATCTATACTCCTTGATTGCATAATGCCTCTATGACTGCTGGTATCTCTACTGAATTAAATGCCTTTTTGTAATCTACAAAAGCCATATAGAGAGGCTTATTTTACTCTGTGAATTTCTCGATAACCTGATTAATTGCATGGATGTGATCCATTCTAGAGTATCCCTTCCTGAAGTCAGCCTGTTCCCTTGGTTGACTAAAGTCCAGTGTTGCCCTTACTCTCTTGGAGATTATTTTGGTGAATATTTTATATACAGTAATACTGGGAGTAAGCTAATGGGCCTATAATTTTTGAATTCTTTAACGTCTCCCTTTTTGTGGATTAGTTTAATGCTTGCATTCTTCCGGTTTTCTGGGTCGATAGACACCTCGTATAAAGAGCCGCCAGTTTTCCAAGCATTATGTCTCCTCCATCTTTGATTAAATCGACTGTTATTCCATCTTCTCCTGCCACTCTTCCTCGTTTCATGTCGTGTAAGGCCCTTCTCACCTCATCGCTAGTTATAGGAGGAGTTTCTGTATCCTGTTCATTACTGTTTCAATTGGAGGTATCCTGACTCCTCTGGGCACTGTACAGGTCAGTATACAATTCTTCCGCAGCTTTTACTATACCTTGTTGATCAATTTTGATAGTTCCGTGAATTCTAGTTTATCTCTTGGGTTTGACACTTTCATTCTTTGTCGTTTCTTTATTAGGTCGTCTGTTACTTGGGAGAGCTTCAGTTGCTGCTTCTGAAGCCAGCCTAGTTATGGTTTCATTCATTACCTCTATGTCATCATCATCTGTCTGTTCTAAGGCTGCATATTTGTTTGCAAGTACCAGCCTGATTTTGTCTGCTTTTACCCTTACTGCCTCTAGGTTGACCTGTTTCTTCTTGGCCAATTTTGCTCTTTCTCTCTTCAAATTGAGGTGAATCCTAGCCCTCACTAACTGTGATCACTCCACTTCACCCTACCTATCACTTCTACGTCCTGTACTATGCTGGTGTCGGCAGAAAATATAAAGTCAGTTTCATTTCTTGTTTCGCCATTAGGGCTTTTCCATGTCCACTTTCTGTTGCTACGCATCCTGAAAAAGGTGTTCACTGTTTGAAGCTTATTCCTTTCTGTGAATTCTACCAGCATCTCTCCTCCAGCGTTCCTAGAATCGGCGCCGTAGTTTCCAATTGCTTGTTCCCCAGCCTGCTCTTTCCCCACTTTTGCATTGAAGTTGCCCATTAGTACAGTATACTGAGTTTGCACTTTTTGCATTGCTAATTCAACATCTTCATAAAACTATTCTATTTCTTCATAATCGTGACTGGTGGTTTGAGCATAGGTTTGTACTACCTTTATTCTATACCTCCTATTCAGGTTTATTACAACTACTGCTACCCTCTCAATAATGCTGCAGAATTTGTCAATGTTGCCCACTATGTCCTTATGGATTAGGAATCCTATCCCGTATTGCTTCTTATCTGGGGGACCTCTATAGCAGAGGACATGGCCATTATTCAGCAATGTGTAAGCCTCACCAGTTCTTCTAATCTCACTGAGGCCGATGATATCCCAAACAATGTTTGATAGTTGTTCAAGGAGTCCTGCTAAGCTAGCTTCACTCGACAGAGTTCAGCAATTAAAGGTTGACAGGGTCAGTTTCCATTGGCGCCCTGTCCAGACCCAGAGATTCTTAGCACCCCCTGCTGCGTTGCAGGTCTGACCGCCGCCTTGGTCAGGTGCTCCGCAGCTGCTGGGGACTGAGGGCCATGGGTTAATTATAGGAATCATCAGGAAGGTAGTGGCTGAATACTGCACCAGGGAGGCCAGTTCCAGTTCTGGTGAGGGAGTGTCTTTGTTCAAGCTTAGTGGGCCTTCCTAATTTGGTTGTACCTTGCTTAGTATAGCCCCACTCGCTCTCGGCATCTTTTACCGGTGTCAGGTGTCACTCCAAACCTGCAGGTGTAGTGCACTGGGCCCGTATTCTGAAACGTTAGCCTTCTGCGAAACTATCGCCTTGACCACGCCTCCGCCAACGGTGTGCACGGATTGGCTGTTTTAGCAAAACTGGAAAATAAACAGCGCCACCTAGTAAATCCGGCCTACATCATTTTAATGTCATGGTGTCGATGGGTGCTCTCGTCATGTATTGAATAGAAGAACACATCTTTTGGCGTTTGGTTGGTGGTGGAGTAGTAGATATGAGTAGTAGATATGAGAGGTAGTAGTTTATAGTAGTTCTTTCGGTGGCGCCTTACACGCCTTGTATCGCAGCAGTATTTGTTGATTCATTTAAAATAAAAGATTTCACACTTCCTTTTTCAACTTCTTTTACCTAAAGCAGCCGTTTCCAACCGTAGTCAGCGCGCAGAACCCGTACGGCGGCCACTACACTCGAACACAACACACTCGAACTGCTCTGCACTCGCGCGGCACAGTCTCTCATTCAATGTGAAGCGTTCAAGAGCGCATGTTGGTAGTGCATGCCGACGTCACGGGTAAGCAGCCGCTTGATTTACTGAATGTGACTATCGCGGTGGCGAAACTATTGCAGAAGGCAAACGTTTCAGAATACAGCCCCTGAAGGAGTGAAATTCAAATGAGGTATTAAATACACGGATCTCTATGGGGATTTCAAGGGGAATTTTATTTATTTTGTTCTATCCGTTTTTATTATAACGAGGTTCGAGTGTATAATGCAAGCCATTTCCCAAGTCTCTTCATCGCTTACCTGAAGTCCCCATGAATCAAGGATAATGAAACTGACCAAACATGGAACACCAAATCGTGTGCTCACTCACCATGGTCTCGCATTTATTTATTTATTTATTTATTTAAATATATATATTGTTATATATTGTATATCTGAAACATCATGGCAACGGCACATATTCGCCTGGAATGTCCATATAATTGTCATTGCAATAAAATGTAGACATGAGAAACAGCGTCATCTTGTGATACTGAGTTCAACTGCAATTGCAGTTACCATATTGTGCCAACAGGTGCTGGTGTAAAGGTGTTGATAAAAATCATTAACGTATAGTGCCAACCACTTCTTTCTTTTCTTCCTTCAATAAGAACATTCTTGCAACACAAGATCTTTTGTAATTCATCGTGGTTAAACAAAGTGTCAATATTGGTGCTGTTGCTGCTGGATGCATAGATATATATCCTGTGTTTCATACATGGTTATAGAGTGTAGACAGGCTACAACTTTCTATGCTTGCAGACAACTTTCTGTGGCAAGGAAAGGAAAGCTACGGTGATGGAGATTCCGCATGTGTTTTGCTTCACCAAGTATTCCAGCAGCATTTGACAGCGTAGCTTCCACATGTGACGGTATCACATTTGCCCAAACATCAAATTGGAAAAGCAGAAAAATAAATAAATTAAACATTCAGTGATATATTTTGTTTTATTTCGCTGTTGTAAATACAATGTTTATGTCTTCGCTTCGCCAGCCTAATCTAATGTGGATGAGAATGTGGGACTTCTTTCAGCAGCACTCCTACTTGTGTGTGTTCTGCCTTCATAGCTTTCCCTCCATTGCCGCAGAAAGCTTTCCGTGAGTATATCACTCCCCACGTCTGGTCATGACGAGTTTCTACAATCGATTGTCTGTCTTCTCACTTTGCACGAGCACTTCTCACGTGGCAGTGACTATGTGATTTTAGTTGCTGAAGAAAGATATAAACACTAATTCTCAATATGCAGGAATGCCTTCTTAAAGGGGCCCTGAACCACATTTTATCGAAGTCGAGAAACCAATTTGATGTTAAAATAGATTATCTGAGAAATACTTTGCTGCAAAAAAGTACTTCAATGCGTTCAGCAGAAGCTAAGTTATTGGCAATCAAACATCCTCTACGCAGTGCTTCAGCTCCTTCTGGAATTACTTGCACCCCGAAGGCTACGGCGGAGCAGGGCATGCCCACAATGCTTTGCCTACTGAATGTCACTGTGGCACGCAGTTCTAATTTGATTTTGGATGTTAACGTAGATACCAGTACTTCCAATTTTGGCACCTATGACGTGCCACACATGGTTGTCCTCAGCGAGTTGCAATGTGCGTAGTCAGTGGACTCGTCGCGGCACCCCACGGCAGCCCCGGTATCTACACTATGTAGCAGACCACAGCTACATGCAACTGTAGTGCATGTGTGCAGCTTTTGCTTTGTGCATGACAGGGCTTGAGTGCACAATCGCACTCACATGCTGCTTGCAATCTGGCTGTGCTGTGTGGCGCGGTCCGGCTCTGTCCAGCTACAGCTTGACTGGTGGATGGTAGCCACATCCAACTTGGGCATTTCGGAGCGCTTTAGAGAAGTCTGCCAAGGCATGTAACCAGGAGAGAGCAGGAGCGAGTATGTGTGGTCTGACCATAAGTATTGCATGGTTTGAGGCTAGTTGAGCATTCAGAACTAGTCGAAATTAGCTAGCCTGGACGGTTACAACACCGATAAGCAGGGTGGCCAAAGTTTAACTCCTATGTGGGCAGCCACGGCTAAGCATGAGCAGACGATAGTTGGCTTCTTCTGGAAGTACATAACTCGAAATTTGAAAGATTTTCACTTACTTCAGCCTGTTTGTTAAACTGTGTCAATAAATATACACAGTAACGGTAAGAAGAAGTACACTGACCCAAATGCCCTTCTTGATTGATGTCATCTACTGGCCAATAGCAGCCGCCTATGGGAGTCTGCTATATTGCGAAATAGAGCATCCAGAAAAGAGTGAGGAGCAGGCTTCTGTTGAAAAGAGCATTTGAGAAAAAGATGACTTTGTGCTCCGCTTGCTAGCTCCACGCACTGTGCACGACTGCAAAATTTGGCTGAGGTGTTCACCAAGCCGAAGGGTGGTTCAGGACCCCTGTAATGAAAAGTGAAATTAGATGCTGCGAGTCAGTAACATTGCTTGTTTCACCAAGCACGAAAGCAGGTGTGAGCATATGCTAGTCACAGATAGCGGAATTTACTCCAGCTCTGATTAAGTTGGAACTACCTCTGTTTGTTGATTTTATCATTTGATATTAAACATATAATGCCGGAAGCAAGACAGGAAAAAGTCAATATGTCATTCTGTGCTTATCTCAACAGTGATCAGCCACTTGGCATGTGGAGGATTTGACTGTCGCAAAAATGTACCTGACATCACCTTGGCTGGCCAAGGGGTAGTTATACCAGCATTGGAGAGACGGTACTCTCTCACTTCATTTCATGTTTATTTTGTGGCCTCCTAGTAAATGCAATATTTTGCAAATATAATTACAGCCATATTATCTACGCGCTGTGCTTGTTCATTCAATCTGTTAAAATCTGCTTAGGGCCCCTTTAACAAGTGAAGGTGAAGACAACATGCTTTCCTAAAGATTTAAATTTCATGAACAAAGGGCTGTATGGTGTAGACATCACTACATTAAACGTGGTAAGACATGCAAGCCCTCTTGCAGTCAGAGCTCCCAAAAATGGAAAAAGCTTGCCACACTAAAGAAACACACTTTGCATCAAAAGTTAATAGTAAAACATCCTTCAATCTAAATCTCAAATGTGCACTAAAGGGTAGTAGTAGTAGCCTCCTAAGCTGGGATGGTTGATCACACTTATGGAATAACAAATTAGTAACTATTACTAACATTAGAGGATTGGTGTGGGAACCATACCAGCCTTCATAGAGTGCTCAGGAACCCTCATGTCCCTGCATCCTCTCGCCTCTTCTCCTCTTTTTAAGCCTATTTATGTGTGGCCATAAAGCTTCTCACAATACTACTTGGAGGGAAATCAGGCACTGCCAAATATGTGAGTCCTTTTAGGGGCACTGTGACTCCATGAGAATCCTGGGTTGTGAAAACTTTGGCTTGTCTTTAACTTGGCTTGGTGTCAATATGATCATGGCTGCATAAATAAAGCGTTCTTAGTATATTTCTTGCAGGATGTTTTGGTTCTATCATAGTACATATTTCTATGTTTTCTCATATATAATGTAGAAAGTAAACAAAGGAAATGAGAACGTATGACCGAAACCAGTACGATTGTACATAGATATCCTCATTCCTTCTCCAAATTTAGCAACCCATATCTGTGAGTAAGTCAATGTCACTGAAAATGGCCGACTGTTTTTGCCGACCATGCAGAGGCGAAGGGTCTACGCAGCACTGCCCAAGTGGAGGCCCTAAGGGAGAAAGTATACGCTGCCTTGGAAGAGCACTGCCGGCAGCAGTACCCCGACCAGCCAGGACGCTTTGCCAAGCTGCTTTTGCGACTTCCAGCCCTGCGCAGCATCGGCCTGAAGTGCCTCGAGCACCTCTTTTTCTTCAAGCTCATTGGGGACACCCCAATCGACAATTTCCTCTTATCCATGCTGGAGGCCCCATCTGACCCATGAGGAATTGCACTGTACAGGCTCTCTGGGAGAGTGGTATGCCCCTGTAACTTTTTTTGTTGAATTTTCATCCTGCTACCTCAGGGTGGGATCAGGGCTCTGACTTCACAGCCCTGTGTCTCAGCCGTGAGGGGAAAGAAGCTCTGTGATGCCATTTATTTAACATGTTAATTACTGGCCTGTAAACAGAAGGCTTTCCATTAATCCTGCACAAATTAGAGATAACAGCAATGTGATATGATGTCTGATGGGCCAGTTTCAGGAATGGAAGATTTTAAAGAAGTAACAAAAACATATAGTTGTTATGAAGCTGTCACTCTTCCAGATGCCACTCAGAGTAATAGTTTTCTTGCATATTCCTATAGGTTTTAACATTCACAGGGTATTCATTTCAAGAATTGCTATTGGACATGTCAGCTTCAGTTGGCGCATAAAATTCTTATAAGAGTAGTTTTAGCGAGTTGGCAATGCTATATTTCAATAAAGTAGTACAGGGTGAGTAGGGACAAGAGAGTAAGAATATTTACTCACAATGCTAGCTTCCAGCTGTATTTATTCTTGTGGTGTGATTTTATAGAGAATCAATAGTGCAAGCACAGTTCGCATAAATTGAAGTCAAGCTCTTTTGTGGATAATGCAGTTCCCTTAAACATGCAGTGGTTGCCAAGGCCTGCTACTTGTTTAGCCTCAGTTATCTTGGGGAATGGGTGGATGTAGTTCACCCTTACAGTGACAGATTTAGTCAAGAGTTTGCGCTGCATGCCAGAAAATTCAGCGTTGATTTTGGATCTTGTTTCACTGCTCTCTAATGTAATCATTCATGGTTCTTTCAATTTGACTCCAAAGCAGCACACGGATGTCACCATTTCTCATTGTTGTAGTATTTTCAAAAGCGACCATTTGTGTACGAGGGTGAATCAGAAAGTCTCTGCCCCTATTTTTTATTAGCCAAAATAAGGTACATACAGGTAATTACAAATACACATGCTATTCTATAAACCTTACACTATTTTTCCACATAGTCCCCGCACGTGTTTAGATGTTTGTCCGGTCCCGGCACTAAACTTGAGATGCCCCTGTGGTAGAATTCATCCCGCTGACTGTGAAACCACCGTTGGACTGTTGTCTTGGCTTCACGGCCTTTTACAAACTCACAACACCACCACCTGACACTTCTCAAAGCGAGACACCTTTCCCCACACGGGGGCTGCATTTCCCTGTGAATTTTGATGGGCATTCATCCCTTGCTCCATAGCACAACTGCCATCTTCAACAACTGACAGCAGCGCCGTGCCACAAAGCTACTGGTAAATAAGGCCGGGCCTGTCCAAGAAAGGTGCACCGCTGGGAATGGATATGATGACTTTGCATTTGCAGCCATAGTTTGGCTAAAAAGAAAAAAGGGGTAAAGACTTTATGATTCATTCTTGTATCTTCCTTTTACTGCAAAGTTGATAAAAAGAGTTTCACAGGTTTTCGTGAGATGGCGTGCAATAGCATGGTTGATATAAAATGTAAATGCAACGCAACGTGTGCCAAAGCCCTGAATGGGCTTTAAGATGTAATGATTTATTATTATAAAACAAAATTTATCTTGCATATATCTCATTCAAATTGAAAACAACATATATGTGCAGTTTCTTTAACCAGTGATCCGTAATTTTTGTTTCTCACATCACATTATACCGGTCCCACATTGGAGGTCAGCCAGCAGTTTGTATGGCTGCGGCAATGAAAGCAGGATGCTGCCATAGTGCTGCAATGCAGCTCGCATAGGAGCCATCAATAAGACCAGCCAGCCACGGCCTCACTCGAATGCAGCAACATAGAAGTAACTGCTGCTTTTGGCTGTGGCGGTGAAAGCTAATGCTGTGGTGCTGCAACGCGGCTTGTGTGGGTCCCATCAATAAGACCAGCCAGCCGCAGCCACGCTCGAACATAGCAGCAATTCCGCTGTGTTGCTGCTGCATTCGAGTGAGGCCACAAGCCACCAAGTGGATGCTTGGTAGTTCCAAAGAGTGTCCTTGTCTTTGATGTATCAGCTGTCGGATCGGCATACATCCGTCAAGAATTTTTTGCTAACATGGTGCTGATTGCAAAGAAAGCAAATGTAATACACATGCTGTTATTCTGTGACTGGCGCTATGTTGGTTGTACAGGCAGTTGTGTGAACAATTGCCTTGGAATGCACCGCAGCAATATCGAGAAACAATGGTGAACCGCTTTACATTTAATTCAGGGTTTACAAATGTCAGTCGTTCTTCGATAAATCTGAGTAATCTGCAGTGCTGTTGAAGCAGTAAAGATAGTAAGCTTTGGTGGCCATTGTGTGTCTGGGGCTGTTTTTATAATGATCACATTATTGGGAAATATTAATTAAACTCTTTGAGAGTATACATACATTCATTTCACTTGCGCAGATGCTTTCATATGAAGGTGTTCTTGGCTAAGAAGAATAGACATGGGCTAGAGATGTGTCTGTGTCTACTTATTTTCTTGTCCTCAGTCATTCTGGGCTTTGCCTAAAATAAATATTGCATGTGCTCTAATTCACTGAGAGGTGATACCTAGAAGAATAATGATGACATGGATGTACTGCCTGATTTATACTATAAATGGGCGTTTATGGCCGGTTCTGAGGGCACTTATTCTAACGGGAAAAGGGACGTGTCACTTACGACCTTTTTCTCTTGCAGAATTGGTCATGGGCATTCATAAAAATGTATTTCAAAAGGTGTGTACCAAGCAAGTGTCCACACCAAGTGCAAGAGAACAAGTCAGACCAGGATGAGCCTTGGCAGTGATACAGAACACGTTCTGTATGATATGCAGGCGAAATTACAAAAGTGTGGGTTAAAGGCCAGCTGCAATTAAATTGTAGACTACATATAAGGCATAGTTTTATGTAGCGTAGATGGCAGCCTCCATGCAAAATTTTACTTCCAAAATTGGAGAGGGGAAAAAAAGAAAGCTGCCAATACTGCTCACTTGAAGCGATTCATGGCCGAGAATGCAGAGCTTTTCGGCCTGACCTCCGAGATTAGGCAACACACTGAAAAATCTTGGAGGCAACATGCTGGGACTTTCAGGATATCTGCTAAACACAAGGTATATGCATTGTCTGCTAAGATGCTGTTTAAAGGCTACTAATAAGGAAATCGTTCCTTTACCAGCACTGCGGATTAGCAAGGATTGCTTCAAAGTAGAAGACTACTCATCTAATGATCAATTTAGCCAAAGTTAAATTTCGTTGCAATTGGCTTCTAACAATAGTAGGAAGCACAACAATTGTTGAGTCTCGTTAAATCAAATAGCACTTGCCATGACATTTGAAAGAATCACTGCAAGATAACAAGTCAGATCGGAATGAAACATTGAAGTAGTCGAGTGGGTGCATTGCAGGACATACTGGAGGAGTTACAAAGATGTGGCATAATTTGGAGTCTCAAGAAATCAAAACTGCACTGATTAGTCTGCACCACACATATTATGGAGGTATGAAAACAATAGCCTTATAAAAATTAAAAGGCGGAAGGAAACTGCAGGAATATCTGCAGGAATATTTTCAAGTGTGTTGGCTGATTAAGAAATTAACAAAGCACCGCAGGGCCCAAGTACTGTAAAAAGGAGTGAAATAATTTATGCTATAAGCAGGGGAATATAAGCTTTGAGCTGCAGTTGTGCACAGTCATAGCAGAATCTCCCTGCGAGCCAATGTGGGCATTGAAAATCTCTTTACGAAAGCAAAACGTCCACTTAAGCTTGGTAGTAAGAGTGAGGTGCTCTGGGTGATGGCAGCAGAGAAGCGATCACATGAGCAACATTTGTCATAGGAATGAAATTGTGTCCACGGAGTACAGTTCACCATGATGGCATGATCCTCTCTGGCAGAAAGGTGTGACAGCTTCATTTGTTTTTCATCTCCGATTCTGCACAGTCATGTACGTCTGCCATGAGTTTTTATTGGTGCATTGATATTGTGAAGACCTTGACTATATGTGTATTTTGCCATGCTAAATTCAAGTTATATGCAATCAGTTCTCTTGCACAGCTAATATTTTGCAGTCATATCACGTATGCTGTCTGGAAGTGAACTATTTATTAAACAGTATGTGGCATGAAAGAGACTGGCACAATGAAAGAATTGAATTATGTATCAGAAGGTCTAATAAAGCAAGTATGAATGCTCTAAACCATTTGGAACCAAGTTATAGCATCTAAAACTCTAGTGCGAAGAATGACATGTAAGGCAGATGTGAATGTTTCCTTCTGATAGCTATACAACAATAAGTAAAGGGACTATGACTGTAGCAGAAACGCCACAGATGTACATGTCCCCAAAATTGCAATATTAATATTGATGCTTCCATAAACGAAGGATTTAAAAGTGTTTCAGGGCCTTTTTAAAGAGTGTACAGTAATGTGGACATAAGTTTACTGCATTTTACTGACCCACTTGTTGCAAGTGAGCACAAAATTGCGGGTTCAATCTAAGCCACTGCGGCTGCATTCTAATGGGGGCAGAAGAGCAAAATGCTTGTGTACCGTGCATTGGGTGCACGTTAAACAAACCCAGCTGGTCAGAATTAATCCGGAGCCCTCCACTACGACGTGCCATCAAATCATACTTTTGGCATGTAAAACTCCAGAACTTCACTTGTAGCAAGGAAAATGGTTATAAGCAAAAAAAGCCATTTTGCCATCTAAGGCAGAAAATGTTTTGGTAAATTTGTCATTTCTGTGTGCACATATCTCAGTCTTGGTGCACTCTTCATTGCTTGCATATAAAGTAACTAACATAAAACATATTTTAAACAATGACAACAATGGGTTGTATTTTTTTGTAGGTATTCGTTTTCTTCGCTTTTCGTTTTTTTTTTTTATCATTCATCACATTGAGCAGCCGCTTCTTGCAGCATGGTGACATGCAAGCCTACGACAAAGGGCAAAAAGAATGAAAGAAAGAAGAGAATTGCTGCATAGTATAGCCCCAGATATTGTGATACTACTTCGAAACTTGCAACTTTCTGGACATCATATGTTGTAATAGTGAAAACATTTTTTGGCTGTGCACTATAACTGATTGCATATTTGAAATGGGCATGTTGAGATATGTCAATGGTACAAATTCCACGTTACAAAAATTTTAAGACACTGTGGTCCAGTGGGTGTGGTATTTCATCCTTGAATTGAGGTACTACAACATATATGTGCTATTTTTTAATTAAATTGCACACAAGTGCAAAAGTTTACAATGAACACACACAGAAAACGTGATTTTTGTGCAATTTTCAATCCCCAAGAGTCATGTCCCCTGCTTTAAAGATCCCCTGAAATGATGGCAGTAAATCAGTAAGTGATGGGACCGAAATTAATTGTGCATATTGTTGATGTAACGCTTTTTACTACTCAAAAATACAGTAGATCATAGAACTTAGCACTGGTGTCTTGCCCACCCTTGTAGCATGAAGAAAACTACAGTATCAAGCATTTGGAACATTACCCCATAGAGTTTCTGACTATATTGTCCAGGGGGAAATCTAGCACTACTGCACTGTTGTATGCATAGGAATGCCTGTATATAGTGACTTTGGTTTGGCAACATTCTCGGAGAGCCAGGACATCTTAAAGACACACCTGGCCAGCACCCTTCCATCTGTCACAATTCATTTCCTACAAAAACAGTATGTAAAGAGCTCTGTTAGCTTTATTATTACACAAAAACATGTTTTGTTTATTTATAAGGACTTGTGAGTGGATGTACTAGAATTATATGAAACGCAAAAAGGTATCAATGGGTCGCTAAAGTTGAAGAACAGACAAGATTTGCGCTCGCTTTGGAACAATTTGTTGCCTGTTGCTTTTCTTCGCTTGATTATGCATTGTAGGTGAGTAAACTTTGTTGAAAAATGTAATATGGGTGAATGAAAACCTTTTATGAACATTTTATTTTAAGAACGCATTATCTGTATAGCCATATCCATGTTTTAGATAAAGCCTCATACAACTGCAGCCAACACAAGCCTTGCACACCCATATACTGTCATTCCCATGACGGCACTGTGCTCATTAGAAAACTCACATAAATGGTGGTGCCAGATTTACGTCTAGGTAATATGGTGAGAAACTCTATGCATTAGCCACCCATTAAACTGTGGCAATATACTGTTAATAGCTCTGCTTCTGGTACTTGCTTAGAAAAGGTGTTGTCTTGTGTGCCATTGTTTAGTAAAGTGGAAGTCCTTATTAATCTACCTGAATGAATTGCTGTGCCAGCCAATCTTATGTCACCATTTAATGGTCCTTTAGGAACAGTCGAGGTCTATAGTAAAATATTATAAGAAGGAATTCAAATTAACTGGTAGACCTTCAGAATCATGTCTCTATCTTTAATAAGGAGGCATATGCGAATGAAACTTTGGCTGGCACTCTGCTCTTGTGTTTAAAGATTTCATTTGCGGAAAAAAATGTAATAAAAAAACAAGGACATCTAAAATTAAATGCATGAATTGAAGGCACTTTTAACGAACTTACTTAAATATAAATCAGTCCTTACTGATTTTTTTTTTTTAATGACATCAATTATCCTTAATTTATAGGTGCCCTGCTTATTTTGGTTATCTTGTACAAACCTAGCCTGAATCGGAGCATGCTGGCAACAACTGCTTCTAAAGTTCTATGCTGGTTCTGTTAACTGCCACATGGCCATCCCAGGGTGACTGTATACGGGTAAATATATACTACATTTCCTTGATGGAACTGCTTTCCATCACTTTTGACTGCAGTGGGTGTCGGGCACTTCAGTAATATGACTTGCCCTTGTTATGTAGACCCTTTTCATTATTGTAAAGCTTACTTCCGTGCAAAAGAGTTTTCCCAACTAATGGCGGGATAGTCATTTTTGCAAACAGCGTGTACAAGCTCAGTTTGCTTGTATTATTATGTGGAAAATGTAGATGTGGCTCTCCTGATGAAACCATGTGCATGAGACAAGCCCCAGCATGTGCAGCTAGCACTTCTTCATTTGAACAATGGCTGGTGCTGCCATTAGTTGGGCAAATGTGGAGTGCAGAGAAGTGCACTTGTGAATTTTGAAAGGACTTTACATGTTGAATGTATGTCTGCAAGGTTAGCTTCCACAATAGTCTTAACACTGTTCTCAAATCTAATGTTAAGAGACTGCCCCCTTTTTTTTCGCTTAAGTAATGCAATGTAGAGGACGCTTAAGAAACTACATGTGTGTTGTCGTATTGCATACAAGGCATTATTTTCTTTGCTGTCTTACTTAGGACAGGTAGACCAAAAAGAGAACTTATCAAAAGGTCAAGTTTGGTTGCCGTGCACTCATTTCTACAGTTTTTTTCCTCTCTGTGTGTGAAATTGGATCGTGTGCAAAGGCCACCTATATTTTCGAAACCAGCTATCATTATGAAAAATTGACAAAACAGGAAGACTGTATATGCTTGCACCACAGTGGCTTCTTATTAATGTCGCAGCAAAAAAATGAATGTTTTAGGATATTATGGCTATGTTTTCATCCTTTTAAGATGTTAAATCTGTGACCTGCTGTAATTTAATGGCTCTGGGGACCATATTCTGTATTAACAGATGGGTTCCACCCTCAGAACATGTCAGTTGCCTTTATTTATGTATATATTTTTCATGGTGCAGTATGATATATAACATGAGTTATGTCTCTCATGAAATTACTAGTTATACATAGTGTGGCTCTGCTTGCATTTATTGAGCTAATGTTTGGTTCAGTGTGTTTTTGGTACCTGGCTATAAGAAAAGAAAGCGCACACTTATGTTGGCCAGCCTTCATGAAGCAACTCACCAGTTGTCGTCAGCACAACTGTTTCAGCACAAAGTTTGTTTAGTAAGCATGTATGTGAAGTGGTGAAGTAGACATGTTAAAGGCACATTAGTTTGCTTATTTTTATTATGTTTTTTGTTGTGGTTGCCTGTAGAGCACTGGCTAGTAGTGGAACAGTCGGGAGTAAGTGGAAAATAGTTGTATGTGAATGCTGTGCTGCTAGAAGCTTTATACTTTATTCTGTGTTGTGGAGGAATGACCTTTTTTGGTGGATTTCCAGTGCATGCACGACAGTCAAGTACAGGCAGCTTCAGATCACTCGTCACAACCAAAACTCTTTGGCAAACAATGTGCTATGTTGTTAAAGTCAAGATAGTAGCCAGCAGTAATTGTACTTTTTTCACTGGCCTCTGCTTGTGTTTCTGTGTTGTTATTCATATGAATTTCTGAAACTGTGATTTGCAGACACTACAGTTGAACCTCACAATAACGAAATGGGTGGAGAAAGCAAAAAAAATCGCATTCACGAGAATTTCGTTGTTGCGAAATGAGACAGCACAGATAGGTAATGCGTCGCAGAACGAAACTCTACTGTCAAAATTCCGTTAGCCTACTTTGGCAAGCTTTGCTTGAGCATATAGAACCGCATTGCTGACAGTACAAGTGCACCACATGCGTCAATCATTAGTGGCAGCACTGCCGTGGAGCAGTATTCTCGGGCAATTGCTTTCGGAAATACAATTACTTTTGTGAGATTTTGCGTAACTCGGCACCGGACGCAGAGCAGCAGCGCTCCACACATGCAGTAGCATTTCTTCAGCACACGCTGTCACCCGTAAGCACCACCACAACCGGTGCCGAGTGCGAAAGTGATCGTATCTCGTATAGCCGAAGGCAGTTGGGGGGGGATCGAGATTATGGCCCCTCTGCGAAAATCTATGTTCGCTGCCGAATCTGCACGTGATGCCTGTCAGATGGCACCAAAACCAGTGTTCTGGAAGCAAGAGATGCGTATTCCCAGATGATCGCTCAATCACGGCACGATGCGTGGCACTCCATGCTGCGACCGCCATCGCTAGCGCTATAAACAATTCAACATCGATGGGACGTGGATTTCCTTGATTTTGCTGCATTTTTCACACCAAGGTGCACATACGCACTGCACTAGGTGTGCAAAAACTGTTGTCGCATGCCGGTAGCAACATGTGTGCCGCTTCAAACAGGCAGTCAACCCAAGATGGTGGCCGTGACGTGTTTCCAGCGCATGCAATCGCTTTGGGCGCTTGGTTGTTTTTGTAAGCAAAATTGGCGGCCCCCACACAAGCGTAATGTGGTGGTATTGTACACAATTTTAGTGCAAGGCAATCACATTTGAGCACATTTTGGAGCCTGCTAGCCTTACCTGAACAGGTAATATGTGGGGTTACGTTCTGGCAAATTTCCTTGGTGCAGAATTGTAGTACAGCAACATTTCGTCGTCGAGAGGTACGAAATGCATTGAATCCTATGGGCGTTCACTGGGGATTTGAAAATATTTATTTCTCGCGGGATTTCGTTATCGAAGGTTTTGACTGTATTGTCAATTGTGTAGGCATTGTGTAGGCAGCGTGCTAGACTACTCTTGTAAGTGAGTGGTTTAAGCACCTTTGTGCGACCATAAAGTATGGCAGTGCAGGAAAGTTGTAGATTTTGAGCACCTACTACTTGCTTTTAATCTTTTAGCAAAGCAAACTTTAAAACTAGTTTCTGTGTTATGTCCCTCTAGACAGTGTGGTCTGAGGCACTTCATTTCTGAAGGTCTAGAGATGCGTGGCAAGTTGATATATACGTACATTGCTTGAAGCAGCGAATCTCATTGCTCGTCTTGGAGTCCAGCAAGTGCTTTCCTTCCATATGTGGCATGTGTTACAGTGTATGGATGCTTCCTCACTGATGTTAGCATTCATTTTACAGTACCATCTGGCATGTCAAAATGTGCACAGTTCCTTTTTTATTCACAAACTGGTGATGTATATCTTATACATAAACCATGCCATTCATGACATGCATAGCACTTCAGCACTACGCTCACTTTTATTTTTTTTCCTTCAAGCAGTTTTAATGCAATTGTGTACTGTCATGCAAAAACATTTTTTTTTAAATTTTTAATAATAAGGTCTGAAAGGCACCGCTCTTCGATTTCTTAAAGGGCCCCTCACCAGGTCTGGTCATTTTGAGCTGACAAGCGCTGCGCATACAATTTGTGCTCACAATCATCTCTGCTAAGTATTGCATTGCTACGTGCTACAGAAAGAGCTGGAATTTCAAACCAAATGCCATTTACCATTCTCCTCGCAAGCGCCATGCTCCAAACAGTAGGGATGACGTACATGTGCAAGTGCGCCTATGTACATGTGTCTGTGCTGTGACATCACTCAGTGACACGCGACTTCAATAATTATTCAAGGCAACATCTGTTATCTGTGTCATCTGTTGCTTCAATAGACGAATTAAAGTTTAGAGAAACATTAAAACCCACAAACCAAATGTATGCGTCTTTTGTTTTAATTCGTATCGCAGCAAGAGACATTTACGTCCCTTTCATCTGCTTATTCCCATGTCATGCTCGCGCACGCAGACGTCGAAACTATGTCATTTTCTACTGTGTTCCAGTGCGCGATCATGCTCTGTGATCCGCTTGTGTCTGCCTCAGTGTTGTGTAGCACTTATACCGCTAGTGAAGTGTTCTTGTGCACAGCATGCAAAATCGTGCGCTGCGCAATACAAGACTAATGTAACAGCTCACGCACGACACCATCAGTGGAAGTGCGCCGTGCAGCAAAAAAGCGAGGAAAAAAAATGAAGGTGGGGCCCGCGACATATGCATCACGCGATCCTCAAGCTCTGGTACGGGAGAACACAAAGAAGGAATTCCGCTTGCAGAGGCTAGGCAGCACAAGTGGAGAGAGTGTCTCTCTTGGCAGTGGCACTCGCTTCCCGAAATCATGGGCTTGCGGCACTGGAATATTTCTATCTCGGCTATTAATGAACCAATTTGGAAAATTCCTGCAGCGGAACGCTCCATAGAGGGCATGTAACAACTTCGAGCATATAACCAAAATTTGCTACGTGGCCTGGTGAGGGGCCCTTTAAGTGAAAATTGGATGTGGCAGTATACCTTCAGACTTGACCATCTCTGCACTTTCATTGAAAACTTGCATAATTAGCATCACACTTTTTACCTTGTATGGCAAATCCTTAGAACTTTTGTTTTCACATTCATTCTGCTGTTGCCTCTACACAAAAAGGTAACAGAAAAGAAATTGTGCAAGTCCAACACAATCTTAGCATCTAAATGAAGCGAAGCTTTCATCCTATGGTTAGGTGCATTTCCCAATGTCGGACAAAGCCACATTGAAGGGCGCACCCATCTTCCATTGAAGATGCAAATGCGTGACCTTGACTGAAATGCAGAAACTGCGAGTTAAAAGCCGATGTGTTTATATTTTCTTGCACAGTGTAGTGTCTTTTTTGCAGTTCAGGAAAATTAATTATTTACTCGCGTAGTATATATGCGGGGTTTTGAGGGTGGCAACTTAAGAGGGAGCATGCTCATGTAGCGATGCGGTCACTACATTGCACACGCTTGAATGAGTTCCTCCTCATCTTCCCGCAGAAGGAGTGCGGGGAAATTCTAGCAGGATGCTCAAGGTGGTCCGGTGCACGGAGTAGTACGAGCTGTACTTCAACTCACTTAGGGTATCCAACCTGCGAGCAAAAACGTGGTCTATTGCATACCCCCTGCAAAACATGATAGCAAACTGGCTTGGGGGCATATTGAAATGCAATATCAACTTGAGACCGTAGGTGACCTTCATGAAATTGAGGATCCACGTGCTTTGGGGTTTGTGAAGATCTACATTAAGGTCCCCATGACAATTAGAGGCATCTTCATGTCTGTGTTGTTGTCGTAGCCCAGAGTTATACTGAAAAGGGCAAACTGAACTAAACATTATTCCCTCCTTCCCCCTTAGCCCTACTCCTTCTTCTGAGGAAAGGGGGGGGGGGGGATTCGCTGAGGCTTCCCTCTGAGCCCTACTCAGCAAGACAGGACTCTACGACAAGAAGCAAGGAATACTTGACAAAGAAAGCTTCACAATGCATTGATATGCTTAATGTTACACCTGTGGTCGATATGCTAGGGCTAGTCAGTGCGGAATAGCACTCTTCTTTGCTGAAAATAGATACAAGGAAATTTGCACTAGCGACTAGCATAGAAATGAATAGGCCTAGTGGCATATTTGCCAAGAGCAATAACAGTCCTTCACTTGGGTGCGCAAGCTCTGCCAGAGTGAAAAATATACCTGCCTCCTGGCAAGCCTATGTCATGCAACATTTTAATAGATGACCACAAGATTGCATATATATTATCTTGCAAGTTTAACCTTGACAGTGCAGGCCAAGCACAATATTTATTTGTAAAAAGAATGGGACAAGCTGCTGAATACAGATTTTAATGTGCATAGCATTGTTCTTTGACAAAAACTTAGCTACCATTTTGTTTCTGACAAAGTTTTGCTGCTCAAAGCTCTACTCCTGAGCACAGTGTGCTGCATACTGGGCAGCACGTGCCAACTGTTATGGCTAGTTAGTGATCCCGGTGCTGTGACTTCTGTCACTTTATTTTGCTTGTTGAAGATGTTTCTTTGTAGCACTGCATGTCTGTGCTCGTGTTTTTCATACTAGTGCACTTCACAAAGAGTTCATGTCACATGGTTTACACCAGCATGGAGTCGTTGTGGTCGTCACATTTTCACATAAGCATCTTGTAGATAGAATTGAATGCATTGTTTTGTTGTTGTGTGGGTGCTCTATTGAGGCCCTGTCTTGGAGCTTTCCACTTGTTAATTTTGTGGTGTCAAAACCCAATGCTTCTCTGTTAGTTTCTGTCATAGTAGATCTTACAATCATGTTCTTGTTCGACACTGCCCTGTAGAAGTCCACCTGATTGTGCCAGCATTCTTTATTCACTGAGAGCATCACTGTGGTGCTGAGTTGCAGCTGAGTCTGGCTCAAGTGATAAAGCCGCCAAGGCTGTGGCAGCACTAATACAGAAGTGTCTTATATGCATGAAAAAAAAAAATGTTTTGTGGTTCTCATCTGTCAGGCTTGTGAC
The DNA here is from genome assembly GCF_038994185.2 of Dermacentor albipictus. NCBI lineage: Eukaryota > Metazoa > Arthropoda > Arachnida > Ixodida > Ixodidae > Dermacentor > Dermacentor albipictus. Next base: position 180,807,593 of record NC_091821.1, on the reverse strand, counting down.
CTTTGCAAGCAGTTTCTTGGCAGAGTTCTGCATCATTGTTTTGTACACACAATAGTTATTAAAATGATTTAAATACCGAAGGATTGTATTTTTCGGTGTGTATGTGTGCTTTCTTAGCATTTTGACGGTGGGGCAGCATTTGTGAGTTCAACTGCACCATGATGCAGTACTCGTAATGGTGATTACTTTTACTGGTTCTTCAAGGGTAGAATATGCACATGTAGCTGTAACAGGAAGGTCTGTCAACAGATCTTGTACTACCAGGGAGTGTGTCAATAGCAGATTTCTTGTCCAGTACAGAAAGTATAAATAATTCATTAACCAAATTCAGCAGAAGAAATTGTATGTGATTAGTCAGTTCGCAGCTTGTTAAAATGGTACATATCATGCCTTTGGCCATTTGTATTTACTGTTTGTCTAGTAAAGTGGCAGCATTTCTTAAGTGCCAAACAGCTATTTTGTGTACAGCAGGTGTGTGTACTGTGGCAGTCTGGAGTGGGAATTTGAGACACCTTTATTTTTCAATTTACAATTGGCACGGAATTTTTCTACATTTAAGTTATCCTGCAAATCACTGCAGCTCCCGAACCTGGAACTCCATTCTGGACAACTTATGCTGGCATGTGCCCAGTGTTGAGCCATCACAGCAACAAATTTCTGGAAATATATTTACACTGAGAAAAAAAATATCTTGCGTAGAACACATCCCGGATGTCTCCATGTAAGTGAATCTTTGTTAGTTTTGGAGAACAGCTCATTTAAAGACAACACGTCGTATGTACAATGTGCAGGTCTCTTTATTTATGGATTAGAGTACTGTGGCACCACAGTGCCATAGTACAATGAGAGATGTGCTGCAAATTCCCTCAACCACTGTGGTAGACCTTGCATATCAAGCAGAAGTGTTATTCAGCATTAAAATGTGTTATATCACAAGACGCGATGTGCTCGACCTTGTAGAACTGCACCAAAGTATTACAAGAGACTCTGCAAATTTCAGCAACGAATGCATCCTGTAACTTTTATCTTCGTCAGCTAGAAGATGCATGTACTCACTTTTTATAAGTAATTTGTTGCTATGCAATGTAACTAACATGCAAAGCATCTCAAAGCGCTAGCTTGCACAAGGGAATTCGTAAGGGTGTTTTATTCCACCTTTTTAGGCATGCATCCGTGGCCTTATGGTTAGAACATCAGGCTTGTATGTTGGGGAACCAGGTTCGAAACCAACAGTTAGTAATGTAATTTCTTCACATATATATGTGTGATTTACATTAGTTATGCAAGCACAGCATTTGTGCACCTGCACAGTCAGTAGAGGTTAGATAGATTACAGACACCGCCAAACCACCGGAAGAGGCTAGGAAAGCTTCACTTTAAAAAATAATAACCAAAGGCACACTGACAGCCATGGTGCACTCTTACTCTGAGCGTTCTGTGGTTGGGCGTACCTGGTGCTGCCAGTTCACACCAGCAAAATCTTGTAAACACTTGCACTATGTCCTTAAGAAAGTGCAAGACTGCCAAACAGAAGTCTGGCATCTTCTGGGAGTACTTTGTTCTTCAAGTACAATGACAAGCTTCATGCTTGGCAACTGGCAACAGTGATAGCACCTTCTGTCTGCTCCTGTGTGTCGCTGTATACCTAATGTGTTGCTAAGAAGCACTACTTTCCACTTTTTTTTTTTATGCAGGAAAGCTAATGCGGGAACGCTGCCAGATCGTAGTGTATTTTTATTGGTAAATGCTTGAAAGCACAGACCATTTTCTGCATTTTACAATTTGGTGTGAGCAGAGCAACCAATGGCATGACTCATGCAAATGGTCATCGCTCTCAGGTACTGTACCTACTGTCAACGTCCAAGAGGGTGGTGTCTAGATGTAAATACTATAAGTACCATACTTTTGCATAACAGCATAATGACTAGCAGCTATTTATGATGAAATAGTATGCAAAACTCATAATTACTCATGTGAACAAGACCGGGACAGGAGGACAAACACAGATAGGACTTGTCCACGTCTACCCTAACAGAGCTCCACAAGCAGGGTTTGCCACACAACTTCAACACCATCGCCGAGATAGCGATGCTTGCGCTGCTGCATATGCTACTTTCCTGTTCCTGACTCACAATCTTAGTGGTAGTGTTTGAGCCATGTGAAGCAGCCTACCAGGGCGTGCCTTCAAAACTACAGTGAAAGCTCGTTAATTCGAACTTCAATAATTCGAATTTATGGATAATTCGAACTGTACGATTTGGTCCGGCCAAGCTCCACAGAAGTCTATGTATAAAAAAGTCCGTTAATTCGAACGCGAGAAGGTTCCCTCACGGATAATTCGAACTACGCTCACCTGGCACACGGCCAGAGAAAAGCGCCTACTGCCTACACGCAAGGCTGTATTGCCTCCGAAACGGAGAGAACGGCGAGAGAAGGCAAAATTGGAAAAAAACCTAACCCACGCGGGGTCAGCCAGAAGGCAGTGGCGGCTGCCGCCTCTCCGTTCTACGTAACCTCCAAGACTTCTTGCCCGTTGCGAATCTCGGAGGCTTTGCAAATCTTGTACAGCTGCTAATGTTGTGCGGAGATGGCATGGCAAGCGCCAAAACACAGCGAATCAAGTACGTCGCAGCTGCGCTTGCAATCAAGAACCAACGAATCAGGGCCTTCACCACCTTCACATGTTCAGTGTCTTTGTCTCGGCAGTCTTCATCGGTTGTGCACCTCTGTTTTCAGCTTAGGAGGTATCGGCCGTCGCGAATCATTGTGATCGTGTTAAGCCTCGGCTAACGTTCGTTTCGGTGGACATCCGTGGTGTGGCACAGTCGGACCTAGAGCTTCGACTTGAAGATGGCGTGTGCCCGCGGCACACGCCATCTTCACGCCAAATTTCTGACATGCCCTACTGCTTCCAAATCGCAGTGTACTGTTGCTCTCCTTCACTTTCGTTAGTTCGAACTTTCGTTAATTCGAACTGAAGCGGCTTCTCCTTGCGGTTCGAATTAACGAGCTTTTACTGTATATAAAAGGCCAGTGGTCTGTCTTGCAAGAGCACCAAGGCAGTGCAAGAATGCACACCAAGTATGCATAGCATTTCAAAAAGCTTTAACTGAGTGCAAATCAGTCATGCATGACGATGTGCTGAGAAAGAAACCAGAACGTTGGATTGGCAGCAAAATTGCTGCACTTGACCAGCAGCCCAGATCTCACTACCAAAAGCCCACTCACATCAGTGGTTGTGGCAGGTTCGATTCTCAGGCACAGTGGCAGCATTCCAATACGGGTGGATTGCAACAATGCCTATATACTGAAATGTGGACACTGAAGGACTCCTCAGTGTGCTAGAATGGTAAAAACAAAGGTCAATCCACTGTGGCTTTCTTTATAGCCTGTGCACAGCTTTCAGATATAATGTCCCATGAACCAACTGCCCAATGGCTGATTTCAGTGATGTAGCCCCAGATTGACACCCATGTCGAGAACAGCGTTAGCAACGTCTTGTGTAAAATAACTTTTTCTTGGGCAAGTTGGCGCCAGGTCTGCTGACGGTGTTCAAAGTGTTGGTTCCAAAACTACACGTCACTTGGGAAAAGCACCATTAAAATTGGGACCTGCAAAAGCCATGGATTTTTGCTCATGGCATATCAAAACAATTTAACAGTACATAGTATCATTAGGAAGTCTCCACTTTCATTGCTCCTCCTCCTTGTACACTGCAATACCTACTTTTATCCCTTATAGTATTGAAACAGAATGAATATTTAATAATTCTAAATAGTGAAATACGAATCAAATAAAGACTATTTGAATATGTGCACACCCCTACTTTATTCATTTACCTCTTTTACATACCTTCAAGGCCTAGAGGACGGAGCTTATGGGTACAATATCGTTCAGCTATTCCTTTCAAAAGTGGTTCCTAATACATGTAGCAGACTCGGATGAAGTGCCTTCCATGGCAGGTCTGGAAGCTTTCCACTACATAACAATTGGCATGTGAGAGAAACATGCACAAAGTGCAACACCCAGCTGGAATTATCTCAAGCAGGTGTTTGGTTACACACAAAATGGATCCTCACTGTGGCTTTCCTTCACTGTCCTGCTTGAGGAAAGTCAAGCTCCTTTGTTTGGGAGTACCACCAGTCTAATGTGGTAGCCTCCACCATGTATTATTACTGCTAAAATGTTTGAAACAACTTGTCACCAGAGGACAACATTAAAATATGATGAAAAGGTATTCACCACATGAGTTTTCTGTTGTAAACAGCACACCATCCCTTGAAGAAACTTCATCCCATTTTATTCCATCGGCTATGGAGGCCTGTACTTGTCTCAGGGGGGGGGGGGGGGGGGGAGGGGTTAACTCCTCCAACCCATGCCGAAATCTTGACTATGATGCAGATGACACCTAAGATAAGTATGGCTGACTAAACGTTGATTTATATTAGGCCAGCTGAGAAACCTTTCTTGAACACAATGATGGCCTCTATGGGATTGGGCTTTATTATCTAGCCACACCTAGCAGAGTTAGAGAGAGAGAAAACATTTATTTGGACCATTGAGGTCATTGCTCTTGAGGTAGAGTGGGTGGTGTCCTCATTCCAGGACTCCACTGGCCATGGCTGCTCGACGTACTTGCTGGACAAAGCTCCTTGTCCCGCCAGGGTATTGCTGGTCAGCTGTACCTCCCACAGCTCAAATGATGTGCTAGGTGTCTAAGTGTTGAGGTTTGCCCTCGCACCCCCACGAGATGTGAAAGAGGGTAACGCGTGTGTCGCCGCACCAGGGTCAGATGCTGCGATATGCATGTGGGAACATTTTACTGTATCTGTGTAGGTTTGGAAATGTGTTGGTCTGAATAAGTCTGAGAGCTAGTGCCTCTTCAGTGCTGAGCTTTCTGTGAGGGGGAGGATAAATCCTGCAGTTGATTCGCTGGATATCGAGTCGGTCGCAGTAATTGGATGGCAGGGGCACGAAGGTAAATGCTGGGGATTGATGAAATGATTGGTCTTGCCCCACTCAGTTGATTAGCGCTCGAGCTAGGGCATTCGCCCTTTTGTTCCCTCCAGACCCGCATCGCCTGGCGTCCATGTGATTTGATGGGATTTTTGCAGCCTCGGGCCTAGAATCTGAGCCGCCAGCAGCAGTGTTCTTCCGTTCGTAAAGTTACGGCAGGCCTGTTGCGAGTCAGTAATGACATGAACTTCCCTGCCTACCCTGTCTTATTGCTTTATTACCAGCGCCGCGGCTATGGTCTCAGCCACAGCTGGGGTCTCTGCCTTGACGGAAGCTGCGAGGGTCAAGGAGTCGTCTCTCCCGTTCACGGCGGCTACTGCAAAGAGGCCCCCTACAGGGTATACCGCCACGTCCACGTACATTACGCACGAGTCACCATTGAATTGTTGGCGCTGTCTGTCGATGCGAGCCTTGCATCGTCCTTCATAAAGTTCATGACTCATGTGCTTCGGTATCGGGTTCGCCTTGATCTTGCCTCTGACCTCAGGTGGGAGTGATCGTTGCCCATCAAGGGCACGGAGCTCCGTTGCCGTTCCGGTTCGGTCCTGTGGAGGATGGCTCTGCCCGCCGCCATGTTCTGTAGTCTGGCTTTTTGCGAAGCTATAACCGTGTCCGACAGCTCAGCGAAGGTGTTGTGGATCCCGAGGGCCGCTAACTTTGAGGTGGTGACAGGGAGACCCAGGGTCGTTTTGTACGCGCCTCTGATGATGGCGCCGACTTATGTTCTTGGTCGCGTTTGTTTAGCGAGTGGTAGTGATACGGCATGCTGTATGTTACTCTGCCGATCACTAGAGCCTGGACGAGGCGAAGCGTGTCCTCTTTTAGCATGCCCTTGCAGAGAATGTCATCGTAGATGGTGTTGGAAGCTTGACCTCAGCAACAATCCAGGATGCATGGTTAACATAAAAGACTGAGTTAATTTTGGCCCACTTTGAAGCTTCCTTGAAGAAAGACACAAAGACACCATGAGGCCTCTAAGATGTGTGATCTTCATATGTGGCAAGTTGGAAAAGCCAGTCTGTTGTCAACAATGATAACAACCGGCAGGCTCTGGCATGAGCACACACATTGCAAAAGAATAATGTCGAATCATTAACATATTTCACAGCATTTTGAAAAGGGAGGGAAAATTGCATTGGATGAGGTGTAAGGGAGTAGACCAGCTGCGGAACAGAGGCTCAGGCTGCAAGCCCGAGTAAAGCTTCTACTGGTGACCATTCACGAGGCTGCTCTTTGGTCTTCATGCCTTTCCATGTGTGCTATTCAGGCATGACTCAATGCTGGTGGCAGCAAGAACTTCGCCTGCTCATCCTGCACTACCTTGACGAAGCTGCAAACCTATCGCAGAGCACCAAGCACCTCAACATAAGCCTATGCTACATGCACCCTGCCATTGTACCACCTCTTCACAATTCCAAGTGAAGTAAAGACAAGTTACTGGGCTAGTTGGCACATAGCAGTGAATAAATAAATGCTTGTGCAAAACAGATGACCACAAATGCAATACACACGGACAGGACAGTACTTGCCCTGTCTACGAGTGTATTCCTTTTCTAGCCATCTGTTTCGCACAATAATCTACTTATTTACTGTCCAACCAAAGTGTCATTGACTTTTTCTGTTCAGTTATAAAGCGCAGCTTTTTTTTCCAAACCCTCCCAGACTTTCCAGACCGTGGCTGCTGGGTGCTGCTGCTGTCTTGCTGAATAGCTCACGCTTAAAAAAAATATCCTTGAATTACATGCCAGATGGTGGGACGTTCCGGAACCTCGGTCGCCCAGTACAGCAGCCTGATGCTCTAACCATTAGGCCACAATTGTACGTATGCTTCTATCATGCCAACACCAACTAGCTCTGTGAGATGACGGCCGCATGTGTCACATTGCATAGCATGGGTGCACGAGAGCATGTGCATGACAGTTTCCTTTATGCCAAAGAAACAAATGAAATGGGCAAATTTATAGCATTTAATTGCTTCACAAAAGCTTCACTTCACATAGATTCCAAGATGTGCATTGGATCTGCATAATTTTTTTAGCTAGTTCCAGAGCAGACAGAGCTGCTATGCAGCACTGCTAGTGCAGGCAAAGAGTAATACGACTGAGAGCTGCAAATCCCAAACGATAGACTGACATTTATTACATATTTCTTCGGGCAGTGGCAGAGAGCCTTCTCGCCACACTCCGTCTCACTATGTAGTCTTTCTTTCGTGCCTTAGTCTATTGCGGGGAGAAACGCACAACCAATTTCCTTGGCAGTTGACGTTGAGAGTGGCGTGCAGATGGAGTTCACTGCACATTCTTGCATTATCTTTCTTATAATTAAATCTTTTAACTTGTGCTTGCAACCATCTCCATACATGTTTTCCGCTACTCTGGAACACCCAGCAACCCTCCCTGAACTGCTACTTTCTGCAGCTGCTGGCAGGTGGCGACACAAGTTTGAGCTAGCACTCTCACAGGACTTGTTTGCGACACAAGTTTACGCTAGCGCTGTCACGGCAGTTGTTTGCATCCCCATAAATGAAGGCAACTTGGGAATTGACTGTGCCAAGTGTTACACTGAACGACGTAGACACCAAAATGCAAATTTTCTGCAAAATTTGAACAAGAACAGTGCTCTTTCTTTAAACATGTTAAGCGAAATATGCACATACCTGTATATGCATGCCTCAGTTTCTAATAAACAATTTGCGAATGTGAACATTTCTGTTATGTCCTCGCTGTTTATCCTAGCTTTACTGCACTATAAACTCATCTACATCAATCTTATGAATCCAATCAATAACATAAGACTATTTTTTGTGGCTGGCATCTTGTTTATCCAAACTTGACTGTACTTGATTTCCACATACTAATACTGTACATGGGTTGGTTGAACAACAGTAATTACTCTTCTCAAGTTACACAACACTCACATTATATGCTTTCATGCGGACAACTGAATGTTATTATTAAATAAAATATTACAAAAGAATTAGTCTTATCTGGGAACATTTTGTTAAATGTTTTCATGATACCTTCCGAGTCTAAAAGATCAACCCACAATGTAGTGGTAAAATACAAAACTAGGAATGCTTAGCAAAGAATGACCCAGATGTTTGGTCCACAGCACAAGTGAAATCAAGTCAGTAAATAGTATCAAAATAATTTATGATACTTTTCAGTATAATACAGTGGCGGCTGATAGCACTGGCTTAATGCATCCACCAGCATTCATTGCACACCTCAGGAGCTGTCTAGAGTGTTGTGCCAGCAGAAGCACTTAGACAGGCACACCAATCATGGGCTGAGCTGCCCACAGCTGGCCGGAACTTGTAACGACTTCCTCGAGCAGGGTCCAACAACTGGAAGGAGTCCGACTCTGGGCAGGCGAGCACCACCCAGCCCGCAATGCAGCTCTGCTTACAGGGTTGACGCTTGAACTGAAAAAGAGTCGTTCATTCAACTTCTGCACAGTTTTGTATGGCTTTAGAACAATTAAGCTATACTCTCTGTTTCAGCACCTCTCAGCATTGTGGAAGCTACAGTCATCCTCGACCAATTAGAAAGGCAAGCACATCTGAAAGGGACTGACAACCAATTTTCATGGTGCCCATTTTTTTTAGTGTAATAGAAAGCTTACCAGTCAGAGTGTCTAATCATGAAGTGGTAACAATTTCAATTTTTCGATCTGCAGCGAGTATCTAGTCGTTCACTGGAAGCATGATGAAAACAATGATCGGCGAGCATGATAGCAATTATATGCCGGCATTGGTGGGAGACAGAAAAGTCCAGCAATGGCTGAGGGAAAGTATTTTGTTTATCAAGCTGATGTTCCTGCAATTAATGTTTTCCAAAGTGTTAAATTATTTCTACAATAATAGCTACATGTTTTTGTCGTTTCCTGTCCAACTGCTTTCATCATTAACCAGCCAAGAGTGTTCTTTAGCCAAGACAAGTTAAGTTCTTGAAAGCGAAACAATGCTTTTACACATGATACACAGTTCAGCATGTTGTCGTAGCCATGCGCTTGCTAATTATGTAGAGCTGGCACCCATTTATGAACCAGTCAATGGTATTTTGTATCTCGCAGGGAGACCACACAACCCTAGGTACCTACTCGCAAACTCGCGCGTGTACAACAGCATGTGCGCCGCCATGCATTGTGGGACGTGTGTGCTGCTCGTTTGCATAAACTTTGCTTACTTCACAATAAGCATACAAACTGCAACTTTAAGCAATAAGTATACTGTGCTTAATAACAGCTGGCTCACGTACAGTAATATTGTATACTACATCTGGAGTAACAAGATTTCATTGCCAGGCCATGTTGCCTACTGGTTTTTGAGGCTTTCTTTGCCAATAGCACGCAGGTGACAGCAGCATCTAACACTGGAACTGTACAATGAGATCTGCTGTTGTGATAGCAGCAGTGGAAAATTCGCTCTGATACCGATAAGGCATGCATATTCGAGATACCAGAGTCTAATACTTCAAGATACAAAGGAGAAGGAGAGTTGTGGAGTATTCAGAATAAACACTCGACCAGCGTGTACCATGGCACAGGATAGTGGCACCATTACTCGATCCCCTATAGTATGCGCTGCACTTGCCAATTTGTAAGTGCAGCTGTTCTCTTAATTACAGATTCGTGCTTGCACCTTTCCGCACTCCTGCCACACTGTTCCAAGCGCATTCAATGCCAGCTGCTTCATTCCTTTAGTGCAAAAGAGCAGCTTGGAATGATACCGCACAGGCGAGTCTGCAGACGCTAGGGTGCCTTGATGTCAACGCCGCCTCCCGCCATTCACGGTGATCACACCCTCTGACCAGGCCTGCGCCACACTGCACCTCCGCCATATTGCGTCGGAGCTGTTGAAGCAGCCATACGTGTGCATGTATTAGTCAATGCAGTGCTGTCGTGTTGCCTGATGGTTGCAATTTCCATAGGGCTGAGGATGTGTTCATTAGGTTGACTTTTCAGGCTCGTGATACGAGATCAAAAATGTGTGACAGTTTTATAGCTAAAAACACTCCATCATGCCCATTTACTGCGCACCTTTGTGCACGAGATCAGTGGAAAAATTACACCTAGTCTTGTATTTCCCGACAACCAAGAACGTAGGAAAAAGCCAGCAAGAACTTCGTTCATGTAAGCCATAACGCTTAAATTCGTGTCTTTATGTGAAACGGTTTTCGCTAAATTTTCTGATGCACTAGGCAATGAGAAGCCTCCTCAAACCCGATGTGCCATTTTCAACAATCGAATGCAGTGAGCACCTAAATGTTAGGAAAATGTTCTTTGGGAGTTTTGTCATGTTGCAGCTCAGCATTTACTTACCCTAATTGTGCCAGCCAGATTTAATGAGAAGGATGTAATATGGCTGTATTCCGCTTACACTGATACCTAAATGGTAGCAATGTAAGAGTGTTTTCGACCACATGCTTTGTATTATTTTTACTTTTCACACACACAATTTGTATCTCGATAACTACAGTAGCTAAATTATTGGTAACGCTGCCATATTTATTCACCTCGTTTTATGCTATGGCTTCTTACATGTCTGAGTGGCGACATTACGCAGCCATAATTTTAGGGGTTAAAGTTGCGCCAGTCTTTTTTAATGGCAACCACTAAAACCTGAAGTATACACCATATGTCCGTATGTGTCAACTTTGTTTTCTCAACAAATTTGTGAACATAAGTGAAAGCGGGGCAAAAACGACTAGTTATAAACTGGGCTCAAAATGTATTCTAGCAGCGCTTTACTCTAAGCATTCGACCTCCATTTCTAAGGTGAAAGGTAAATGTTACAATGCATGTAAGTGTACAAACTGTGCAAATTACGAACTTTTACAATGTCAATGGGCGCAGAGCCTACGTTCCTACTGTCCGTCATAGTGCACCTTTACATGTTCCGACACAACATCGCGGCGCAACAAGACATGTCACCACCCTGTACCTCTGGAGAAGTGCAATATCAAAGCACCATAGCGGATGGCATTCTCATGAAGGATGAAGCACTACCCAGGAGGGGGCCATCCGCAATGCTGTGGCTGTGCAGGCTCTACCTTTGAATTTAGCCACTGTCAAAGCAATTAACTGTTTGCACCTTTTAAATGCAAATTATTGTCTATACGGCAGCATCGAATTAATTTTTTTCTTTCGAGGTTTTCAGCAATAGTGCGCAAAGAAATCGCAGCTGCAAGTTGCAGAGAAGCTTCCCAGTACACCCCTGCCAACGAGACCATTTGTCAAGAAAATTTAGTCAAGCAACAGGTTCCGAACTATGGCACATCTCGCTGTGCAAGAATTCGCACTCGCAGGCCTTGTAGCGTTGGCTCCGCTGCAAGGAACTACTAAAACAGAGTATAGTTAAACCTTGTCATAACAAATTTGAAGGGGCAGTGCAATTACTTTTTCATGACCATGCATTTGACTGCAAATATTATACCATGGCTGCCATGACTTAAAACAACTAAGTTGATGTGCCATCACTGTGGCCTATCTGACAGCTGGGCAACCGTGCTCGTGCAAACTGTTTTGAGAAGTATCAGTGCATGTGGGTATCAACTCTCTGCAGGTCTGTCAGTGCATGCACCTAGAGCACAGCAGCAAAAATGACATTAGTCATGTGGTCTTTTGTAACAAGGTCAGCAGTTAATGCAGTTTATTTTTGTCTAGTGTCTCATTAAACAACATAAATAATAATTATTCTTGTACTTTTACTTGTAGATTACTTCTGTGTCAAAATAATGATTCAGGAAAATTTGGACATGCTCTCATCATGACCTAATGACAAGTGGTGACTGCAGGGGATCTGATGCATCCATACATGCTTGGAGGCACTTAGCTGTGCTTTCAGAAGCTTTATGACTGGTCAATTCTTGATAGGGTGAGGCTCTATCGCAGGCATGGCAACAAAAATAAAGAGCATTGACCTTCACTACCACCAGCCCACTTTTGAGGAGAAAGTGGCATGAAAACCATTTCCCTGCCGGAAATATGAACTGTGACTAAGATGAGGCAGAGCAAAATAAGGTTGTATTAACAAAGCCAAATACTGCTGCGGAAATATAGCTTGCATACCACGGGGTTTCAAAAGTTCTGGCCTTGAGGAATTGAACTGGTTTTGATAACTACAATGGAACTTACACATTCTTGCACCTTGGATATGCATGAAGAAAACAGCACTAATGGAATGCCCTTTAATAAACATACTAAGTAAATCAAATTAGTTACACAATGTTAACTATACATACGCAAAATGAAAATGGCACACATTTTAATATGGAGGATATGGAGGGCAGGGTGTGCAAGTATCCGTAAGTAGCTTTGCAATTGTGAAGAAAACTTAAAACAGACCCCGCCCTCTTGAAAAGATAAGTAATCCATTGAAGCCAACAGTTCACAACTCGATCACAAGAAGAACCCGGCACCTCCATAGCGCCTATGCAATTCGTAGCAACTGCCGGAGGAGGTCAACCCAATGTGCTTCGCGTGGCCACAGCATTCAATCTGATTTTGACGGCGGCTTTTTCCAAAAAAAGAAATGCATATAGGTTATAAAAAGCACCGAAGAGAAATTCAGAAAAAAGAAAAACGCGGCTTATACACTGGAAAATACAGTAAACGTACTTCTACCTTTATCTGCCAGTGCAACTGCAGCTGGCTAATTCCTGTACATGGTGAATGAGATTTGCTCTGCAAAGTTTGTGCAGTGATATCACTCACATCGGAGCGCTCTTTGGCCAGCAGTGACTTGGGAGAGTAGAAGACTAAGGAGTTTCCCCGCAGCTCCACCCAGTAGCGCAGCCATGAGGACATCTGCAGAAGATGACACAGCATTCAACAGAGCACTAGGAGCTTCCCCTAAACTAGGTGTTTCCAAACTTCCTGCCTCTGGGGATTGACACAAGCCTTCACCAGAGCGCCAAAAAAGAGCCCCACTCCATTTCACCAATGTGCTATGCACAGCCTCCCAATAAATGTTGGAATAAATCTGTCACAATGAGCACAAAAACAGTCGATAAATTGCTGTAAATAGAAATTTAATGTGTAACACAGTGCCCTTAATCTCAAGTTTGCTACTACATATACCAGGTGCGCGAGGTATTTGAGAACACTATTCCTTATCGCCACAGACACCAGCAGGCTCATCAATCTATCTAGTCGTGCGGATTCTTGTTGGTTGACCCCTTATCATTTATACTGCAATTTGTTCAAAGATGGAAGCATACAGGTTGATGCAGGAAATGAAACACCATGCAGTCCTCGTCGCCCTGGCCGCACACCACAACTTGGAAACTGCCACCTTTCTGAACGTAGCTAAGTCTTTCGTTTACAAGGTGCGGAGAGAACTGATGTGTTCTGGCAGTGACATGGCATCTGTGGCGAAAAGGAAAAAGCACAGTCAGCGGTCAGACGTCGTCAGAACTACTGATTTTCTCTGGCAGTTGCAAGTGATCGTGAGTGATGACCGAGGGAAATCAATGCGGGCCACTGCAAAGGAGCTCCAAGTCGTCGCAGAGTCGACTGTCAGGCTCACTGAGCACCAGGACTTGAGGTACCATTCCTACGTCATGAGGAGGGGGCAATTCATATTCGATAAAACTCGGGAGAATCATCTGCTCTGGTCCAAGCGCTTGCTAAGCAAGCTGAAGAAGCCCGAGGAGCCTGGAATGCTCTGGTTTCTTTCAGATGAAAAGAACCCTGACCAAGACCAAAAAGTTAACCGCTGTAAAGACAGGTGGGTTTGCACAAATGCTAATGAGGCACCTACTCCTCATCACCCAGGACAGGAAGAGACGAAGACACACGCTGTGTCGTCGTCTTTTCCTGTCCTTGTCAGATTGTTCAGTTGGAAACAAATTGTGCTATGTGCAACCAACAAGCTCAGGCAAACACTATTCTATGGTGATGGCCGTCGTCAGCAACGAGGGTGACGTCATGCCTCCACACTTTTTTGCAGAGGGACTCCACGTTAATACTGCCGCTTACATGGAGCTGCTCGCCACCATTCTAAAGCCCTGGATAGAGAGTGTTTCAAAAGGAAGACCTTATGTCTTTCTGCAAGAGAAAGCTCCCACCCACACTGCCTGCATTACCCAGGAGTGGCTGGCTGACAACTTTTATGACCACATCACTCCCAACTTGTGGCCTCCTAGTTCGGCAGATTTAAATTTGCTCGACTACTACGCCTGGGGCGTCGTTGAGGGAGAGGCCAACAAACGAGCCTTTTGTATTACAAAAGACTTGTTGAAGGCCACCATTAATGACTCAATGACCAACATTTCTAAGGACCACCTGATACGTGCATGCAGCCATTTCCAAAGCCAAATTGAAGCAGTTATTGCTGCGGATGGCGGATTCATTGACTAATTGTGGAAATAAACCATAAGATAAGTATTTCCCAAAGTTTGGTGAAAATATGTCCATTTTTGCTGGACATGTTCTCCTCTGCCTGAAACTAACAGTGTGTTCTCAAATGCCTCGTACACCCAGTAAAAAACCTGGGTCTAAAGTTGCGCTTGCAAATAAAAATTCCATTAACTCAACTTTATCAAAGTAATGTTTCTGTGTTCGGCAGCCAACCTGATGATTTGGAAATTCATAAAACTATCGCGGCAGGGGCGGGTGGGGGGAGGGGAACGGAAAGATTGACTCCAAGTCAATCTTTCCGTTTCAAGCTTTTCTCTAAGTAAAAAAAATGTCAACCAAAGCCTCATCAACCTTTACAGGAAAACATGAAGCTCCTTTTCGGGCGGCCAAGTTTATGAGATGGCACGGGCAACCAACCCCTATCAAACCTGGTTGAGCCTCCCTCAATACAGTAGAAACACTGTTTTTCTTGCTGATCATGACATCAGCATTGTCCGAACACGTAGCCAATAGGTTTCCAACAGGCGAATTCCGAGACTTCATGTCGTCCAGAACCAGATTTGCAATCTTGTGACCCGTCGCTTCCCCTTGGATTGTCCCGAGGCAAAGAAGGTGGCTTTCGACTCTACTTGTTTCTTTTAACGGAATATGTCACAACAATAGGGTAAAACTGCATATCCCTACTGTTACTGCCATCTACAGTGATCGAAAATACTTGCTGTTTTAGGGCACCCAGCAAAAGAGTCTCCGCGCTGCCGGCCATTTCCAGAACAATTGACGTCGTCTTTGTTTATCCACAGGCGTAGTGTTTTGCTTCTTCGTACTTGGGGAACGTCTTCCGGAGAAGCGGTCTGGCATGATCGCTGGCACTCAGCGGGATGTTGTGTTCAACTAAAAACACAGTGAAGAGGCATTCTGCACGAATAACACCAAGGTCGCTGTCGCTGCGTACAAAACTTGCTAGGGTTGGCTGGCTGTTTGCGGCTCACACAACATATAACTGATGCTTTTTCGAAGCGACGTGCACCTTGATGTCAGACTTGCCGCCATGCAAGATGTTCACATCACAGGCACACGTGGTGCAGAATCTGAACTTCTCCCCTTTCTTCGACGGCACGAAGCACGGAAGTTCTGCCGTGTACGATTTCAAGAACACTTGGAAGTACTGTCGGGGCTTCGAGCCCTCCATTGCACTGCGAAGCAGCAATGTCACACTGCGTCCGACGTGGCAGCTAGTCACACAAAAGGTGAGGCCAACACTGCAGTGACTGAAGCTGACTGAAGTCCAAACCTGTGCATCTGTGCGAACAAAGGCAACAGCATGGCAACAGGTTTGCGGAGGCGCTAGAGAGCTTTGGATATGGATTCGTGATCCCCCTAGTAGACGACAGAAGCCACTACAACCTTGCAGCTGCTGATGATATCATGCATACGTATTGCTCTCTCGTGGTGGCGCAAGGTACCAGGGTACTACATTTTCACAGTTTTTCTTTTCGCAAATAAAATGTTTTCCGTAAAATTTCAAGCACGACTCGTAAAATTGTAAGACTGCTCGAAATTCGTACATTTTACGGAAAATTCTGAAGAGTTGGCAGATATGCGGCAGTGAACTCGACAAACTGCCATAACAATCCTATTCATTACCAAATTTGGATGTTGATTGCATTAATGTGATTGCGTAGGTCTTTCTTGCAAAAGGCATCTTAGTGTCAATACAAAGTGTGATGGCTCTGTTGAACCCAAACTGCAACATAAAATTTTTTCTCTGAATACAGAAGGCGGAAATTAAAGGTGAAGGAGGTGGAATCAAATTCGTCTTGGCTGTTTGTGGAACCTTAAAATTCCACAAGGTGAATCCCAGATTGGAAACCTTTGCTCTAAGCTATTTACTTTGGTTCCAATGTTACAGACTGTAACCAATAAAGAAAGATACTTGTATTCAGGTGTTATAAATTCAAAAGGAAGAACAGGCACACAAACAACAAAATTTTACCTAAGGTCTCCTTTGTTACTGCTCTGTTGGCACGTCTACGTGTGTACATACATGCATACGAGTGTGTGCGATAGACAGTGGGCCTTTAGATTTTTCATTTCTGGCTACTCGAGGGCTGCCAGAGCCAGCCAGAGCACCTTCTTTTTTCTCGAGCTGCTCCGCTCACTGCCCGATACACTTTCGCCGCGCATTCGTTTTACTCGGGCTGGACAGTATTGGCTACCCGGGGACGATTTTGGTCAAGCTGCTCTCTGCAGTTCTCTGACTAGCAGACAACAAAAAGAGGTGACGAGCACTCACTGCCATCTTTGTGGGGACTTGACAGACTAAAATGCGCTTGAGGACTTTTACATCACTCAACCAACTGGCTATGGTCAGCTTCGGATTTTATTACTTCTAGTGTTATCTTCTAAGGCACTAACATACTGTCCCGCCTTGAAAGGCAGTGCGATACGAGCGGCGGCGAACCATTTGAAGATTTTTCGTCCCGGGAAGGCTTCTTCCTGGTTGTGAACAGTGCACTGTGCTCTCATGCGTGCTTGCTATATCTGCATCGTGTTCTGCAAAAGTTGTAGACGCTTATTCCCACACATTGCAATGCCTTCACGGTTCAATTTCTCCGGTGAAATCCCTTTCCACATCTCTCGCACATATGATATCTCCCTTTTCTGTAGTTAGCAAAAGGCATCGCAGCTAGCCATTGTTTGCTATGTTTCTCTGTCATATATTTGGGTGGCAGCTTGAAACCAATGTGTTCTAATTAGGTTGTTGATGTCAAAAGAATGCACTAGTTGAGTAATGGCCATACATAGATTAGCTTATTGCTCTCGTGATCAATCAAAACTGTTTTTCGAGTAAAACTTTCGCTGGTTACAGGCAGCGTGCATTTTCATGCGCCAGCCGCAGCCCCAGCTCCTTCGGCACAGGGGCAGAAGAAACGCACCATCAGCCAAAATAAGTTTTCTGAAATCAAAGCCCAAGCAGGTTGGCACAAGATTTTATGCATATAATGCGTATCTGATATCCTGCTTTTTCGTGTCTTGTCAAATGATGACAAAACACCAACTCATAAATGCTGCTGGTAGGTGACATGATCGCTGCGAGCAGGCATCCTCGAGCGATCGCTTTCGAGTATGTGCGATTTCGCATCTTGGCATCGGACATATTGGAGGCCATTTGTTGCGCTGCACAAAGTGAAGTTGGCCCAGTGCACGTCCTGTGCCGAGTCATGCGAAACCTTGCTAAAGTGAACATATGCCTAAATGCAACTATATATTTTCAAGCTGGAAACGCAGAAATGGGTCAACTATGCCGAGCTTGCGCCGGCCGCCGCCAAGCTGGTAGCATGTTTACATTTATCCCGCGGCCAGCTGTCCCAGTGTTCAATTTTGCAAACTTCTGGCAGCTTCGGGTTGTCTTGGGATTCCTACTTCCGTGACTTCCTCTCAGGACTAGAACTAGCTGGCTGCCAGTGGCTGCCAGAACTAAAAAAATCGAAGAGGCCTCTGTGTTTGTGTGTGTGTTGCCAAGTAGGTGGGGAGCACAGTGATGAGCATGCAGTGAGAAGTGCCCTTGGTAGTACTACTAGGAGCTAGTCGGGCAAAAGTGGCAGCATTGTCAAACACAGGTTGTTATTGCATTGTAGCATTGTCAAACCACACAAATTTTGAAATGTGTTAGGCTTCAAGCATTGAACATGCACAATATACTTGCAACATGCACCATCACATCAAAATGAAACACAGACAAGAAAACAAAGTAGATGGTAACCATTGAAAGGTATTTGTATAGCACAACAAAGCAAGGACACAAGAAGAAACGAAGACGAAGACAGATACCTTTCAATGATGACCGTCCAACTAGCCCATATCGCCACCCTCGTAGATGGTAACATTCACCGGCGCATGGAAAACCAGTCCGATTCTTGAAGCTAACTTTTACCAGCGCGAAGAAAACGAGGCGAAGGCACAATGAGGGGACACTTACAGCAGGTCGACGACCATCCTTAAGAAGAGTTTTTCTGCGCACACAACCCTGGCAGCTAGCTGGCTGAGTGGCCAGCTCTTCCTCCCACCTGAAAAAAGGAATACAAGATGAAGCACATAACAAACCAAGAAACAAAAATATAGTACTAGTATAGTAAGGAGGCAGTCTGTGATCCAGCATTGTTAACAGATATTTCAACACATTATTCTCAGTACAAGAATGCTTCTCTTGCACAATTATTGCTTTCAACTCTGATGAGTGCAGCAGTGCCCTCAACACCGCATTTCCATCACAGTACATACCCAACCCAACCCAATATAGCTCCAAGTGAAGAAAACCAGAGATGCCAGGCCACACGAACACATAATTCAGTTCATGGTGCCTCTTTTCTCTTCATTATTTAACAAGAAAGTGTTTTATGCAGGGGTCCACCATCAACTTCTTGTAACGGATGTGACGTCGGTGCTGACGCATAAAATATGCTCTATCTTGATAGGGACGGTGCCACCATCTAGGAGCGGTGAAGCGAAGTACTGTATCATGACACTAACAAGTACCGACAGTGAGCGCTTCAGAAGTCTCAGCGCAGCAGGGGCTACAATGCGGTCCAGCCAGGTGTAGGTAGTGTAGGCCTTCTGCTGAGGTGACGACGCAGTTTTCGCACATGGTTTGTCTTTCACATCAAATTAGCCTATGACGCCTCATCGCTTACAGAGTGCAGCTTCAACATGCAACAGCAGTATGCAGTACATGCAGTGAACTCTGCCACTCACATTCCTGAAGCCGAGCGCTTTGCAACTCAACTGGCTGCCCAAGACACTATGGAGCCACAAAAATTCTCATACCTACGCCGAACGTACTCGGCAGCAGGACGCCATGCGCTAAGCAAACCTGCAACACGGTCGCCGACCCGCAAATCGTGCATCTTTCACTGCAGTGGACTGTGAGTTCACTAAGTGATTTACTAACAACTCGTTTGGTTTCACTTGTACAGTTTGTGAATGCCTCTGGTTCATGGTGTATTTGCTCAGTGCTTTGGCACGTGCAATGAACAGCTTCTGTGAAGACACATTTCCCTTTCGTGCTAAAAAAAAATTAAATTATGGGGTTTCACGTGCCAAAACCACTTTCTGATTATGAGGCACGCCATAGCGGGGGACTACGGAAATTTAGACCACCTGGGGTTCTTTAACGTGCACCTAAATCGAAGTACACGGGTGTTTTCGCATTTTGCCTCTATCGAAATGCGGCCGCCAAGGCCGGGATTCGAACCCGCGACCTCATGCTTAGCAGCCCAACAGCATAGCCATCACTTTCATGTTCTTCCGATTTTTATGAAAGAGGGATCAACCATAATTTTTTTATTATTTATTTTAATATGTTTGAGGTTCAAATGGTGGTTTACACGGCATAGTGACTGACTGACGGCAGCCAGCATTTTTACCTACAACAGTTACACAAGTAAGCAACTGTGCCTTCAAGCTTTTTTTTTTTATCTCTCGCCTTTATTGCGATAGCAATTATATGGACACTGAAGAAATGTTTGCGCTGTCACCATTGGCACTGCCACCGTGCTGTCGCAGGTGTGACGGTGCATGTGCGGCTGGCTCGGTTCACATGGCCAAGCAAGTACACATGGTCTTGCCTAATTGCACATGCAACCCGCTCGTCATGTTAGAGGTCACATGATCTACTGTGGGTTCCAAGGCAGGCATGCTGGGGAGAGCTGAGAAGGCTAATGGCTTGATGCGCGCTTGTCTCCCCACATGCCCAGAGTTGAAGGTCACATGATTTGCTGAGTTTCAGAGGTGTGGAACAGTTGAAATAGTGAAGGGAGCGACAGCATGGAACGTTTGCTTTGGGACAAGCATGCATTTCCCACTCATCACGCAAGTGCTGTGACCACGAGTGCTCGGGGTCATCAAGTACTCTGTTCATGTGTGTGTTTAGGCACGTGACACCACACATGCTTAGTTAGTAAGCAAATGTTTACTGCTATCTATGGAAAAATTTTTTTTTCTACTCATAAGCAGCACCATCCGGGCTGTTCCATGAACTACTTAGATTTGTGTTCAGTGACATCAAACTAACCAGGTCATGAAACATCTACTGCATATGTACAACCATTTTCATGCATGCTATTCGACTGTAGTATCGTGCATTTGGTTGCTAAAGATAATTGTAATACTGAGGTTTCACGTGCCAAAACAATGATATCTTGCTAATCAGCACAGAAGCTATACAGGGAACTCCAGATAAAATTTTGACTACCTGAGGTTCTTCAATGTGCACCTAACACACGGTACAAAGGTGTTATTGCATTTTGCCCCCATAGAAATGCAGCTGCCATGTCCAGGATGTGTTGCCGCCGTGCTCTCGGGCTTATCAGCGCAGCATCAGTCACTATGCCACTACGGCGGTACACTACAGATAGTAAATGGTAGCATTAATAGCCCAAGATAGTGGCTGCTTATAAAACTATGAGCCTTACTTTGTATAATAGTATACTTTGCTATCTCTGTCAATGCTTTGCCTTTCAGACTAAACTTTGGATAGAAAATTTTCTCGGCTCTTTCTTTTGGCCGAGAAAAAGACTGTACACGTATTATTGAAGAAAGACACAAAAAGCAAAATTAACTTTTCCATACATTCAGACCATACATTCAGATGATGACATAGAGCTAATGAATGAAACCGTAACTAGGTTGGCTTCAGAGGCAGCAATTGAAGTGGGAGGCAACAACCAGTAGGCAAGCTCTCCCAAGTAACAAAGGACCTAATAAAGAAATGACAAAAAATAAAAGTGTCCAACTCAAGATATAAGAGAGTTCGCGGTACTGTCAAAACTGATCAACAAGGCGAAAGTAAGCGATATTCGAAATTATAACGTGAGAAAGACTGAGGAAGCCGTAAAAAATGGACACTGCCTGAAATCAGTTAGAAGGAAACTTGGCATAGGACAAACCAAGATGCACGCACTGAAAGATAAGCAGAGTAATATCAACAGCAATCTCGAAGGTATAATAAATGCAGCGGAAGAATTCTATACTGACCTGTACAGTAGCCAGAGGACTCAGGAGAATCCCATTCGAAATGATAATGAACAGGATACAGAAACTCCTCATATAACTAGAGATGACGTCAGAAGGGCTTTGCAAGACATGAAACGGGGAAAAGCGACAGGAGAACATGGAATAACAGTCAATTTAATCAAATATGGAGGAGTAATAATGCTTGAAAAACTGGCGGCTCTCTAACGAAATGTCTATCAACTGCAAGGGTGCCAGAAAACTGGAGGAATGCAAACGTTATACTAATCCACAAAAAGGGAGACGTTAAAAAAATGAAAAATTATAGGCCCATTAGCTTACTCCGAGTATTATATAAAATATTCACCAAAATAATCTCCAAAGAAAATGGGCAACACTGGACCTTAGTCAACCAAGGGAACAGGCTGGCTTCAGGAAGGGATACTCTACAATGGATCGCATCCATGTCATTAATCAGGCAATCGAGAAATCTGCAGAGTACAATAAGCCTCTCTATATGGCTTTCATAGATTATGAAAAGGCATTTGATTCAGTAGAGATACCAGCAGTCATAGAGGCATTATGCAATCAAGGAGTACAAACCGCTTACGAAAATACCTTGGAAAATATCTACAGAGATTCTACAGCTACCTTAATTCTACACAAGTAGGAAGATACCTATAAATAAAGGGGTCAGACAGGGAGGCACAATCTCTCCATTGCAATTCAATGCGTGTTTGGAAGAAGTATTCAAGCTTTTAAACTGGGAAGGCTTAGGAGTATGTATTGACGGCGAATATCTCGGCAACCTTCAGTATGCCGACGACATTGTTCTATTCAGCAACACTGCAGACGAGTTACAACAAATGATTGAGGACCTTAAGAGAGAGAGTGTAAGAGTGGGATTGAAGATTAATATGTGGAAAACAAAGATAATGATGAATAGCCGGGCAAAGGAACAAGAGTTCAGGATCGCCAGTCAGCCTCTAGAGTCTGTGAAGGAGTACTAACTTAGCGAGGTCAATTAATCACAGGGACTCCTGACCATGAGAAGGAAATTCACAGATAAAAATGGGTTGGATCGCATACAGCAGACATTTCCAGCTCCTGACTGGATGCTTACCATTATCACTGAAAAGGAAGGTTCACAATCAGCGCATTTTACCAGTGCTGACATATGGGGCAGAGACCTGGAGACTGACAAAGAAGCGTGATAACAAGTTAAGGATCGCGCAAAGAGCGCTGGAACGTAGATTGCTAGGCATAACATTAAGAGACAGAAAGAGAGCGGTTTTGATAAGAGAGCAAACGGGTATAGACGATATTCTAATTGACATCAAGGGAAAAAAATGGAGCTGGGCAGGTCATGTAATGTGCCGGTTAGATAACCGTTGGACCATCAGGGTTACAGAATGGGTATCTAGAGAAGGGAAACGCAATCGAGGACGACAGAAGGCTTGGTGGAGCGATGAAATTAGGAAATTCGCGGGCGCTATTTGCAATCTGTTGGCACAGGACAGGGGTAATTGGAGATCGCAGGGAGACCCCTTCGTCCTTCAGTGGACATAAAGCAGGCTGATGATGATGATGATGACATTCAGACCACGTTCATGCACGTAAACTAGAAGAATGAATGGAATACTAGTTGGTAATGCAATGTTTGCCCATTTATTAAGTTGCAAACAAAACAACGAAGAAATTGACCTAGATCGAACACCCCACATACCGTATTTACTTGCATAATGATCGCACTCTCGTAATGATCGCACCCCTTAATTTTGTTGTCAAAATTCTATCTTTTTTCTTTCCCATGTAATGTTCGCACCCCGGACTTGCCGCAGCAATACGTTGTGTGCCAAGTCTAGCTAATGATGACCACGCTTACCATTTGTCGAATGCTGTCGAATGCTACGTAAACGACTCAAGACATACCAAGCGGTGTGCACGCACCAAACATTCTTAAGCAGATGCCCCATTTTATTCCTTTCATCACTTTCCACATTTCTATGAAGAAAAAAAAAAAGCTACAACCAAACTTGCCTTGGCTTTATTATTTGTAGGCTTTATAATGGTTGTTGGTTGTGGTCAACAACAAAAAAGGCGCCTTTAGATTCTTTTCGTCCGCACTCGTGGGCACACAACAAATCGCAAGCGGCAACGATTGTAGCCACTTGTGGGCATGCAACAAATCACAAGCGGCAACGATTGTAGCTGTGTTTACACTGATGTTAGAAATGTACCCTATTCATACGCCGATGCTTGTAACACAGCTAAGATATTCGTCCACCCTGAGCGGAAACGTGCCATATTAGGATAGCAGTGAAGACAAATGCCACAGTTTCCGCTTCACACCCGCCATGTGTTTCTATGTCACTGGCAGCTAAGCACGCCCATCTCTGTTCCTGTCCCCTCCAAGTGGACATGGCTACGTTATTGCCACAGACTTGCTGATATTAGCGATATTATTCCTGACTGATATGGAAGAAAGTGTTTCGATGTGTGAAATGTACTCACGAAAAGAAAGAAATTGCATTCGGCGCGTTCAGCTTGCTCCGCCGGCTGCCATGTTTGTTTTGCCGTCCTGCACTGGTACAGTGGCAGCCGTCTGTTTGTTCACCTGTTGTCATCCCGCAGCAAATGCGGGATAAAAAAAAATGCTTTCTTTTCACGGGAAATTTAACCCGCGTAATGATCGCACCCCTGAATTTGCGGCAATTTTTTTTTTACAAGAAAAGTGTGATTATTATACGAATAGATACGGTAATCGGTTTGAAGTGACACAAATGCCAAGTAAATGGGAACACATACAAGGGCTCATGCCAGAGGAACTCTGCCAACATGTTAAGGAAGGGATCTGAGTGTGAAAAAAGAAGTCACAGCTTCGCCCGACAGGCGAAGCATTGATTGTGATAGCAAATATGCTATATGAAGTGCTATATGACAGCTATATGAAATAAGGTTAGTAGTTTTATCATCTGCATAAACTGCTGTAACCATTCCCTTACTAACTAAATTAACAAGCACGTCATGCACGCACAGGCAAACACAAACACATCTCGCTTTATGACCATGAACACTCGGTCAGAATGCTGGCAGAATAAAGAGCAGTAGCAGTGGCGATCAAATTCCCCTTCAAATTTCTCTTCAACCTGAACTAGCAGATTGCCTCCAAGATAGGACATGCACGGCCACGCTCAGCCGCTGCAGCTGGAGTAGTTGAGGAGATCCGCACTAATGGCGAATTCCAGTGGGAGAACAAGAGCACTGAAAAGCACACTGAAAGTGCTCTTTCCAGGCGCGGCGTGTTTCAGTGGTCGAACAGGAGTGGGAGTGTTGTCATCCAGTGGTAGAACAAGAGCAGTTTCGCTGCACCGAGAGCAGCTGGGAGCAGTCCGCACTGCCCTCGCCTGAAAAACGGTGTACGTAGAAAGTCACGTGATTCAAGCCGTCAGATGCAAACAATTCAACGACAGATACTGGCATTCCTAGTCCACCGTGCTTCTCATCGGATAGGCGGAGGATAGCGGTAGCAAAGCATCTTCACCTTGCTGAAGTGCTTGAGACACTCGACGGCGAGAGCAGCAGCGAAAGCTGCTGTCACTGGATGCGTCGGCGTTGCACAAATGTATGTTATATGTTGCCACGAACCAGTGAACACCCGATGACCACAACACAATTACACATGTTTTGCCGCTTTCCCACAGAGAATGCTGGGACGTTGATTGCTTGTGTCACATGGTACATTTCACCTCACACGTCCCCCTCCAACCTGCTCTCCGGATGTACGCCGCATTCCAGTGGCGGGCCAAGTGTTCCAGCTTTCACTGCGTTGCCACCCAACTTCGCAC
The DNA here is from genome assembly GCF_038994185.2 of Dermacentor albipictus. NCBI lineage: Eukaryota > Metazoa > Arthropoda > Arachnida > Ixodida > Ixodidae > Dermacentor > Dermacentor albipictus. Next base: position 180,782,358 of record NC_091821.1, on the reverse strand, counting down.
TGCACCGCGCTCTCCCTCTGTTCTCTCAATGGAATTCGCCATAACGACCCACCCCCTCCCACTTCTAGCACGCACAAATCTCCCTGTTGGTGCACACCCTCCCAGCCTTTCTCCCTTGTAAACACAAGAAGACACCATCTCATCAAGCCACAATCCTTCTCGGATCACGTTTGAAAGCTTTCACTTGCACCAATAGCATATGGTGCACGGCCACAATGCACTTAGACATTATACGGAACATCATGGCGCCGGCGACGCCAGAAGAAATTCGCCTGGAGTCAATATAATTGTTATTGTAATAAAAACACACACACAAGGTGGAAGTCAACGAGGGCACACATTTGACCTCCTTCATGTGCATGATTTGTTTTGCACTTAGATTCCTTTCTTTCTTTAACCAGCTCACCTAACAATGGCACTGTCAGGAACACACTTAATGCTAATCAGCATAGAAGCCGTAGACTCTTGTTAAACCTTATAGTTCTTTGCATATAGGGTGCACAATTAAAGCGTGCCCAGGGCCTCACACAACTGTTAAGTTTGCTGGTACAAAGCTCCCTATTCACCTGTACTCCCTCGAGCTAGCTTAACAGGACATGCAAGACTCATATCTGCTTGTACTTACACTTGCAGGGAACGTTATTACTCGCACATACCGAGAACCAGACTAACTGCGAGTCTGCACGAGTCCAAGCGAGCATTCATGAGTTTGCGAAACTGTGATGCAAATGCAAAGCATTGCTTTGTGCTGGGCAGCCTCTGGAACTCTTGAGCATGGGACTACTACCGAGCAATTCTATTTTTCGTGCTTCTTCCAAGTTTTCAGCGAATGAGGTGCAGAGCCAAGAGCATGAATAGTTCTCCAACAAATGTGCAGCACAGTGCTTCTGTAGAGCATCACACATTCTGGCCACCCAGTACTAACCCATAGAGTGGTGCCGGAGGCTCCCAAAGCTCCAGGGCTGCTGGCCGCCACAGAACAGTGCCGGCACCTTCAGCCACACTGTCATCCAGCAGCAGGCGACCCTTCTGCTCAGGGGCTGCAGCATCCCCCCATCCACTGTACGAAGAATTGCACAGGTACTAGTTAGAGCTTTAAGTCCACGCTAACTGAAGAAATGCAGTTCGGCTCTTTGGTCAGTCATAGCTTCTAAACAGTCCCATCAAATACACAGGGCCAAAAAGACAAGGTAAATACAGTAGACTTCCGCTAATTCAACCGTGATGGAACCATCTGAGTTGATCGAATTATCTAGCAAGTTAAGAGGCAGAAAAAACATCCAGACACACTGCCACTTCATTTGGTCTTATTTAGCTACATAATGTACCCCTAAATATAACTTACTGTTTTTACGGATTTGATGTAGAAAATGTATGCCCACCCCTAACGTACACCCAATTTTATATATATAAAAAAAGCATGCCTTCGATTCTGGCATTCAGAATAAAGATGAAAGCTGCAGCATTTGCCTTCATATAATGAAAATTTGCACCTAATGTTTATCACCACTGCTCTCAGAAAGCTCTTTATCACTAAAGGCCACATGTTGTCCTCTGCATTGACCAGTCAAGTTTGAATTATCTGGCAAGGGCCAATTTCAAGACTGAAATAATGAACATCTTAGCCCATATAAATGTATGAGCACCGCCTGGCATAAAATTAACTGAAAAACCAAATTAACCAGAGTCGAATAAACAAAAGTAGATAGTATAAGGTGCACTAACAGCACAAAGTTTATTCCTTGACTGCACGAAATATACTGACTTACGAGCAAATCTGCATAAAATCTACTTTTCTTTCGTTTTTACCACCTAAAACTTCTAGAGAAGCAATTATAATGCTCTGCATATGCCTAGGCAAAACTGAGTGCATCAAAATGCTGGTGAGGACATGCCTGTGAATCTGAATTTTCGTGTCCTCCAAACTGCGCACAGTGTGATGAGGCCACTCAGTACAGCCCCAATGACTGGAGGGGATGCTACATGTTTTCAAATAAAATAAATATGCTGAGTACAATCAGATCTCTATTCGACAACAGAATCTCCCAGCCAGCAGTCACAGTCGGGAAAGTCTGGTATGGTTCGCAAAGAAAGCTTCACTTCAAACAGTCTCAGTGCCACCTTTCATCTCTGCTGTATGTACAAATTAAAGAACTTCGTATCATTTTTCACAGTACTGGCAACTTCAACACTAATGCCCTGTTTCAATGTAGTAACAATATCTGCGCTGAAAGTTTTTTCATTTTCTTATTTTCTTTTTTTTTTCACACTGCTTTTAAGCAATGTTCAATTCCGCTGAAAATATATAGTGTATCTAGCTGCGTTCATGACCGCTTGGAGTACAGGAGACTTCGAAACTACGATGTTAGAACCATTGAGAAATACTATGCCGTGCCACCTGCCGCAATCATCAAAACCCGTATACCGCAGATAATTCAAGCATGTTCTCAGGCATTTGAGATATACTGAACGGACTTAAACTGCCTCTAGCGATGTGCCTCAAGCTAACTATCTAGTGAGAGCCCTCCCCCCACCCTCCCCCCCAAGAAGAAGAAGAGAAAAAGTGACGAGAAGGTTTGCAGTAACACGTAAACAATAAGAAAAAAAAAACGTAATGACAATAGTTGCAAAGTTCACATACAGATTTTCATTAAGTAAAAAAGGTAGTAGTTTGCATCCAGTTACTTCTACATTTGCACTTACATTCGTTTTCGCGGGTTTCCCTTCGTACTCCTGTAGATCACAAGCATGTATTCGCAACTGTGAAAAGTTGCCGGTATGCCTGTAGGGTTTGCCTAGCTGAGTTCACAGCCGTCTGCGCACGTGCGATTCCAGAACTACGAGGCCAGAACCATTTAGAAATCGTTCTATATTGAGTTACCCATCGTGATCAGGAAAAACACATCTATCACGGATACATCAAATAAGTCATTAGGCACGTAAGGGCCCTCTGGGATGCAATTGTCGGCGATAAGGTAGCGTCGCCGCCTACTGGATTATCTGACTGAGCTATGTGGAATGCTGGGTTGCCACAGTTAGAAGTTCGAATCCTTCTACCAGTTCTTTTTTTTAATTTGATGATGGTGAGCTTGAAATTCACCTCCTCCAGTGCACATCTGCAGGCTTGGAGTGACGCCTGACACTGGCAAAAGATGCCGAGAGCTTGCGGGGCTATACTAACCCAGGTACAACCAAATTAGGAAGGCCCACTAAGCTTCAACAATGACACTCCCTCACAGAACAGGAATTGGCTTCCCTGGTGCAGTATTAGACCACAACCTCTCGAATGATTCCCCTCAATAAACCCATGGCCCTCAGTCCCCAGCAGCTTCGGAGCACCTGACCAAGGCGGTGGTCAGACCTGTAACACGGCAGAGGGTGCTAAGAATCTCTGGGTCTGGACAGGGCACCAATGGAAACTCACCTCGTCAACCTTTAATTGCTGAACTCTGTCGAGCGAGGCTAGCTTAGCAGGACTCTTTGAACAACTATCAAACATTGTTTGGGATATCATCGGCCTCAGTGAGATTAGAAGAACTGGTGAGGCTTACACATTGCTAAATAACGGCCATGTCCTCTGCTATAGAGGTCTCACAGGTAAGAAGCAATACGGGATAGGATTCCTAATCCATAAGAACATAGCGGGCAGCATTGACGAATTCTACAGCATTTATGAGAGGGCAGCTGTAGTCGTAATCAAACTTAATAAGAGGTATAGATTAAGGGTAGTACAAGCCTATGCTCCAACATCGAGTCACGATGATGAGGAAGTAGATCAGTGTTATGAAGATGTTGAATTAGTGATGAGAAACGCGCAAACTCAGTACACTGTAATAATGGGAAGCTTCAGTGCAAAAGTGGGGAAAAAACAGGCTGGTGAACAAGCAATTGGCAACTGCGGCGTCGATTCTAGGAATGCTAGAGGAGAGATGCTGGTAGAATTCGCAGAAAGGAATAAGCTTTGAATAATGAACACCTTTTTCAGGAAGCGTAGCAACAGAAAGCGGACCTGGAAAATCCCTAATGGTTAAACAAGAAATGAATTTGACTTCATACTTTGTGCTGATCCCAGCAGAGTGCAGGATGTAGAAGTAATAGATAGGGTAAAGTGCAGTGATCATAGGTTAGTGAGGGCTAGGGTTCACCTCAATTTGAAGAGAGAAAGAGCAAACTGGTCAAGAAGAAACAGGTCAACCTAGAGGCAGTAAGGGTAAAAGCAGACAAATTCAGTCTGGTACAGTCGACTCCCGATAATTCGAAGCCGCTTAATTGGAATTTTCGGTTAATTAGAAGTGAAGTGCTGGTCCCGTCAGTTTTGCATGTAATCCTATAGCAGAAATTGCTCGATAATTCGAAGTCCTCATCCAGTAATATTGTTTAATTGGAAGTTAATTTTCAGCCGGGATCCTCGAGGTGAACTCAGTGAATAGGCTGTTGCGTGAACCTGGCACTGAACTTGTCGTTATCCCAGGTGGGATGACGTCTCAGCTGCAGCCTTTAGATGTTTGCGTGAACAAGCCGTTCAAGGACGCGGTCAAGCGGTGTTATGCAATTGGATGCGCTCAGGTGAGCCTGCAGTGACGCCGACCGGGCAGCTGAAGCGGGCTTTGCCAGCCAGAGGATCTTGTGCGTCACGCATTCAAGAAGTGCGGCATCTTGAACACGCTCGATGGCACAGAGGCTGAGTGCCTCTGGGAAGATATGACCGACAAAGAACTATCCGAAGAGAGCGCAGCTGAGGAAGACAGTGATTGAAGTGCAGAGTGCAATTTAAATAAATGTTTTCCTCGAGTTTTCCTAACTCGTATTATACGCGGATGAAACTTTTTTTTTCCATTTCACGTCCCAAAAATTTCACTTCGTACTATATGCGGGTTCGTATTATATGCGGGTTTTTACAGCAATTGGAGATCACAGGGAGAGGCCTTCGTCCTGCAGTGGACATAAAACAGGCTGATGATGATGATGATGATGAACAATATCTTGAACATACAAAGTGTTTTCCTTACAATACAGATTTTTTTAGGAAGTAATGAGTGCAGCAACCGTGGCATTTTTGCAGATGAGTTCCTAGGCGAGGCGGACATACTTTGCCACTAACAACCTGAGCTTCAGAAGAATAATCAACAAAAATTTAATTAACATTTTGTTAGTGCCTTGGGGGCAGTTGTCTAGACAGTTCATCTGGAAGCAGTGACATTTTCATGCACACTTATCTTTTAGACATTTTGTATATCACACCTAAGTCAATACATTCACCATCAAATTTCGAAGCTTAACCGTGCAATATAGAGATTGAGCACCTCCCACTCCGCGCCAGACAGCAAGGCCCCGTAAGGAAGTGAGGGACAAAGTTTGAATTCTGACCCAACATACAGTCGCACAGACTTGACAGGCAAAGCGTGCTGCATCAGCAGCTGCCGCAACTGGCCAAGACGTTCAGTTTTCAACTTCCTTGCACTTGTCGTCACAGGGCTTTTCATTCTGGTATGATAGCGAGGTCGCCTACTCTGCACTCCTGTGGTGTGCGGTTTCGGTATTGCCTGAATTTACCGTTGAAATTTGATGATAAATATCTTGAATCAGGTGTAACTTTCAGGATTTAAAAAAATAAGGGTGCATTAAAATGTGACTGCCCGCAAATTCGCCATTTATGCAACTGCTCCTAAGGTACTAATAAAAAAGTGAATAATTTTTTTAATCAGTCTTCTGAAGCTCACATTATTAGCAGCAAAGTATCTCCGCCTTGCCTAGGAACTCATCGACAAAAACACCACGTTTGCTACACTTATAGCCTTTTGATAAAAAATCTGTATTGTCTAAATAAAACACCCTGTATAACTATTTCATTATAACCTTGTCATCTTAATATAAGAGCAAATAATAAAATCAACTTACGAGTTCATTATTCTAATCTGTCATTAAACACAAAATTGTACCAGATCTGCTACTAACAAATATTTTTCTACTTTCTATGGCTCTAACTACCGCCAATCTGCCTCAGCCTTCACAACATTCAACCTATGGAATAACTTGCCATATACATTAATCTTACTTCTTCACTTAACAGTACTCAGGAACTCTTTAAAGTTATTTATTAAATACAGTAATCAATCGTTATAACAAAATCACTTCTTGAAATGTCGCTTTATTCGAAATTTATTCTGGTCCTGACCCAAATGCATGCATTTTAAGCCACATTACTCGAAGCACACGAAGAACTTGACCTGTCTAGAACAATGTTGCGAGCGGAGGCCTCGCCGACCCTTTTGCACATGCAGGGTCAAATTAATACTGCTGACGAATTAGTCTCATGCAGGCTCAGAACAGGCCACAAAAGTACCAAACCCATGACCAATGACCGCCTATTTAACGGGTACCAAGCAAGTGCCGAGTGCTCCCAGCTGTTTACTGCGGAGTGAACGGAAGCTGTCAAATTGCATGGTTCAGAGCGCCCGAACCGTTAATCTCGGTCGCAATCGCATTGCTGGTGACCCCCGTGACAGAATCCACACGGAAACAAAAAATCCTGAAGCTTTGCAATGGCAGAAAAACGCGATTTCTGAGATGCCGAAAAGTGCCAAAAGACCGCGGGCAGACTTGCACCGTAGCATTCCATGGGGTGCGCTCAATCAGCAAAGTTTTACCCCTCTAAAGAGCACTTCTGGTGCTGAAACGTGCTGAAAAGCACAAAAGAAGTGTCCATCCAATTATAAGTGCCGTGTTCAACGCGAGCAGCTACGTTAACAAAACGGGAAAATGACTTTGGGGAAGTCGGTCTAGCAATTTGCTCGCTGCTCGCCATAATCGGCCTGCAGTGCAATAAGACACCACCCCTAGCTTCGTTGCACTTTTGACGTTGCAAATCAACCGGTAACTTGCCAAAAACATGAAAAATCCAAGCGTCGCCAGCGGCGAGTCAGGCTATCCACATGGCGGGTTAACGCAAGCTGGTGTTCCCCTGCCACTTTTCTCAAGCTGGTCATGCTAGATTCATGCCATCTGACTTTAGACAAACGGTCTAAATGCTTGGCAGGGTCATTGAATTTTGTTCCTACACATTTGTCAATGGCGCGGACGCGACGAAGTGCAAACACCAACACTCGAACCATAGAATTAGCCCAGTGTTGTCGATGACAGTGTGCCAAAAAACTATTGTTTTGCAATCTTCACAGCTGCACACCTCAGGAAAAAAACTGCCCAGTGATCATGCAAAGCCAATACTGCAAGACCGTTCAGTTTTAACGATCGCGCTGCGTACCCACAATGAGCGGCTAATTGTTTTTTGAGCACAACAAACACAACCTCAGACTCGAGCCAGTGCACTTGTGACGCCTTCCAGCAAGATACTCTCGTAGTCCTCCGTGACATCCGCACCCCCCCCCCCTCCCTATACAAGCGGCCACTGCCTTCTCCTCCTCCTTCGCTGTCCAGTCTGCAAGCCGTTTGGATGCCAGTCACTCCTCTCACTTGCCTTCATGTCAACCTTCTCACCTCCTCACTGTCAGTTTCGATGTCGCTGCTCTTTCCAAGCTGCCCTCCCGAGCACAATCTTCCAACAACGGGTTCCAGCTTCTTGGTCTCCACAACTCCGATTGCCTTTCTTCCGCTACACGTGAAGCCAGTGCCAAGCCCGCCATTGCAACCATCGCCATCACCAGCGTGCACTGACGAGGAAAGCAAGATGCCCCAATGACATTTTGAAGGTTCTGCCTGGTGCGTTGCTCGCCGCATTCAGTCATTTTGGTGCCAACGGCGCGGGCATTTGGATCTGTGCTGCAGGCCATATGATTGTGTGTTATACGGTGTGCTTTTGTGATGTACAGTGATAAATAGCTCCATCAGTCTCCTGGTGAAGGTGTCTGACTTTGGAGCAGAAATTTCTGCTGATAAAAGAAGTGCAAAAAGGCGGCCGGCAGAAAACTGACGTCGTGAAGGAATTCAGCATACCGCCGTCTACTTTATCAACTGCATTGAAAAACAAAGAAGCTGTGCTGGATTGCTTTGAAAATAGCTTCTTGGCAAAGAGAAAGAGGAATCGCGATTCGAATACCCTGAAGTGGAAGGTGGACTTCTACAGTGGCTGAAGAACGCCATGAGTGCAAATCTCCCCGTATATGACCTGCACTTACTGCAAAAGGCAAAGTTCTTGCCCTCCAAACCGGCCATAAAGATTTCAAGTGCAGGAATGGCTGGCTTGCGTGGCTCAAGAAATGACACTGCGTGACCTTGAAGTTAATCGTTGGCAAAAGCACAGCCGTGAACCGTGACAGTGTATAGACGTATGGCGCTCACACTGGCTCCAAGCTCTACTTGAAAAGTATGAAGACAGAAACCTCTACAACCTAGATGAGGCTGTATTTTTATACAAGATGCTACCGAATCGCACGTTCAGTATTGCTTGCAGATCCTCATCCAGAGGAAAACAGAGCAAGGAGCATGTCATGGTGCTGTTTGGTGCCAATGCAACAAGGGAGGACAAGCTTCCCTTGTTGACACTGGGGAACATAGAAAAGCCGCAGTGGTTCCAAATTGCAACTATTCCCAAGGAAAGCATCTGCAGAAGTAACAAGCGAGCATGGATGACTGCTGCTATTTTTGAATACATACGCCTTCTGGTTGAACGGTCTGACGCTAAGAATCGGCAAGTGCTTTTCATAACCCACAATTATCCAAGTCACGGGAGGATCAACAACCTCAAGACGATCGCTGTTGAATTTTTGCCTGCATGCACGACTGCGGCACTGCAACCGATGGATCAGGGCATTATTGAGACGACCCGGAAGCTGTACCGCAAGCAAAAAAAGAGGTGAGGCATGCAGACAGGACACAAGGGTAGAGAAGTGGACAACACGAACGCCTTTCACGGTGTTCCTGTTGTCCTTTCCTTTCACAGCGTTCGTGTTGTCCACTTCTCTACTGTTGTGTCCTGTCTGCACGCCTCACCTCTTCTTTTGCATAATGAATCCTTACCAACTAGCTCAACTTTCTGTCGTTCTAATGTACCGCAAGGCTCTTTCGCAGCACATGCTCACAGCGTATTATGCCAGCAAGAGGTACAACATTGGTTTGCTTGGTGTGATTCTTTTGCCGAACTTTTCATGGAAAGAATTCGCACCTTCGAAGGTTGCTAACTGCTTTGTGCATGCCGGCTTTTCCCGCGCCATTGTCAGCGACCCTGACAATGCCCAGCTTGACTATGACTGGACTTGCAGCAATCTGTACGAGGCTGTTCATAAAGTTGCTGGCCAAGAGGTAGAAGGCAACTTCGAGATATTCGCGATGGCTGACGCTGCTGCTCCTGTGGTTGCCCCAGCGACGGATGCGGAGATACTAATTGATACTGTTGGTGGCCCCGACAAGGACGAAGAGCCATGTGGTGTACAGTATGGTACAGATGCGGGAGTACTACCTACGCCTGCTGCAAAATAAGGTTGAATGCATGGGCGGTGACCGTGGCCTCGTGCAATGCTTGGTCAAATTATAGTAGGGGTTGCTCACGCCCAGTACAAACTTGAATCAGCCAAAGCTCACTGCCTTTTTTGCGCCTGAATAAAGTTTTGCTTCACTGAATACATTGTATTTTGGCTTTCTCGCAGTTGTGGCGCAATTAAAGCTAGACTGCTTTAGCTTTTCTCAAGTGGTTGCTTATGTCAAATTACCGCTTATAACGAATTTTTTCGCCTTCCCACTGACTGTTATAACTAGGGATTATTGTACGTAATTTCATGCTTCTATAATTTGTTGTATTATAGTGGTTCACTGTTGCTTTATGTGACTTCTATGTTCATGTGTTCATGCTTCTTTTTTTATGTTGTTTGCATTGTCGTAACTTTGCTTTCTTCTATGCTGCATTATTCTATGTAATTTACTAAATTCATCAAGGGTCACAGTACAGCCACTATGAACTCTACATCTGTATATACATAGTATATATGAATTCTATCTTCTCGAAACCTAATAATAAAGATTGATTTATCGATTGAGATTTACTTATTTATTGAAGAAAGAAAAAGAGTACAACAGAATGATTAGCAATATGGTGCACTGGAGAAATAGAAATGTGAACACAACTTACTTGATCCATTTAGGATAACCAAAAACATGTCAATGATTGCCTGCAAATGGCCTGGGCAATCAATAAAAATTCTGGGATTTTATGTGCTAAAACTACAATCTGATATGAGGCACACCATAGTGGGGGACTCCGGATTAATTTCAGCCACTTGGGGTTCTTTAACGTGTACCTTATGCACGGTACATGGGTGTTATTGTATTTCGCCTGCATCGAAATGCAGCTGCCGCGGCTGGGATTGTGCTTAGCAGCGTAACGCGAAAGAAACTAAGCAACCATGGCCGGTAATCAATCAATAAAACAACAGGCGGATAAGGAAGTGCTTGGCCCATGCATTATAGTGTATGTAGCATGTGAGCCTTCGCTCACATGCCGTTACTTTGGCAAGCAACAGATGATGTAACAGCAAACCCGATCAAGTCACTGGCTTTGTTCGTTCTATTATGCAGCTTCTTTGTTAACTTCAGTAAGCCAGAAAGTTCAGTAAGCCAGAAAACTAAATTCAGTAAGCCAGAAAGTGCTTTGGTTTTTTTTCTTGAAATCACAGAAGCACCACCAATTCGCAGTCACGCTGCTGATACAGCTTTTATTAGACCACTTACTTGCTTGTGGTTGATGGGCCACTCAGCAACACACTGCAAGAAAAACAGAAGGCAGTCATCACACAACTTTCAATGGCTGCACAGAAGTACAAGTCTATCCAGTAAAATGAAATAAGTATGTCATTGGTACATTTCAGAAGACTGGTGAATAAAAGGCAATGCAACTCTGCGACAAGGTACATACCACACCTGTCTGCACTTTTACTTAGCATCTGCCCAATTTTAAGAACTAGTTAACCCTTTGACGGTCAATGACGTAAAGATACGGCGCCGCGAACATGTCCGAAAATGGTCGATGCCGTATATTTACGGCGCCGTCTGTATGTTCAAAAAGCGCGCCAATTTCCCAACTTTTTCTTTTCTGTCATGTGCTGCCACTATGTGGGGATACAGGAAATTTTTTTCGCGCGCCTCCCTTTCTTGGTTTTCGTTGCATGGTTTGTTTTAGCGCTAGTTTGCTCCCGCGCGTCTATATACTACCGCTCGCGCATTGGTGCGCGTGCGTGCAGGCGGCTGTTTGGATTTTGTTTTGCGGGCGGTTTTGGCTTTTTGCACTTTCAAACCTGATGGCTGTCTCGTTACTAATCGCTCAAAGGGCAACCCTTTGTTTCTCGCTCATTTAGTGCTCACAGGGGTGCGCATAGGAAGGATGCCACCGTGCATGCATTTCCGTTTCTTTTCCTTTTTTTTTTTAAGACTCACGAAAACTAATTGCCCTAGCTGGTTGGCGATAAGATGAAGATTAGCGGAAGTTTGTCACACGTGTTGCTTTATTTGATGGGCACACAACCAAACAGTGTTCTTGAGTGCGCGCACCTATGCAGTTCAATTACGCTATGGACGTACATATTAGTGTAAGAGCAGGAACATTTGAGACTAGCGAAATATTCTCGTGTGCGGATTTTCAAAGCCTTAAACTATGTGCATAAAAATGCATGAAATTTTTAATTCTGATAAGTTTATTTCCTTTTTTTATTGTTGTTATTCATGAATTAAGAGAGCATATATACCAATGCGAAAGATTTTTTGCTCAATTTACAGTCACCCCAGAAAAATTATGGTAAATTTTTTTCGAAATAAGTCCCTAAGAAGAATAGGAATCTGCAATAAGAAAATCGACCCTGGGCGGTCGCATATGGCGAAAAAAAATTGACCCTCAGAGGGTTAACTCCTGGTCTTAAATTTGTGATACACACTGCAGTACAGTGTAGCTCAAGTATTATAAAGAATGTGTCTTTACCACAGGAACTTGTAACATTTCTCTATTTTGATGTTTACCAACAGAACTTAAAATTGAAACATGACTTTTTCTTCACTGCCACCCTTACCTGAATTTGACAACACAACACCATCACTACTTAAAACATGAAAACAGCAGTAGTCACAAAGGGTTAACGTCTGTTTATGCCATTGTAGGAAGTGAGGATCAGGTTGTGAAAATGATTGATTTTGGGATGCCATTCTTTTCAGCATCTGCGACACCTAATCTAATCATTTTAGTTGAACACACTGTCCCAAAATTTCTCTCCTATCCCCTTTACATGCCTCATCATCATCACTGATGTAGCAAGGAGTAGCTCTCCAGCCTGCCAGTCCAGTTTTGGCTTTAAGACACTTACTTAGTACCTAAGCTGCGAGCTTTTCTATGACCAGGAATGAAGCGAGGAGGCCTGTTGGCACTTCCTGAAGGTGGACTGGGTTCTGATGGCGGTGCCAGCAGTGTCAAGCTTGCTTGTCGCCCAGGAGGCTCCAGACGCAGAGACTCTCTACACAGAGCAAATTCAGTTCCAGGTCAAAGCAATGTAAACATCAAGAATAATGAGCAATGACGTCAAGCATTGGTGGGACCAGGTGTATTCAGGCCAAAAACAGGGTAAGGTTTTCATAACATGCCCAGATATGCAGCATTTCTTGTCCAAAAATAGCTCAAAACAAATAAAATACTTCATCCGAAGCACCTATTAAGATATACTACTCGTAAGCACAAAAAAGTCACTTTGTAAATATATTTTTAAATATATTTAGAGGTGGCTCTATTTGCTAATGATATTGCTAAGGAACAGTCAATAGCCAGTTGACATAGATTACAATGCTATGTTTACACTATGCAGTAAACGTGATAGCCCTTGGGTTGCTCTTCTTTCTGATAAAGATTGCATATCTGTCCTGCTGCGATCAGCAAAACCTGCATGCCGCGGATAATTACGAAATTGGTTTAGACTGACTCTACCGTCATACCTTGCGCTTGTAATGGATGTCGCATTGACCCTGGTTGTATCAAAGGGTGTCGGTATGCTGTCGGCTCCGGATAGGATGCCGAGCAAGCTGGCGTGCTTCTTTGGCTCTTTGTACAAGCTCTTCCGTGTGTTCGCTGGTCGGGCTATTATCAGCCAGAGGTAGCATGGCGGCAAGTGTTGACGTGACGTGGCGCCCGTATACAAGTTCGAACGGCGTAAACTGTGCAGCTCCTGTACAGCAGTGTTATACGCAAAGGTCACATAGTGTAAAATCTCATCCCACGTCTTGTGCTCTACGTCAATATACATGGAGAGCATAGCGTTCTGCTGAGACATTCAGTTAATCCATTGGTTTGAGGGTGATACGCAGTGCTCTTGCGGTGGGAGCAATGCGTCAGCTGGAGAACGTCCTGCATAAGTTCAGCTGTAAATGCTGTACCGCGGTCAGTGATGAGAACAGACGGTACACCATGTCGTAGGACGATGTGGCATACAAAGAACTTGGCCATTTCGTACGAGTTTGCTTGCAGAATAGCTTCGGTTTCGGCGTACCGGATTAAGTAGTCGGTAGCAACGACTATCCATTTGTTGCGCAAAGAGGTCACTGGGAATGGCCCAAGTAGATCCAATCCTATTTGTTGGAACGGTGCTTAAGGAGGGTCCACAGGGTGGAGAAAGCCAGCCAGTTTTTGCGGCACTGACAATCACGGCAGGTCTTCACGTACCGTTGCACAGAAGAAAAAGCCAGGGCCAGTAATACTTTTGTCGTATCCTTGCTAATGTCTTAGCGAATCCCAGGTGTCCTGCGCATGACTCATCATGGCAGGCTTGCAAAATGTCTTGGCGCAGCGCTGACGGCACGACAAGGAGGTATGTATTTGGACCGCTTTCGCAGTTTTTCTGTGAAGGACGTTGTTGTGCAAATAGTATGATGATAAGCCACGTACGAGCGAGTGGGGTAAAATACCTTCAACTCCTTGAAGGTGCTCGATCAGCGGCAGCAGCTCAGGGTCAGCGCTCAGCTATCTTTATGGCGTCGATAACGCCAACAAATGGTAAGTCATGGTCAGGGTCCGATGACGTAGTAGGGAGTAGCGCAAGTGGCCAACAGTCAGCATCGCTGTGCTTCCTTCCAGATTGGTAGAAAACTGTAATGTCGTACTCTTGTAAGTGCAGGTTCCAACAGGCTAGTCTGCCTGAAGGAACCTTGAGGTTGGCAAGCCAGCACAGGGCATGGTGATTGCTGACAGCATTAAAGGGTCTACTGTACAAGTAGGGTCGGAATTTACCAATTGCCCACATAACTGCTAAGCATTCTTTTTCAGTGGTTGAGTAGTTTTTGACAGTCTTGATGGGACTGCGGCTTGCATAAGCAATGGGGTGTTCCACACCAGCTTGCCACTGCACAAGAACTGCGCCGAGACCCGTATTGCTGGCATCAGTGTGAATTTAAGTGCAAGCGTTTTCGTATAAATGAGCAAGTATTGGGGCCACTTGCAAACGCTTGCACAATTCATTGAATGACTGCTGCTGCTCGTTTGTCCTAATGAAAGGCACATAGTTGCATGTAGGCCGTGTCAGAGGCTCAGCAATTCTCGAAAATCCCTCGACGAAACGCCTATAATATGCGCACAAACCAAGAAAGCGTAGGACAGCCTTGTCTGTGTGTGGCGAAAACTCGGCGACGGCAGCTAACTTGTCGGGGTCTGGTTGGACGCCTTTAGGACCAGCGACATGGCCAAGAAATTTGAGCTCTTGGAACCTAAAGCATCATTTTTCAGGCTTGATGGTGAGGCCGGCAGTACGGATCACAGCGAAGACACTCTCGAGTCGTGCGAGATGTTTGTCAAACGTGCTCGAGAACACGACGACGACGTCCAAGTATACGAGGCAGGTTTGCCATTTGAGTTTAGCAAGCATGGTATCCATCATCCGCTGAAAGGTGGCAGGTGCAGAACAGACACCGAAGGTAAGAACTTTGAACTCATAAAGCCCGTCAGGTGTCACAAACGCTGTTTTTTCATGATCCTGTTCATCAATTTCGATTTGCCAATACCCTGATTTAAGATCCAACGAAGAAAAAGACTTGGCATGTTGTAGACGATCTAATGCCTCGTCGATGCGTGGCAATGGATAAACATCATTGCTTGGTGACACGGTTCAACTTTCTATAATCTACACAGAAGCGTAGTGTGTTGTCTTTCTTTCTGACTAACACTACAGGGCAGCCCCACGGGCTTGTGGACGGCTGGATCACGTCGTCTTGGAGCACCTCTTTCACCTGATGCTTGATCGCTTCCTTTTCCACTGGAGACACTCTGTAAGGATGCTGACGAACAGAATGTGCAGACCGGTCTGTAATAATGCGGTGCTTTGTGATGGACGTGCGCCATACTTTGGACGACGTTGAAAAACAGTTTGCAAATTCATTCACGAGACTCAGTAGACTGTCTTTCTGATGGTCTGGCAGAGCAGCATTAACATGAATCTGTTCTTTTAGGCTGGGTAACTCGGATTGCTGAGGCGATGCGATTTCCAATGTGGCAATATCAGTAAGATCAATGATTTCGCAAAGAAATGCGATTGTTGTACCTCGCAGTACATGCCGATACTCGTTGCTAAAGTTTGTTAGCAAAATGACTGAACATTTGTTTCGCACCTGAAGAAGCCCTCTGGCTATGCAGGGGATGTTTGCCTCAGCAATTCCTTCGGCGTCGTCCTCTATATCACATCGGACAAGGTTAAGCACGCTGCTCTTGGGTGGCAACATGACGTGATCGTCAGCAATGCTAAGCGCGATGTCACGGTCGTTGTCATTACTGTTCGCTATAGCTTGCGTAGTAGTGAAGCTGACTCTAGACTCTTGCAGGTCGATGATGGCATCGTTCGCCTGAAGGAAATCCATGCCGAGTATAAGGTCCTTTAAACATTCAGGAAGAATGACGAGGTTGCCGATGTACGTAAAGCTCCGAATGTTGACTCTTGCCATGCACCGGCCCATTGGAGTTATGAGGTGCCACCCTACAGTACGAATCCGAGTCCCGGTCCATTGCGTTAAAGCTTTGTTCAGCATACACACAAGATTCTGGCTCATAACAGACGTGTCCGCACCTGTGTCAATTAACACCGCGACTTCGTGGTCATCTATGGTAACTGGTACGTCGCAAGATACTGACACCGAACTGCACTGCTTTCTCTGCGTCTCAATTATGTCATATCGCGGTTGTCGTAGTGGAGGATCTTCAGTGTTTGCAACGTCAGCAACCTCACCTCTGCAGGTTGCTGGACTAAGTTTTCCCAGGAGGCAGGGCTGGGTGAGCGACACCTTGTTGCGCTCAGCGTGACAACGGGGCTGGAAGACCTGTTTCAGGTGGGTAACAGTGACCGGGGTTCACGGAATCATGGGGCAAACGAGCTCCTGGCGTCCACGAGATAGGCTTCAATCTCCAGGGGGTGTTCATCATTGTGCGGGCACGGTGCATTCAGTGAAAATCCTCAGAGCCCAGCTCAGCGGTAAGGACACGCTCTGTAGAGGTGATCAGCTTCACCGCAATGAAAACACAAGGGCCTCCGGTCTGCAGTGCGCCGTACATCGCTCTTACGGGATGGTTGTGTTTCAGCCATGAATGGCGTGCAGCGAGTCCTGAAGCCACCAGTTGCTTGTTCAACGGCGCGCACACCATGAAAGTCTGGGACATCACACACATCGTGAAAAATCGGGGACAACGAACTTCGCGCAGCTTCCGCATATGACATGCGAGGCTGTGGCTGCCGTACCTCGTGCTGTGGTGTCTCGCTTCGCTCCGGGACTTGTACTGCCTGCCTGATTTCCTCCCGGACGACCTCAGCCAGAATGAGTCACGGTACCGATACCGGAGCCACCTGAAGCTTTTGAAGCTCTTCTCGAGCAACAAGCCTAATGAGCTCCCGCAAGGCGTTGGCATTTCCAAAGGTATAGCGAGAGGGTCACTCGATAGGGTCGACACGTCACGGTTGTACTGCCTTGTTCTCTGCTGCAGTGCCTTTTCCATTGATATGGCTTCCGCGAGAAACTCTGCAATAGTCTTTGGTGGGTTGTGTATTAGGCCACCGAATAACTCTTGCTTGACACCGCGCATCAAGTTCCTAAGCTTTTTTTCTTCCGGCATGGATAGACCCACGTGTCGGAAAAGTCAGCACATATCTTCAACAAACACTGCGACACTTTCGTTCGGCTGCTGTACTCTCACCTGAATTGCAGATGCAGGGGCCGTATTCCGAAACGTTCGCCTTCCATGATAGTTTCGCCGCCGCGATAGTTACGTTTAATAAACCAAATGACTGCGTACCCGTGACGTCAGCGTGCACTACCAACACGCGCTGTTGAACGTTTCACATTGTATGAGAGAGCACACCATGCGAGTGCAGAGTTGCTCGGGTGTTTTGTTATTGAGTGCAGTGGCCACAGTACGGGTTCTGCACACTGACTACAATTGGTTACGGCCGCTTTAGGTAAAATAAATTGAATAAGGAAGTGCGAAATGTTTTACTTTAAATGAATGAACAAATATCGCCGCGAAACAACACGTGCAAGACGCCACCAAAAAGACTACTATAAACTACCACCTATCTTATCGCCACTAAGCTCCACCACCAACCGCACGCCAAAAGACGCCAAAAGAAGTGTTCGTTTATTCAATATATGTCGAGAGTACCCATCGACACCATGACGTTAAAATGACGTAGACTGGAAATACTAGATGGCGCTGTTTATTTTCCAGTTTTGCTCAAACCGCAAATCAGCATGCGCCTGTGGCGGAGGCATGGCCAAGGCAATAGTTTTGCGGAAGGCAAATGTTTCAGAATACGGGCCCAGCTCGCTCCTTGCAATCGAGGCTGGCGTATGTGCTGGTTAGCTGCCGTCGGAATTCGTCCCATGTCGATAGGGCCGCCTCACGGTTCTCAAACCATGTCCACGCATAGTCCTTGAGGGCAAAGTAGGTGTTGCATAGCTTGTGCTCTGAAGTCCAGCCGTTGAATTCTGTGTCACGCTCAAAATGATCGAGCCAGTCCTCAACATCCTCGAAGGTGTCCCCATGGAAGGATGTGGGGATTCGCGGCTGGTTAAGGACGACCTCAGTCGGTGCCGTTGAGGAAGAAGACGAAACTGATGTACTCATCCTTCCGACTCGATTGGGTAGAGGCTCGTGCTCAGGTGGCAGTCCTTGAAGTCGACGGCTTGTCATACGTGAACAGGAGTCAGCTCGACCGGACTTCATAATGGGATTGTAGACGGTGTTCGATCTGGGAGTGGTAGCATGTACCCCGCACCTTCACCAGAAAAATATAACGTAGACTGAAGAAGGAGTCTTGTAAAATAGACGCTTCTCTTTAATGGCAGGCCACAAGAACGTGCAGCTTACGCTCTTCATCGTCTTTCATGGAGCTGACCTTTGCGCGCGCCGTCCCATGGTGCGGGAGCCCCACATCATTGTGTCAGTATTAGCGCTTTCCAAGAATAGAGCAAGGCCGCTTGCAAGGTTGCCTATTTTACGCGCAGCTCAGAACCATATTGTTCTGGCGGCCCATCTCGCCACTCTGAGGATTTGCCCTTTGAGCGAAAGTCTCTGCCAATGCACCCTCCTCACATCCAACGCCTTCAGCCTTGGGCGGTGCTTCAGTATCAGTTCCGTCTCGTTCAGAAAGACTTCTCCGATGCCTGAGGCAGGCAGACAAGACCATAAGCTGTTTGGTGTACCTCCGTCCATACACGACTCATGAATTCCGGTAAGCTCTGAAAGTTTTTTTTTTTCTCATTTGCTTTTTTTTTTCCACACTACTTTCCACCACACTACTACAAATTTGCCGAAAATATATAGTGTTTCTAGCCGCACTCATGGCCGCATGCGTACAGGAGACTCCGAAACCATTGTTAGAACCATTGTTAGAACCATTGTTAGAACCACTGAGAAATGTTATGTTGCACCACCTGCTGTGATCAGCAAAACCTGTATATCGCGGACAATTCAAGCATGTTTCCAGGCACGTAGGATCGTCTGGGCTGGAATTCTCCGACGTAAGGTGGCCTGACAGCCCGCAGGGTTACGTGATTGAGCTAGCTTGGTTGCTCGGTTGCCACACTTAAAAGTTCGAATCCTTGCGTATTTTTTTTTCCCCTGAAGGTAGGAAACTCGAATTAACCTCCCCCAGCAAACTACATCTCCAGGCTTGGAGTGGCACCTGACACCAGCAACAATGCCGAGAGCAAGTGGGGCCATACTAATCCAGGTACAACCAAATTAGGAAGACCCACTAGGCTTTAACAAGACACTCCCTCACCAAAACAGGAATTGGCCTCCCTGGTGCAGTATTCGGCCACTCCCTCCCAAATGACTCATTCAATTATCCAATGGCCCTCAGTCCCTAGCAGCTGTGGAGCACCTGACCAAGGCAGCGGTCAGACCTACAATGCAGCAGAGGGTGCCAAGAATCTCTGGACCCGGACAGGCCACCAATGGAAACTGACGCTTGCAATGTTTAACACCTGAACCCTCTCGAGTGAAGCTAGCCTAGCAGGACTATTTGAGGAACTACCAAGCATTGCTTGGGATATCACTGGCCTTAGTGAGATTAGAAGAACTGGTGAGGCTTGTACAGTACTGACAAATGGCCACACCCACAGCTACAGAGGACTACCAGATAAGAACCAGTTCGGAGTAGGATTCCTAATCCATAAGGATATAGCGGGCAACGTTGACGAATTCTACAGCATTATTGAGAGGGTAGCAGTAGTAGTAATAAACCTGAATAGGAGGTATAGAATAAAGGTAGTACAAACCTATGCTCAAACCACCAGTCACGATTATGAAGAAATAGTAGAATAGTTTTATGAAGATGTTGAATTAGCAATGCGGAAAGTGCAAACTAAATATACTGTAGTTATGGGTGGTTTCAAAGCAAAAGTGGGGGAAAAGCAGGCAGGTGAACAAGCAATTGGCAACTACGGCGTGAATTCTAGAAACACTCGAGGAGAGATGTTGGTAGAATTTGCGGACAGGAATAAGCTATGAGTAATGAATACCTTCTTCAACAAGCAATGTAAAAAAAAGTGGACCTGGAAAAGCCCCAATTGTGAAACAAGCAATGAAACCGATTTCATACTTTCTGCCGATCCCCGCATAGTGCAGGATGTAGAAGTGTTAGGTAGGGTAAGGTACAGTGATCATACGTCAGTGAGGGCTAGGATTCGCCTCAATTTGAAGAGAGAAAGAGTAAAATTGGCCAAGAGGAAACAGGCCAACATAGACACAGTAAGGGTAAAAGAAGACCAATTCAGATTGACACTTGCAAACAAATATGCAGCCTTAAAACAGAGAGATGAAGATGACATAGAGGCAATGAATGAAACCGTAACTAGACTGGCTTCAGAACCAGCAACTGAAGTGGGAGGTAAGGCAACAAGGCAACCAATAGGTAAACTCTCCCAAGTAACAATGGACTTAATAAAGAACCTACAAAGAATGAAAGTGTCCAACTCAAGTGAGCTGACAGAATTCGTAGAACTGTCAAAACTAATCAACAAGGAGAAAATAAGGGACATTCGAAATTATTATAACATGAGAAAGACTGTGGAAGCAGTAAAAAATGGATGCAACCTAGAAACAGTAAGAAGGAAACTAAGCATCGGACAAACCAAGATGTATGCACTGAAAGATAGCCAGGGCAATATATCATAATATAATAAATAATCTCATCAGCAGTCTCAAAGATATAGTAAAAGCAGCGAAAGAATTCTATACTGACCTGTACAGTGCCCAAAGCAGCCATGATACCTCCTTTAAAATAGTAATGAACAGGTTACAGAGGCTCCTTCTATAACTAGCGATGAAGTTAGAAGGGCCTTGCAAGACGTGAAATGGGGCAAAGCAGCAGGAGAAAATAGACTACCAGTCGATTTAATCAAAGATGGTGGAGACATAATGCTTGCAAAACTAGCAGCCCTTTATCCTAACTGTCGAACGACTTCAGGGGTCCCAGAGAACTGGAAGAATGCCAACATTATACTAATCCACAAAAAGGGAGACATTAAAGAATTGAAAAATTATAGGCCCATTAGCTTATTCCCAGTACCGTATTTACTCGCATAATATAGGCACTTTTTTTTTTTTCAGAAAATCCGGCTCGAAGTTAGGGGTGCGCCTATTACACGGGGTAAAATTTACGAAATTTTTCAAACTCGCAATCTCGCACTTTAAATTTTAACATATGTCAGGAATATGGCTACTCTCACATAATTTACCAATAAATCCAGCATAAAAGGGAAAATAAAAGCTACCTACTTACCTTTTAATGAACAGGCGAGAGGTGTTGACTGAACACACACGTAAAATTTATTAAGACTATTCAGAGTCCGAGTCCGAGAGAACATCCTCATCAGCGCCGGGTGGAGACTCGTCTTCTTTGTCTGAGCTCCACAGCATGTCTTCGCTCGCATCCAGTGCATTGGAGATCCCAGTCTTCTTTAAACTTTTCCTGACGACGTCATCGGAGATCTCTCGCCAAGCTTCCACGATCCATTCACACATTTCCATAGGCGGCCTCTTAATTTTACCACCGGGGGTTAGTTGACACTGTCCTCCAGCCATCCAATCGGTGTACAGCCTTCAAACGTTGTCCTTAAAAGGCTTATTTAGCGAAACGTCAAAAGGTTGCAGCACGGAAGTGAGGCCTCCCGGAATCACGGCAATATCCGTACGCAGCTCTGACAACTGCTCTCGTACACGTTCTACAAGGTGCCCGCGAAAACTGTCTAAAACGAGCATGGCCGGATACAACAGGCCGCCCGGCCGCCGGCCCCAGAGGGTCTTGACCCAGTCCACCATCAATTCCGCGGACATCCAACCTTTCTCCTGGACCCTCACGTAGATGTCTCGAGGGAAATTTCCCTTTGGGAGCGTCTTTCTCTTAAAAATACCACATAAGACAGTAGTTTGCGCCCATCCGCAATCACTGCCAACATGACAGTAGACCTTTGTTTCTCTGTGCCAGATGTTCAAATAAGCACACTTCGTGCACCTTTTTTCTCTACTGTTGTATTTCTCGGCATGTCGAAACAGAGAGGAGTCTGATCTGCATTACCTATCTGTGACAAAATGAAGCTTTTTTGCTGCCGGAGCCATATGACAAAACGGTGGAACTCGAGTACCTTGTCCTCGTATGCTGAGGGCAAGCGCTGGCACAATGGTGTGCGCCTCCTCAGGGTAAGTCCGTGGCGCCGCATGAAGCGCGTTGTCCATCCAGAGCTTGCTTTGAAGTCTTTCGCTTCGATGCCCTGCGCTCGGGCAATTCTGCACGCCTCCGTTTGCACTATGTTGAGAGACACTGCACAACCGTCCTGTCGAAGGCCCCGTATGTGTTGAACTAGTTGATCTTCCACTTACGGATACTTTCCCGACTTTGCACCGCGGAAGGCCCGTCGCGACTTCTTTGTGGCCTGAAGTTTTTCTTCCTGACCTCGCCAGTAGCGAATGCTTGTTTCTCCGACACTGAAATGCCTGCTTGCAGCACGGTTCCCATGCTCGAGTGCATACTGCACAGCTTTCAGTTTGAATGCAGCCGTGTAGCTGCCGTACTTGCCCATTGCGGAACACACGACCACATGAACTGCACACCGCTTGCAAAATGGCGAGATGTGGCGTTTTATCTTTTCTTTGCCTGTGTCAGCCTGTGTAGAGCACTGATGGTGATGGCACTGTCACTTGTGTCCAGTCGCCCGGCCACCGAGATTCGCCCAGCTTTTAAATGCTATAAAGCTATTAAATGGGGCGGCTTAGGGGTAAGGATCAACGGCGACCATCTCAGCAACCTTCGGTTTGCAGATCACTGGGGACGAGTTACAACAAATGATTGAGGACCTTAACAGAGAGAGTATAAGAGTGGGGCAGAAGATCAATATGCAGAAGACAAAGATGATGATCAATAGCCAGGCAAGGGAACCAGAGTTCAGGATTGCCAGTCAGTCTCTAGAGTCTGTGAAGGAGTATGTTTACCTAGGTCAATTACTCACAGGGGACCCTGATCATGATAAGGAAATTTACAGAAGAATAAAAATGGGTTGGTGCACATTCGGCTGGCATTGTCAGATCCTGACTGGAAGTTTACCATTACCATTAAAAAGATGTACGATCAATTTATTCTGTCGGTGCTGACATATGGTGCAGAAATTTGGAGACTGACAAAGAAGCTCGAAAACAAGTTAAGGATTGCGCAAAGAGCAATGGAACGAAGAATGTTAGACATAACAGACAGGAAGAGAGCGGAGTGGATCAGAGAGCAAACAGGGATAGCCAATATTCTAATTGACACTAAGAGAAAGAAATGGAGCTGGGCAGGTCATCTAATGCGTAGGTTAGATATTTAGTGGACCATTAGGGTTACAGAATGGGTGCCAAGAGAAGGGAAGCACAGTTGAGGATGGCAGAAGACTAGGAGGGGTGATGAAATTAAGAAATTTGCAGGCACTAGCTGGAATTGGTTGTCACAGGACAGGGGTAATTGGAGATCGTAGGGAGAGGCCTTCGTCCGACAGTGGACATAAAATAAGCTGATGATGATGTAAAGTTACCTTACAGAAATCCTCGAATACTTACAAAGCCAAAAAACTCAACGAATGTGAGGACAGTCATGTAAAATCAGGTGACTACCAAGTTGACATTTTCAAATTCCCAGAGTTTTCTAGGTTTTCCCTGAGCGATACAGAACTTTATTTTATGCCAAGACAGGCTGACACCACGTCGGCCGATGCTATCTCTCTCACGTAAGCATATTAAAAATAAAAGAAAAACTTAATCCAGTTTGAATAGTAAGGAGTAGTGTTTATTTTATTCAAAATAGAAAACAGAAGGTAGGGGATAGCAAAATGCACAGCAAATAAAATATCTTCAAAAAAGAAAAATGATCAAGCCCATTGTAAATTGAATCGAACATTCTCAAAAACAAATAAAAAGAGATGCATACAGAGGCAAATATTTTCAAAAATGAGCTATTTCTATCAAGTGATAGCAAGATCATTGATATTAGGCTCGAACTTTGTCAGAAGTGAGATTTTATTAGCAGCAGGAAAGTCAACCTCGACTGTCCTGACATACTCCCAGCCCGCATGCAGCGCCTCAGTGTTGCGTTTCACTGCTTTCAATAGTTTATATTGGTTTGGATGAAGGTCACCAGCATCTCAGCATCAGCCAACACTTTACTTTTTGAGATCAAGCGCCTCCACAGAAGTAACAGCACACTTCATTTTCCGTTCATTCCTCAATGCGTTGGCCCTTTGTGTTCTCGTCCTCCTTCCACCGCGCATTCACCCCGTGGACCAATTGAAGCATTCTCTTGGATTGTTGTACAGTCAACTTGCGATTTTTCGGACTCCCTAGAAGCCACAAAAACGTCCAAAAAAATGAATGCATGTCTTATACTTCTCAAACCACCACAGGCACATCCGGAAAAGCTCTGAAGGCCTGTCAGTACACTTATTAGTCATATCGGTGCTCATACTGGGACCGGAGATGGCAGATGAATGTGTGTGCAATTAAGGAATTCATACTGAGCCCCTTACCCCACTTGTTAAGCTTCACCGCAATACTTCACGTAAGCTTCACCGCGTAACATCGCTGTGCTGAGGTGAAGCTAGCTTTTGGGAACCGGTATTATGCAAAGCGCCATGCTTTCCAAGCTTCAAAGCCAATCACGGGGATTATAGAGGCGGAGTCGGTGCCATTACTGACAGCAGCAAATTCTTTAAATGAAAAACACGGCACCGAACGGCCAGAACCTTAATAGCGAACGTCGAAGCAACTAACCCTAGCCTTGCCGCGGTGGTGGCTACGGCTGTCAGATATATGACCCTGCCTAGGCACTACAGAAATTTCTTAGCATGCGTTGTATGCGTTTGTCCCCTAGACATGCCGGCATTGTGGAGTGCGATCAAGTTTGTTTACGCTCCGCCGCTGGCTGCCCCGCGCGGTGAGGCAGTGGGCACGGACTCCCCATTTGGTGGTTGCTGTGTCTGAAGGGGCAAGGTTGTGACTGGTATTGTATAAGTCGCGGGTCGCCTTTTTTCGGTGCGACGATTAGATTTTTTACAAGCAGTGCTCCAGGAGGGCACATGTAACCGGCAAACAGAGGCCTCAGGAGAGCACCTGAGGTTATAATAAAGCAAGCGGCGCAGGATCTCCAGGGCACCCAAGGGGTAAGGGGGAGATCAAAGCTGGAAGCCGGTGATAGATCGAAGCTGGATCAAAGCAGGGCAGCCCGTAGGTTGGGGTTGCGGAGGCCAAATTGTGACGGGGTGTTCGCATAAAAAATTGGCTGTCCACAATAGCGGACAGCCGATCTTACAGTCAAACCCAGCTGTATCGAACTCGCAAAAAAATGCCTATCAGTTCGATGTAGAGCATAATTCGATATAAGCCTGCTAAATAATTGGATGTCATAAAAGCACATACCACTTATAAGATCACTTTATTGATGAAACTAGCTTAGTTTCGCATGCAATAGTCCTGCATTTTCTTCAGCTTGAGCAATTTTGTTGCCTGTGATGCACACACTTCTCCACATTGTCTAAGGAGTCGGAGCAGCTGAGGCCACAACTTTCCGCATTCGCGCAGAAGCACCAGACTAGTGCAGGCGCACCAATCACTTCAGAGGATGAGGGCAAAGGACCGTCGTTGCTTTCCTCATTATGCCCACTTTCACTTGTGGTCGGTACGATGTCGGCAATGTAGTCTTGGTTTTTGGGTTTTCCCGTAGTCACGACACCATCATTTGCACTCACAAACTCGTCCACTGTCGATTTGCCAACAGCTTCTGGAAATTCTGACAGCTCGGTCCAAACTTCGACAACACCGGCAACGGCTTCGTTGCATCCATCAGAATTGACAGTCGTCACCGAGCACGCGGAAGCCGGCATGGTTGAAGCAATTTTGGATGAACCACTCGTGCATGGCCACGCGTACGCGTCGGGCGGCACGGGCACCGGGTCGCGAGTTTGGCCACTTTAACCCTAATCTCCACCTTATTCTTCAAGATCGTGCTGAGAGTGCTCTTCGGAATCTAGCACGCTGCGGGGACATCCGACTTCTGACCGCGTGTGACCTGATTTATGATTTCGAGCTTCACGACGAAAGGCGAATTCTGCCGCTTTATCACGGCAAGACTGCAGGAGAAGGCCCACAAGGTGCACACACAATGAACCAAAAAAGCAGCGAGACAACTCGCACCTTCGCCACCTTGCACGACGAGGGCACAAGTGCCCTTGATTGGCTATCTGAGCAAGCGCTGCAGGCGGGCCACAATAATTTTTTGCAGGGGGGTGTCGACGGCTCGTCCGAGGCAGCGCGGTCACAATAGGGAGAGCGGTTGGTTGGATGGATGGAAAACCAACTTCTGGGGGCACTTTTCCGCCATTTAAAGGGATACAGAACAAAAATCGAAGAATATAGAGAAAGCCCCACAATTGCATTCCTAAGACACGATTGCTATAGTATATAGTCATTATTCGGGTTACTTTTGAGCGGATGGCTTTATTTTTGACTCTCTATGAGCGGCCACCGCGTCACTCGCAAAGCGCTCCCGACAACAAGCCGGCGGATCTGACGTCACACCTACCCTCAACAGCCGTGGAGCGAGCTGGCCGGCTGCGCAGTTTTGTTTTCCTCGCGCTGCGCAATGCAAAATGCAAAGTTCTAGTGAGAGCGATAGCATGAGCGGAACTTATGACTCCGACTTGGATGAGCGGCCTACTGAACGACCACGAACGATAAAGGTGTATGCCTACGATCCGTCCGCGTCGTCAAGCGAAATTGACGACGACCCGCCGCAGCAGTCCCCTTCCGCGATGCCGAGAGAGTCTGGACCAGCAAAATGGTGTTTACACTGTGCATTCCATGTACACACGTTCGCCTCGAGAGATCAGGGGCGACATCATAGGTGGAAGCCAGATATAAACGCGGTTCCTGCGGCTCGGATCGCAAGCTCGCACCTGTCACGAATGAGTTAGCGAGACCAGAGGCGCACGCCTCATTGACAGTGTTGCATCCGTGGCGGTGCGCCCAGCGTGATTCACTCACACAAATGCTTTGCCATGTTTGGCTTCAACAGAACGAGGACGCTTATGCCTCAGGCTATGCAATGTCAGGCGACGTAAGGAATTTACTCTGCGTTCTGCGCAATGCGGCTTGCTCCGCCCGCTTTGATGGGTAGCTGCTAGCGCGTAAAACATGAAACCCACCAATGCACAATACAGGTGCCGTGAGTATACACTGTAAAAAAAAAAAAGAAACGTAGAAATCGAAAAGATATTGACGCGTGTAGACCTCCCTGTACCTACGCCATCGGAGCAGGTGTGGCCAGCGGCGTGAGCATAACAGTCGGCTGCCGACTCTCGCGCGGCAGGTGCTTGATGCGCGCAAGTAGCTGTTCTGAGAATAGATACGACGAAGCAACGGGTGAGGATTGAAGCCAGGCATGTGCAGTGACTGAAATGCGCCTCTGTGAGCAGGGAACGTCTTGTTATTCACGGAGTGAACAAGTACATGCGCAGCGGTTTCTGCGTCCCGTTGTTTCATCGCAGCCGAGCACTCCTTCCCTTGGTGCACATGAGATGGCGCCACCAGTCTCATGTCGGCGAATTTTTTTTCGTCAGCAGTCGCTTCAGACGAGGCGGATTTCGATTCATTCTGGCAGAATTGGCCAAACATCTGGCTCAGAACGTCGTACAAACGACAAATTACGGTCAAACGGCACCTGTGCGCTAAACTACAGCGTAAACAAGTACGCGAGAAAAAGACTACCACTGCCTGCCGTTTTCACATGCGCACAGCAGACCCTCGGCATTTTGCAGCGTTGACACGGCTGCTCCACACATCAAACCACAAATCCACGAGATGAAAGACGAGGTTTTCGAACAGCTCACACGAGGAAGCGGTACGAATAGAACAGTCGAACAAAGAAAGCGTGTTGCTGCAAACGTCAACTCGCCCCTTCGCGCGCCCAGTGTGGACGATCGCTCGCAATGGGCCTCGAGGTGGGTAAGCGTGACGTGACATCCGGTTTTGCCAGAGCTTTCGGAGGAGGCCGGTAGGTGCTGTGATTTGAGAAATATTCATTAAAATAATTACTTTTCGCTCACTTCTCCTCAGAAAGAGTGCTGTTTTGGTCGCTCTCGGTGTGACAGCTATCACTGGAGACAGAAATCTCGGCGACAAATTTTTTATTCACTATCCCTTTAACGGTTGATATATCGGGAGTTGCTGGTATTTTTGCTGGATGTAAGCATAATTTTTGCTATACACTTAAATCTCGTTATAGCGAAACGGCTTATAATTAAATAATGGATATAACGAAAGAATTGTACTTCCCCTTGAAAGTCCCCATAGAAACCCATGTGTTTAAAATTTCGTTTTAACGAAAAAAGATTCATTGATCAATGGATATAATGAAAAATCTTCATTCCGAAATCGCACCTAACAAGCCACTTTGTACACAACATATAGATTTCTTAAATTGCGTGACCCGTTGCAGCCCTCCGATGCAGCAGTTCAAATCTCCCGCGGCGGCCCGTCATCATCTGGCAACGCTCCAAGCTAAGCCAAGCCGGCAAAGCAGCCAAGCCACTCCATCTGTTGCGTGCAGTTGAACCACGACACGAAGGCCAATTTGTATATGGCAATAGAGATGCTTAATGCGGCATGGATGGATGTGACAACCAGCACCATCGCCAACTGCTTTCGATGTGCATCATTTGCTGCCAACGAAAGCAACCCCGACACCGACGAGTAAATGGACCGAATAGCCTTACCTAGCGGTGCCGCTGTATCAGACGAAGCTTTAGCAAAATGGAGGGTGCTCCCCGATGTCGGTGTCGCGTGTGAAGGTGAAACCTTCTGCGACTACGTGAGCGTGGATGCCGACGTTCTGGCAATGGAGGAGCTGACAGACGACGACTTTGTGCTTGCTGCCCGGGAGCACGAAGGAAGCGACGATGAAGGTGCCGCAGGGGACGACGACACTCCACCCTGTGCTTACGACGTACCGACATCATCCCAGGCGCTGGACGCGGTGGACCTGCTGTGCCGCTACTTCGGCGGCCACAAAGACAGTGCAGATGGGCTTGAGATAGCTGCTGCTGCCGAGAAGGCCGTCCTTCGGTTAAGGAAGACACAGCAGCGAAGCATAACCAATTATTTTGCGCGGTCAACATGAAAGGCTCGCACCATCGACATGGAAGACAATAAAATCAGTTCTTATGTGTTTGATTCCAGTTTCTCCCTGTGTGCAATATCGGTAAGGACGATTAGCACTTGCCGTGGACGCAGCCACTTGGCCGCGACGGGAGCCGATACCTCAGCGATGGCTTACTTGTACTAAGTGCACGCTTGTGCGCAATAAGTTAGTCTCAAATTATTAGTCAGTGGCTATAATGAACAAAATTTAGCGCCCTTTCGACTTCGTTGTAACAAGATATAAGTGTATATACTTATTGTAACTATATACCGTGTCCAGAAATTGATATATAGAATGATTCGATGTAAACGGGTTCGATATAGTCGGGTTCGACTGTATACACCCTTGGCACGCGCAGGCCTTGGAGAGCCCCAACCCACGGACCAGTCCGGGTTCTAGCCTTAGTGTGTGTGTGTGTGTGTGTATCCCCCCCCCGTTGCCGCTTTTGTGTCCTGGAGGGGCCCGCCAATGATGCGAAATAATGACACATTGTTACAATTAGTAAAAAACATGACTGAATAAATACAATAACATCCAGCCACCAACTTGTGACACTAAGTTCAGCACTACCACGCGCTGCGACTTCTGCAACACCAGTCGGAACTTTGCCTCTGAAAGGTACGTACAGACGTTTTTCGCACCTGCGGCGCTAGTGCTGCGTCAGTCGTCACCGGTAGCCTTTCAGCCACTTGCGTTCAACCGCGGTTGCTAAGGCGCTCTGCCTTCTAGATTTTCAATATATGCGGCTCGGGCTCTACTACCGTCACTACTGCTACCACAGACACATCTATGATGTTATTTATAAGGTACATTGCCGTAAGGTGCGAGAGAGCTATGATCCGCCACGACTGACTTTGCACGAGCGCCGCAGGTGTGAGACAGTCTGTCCAACACAGTGGTCACCAAATCGGGCGTCAGTGCCCACTGCTTCACCTATTTCACCACACCGGCAGCCAGCGTCTGAGCATAAACAAACTCAACCCCACTCCGCAATGCCGGCACACCTAGGGACAAATGCCTACAACGCGCTCTAAGAAACCTCCTCCATAGTGCCTAAGCAGAGTGATAATATATTCAAGGAGCAAAAGCCCCCAGATAACTCTCTCGCGCCCGCTCTTACACGCACCGGCGCACAAATGGCTGGTGATCCCTCAAATGAACATCTCGTCAGCTGCCAGCGCATCTATGTGCGAGAGCGCTTGTTCGACGAGGTGGCGTGAAAATCAAAATGGCGGTGTTGGCTTTGCTTAATGCAGTTTCGGACCTGCGGTCGTGGCAAAGTCAGGAAAATCGGACAGTGAAGGATTCTTGTGTCCAAAATTGCAGACTTTCTTATACATTGACCCTATGGGGCACGTGGTGGTGCCGCGAAATTATCCGCATTATTGGGGATTTCACAAAGATCGGGCATCTGGAAAACCAGTCGTTGACTGTACACTGGCAGCTCCTCCAGCCGATGAGACAGTGTCAAAGACAATTCGTTACGGTTCTTCTCTTTTACTCGAGCCAGCAGTAGGGCGACGTTTGTTCCCTTTCATTAAAATGACAGCTAATTTTCCCTGATTGAAGCACAAATTCCCCGAGTTTTTGCAGATGATTCAATATCCCTGAGAATTCCCAGTTTTCCCGGTTGGTAGACACTCTGAAAATGAGTATTTTTGTACATAAAGAAAGGGGGGGTGGGGGCAGTACACAAGTTGCTGAACAGTTTTACAAGCAACGTCATCAAAACATGCCAAAACCTGCTTATAAGGGAAACCAGTCACCCTGTTAAACACCAGAAGTGGTAGCCCTTGGTATGGCCTCTTATCTGCTAAAAATGGAGGATGCATTTAAACCTATGAAAACACTCTGGGGGTGTTGGTCATGCTTCATGCTAAGGTTCCCCAAGAAAAATTTTACACCTGTGTGGACAACCAAGTTTGAAAATCAAAGTGAAACTGGCCAAGTAATTCTACTTCTAGATTTTCAGGAGCCAGGCCTACAAATAATTTAATGCACCCGTAAGGTATTCATGCTAGTGTGGCCATAAAGATTTGCAAATTAGTGCATGTCATTTTGCTTGCCCTGGAAGTCATGCTACTTTGCAACTACACAATGCTTCCACAACAGCCTGTTTATCAGAAAGTGCATACCGGTATGAATCTTCCTGAAGGAACTTCTGTAGTTCTTCAAGGTAGAAGGGCTGCATAAGTTGTGCCTGGAGGCTTGCGTTTGGGTTCAGAGTGAAGCGCTGGCAGGAACTCTGTAGAGCACCCAAGCAGCCCAGAAGGGAGACATTTGCTGCTCCTCGATCGTTCTGCAACCAGCAATGCACACAATAAGTCTCCACCAAAGGAACTCTTCACCTTAGAATTATTGCATTCAGCAAAGCCATAATGCCCAAATTATTGCTTGTAAACAGAGGAAAGAAAGAAATCTCCTTGAAAATCTGAAGTAAAAATATAGAAGTGGTGCGGGCTTGTATTGAGTTTCATCCTGCAGGTCCTTTGATGTATTGAACTACGCATAGTGCTGTGCCCCAGAAAAGTGCGCTATCCCAACCACAATCTTCTACTCACAATGGTGCTATTTCAGGGACTGTGGTCAGCTATCATTGCCACAATCTTGCTTCAGAGGCACTTGATGCTCCACAGGTGCTATAAACAATTTGCAAGTGAACGTTGCTTTGCAGTGTAGCATGTATGTAAAAGTCGTAGCAGTTAAGAGGGATTTTCTTCTGTCTCTGTGGTTTCTAATTTCTGGTGGATGATTATCACCTGCGTTCCCTAGTGTACAGAATGTGAAGCACATTAACACTTGGGAGACCTATGCAACTTTATAGAGTCATTGATCAAAGACCAGTGCAACTGTCAAACTTTCTCGCCAAATAGGATCGTGCTACTGTAATGCACTGTGCCTTCTTGACGCTATTTAATTTCTACAACATGTGCTGATGCCTCTTACTTTTATGTTGCCAAGTGTACAGTGCTCTGAATAATGTGCTTATTTAAAGATTTTTGACTTCAAAAGAGAATTTTCAATGCTCACATCGGCTCAAAATGAAATTCAACTATATATCTATGCAAAGTTTCAGCTCATGATCTTCCTTGCCAGATAATTACATCACCCCTTTGTTTTAGTGGGCCCATGTTCTTTGTTAATTTCCTGTGCATCTTCTAAATGACCCACACACTTGAAATTTTACCCATGCAATGCTGTGCAATGTCTTTCATATTTTTTAAAAGTTCCATTCAGATTTTTTAGATTTAATATAGCTATTGTTTTATTCCCTCCACGATCTCTGCAGCACACGCCATTAATAAATTTACGTGACTCGGCCAATTTACCTGTTTCTTTGCGATTCATGCAGTATGTTATGCAATAAGCCCATCCCTTCAAAGTTTCATCCCAATCTGACATTTACTTCCCATACAGCAACAAGCTGGTGTTATTTGCAATTAGTGAGAGCTCGATAATTTCCTGTGACCCTCACAATTATATCACATGTTTACGCTTTTGCCTGCATATCCTAAATGTTTGCCTGCACAATGCCCTGCATAACTCTTCTAAGGTCCCCCCCCCCCCCCCCTTAATCCAATCTATTATTCTCTTGCACTAGGCGTGGATGCTTGTAAAGTATATACTTTTATCAAACACCATTATCTGTACGCTTATGACTGATTCTAGTATTTAGCTTCGCTATGAAAGAAGGAATTGTTGGATTGCCACGTGCATTCAATGCACCATGTGTTATATATGTACTGCCCAAGTGAAACCAAAACACAAAAGAGAAGTCACAGATGTCCATTGCTGGGAGGATTTGTATACTCCCTCAGTTTGAACACATCAAGATAGTGAGCATAGTGAGAGCAAGAAAATATCAGGATACGGACAAACAGTCATGAATTGAAAGAAGCATTTGCCATGGGAATGAATTACATCAGTGCCACTTTGCCACTTCTGCTAGCTGAAGGTAGACTGTCTGTATGACGTGCACACGAAATCCCAAATAAGTTGGTGCCGTTACGCTGTACATGTAAATTATATAATAGAAACAATGCATGCCACAAATCAATCAAGGGGCCCCCACATGAGACATGGTACAAGACACAAGATGCACATTGTACAAAACACAATATGCACTTCCCTTGCTTTTGTGCAATGTGTTGCTTAAGCCCAGACCACACGTACACTTGCGGACGCGAGCATGCTCGCGTCCACACGCCTACGCATGTGCGGACGGTGCGGCATGGCTCGTACACGTCGAAACACAGCATGATCTCGAGGGAACAGCTCCTCTTTGTTATCGCGCACTTGGGTTGCCTCGTGTCGGTGCGCCTCGCTAGGCGGCTACGGAACGGAACATTCAACTCTTGGTGAAGCACTCATATCATGCAAGAAAGTGCTTCTTTCCTTTTTGTGCTGATCTAACAGCTATAAAGATATAACAATTACGTTTATAGATATTGTAGCATTTTGAAACACTGCCAATAACAAAGTACGAAGCGGCATCTGTCAAGGCGTCTGCGAGTGAGCCCAGTGAGCACGCGCTGTCGCGCGTCTTTGTTGACGCAAACCACCATTCCTCGCGAAGTGCAGCAGGCGCTACGCACGTGGACGCAAGCTTGCATGCGTCCGCAAGTGTACGTATGGTCTCGGCTTTACATGAATGCTGCCCACATATGGCCTCCACAAACCATGTGCTTCCGACCCTCTCAATAACCAAACATTGCCTCATTGAGGGCCAAGTAAATCTGATTAAGTTAAAACAAGAGGACACAGGTTCAAGTCATTATGGTTTCATTTTCGAAAGCGCACTGACAACAAACATTCATGTTTTTTTACTTGTTTGCTTAAGAGCTAGCTGTTTATTCAGTATTCACTTGTATAAAGCTTCAATTTCTCTCGTATGCTATGAATAATTATAGCACCATTCTTAAATGTGACAAGTTCAAAACGGGTGCCATAGATGATCATTATATAAGCACGGGCACGTAATCTAATGAATTTCTTCTTAAAAAGTGCCGCCGCATGACTTCAAGCTCGAAGTGACAATGCCAATCGGAGGTGGTGATTATGAGCTATCAGGAACTACTGAGGTCCATGCCAGTCATCCCGGTAAAGAATGCGAGCCCAAATTGCATACAATCAATCAATAGCAGTGCTGTGACATACCTAACTTTTCAATCACCTAAGGTGACAAATGTATAGCCATGCCAATATTCAAAATTCCGATTATGAACTGATTATATTTTTAACATTTGTCTTTGAGTCAGAAACCATATACTTAATAATTGTTAATATTTGACATGACATAAATAGTCCAAATTAATCCAATATTCAAGAGTGCATTTGCGAGCACTAGCTCTAATCTTTTTCTTAGAAGGCTTGTCAGCATAACGGCAAAGCACTGTTGGAAATCGTTCATAGTTATATTTCTAGCTGTGCTGTTGCAAGAGCTGTCTTTTGCATTTGTTTCTATGTAACCTGCAAGAGTGTACTCACTTTCATGCTGCATCGTACACTCGTGTCGTGGCATGTAGAATGATTAAGGTGAGCTGCCTATGGGCCACTCTCCGTGATGTTTGCACTCATGAGTTCACATGAAAACTAACATGCATTTACACATAGCAGGGCATGACAACAGAAAACAAAGCTGAATTCGGAGCCACTAGCCCATGTAGAGAAGCAAGTTGGAGTAGTTGGCGCATACTCCAGGACAGACTATTTCAACTATCACTAAATACAAGCAGGACCAGGACAAGAAGCACACTGGCCACAACAGAACAGAAAGGGAAAGCATTGTGAACAGTGTTCTTGGCACTTTTCATAAGTGCGCACAAAGACTGAGGTTAGTCCATGAGATACTGGTTGAAGGTTGCTTACGATTCCTGGTTCTCTGCATTAATTCTAAAGGTGGTCAACTCAGCTAAATATAATTCTAAAAGAAAAAGAATGTTATTTTCACCCATAATTCAGCTAACTCTAAGATTGTCAAAAGGGGAATAGCTCCAAACTGCCTTCAAGCAACTATGCAAAAGTCCTGTGAAAAAGTCCAACAAAGAGAGAGAGAGAGAAAGAAAGATGCTTATTAATGGTTTATTTGATTCCGGTGTGGTGTGGCAAGCGCTACACCAGCCAAATGGGCCGGTGATTAAATATAGCTTGAGGCAGCAGTT
The DNA here is from genome assembly GCF_038994185.2 of Dermacentor albipictus. NCBI lineage: Eukaryota > Metazoa > Arthropoda > Arachnida > Ixodida > Ixodidae > Dermacentor > Dermacentor albipictus. The sequence goes on along the minus strand of NC_091821.1, from coordinate 180,747,026 downwards.
TAAATTATTGCTGGGGAAGCAATTAGTGCTCACTTATCACTGGCAAAAGTGCCAGTGCACCCCATTGTTTCACAGCTCTTGGGCCGTATAACATAAGACCATTCCAATATGTTTTTATTCCAATCTCCTGACAACAAATTTGCATAACCACTGACGCAAGCATCTGGCGGTCACCTGCAGGGTTGTCTGAACAAACCAATTAAATGCTCCCCTCATTCATAAGTCACTTTTGTTTGCTTGAAAAATGAATAACATTGCCTCCACTGAGCAGCTTGTCTTATCTAATTGGCTCACAAGAGGCAAGGAGCATGCTCAAGTGGGGAAGGATTCGATGGGGCCGAGCCACCACAGTGAATATCGATAACCGGATGAAGAGGGTGGTGCCGGCGTCTGCGATTGGTCCGCTTTCTCTTACTTAGCTTGCGGCGGCATGCAACGGAAGCTTAAGAATGACGCTAAAAGGGATCCTCAGCGAAGAAGAGTTGGCAGAACGAGGTCGCAAACATGCCGAAAGTTCTCGAAAACATTACATGGCCACGCAAAAAGTTTTATCACACACAAATAAACCCATGCTCTCTGGCGGCGGCGAGTAGCTAGTGCCGGAGTGATCAGCGGCAGCCATCTTTTATGCCTTTCGGAATGGGGCAACCTGCGGCTATTCAGAAGATAATCCACTTTTGTTCGGCATATTAATGCACCTTTAACATGTACACATCACTCTGACGCGGTAAGTTTTCGCAGCTTTGCGAGGTTGCGTGAGAGGCAGGTGAAGTGGGTGCAGCCCGAAAACTTTTGACCAATAGTTGAGGGCTAATGGCGAAAAGGCGTTCAATCAGAAATAACTATTTTTGTTTTGTTTGGTCAAATTATGCATAATCAGTGTGTACACGTCATATCAGACGGGGGGCTATCGCGGTTTTCGTGACGTCGCGGGACAGACAGGTGAAGTGGGGGTGGTCCAAAAATGTTTTTGACCAATCGCGATGGGCTGATTGCAGAATTGGTATAGAAAAGTTTGGAATAGTTTTACGTTATAGTGCCTCTTGTGTGTTTCATGGGCTTCAGAGTCTAGTAGATAAGAAGTTCTTTGCATCAAGAACCAGGAGGCAGGTCTGTAAACATACCGTCTATGGCCCTCGCTACGAAAGACTACCTGTCTGGAAAATAGCCTGCATTTAGACATTCTAAATAAAATTAAATTACATGAGTTTTAACACCCCCCAGCTGGCACAGTGGGCCACGAGGGAAACTGTAGTGGAACTATATTTTAACCACATGGGGCTCTTTAACATGCACCTAAATACAAGTACGTACGGTACTCACGAATGAAACGTGTCAATTCAGGGCTAATATGCATACTTTCATTTTTGCTGTCTTGAGTTTATGTTACGTGGTGTAATTACGGCTCTTCCGCTTGGAGCAGAGTTCTTACTACCTTTATCGGCCAGATGCGTAACAATGCGACATCGCAGTCGAGTGACTGGGCCTACTTGGTGTTCTAGTTTAAATTTTCCTGTCACATTTAATTCTGTGATATAGTACACAAGCATTCTTGCATTCAGTGCCTATCGGAATGTGGCTGCCACAGCCAGGAATCGAATCCACAACCTTGTGCACAGCAGCACAATACCATAGCCTCTGTGGCAGTTGTATAGACATTATGACGGCTTACATGCCATAAGAGGAAAATCAAGGTTGCCTCTGTATGTTGAAGTTCCATGCATCCCATGAATTGTGTGTTTTCTGTAAAAGATCAGTTGAAGTCCAGCATCATGCGCCGAGTACTTCTCGTTCAGGTCCCGTGTCTCTTCAGCCCTAGTTGAGAGGTCTTAATCCTGATAGCCTCACTGCAATCTCGTGGCCATATTGGAGACTGTACGTGTGCCAAGTCAAGCCGAGCCATGGCACTTCAAACACCCAGAAGAGAAGACGGTTTGGGAGCAGACAATGCAAAATCAAAGACCAATGATCAGCATACTCATTCCAAAATCATAGGAATCACTGTCATGAATGTCCAATAGAATCTCGCGACTTCCACAAGGCAATGAAGGCAATGGCATGACAAGTGAGTCTTTATTACAAGAAACTCCCTTTCACAGTAGAGTGCACCTCCGGATCATTTTCTTGAGATAGCCTGACACCTCGCACTGAACTTTTCACAGAGAAATAATTTTGTTTAAAACAGCAGGAATGAAGGAACAACAGGAATGGAGTGGGGAGATGTCATGACATGTGCTGCAATCGTGAACAAAAGACTACGAAGACGACGAAGACACCTTCTTGATCGTGAAACGGCACGGGAAAAAAAAAGCATGAATGATAAAGAACTTCAAGAGAGCCTCGAGGCGTGAGCATAGAACCAGGATGCAGCACCATTGTGAAAGGATAAGCCAAGAGAGGAAGGCAGCAGCAGCCGAAGTAGCAGCCTGAGAGACCTGGTGCTCCTGAGACTGCAGCTCAACGTTTTAAAGCGTTTGAGGCATCCAGCAGAACATTGAACAGAGGCTTTCAGCACTTGGCCTGTGTTCCTGGTGTTCCCTCGCAAGTGACCACTCCTGCCACATCACCTGGCCACTCGGTCTGTGGTTGCAATACTTCAGCCACAACAGAAAACAGATGTCTGCATCACTCCAGCCATGGAACTTCCCTAATGAAATCATGAATGGTGCCATGTGAACATTCGAATTTTATTCACATAGTTTGAAGGTTGAGACTTTATAGTTAAGTGTTTCTAATTTACATCTTAATTATGTATTAAGCTCTTTAGCAATGACACGAACAGTCCAGGCGCAATTCTGCTGTCGTGCTCGCCGTGATGTTCCATATAAAGTCCAAAGGTGATAACATCGTCCTCGCATGCCATAAGCTGTGTGTGTGAGTGAAAGCGTGCGACGGTGAGCCGAATCACGCACAAGGGAGGAAATCGGGAAGGCAGCGTGGGAGGGAGGGAGGCTCGTACTCCGATAGCAACCGCATAGTTTGCCCAGTGATGCGCGCCGTTTTTTGAAAGCGACCTGCAGATGCGACGACTTCGGAGCCGGTCGACTTATGGTCAGCCTGCTGCCACTTGCGTTGCTGCTCCGTCCTTCTCGCATGACGCTCGGCAACTCGATCACGAGAAGAACCCGGTACCTCCACAGCGGGCACACAACCCGTAGCAACTACCAGAGGAGGTCAACCCAGCATGCTTCGCATGGCCATAGCATCCAATCCAATCTTGACAGCAGTTTTCTTCCGAAAAAACAAAAAAAATGTACACGAGTCCTGTAAAACGCACCGGCAAAAAATTTAGAAAAAAACTGCGACTTATACACCGGAAAATACGGTACCTACACCGTGACGAGCGAGTCAAGTCCAAGTCGAGTTGCGAGATATAGAGATACAAGAAGAAAAAACACAAAGTGTACCCAGTGCCTTTCCAAGAGATTGTGACTACAGCAACGCATACATTTGCACCTAAATTCAGCTTGACACAAGCACAGCTTTTCCATCACCCGCTTACCGTCACTTTTGCGGTGCATGCCACATGCCATGTTTTTGTCATGTGGCAACATATGTGATGCACAACCAATTGCCTCCAAGTTGATGAACATTTGATACTGTTGAAAATGCACAAGCTTGTGTGACTTCAACATGAATTACATTTAATTTTCAAAATTATTGAAGGTCAAATAAGCAAGCCTTTTCCATAATGGCTTACTAATTCATCTTTATTCTTGTCACATTTCTATCCCATTTTAACATGTTAATACAAAAAGTTGTGGTAAATAAATGAAACTGCATTTGATTATTCAAAATTTGAAGCTATGTATTCATATTCCATTCATAAATTTGAGAAATCCAATACTATTGACTTGCTTCTAATGTGGACAAGAATGTGCATTAGTTAGTAAATGATAAGCTTTCACCATAATTTTCACAAGCACCAGTTTTACAAACACATCTATCTACAATTGGCCCAACATCCTGATTAGGCATGGTTTCCTTATGTATATAGAAGTGGCAGCCACCTGGGGAGCACAAAGTTCCATGTGGAGCAAGTCTCGCAAGTAGGGTCCCAGATGTGGTACAAACGGGCTGCCACGAGCCAGAGCACTCCGCAGCCGACTCCGCTGGGAACCAAAGTTATCCTCTTCCGAAAAAAGGGAAGCAAGACGTTGCAGCAGCTGGCGCTCACGACGGCCCACCTACACAATTGCCAGCAGGTGTCACATGTACTACAGTAGCCCGGCAAAACAATGGTTAAAAAATAATGATAAGCAAACACACTGCAATTAGTATAACTACCGAATAAAAATGCAGCTAAACTAAAACAAAAAGACTAATTATGAAGAAAACAAGAAAAACCGATTCTATATCTTCATATTTACAGAACAGCATGAACAACCACAATGGTGTAGGAAACCGCACAGCATTGCAGGTTTTCAAGACCTGTGCATTATCTTCCATGCTGTTCTCCTAATATCCACACCAACTTGCCCCTTTTCTCACTCTTCTGAAGCACAATGTACTTAAACAGGAATCTTGGCAACAACAATACTTTTTTTTGTCACTTATATCACTGCCATTATAGTCCTAGCCATCAAAATTATGAAAGTGCAAGATGCTATTTGAACAGTTTAGCGCAGTGCAAAGCATGATCCACTACAACAATGCATTGCACTAGAGGGTTAGGCATGTATGTAGTTGTCTTGGCAAACACTTGCCACCTTGAGGCACTGCACAGACATAGAAGGAAATGCAGGTAAGATCTTGCCTTGACTATAGTAGGATGCAAATTAAAAAAACAGCAGTTGGCCACCAAGGCACACAAACCATGCAGGGTTGTGTTAGTCCACCAGTCAATCATAGAAGCAAACAAAATCGTCATCTTGCGACGTTTTCAAAATGGAGTCGTACTTGACACCTCCAGACTGTCTGCTGTTCTTGAAGAGTCTTTTCATCAGAAGAAGTGATGAGGTGTGCAACAGACATTGACAAAGTGTACGGAGTCTGAGCATTTCACTCTTCAAAAGTCTGCGGTACAGTTAATTTCATTGCTGAGCCTGTTTACTCATGAAACTTCACTGCTAACTGAAGTGAACCTTGACAATAAGTAGTTACCGCGAACAAGCATTTTATTTCAGTTCAATGAAGAATTAGGCTTTCACCCTTACACTTTAATAGACAATGCAAAACGTATAAAATTATGCACTTGTAATTTTGTTTTTGTGGTTACCGCCTTATTTAGGTAACAGGGAAACTTTGAAGTACAAACTATTTGCAGCCTCGTGGAGGAACCATGGCAAGCAGTTATGATGGCATGGGCGGGGCTTCGCTGCAAACTTAAGTATCCGACTACTACAGGCACTGACAGATGGTGTCATTTCCTGCTGCAGCTTGTTGTAAATTTCATTTTATTTTTCTCCACAATATGTGAAACATGATATGATCCATGCAAATAAAGTGCTACTAAAGCTTTAAATTAAGGACACACAAGAGGGCCATAATAATGATAGTAACACAAATATATATACATACTATAGAAAGAGCTGGGGTACAATCCCACTGCCGGTTAACCCCCATAAAGGGCACTGAAAAATATTTCCTAGAAGCCTGCACAACATACAGGATTGAGTGTGATGCCTTTAGGAAGTATGTTCCCAAACAACTTAAAGACCTAATAAGGACAGAGATATATGGAGTTAACTTCTGTCAACCCATTGACTCCTTTCAGCTGGGGCTGCACTGACAGCTGTGTCTTGCCTATTGCTCCTTTCTTTTTTTTCTTTCTGTAGTGTGCTTATAGTAGTAACCTTTCAAGGCTGGCATCGGACAAAGGCTGGACCCGCGTTAACAACTGCCATTTCCCCATTTTCTGGATCAGGAATGGTTAGGGTTGCCAAATCTGGTCAGAGAGGATTGGGCTGGCGACGACCAACCCTGTCAGTGACAGGAGTTGCCAGTCTGTATATGTCACAAGGATAATCAATTTTGTTGTCTTACCGTGTAATGATGTACAACAAGAAAGATGCACTATAGTACACAGCTACCAATACAGATAGAGGCACTGTGAAATGTTAGGGGCAACAACAGAACTAGAACCACAACAAAAACAAAACAGCCTTTATGTACCTTTAGGCCAATGAGCCATGCCTAGTAAATAAAACTTGATCATCATCATGTTTATGACAAAGCAACAGAAGAGAATAATGTGCACCGTGTCAAGCATTGTAAAAAGGAAATTATGTCTATTTATTGTTAATCAACAGGGAAAATAAGAAAGTAGGGACATTTGGCCATCCCTACTGGGTCCCGCAAACTGTGGGTCCAGAACTGTCCCGCAAAATTCGGAATGGTTGGCAACCATTAGAAAGGGTATACATGTGCGTGCATAGTTTGTGCTCATGGGAAATTATTGGTCACAAATGAATGTCCAAAAGCTGACATCTATGGGCTGCGGCCAGCCACCTAATGTCAGCTGGCAGGCATTTTGAAAAATGACGAGGAGAAAACCTGCCTAATAATCCTTCGTGCCCACTGTAATGTCATCACTGATGCTGCAAAGAGTGAAAAAAAAAATGGGGCCCTTGAAAGCCACAGAAGAGAGCAAGTGATCTATTATGTGAAATTGTAGGTTCCCTGCTGCATGCAATGGAGTAATATTTGCTTGCATGCTCACAGTAGCATTTTTTTACAGATTGGGACTGTTTTCTTAACGAGTTCAAAAAGCATTTTCAGTGGCCCTTTAAAAAATATTGGCAGCAATGTTACCTAGTCACCTTTAATGCCACTTTCACAATTCACAATGCACCCTTCATCACAATAATATTTGTGCCCCCACATGAACATGCCCACTCTTCGTTTTTCCTGTCTCGCGCGTTTTTCACGTGTTGAAAATTTGAATGATCTTGTTTGTGCAGCTACAAAGAAGCGAAACAATTGCGTCAATTATTTTATAGAAAGGACTTTAGAGAATTATTTTACAGAAGGAATTTGGTGTCTGTTTGTTACTCTCAGGTCACCTGAACCACAAAAAAGATTTGGTCTTTTTTATGACCTATGCTTTTCAAAAAGCGTACCATTTGTTTGTTTGCATGCATGAGCGTGACTATTTCTTCCCACAAGAATGATTCTTATCACCGTATCTATTCGAATCTAGGCCGATAGTTTTTGCTGAATAATCATATACAAAACTCTAGGGTCGGCTTAGATTCGAGGATTTTTAAAAAATGCACCTGTTTGTAACTGAAAATGGTAAATGTGGTCCATAGCTAGCACCATCTAGAAAAGTCAGTATCGCAGCCACTACTAGCCGGGCCAGTAGCCAACCGAAGTACATGAGCGATGTCATCGCTTTGACCTGTGTCCTATCGGAGTTGTTTCTATGGTACCGGCGTGCAGCGTGGCATTATCGTAATGGCACACTTATAGTGTCGCTTTCAAGTGAAAAGTTGTGCTAACCGCAGAGGCATAGTAAGCCAGGCAGGACTTCAGCGTCAATGAGAAAAACGTCCGTCGTTGAAAGGGGCAACTGGAGACACTTTTGCGTGTCGCAACGAGAAGATGACAGCGATAAGGAAGCGCGCTATAACAGAGAGGAGCTGTTCACCAAGATTGCGCTGCGTTTCGATGCGTGCACTGCCACACTGTCTACGTATGCATGTGCGCACAAACGCTACTTTGTGCACGTCCGCAAGCGCGTGTGTAGTCTGGGCTATAGTGACGAGGCTAACGGTGGTGACAACGTAAAGTGAGCTCGGCATGTTCATATTAAATAAATGCTGTTATCGTTTTGCGAACGCTGTCCTCACTTTTCTTTGTTCGGCCTACATTCGAGGTAAGCTCATTATTTTTTCTGCCTTCGGTCATTCAGGGGTCGGCTTAGAATCAGGGCCGGCCTAGATTCGAGTAAAATATGGCTTTTCATACTTATGTTGATACTACTAATTTAGAAATGTTAGTGATACTTTTACGAGTTACTTATAAAACTGAGTAACAATGGCACAAAAAAAATTGTACCGTGTACATGTTACTGCATCTCACACAAATTCACAAACATAATTTTCTACATTTCTTTTACCGTAGCGAATAACAAAGCCCCTGAGCCACAGTTAAATATTTTGTGTCATTGATACTGATGGCTCAAAAGAATCCATCTTTGCTTACTTCACTAGCAATGGATGATGAGCCATGAAAGAGGATGGACATGGCATGATTTCACTCTGGCGTCATGACTAGCGTTGAATTGACTTTGCCATAACCTGTCAAATTGAGGCTTCATAAGGATGAGTTGATCCTATTTATGTTATATATTTAAAATGACCTAGATTTTTTACCACAAGCTCTGCAGAGACAATAACAAGATTCAGCTTTGATCAAGTGATATGTCTGTGCTAGCTGAAAGCTGTACAATTTATGCAATGAACTTGAATGTTCTGGTGATGTGGGGTGCCAGTATCAGCTGTGACCCTCAAGGACTATTTTGAGACACACAGTATTACCTAAGTTTAATGCCTCTTGCTAGGAATATATCCACCGGTTTGCCAATCAGCAGCTCAGAGCCAATGATTCTTAAGGGAGTTCAAACTGCCACTGCATATCATATACGGTGAACACAGTGACACAGTGAAAACACAGCCCAACACAGTGAAAATGCCAACGCTAGGAAGCCAGGTAACACAATTACAAACACTGCACTCAACTTTGACAAAATTGACACACACCCCTCGGCAGAGGACCACATTACCTGTGCCCAGGTCTTAGTGAGCCGAAAAAGTGGAGCACTCTGCAGGGCTGAAACGATGGCACAAGCACAATGCAGGTTGCCCAGCTGCTGCAGTTGCTGAGCCAGCCGCACAAAATAGCCCAGCAGCTCCGCCCGTCGTCCAACCGACCGCTCGCACAACACTGACTGCACCACCCACAAGCTCACCTGCAAACCAAACACAAGAGGCATCTTCCTTTCACAAGTTCAGTCATAAAACCCTTCAACGTAGCGACAATTTCATTGTATGGCTCTGGAAGCATATGCGCTAAAGTCTGGTACACTACATCCCCAAGTCATGCAAAACTAAGCAGCATCTTTATTTTTATTGTTCTCTCTCACACCAATGAGTCTGCTCTATTTTCCTGCTAAAGGTACGTTGGGAGAAAATATCTTTAAAGACATACTTCTGCACATTTCTACAAAAACGTTTTGAATGATCATAAACGGGTGAAATACAGGGAACAGCTGAAAGGGTTGCTATTGACCCCTTTATAAGCAGGGCCATTGTGCAAAGAAATTAATTGGCGGAACATGAAGTGCACTAACAGTAGCAGTTTTGTGTAAAAACCACATTAGACAGTTTTAGTATAGCGCACGCTATTCCATTGCGGACGCTAAAAAATAGCGGGTCGTCACTGCGCATGCGCAAAACGCTAAACGAAATAGCGGGTATAGCGGGCGTACGCAACGCAAACGAGTTAGCGTTAGCGTTCTTGCGGGGTTTGCGGAGCTTGCGGGAAACATGGCGGCGGTCCCGGCTGCCCGCTTCGAATTGAATTTGGCGTTGCTTTTGTAAAATGCACTTCGTTCGTAGCAAATGACTGTGTAAACGGCTTTCGCTTAGTCTCAGGCCGCTTCGACGACAGAGTATTATGGATAACCTCGTGGTGTTTTCGAGATCGCTTCTCGTTTCGAACGAGTCGAAGCCTAACAAAACAAACGTTTGAGATGTCAGCGCCACCTGTCGCTAAAGGCGCAAAATAGCCGTAACGACGGCATATGGCCTCTGAGATCGGAAGATATCGCCGGTCAACTAAAACTGTAGAAAACGTGCGCTGCTTAGCGTACGCTATATTATAGCGTATAGCGTACGCTATAGTTGCGGACGCTAAACTAAAACTGTCTATTCATGGATCACTGATGCCATCCTTCAGCATTTGCAAAGGAAGAGATATTTCTGCTGCAGAGCTTGCAACCACCAGGGGATGTATTCTGAAACGTTCGCCGCGGCGAAGTTTTCGCACTGGCCACGCCTCCGCCGTTGCGGCGCGCTCTGAATGGCTGCTTTGACAAAACCGGAAATTCAGGTGGCGCAAGTGAATTTCCGGTTTTGTCAAAGCAGCCATTCAGCGCGCGCCGCAACGGCGGAGGCGTGGCCAGTGCGAAAACTTCGCCGCGGCGAACGTTTCAGAATACGTCCCCAGTATGACAACCTTTTCCTAACTGATGAGGGCCAGCACCAATTCCTCCAAAGGCAGAACAACATTTTGCCAAATAAGCACATCTGAACATGAATATATGCCTTTATAGTAACTTACTATGTTACTGTTGACAGAAGAAAGTGTCTGCAGTAACAAAAAATGGTCATGTGAACAAAGAAAAAAGGTATTTTCTTCTTGAGCATAGCACAGAGTAAACAGACAAGATAAAAATTACAGTTACAGGAACAGCTGTCAAGCAGGAAGACAGCACATTTCATAGAGCACTTTAGACAACATCTTGTGAACAAAGCGCCAACAGATGAAGTTGAAGAAATCTATACCAACCCACCCAGATTTCAGCTCCTTCAGCAACAGCCAACAAGCCTACAAGAATTACTGCAATAGAGCTACGAATGCCAAAGCTGCTTGAGTAACTCACACAGATGACAACAAAGCTGCAAAATCGTGCTTGGTATTACCGTATCTGCACGATTCTACCACACCATCAATTGTAATGCGCAGTTATATTACCGCCCAAATATAAAGAAAAAAAATAACTTGACGCCGATTCTACTCTGCACATCCGAATAACGAAACCCGAGTCAACACGTATCATGTTGAAACAATTTCATGGAACATACAAAGGCACACTTACATGCATACAGCTGAATCTCAACAACTAGTCACTATCTGAGTCTGACACCACCTTCTCGCTGTCTACCGACCACAGGAAGTTATCTTCAGTTCCATCTAGTGCATTAGAAATGCCACACTTCTTGAAGGCTCATGCAATCACCGTCCGAGTCCGAGGGAGGGCATTCCACGCATCTACCTTGCGATATCTCCGAGCATCGCTTTCTTCAGACGACCCGCTCGATGGCAGTGTGGCCGGCTACCTTCCATTGAGCTTTTTCTTTCTTTTTTTTTGTAAGAATCGGTTTCATTCCTGATATTCAGTAGAATTAGTTACAATTGTAAAGCACATGCAAATTTGAAGGCACTTTTTATTAAAAAAAGGCGCGTGTTAGAATCAAGCAAATACAGTATCTCTACTCACAGGTGTTGCTTTAGTAATGGTATTGTTACAAACTAAAAATATTTATATGCAATAATAGTAATAATAGACAATGCAAAGCATACAAGCACAAAACGAAGTAGGCTGTCCAATTAGACTTCGCTGTGTGCTTGCCTGCTTTGCACTGTTTCTTTTTTTTCTTTCGAAAAGCACCAACTTGCCGAGCTTTCCATCCTACTGTTGTCTTGCAATGTACCAAACAGTGACATATACGCGATAAAAAAATGTTCCTGAATAAAACTGTGCAGTCAAATTATGCATGTAAGAATGCATCAGAAAAGTGTTACTCTTGCTGTACCACTGACCACTAAGCTGCATCTACAGTATGGAAATGTCAAACAGAAAACCCATAACCTTAAAAAAGTGCAGCGAAGTGCTCTAGATGGAGTGCCTCTATTTCGAGCAACACACAAGCCTTAACCAGTTTATTAAAGTATTCTTTGCCTAGCCCCAGGCCTTTTGAGTGGCTGCTGGACTGGTCACTATCTTACTAGATGCTCTGGCTTATATAGCATGGAATTTCAACCAACAAAGTAGTGCCAGTGTGCGCATCTCTGCTCTGGATATTAAAACAATAAGTCGCAACATAAACTGTGCATATATAATGTGGACTGATAGGCACCTATAAAGAACACCAACCTGTTAATGGAATATAGCACATGATATTCAAGAGCTTTTTTTTATTTTCCTAAATTTCTTATACTTGGGCTACGCCATTCTTGGGCCATTGATATGTGCCCCTATTTCAAAAGGTGTATATAACACTTATGTATTTAGATATGTGTCATACCTCCTCTGTGCTATACACCTCTCATCACCATTCTTCCCTTGACAAGCACCACAGATCGCCTTTGTCCTTGTGACATTGCTCCGACACTGTCTCACACTATGCATCAACCTGATTTGGTGTTTGCAATTCGGCACAGCTTGTGAATGGTGTAGCACATAAATAAGTCCAGAGTCAAGTAAGATTAAAAGTGCTTTGCATCAAAAAGAACAGTAGGTAGGTATGTAAGCATCCCATCTCTGGCTCTCAATACAAAAGATTACCTATCTGAAAAAGAGTCTGCACTTAGACATTATAAATTCAAATTATATAGTGGGTTTTAATGTTCTGAAGCTGCACAGTGGGCCATGAGATTGCATGAGATTTAAGTTGTGACCTGTGCGATGCATAAGCATAAACAGTGCATGAGATTGCATGTTGCATAGAATGAAAATTAAGACACTTGTATGCATTGCATTCACTTGTATAGCATTTAATTAATAACTTCGCAAAACCATTTCTTTACATAGACTTCAACATGTGCACTGGATCCCCATAATTTTTTATTACAAATATATGTGCAATTATCTTTTCTGCAGCAAATCCATTCACGAACAGCTGATGGTAAAAAAATTGTTTGCCCCCTACTATTCAGTGGTAATGTGCAATACTTGCATGGTTGAATCGGCCAGTCAGAGCAACAACATTAGGAGCTAGCTGAACCTTTTCTCGCCTGTTCCAGCCACAGCCAGCCAGCTCCTATATGGAAAAAAAAAAGGAAGGATTATTCAAATGCCCTTTTAACATATCCTACAACTTGCATTAAAAATATAGTTATTGCTGCCAATATTAATTTAACGTAGTCATATTTGCAAACAGTTGTATACCTGCCAGCAGAAGCTCCTGAGTGTTTCAAATTATGCCACTACTGCAGCCACAAGGTGCACAATCAGCACACAATGAAGTTCAATGAACTGTAACTCATAACACTAAATTAAGACAGACTCGTTTATTACTTTTAGTATTATACCTTCATTTGTTCACTAAAGAAAAGGTGGCTTATTATCGAAATGGAGGAACTCCCATTTTGCAATTTCATGCAACTATGCATCTCTGCAATATCTCACATTTTGCAACATTTTCCTGCACTTTATTCGGCCTTCATTATGCGAGAAAACGCTTCAGAAGTTTCCGGGTTGAGCTTTCGTTCATTTACGGGACTGCAGTGTGCATGTGTTCCATTCTCAGTAGCTAAGCTGCATTCTGTAAAGTGTAACCTGCCATCTAGCTTAAGCAAACAGTTTCTCTTGTGCCCCTTCAATATAACAGCTACTCAAAAGCCTGACTTTCAGAGTAAAAGCAACTGCCTGCAGCTTAAAGGGACATTAAAGAGAAACACTAAATCAGTTTAGACAAAGTATTCTTTCAAAACCGTTTGTTACTTCCATAGAGTGAGGTTGATTACTATAATAGAAAATGAAAGCAGAAGTTTCATTTTTCAAATTTTGTGCCGTAACCCCAGCTTCGGTACATCCCCAGTGTGACGTCATTGATTTCAAAAACAAATTTTCGCGTTTGGGCCATTGTGGCTCAGTAAAGGTTCTTGAAACTTGCTAAATGTATTCTCTGGCTCTTTTATAATATGGATCTGTGCCGATAAAAATGAACTACGCCCATGCAGATGCCATCAAAACCCATGATGTCATGGCGAGCTGGTGCAGGTACTTCTCCCCAAGGCAGCGTTGCCCACCAGTGTTGAATTTCTGTGTCTTTTCTGGCTCACCAAGCCTCTTCTTATCATGGTAGAAGCGGGTTTTTTTGGTACTGAAGAAAGGTAAATTATAAAAACAGCTCAAGTTACTTTTTTTCTCTTTAGTGTCCCTTTAACTCTGTCGCAAGTGAAATCATTAAAGTTTTGCTAAAGCCTATCATAATTTGTCACTGAAAGAGACACCGTAAATCTCTGTGAAAATTTACCAAAGATAACATACAAAAGCCTAATGGTTAACGAGAGTAATGATTGGGCATACATATGGGACTACTTTTTTGCATGATACCCTGCAGCCACAAAAATAATGAATGACAAATGGCAAGCGAACATATCTCCAAATGAAAAAAAAATGTATTAGTAAGTCTATTATAAATGCAGTGCAACAATGTGCATGGCTTCTTGCGGCTCGAGGTGGCGTCCAGGCCAGGAATCCACCAAGCCCACAGAAGAGTACGTCCGGTAGTAGGAATGAAGGAAAAAGTATTTATTTTACATTATTTACACTGGCTCCAGATACGCAAGCCCACTCTATGCAAGAGCATATTAAATGTGAGTTCACATCAGGCCACGTCAGCCCCTTCACTGCACCAAAGGTCTCCACTTTTAATACCATCACCTTCCTTAGGAGACTAGACTAGGGAATCTGATGACTGTATCTCGGCCAATCACAATCGTTGAATCAGTCACGATATCTCTCCCAGGACGTCGCATCGTTCTGCCGGCTCTGCCTCCTATATTGCACCTTCACAACAGCATATGGCCCAAGAGCATAGCAATCTGAGAAACTGAGGTCAACACTGTTCTGACGTCAGCCTTCAGCGTTGGCCCCTTTCATCACTTAGTTCAGCTTGTCAGAGTGAGATTCAGGTAGAGTGATCTTCACAGTAATCGCTGCTTCTACGGAGGGCAGCAGCTGTTGTTGCCTCAAAGTGAGTCCCTTTGTTTGTGCATCACAGTCTATGTCGACGTGCGGGCGCACGCTGATGACAGGACGGCCTCGTGGAAAATGTCAATGCTCATCGCCGTATTGAGATGTAACAGGCTTTAGTGTAATTACAAGGGATCCTCAGTTCATGCCTCATTATTACTTTCACTCAATAACAGTGCTTAAGAACCATTACAAACGTTAGTATCTAAGATGACTACATGACACTTTTGCAGCAAAAAAAGATTTCCCAATAGCAACCAAGACGCTAGAAAAACTTTTTTTTGCATGTTGCATGTGTGTCAAGGGCTTGTCATCTTTAAAAAAAATTTAATTGCTGAGAAATTTGTTTCCAGAAAAAGAGGAAAAGAAAGGAAAAAGAAAAAAAGAAAGAAAACAATTGTGAGGATATGTTTGTTTTACTTGGAACCAAAATATAACCGAGGTGATTCCTCGGGTTAACCAGCGTTAGCCTAATGCAACTCTCAAGTTATAGCAACACCACCATCACTTTTTTTTCTACATTTAAGAAGTACTCCAACTTACCTGTGGGTGAACTTTCAAGAACACTTGCACATCTAGGAGCGTTAACTGGTTCTGAAATGTTGACACAATAATGAACCTATTTTGAATGGAAATCTATGCGAAGATAAACAATATTACAGCAGTGGAAAAAAAGTTTATCAAACATGGATTGTAACACAAGCTAACCTGAAATCCTAATTTTCACAACACAAATAAGAACTGTAAATAAAAAAATCAGTCTGTTCACTAATCTGCATGCAAGCTAAATATAGATGGGTCTATATCATTCTGCAGTGAGATTTTGATGTAAACCACTACACAACTTTGTTTCTCAGCAAGTGTCAGTAAACACGCCTGTGCACAAGCTTGCTTCCAATCCACTTTCTTTTCTTTTCCTTCATGACCATGGTGATAGGTTTGACATGCAAGCATGTAATCGGAATGAACTTGTTGGTTCCCTGACTTTGCTTTGTTTGCAGTGAAATGCAATAAGAAATTGCCTACCAAAGGAATCAATTTACCTTCCGAGAGACAGATTGTAGATTGTATTTTTTTTAAAGAAAATAAATAGTTCACCAACAGCCTCTACTTCAGCGATGCCACCCAAAGTGTGCATAAGTGGTTTTCATAGCTGGAATCAGCAGAGATGTTTAAATAATTCCATGTGTTGCGCCTTTTGCTAATAATAACTACACACCACAATGGCTTAGCGGCTATGGCATTGCACTGCAAAGCACGAGGTCGTGGGTTTAATTGCCAGCCGAGGTGGCCGCATTTCATGGGGGCAAAATGCAAAAGTGATTGTGTACTTAGATTAGATGCATGTTAAAGAACACCAGATGGTGAAAATTAATCCTGAGTCACTCACTACAGCATGCCTGATAATGCTATCATAATTTTGGCACATAAGACCCCAGCATTTATTTTTAAATTTTGTTATAACTATACACTATTTCATAATCATAGGGCACTGGTGAGGAAGCTGCGAGGTGTGCTTTGGCACTTGATAGTGTGCTCAAGACTGAACTGATGACCGACAAGGAGAGACACCCATGGATTCCCACAATTGCATATTTCACTGGCTCATGCTAGCAGAACCTCGCAATCCATTGCCGAATTGTGAAATGGAGTGCAGGTGTGTGAGGCAAGTTTGGGCATGTGCATATTTACTGGCAAGTATGCAGTAATACATTTGTGCTATTACTGCCACTAGTTCTAGCAAATGCCAGCACATGTGCCATGAACGCAACATGGACTAACATTCTGTTACAACATGCTACCTCTGGCAATACTTTCCCATACAAAACTTCATATGGAGTCCAACAATGTGATCTCCTTTCGTAAAGGTAAAAAAAAAAGTTAGGCCACACACAGCGAGAGTAAAAAGTACCCCACAAGCAGAGTAAGTAACGGTTTGCATTGTTAGCTGAACTAACGAAAGTAATTATAAAAAATATTCACAGAAATCAATGCAACTGAGTTAGAATAATTATGAGTGTCAGCATGCCCTATTGTTACAATCATATGTTTTATATTTTGTATCTGAGATGATTTTATGCACCTTCAATATCAAATGTACAAGAAGCTCATCACTATAACCAGCCATCATAAGTGTCATATAAGCCATCATATAATTAACTTCCTTGATACTAACAATTTCTTTAACCAATCCCAGCACGAATTCTGGAAGGGACTAACTTGCGAAACACAATTAGCTATTTTTCTTCATGACCAAACTCAAATCTCAATATTAAGATACAAACTGATGCAATTTTCCTTGACTGTACAAAAGCATTCGACAAAGTACCTCATCAACAACTTCTCATAAAACTTTCACAGCTGAATCTACATCCTGCAGTTTTAACATGAATCGAACAATTCCTTACAGGTTGCATGCAGTTGGTGTACATTAATAACAATACTTCTGAGCCCCTACCCACAACGTCAGGCGTACCTCAGGGTTCTGTATTAGACCCCCTTCTTTTAATATATATTAATGATTTACCATTATAAATGTCATGCAAAATCTACATGTACACTGGTGATTGTGTTATTTATCGCTCAGTTACTAACAATAATGACCAAATCGCTCCTCAGGAAGACAAACAACATTCAAAATTGGTGTGAACATTGGTTAATGGTCCTAAACCCTACTAAATGTAAATCAATCTCATTCTCTCGCTGTTGTAACCCCTTGGTATTTCAATATGAAATTGCCAACCAGCAAATTGAGACTGTCACTAATTATAAGTACTCGGGTGTTACCGTTTCAAATGATCTCGACTGGCGACTAACTTATCTCATGAGCTAACAAATCACTTGGGTTCTTACGACGTCACTTAAAAAATGCTTCACAGCATGTGAAACTATTAGCTTATAAGACACTTATATGACCCAAACTAGAATATGCATCAGCCATTTGGAGCCCTCACCAGAATTTCCTCATCAGCGCCCTTGAGGCTTTTCAGAATCGTGCCATCCGGTTCATTCACTCTGCTTTTTCATCAGCGTAACTTCGTTAAAAGCAGAATCTGGCATACAAACCCTTTCCCATTGCCATTTAATTACCAGCTTATCATTATTTCATAAATTTTACCACAGCGTATCCCATCGCATAGGACATTCCTTAAACGTAGCTCGTCCACATGTGCATACTATCACCTTTGCATCTTTTTTTCCCTCGAACAGCCAAAGACTGGTACGACCTTGCACACAGCATCATTCCTATGCCCAGCTCATTTGCCTTCATAGAAGCATTTGCATTGCATTACGCCTAATAATAATGCTCATTTGACATTCTTTGTATTTCATATTATTTGTAACCCACCCCTTATGTAATACCCCCAAGGGAGGCCTTTAAGGAAATAAAGTGAATGTGAAAGTGCCATCACTTCAGGCGCACTGCAGAGTAATACTTTTGGGAAACATTCACTCATACAGAAGGGCAAAAAGGAAGTGCAACTCTCTTGGCAACTCACAGCAAGCTCATCAGTATCCAGCTTGAGCACATCCAAGGTGCTGCTCTCACAGCTGGGCGTGGGCTGCTCCGAACGCAAGCTCCACACTGAACCATCACAAGGCCAGCGTTCTGCCTGCAGAGATAGGCAACTAGACGTTAGATGCACCATTATTTTGCACAGCATGCCGTCAGCATTGTTGCACTATATTGCTCAAAACATGTCAGCCACTCAGTGCAAAGACACTTAGATCTGACGCAGAACATGCATTAAACGATTTTCGATAGCATACCTTGCCACTTAATGACCTAATTTACTAGGCAATTAAGTCTTCAGTACAAAGCTCGAACAAATTGTACTGTGCTCGTAGGCGACTAGATAAGAGCTGCGTCATCACGAACTAAATCACCTTAAAGTAGTACATATCTGATGACATGCCTTTAAAACAAGGCTGCTCATTTTTCTTTCCACCTGCTTTACAGGAGCGCAAACGCCAGAAATTAGGGGGCTTCCTCTTTTCTTATTTTCTCTACTATGCACTTAAGCTAGTGAAATGTTAAATCCACGGTCTGTACTTCTCAAGAAAAGTTTACTTGCCTCGGCATTGTGCGAGCTGTCAGTCTGGACTCCGCGCACATCCGCGGGAACCATAGCGCTGTATTTCATTCAGATAAAAATTTCACACTTCGTGATCATGTGGTAAATAAGTGACATCGTTCAAATCAATGGCACTATAGTCCCGACGTAACTTCTTTAGATCCGCTGATTAGATATGGGCGGAAACACGGCACGGACGCGACACCGGTCGTGCATGGTTACTTTTACCATTTGACGGATCGTACCCAACACAGGCTGCGCATAGTAAGATTGAGTGGCGGTTTCTCATGCCACATGTATTGTGCCAAAGACAATGCGCAAGTCTTGGCCTTGAAATACTGCTGACCAACGCGAATCCGTATTGCTACACGCATTTAGTCGACCTATCGAACTGCCAGACTCGGACCCAGTCAACTCCTCGTACCACCAACATCACGAACCACACGACTCCGACTGAACTGCTGCTGCTGACGGACGCCGAGCGGATTACGTATTGGCTTGTACCGGCGTCACAAGCAGTCGCAAGACGAGACATTCATTTGAGGGATCGCCAGCCGTTTGTGCGCAGGCACGAGTAAGAGCAGACGCAAGAGAGAAAATTTGGGGGCTTTTGCTCCTGGAATGACTCTGCCTAGGCACTACAGAGAAGATTTCTTAGCGCGGGTTGTAGGCGTTTGTCCCTAGGCGTGCTGGCATTGTGGACGAAACGTTAATTGGAGGATTGGAGGCACGACCGGCTTTATTACTCGCGACCTGCTCACTACGCGTATCCGCGTAAATATCACTTGACTGTTCAGGAGGGACGGCGCGCCGCAACAGGTGGCGCCACAAGCTACCCTCAATTCGGCAGCGCCCGCCGTACGCTTCTGTTAGCTTCAGTACGCTTGCGTTACCATGTAGCCGGTAGGCCGAGTTAAACCGCATCGTTTAAGCACGCACCGCAAAGATGTGTTAATATTCATCAGATGCAATAATCGCGGACAGCTTTCTGTATACAGCGGTAGTTAAGAGCGCGAGCTCTCAGCTAACGCGCCTAATCTGGCTCATGAGCGCGCGAGAACAGCGCAGAAGCAAGCGTCTCGATCGCGCTCGTAGCAATTCCCCTGCATAGCCACAAAAAGCTGTACCCGACTAAAGGCTGATAGCGGTAATATTTTTCTTTCTCAGCGCAGCAGTTTTGCAGCTAAAACAAGCTAAAAGAGCGGTTGTAGTGGTGGGCGCGGCTCTGGTGCTACTCAAGCGGCGCTTTTTTTTTTATTTGTGCGCACAGCTGCACAACCTGAACACGATTGCTTCTGCTCTGCAGCTAGCAGCATCCCAGGGCGAAGCCGTGCTACTTTCCACCAATTTACGACAAAAAGCGCGCTATGCACACTGACTCGTTTTCAGGAGCATTCACCCGATTGTTAATCATTTCAAGACGCACTCTAGATGAAAAATGAATAAAACCAGACTAGAAAAGCTTGTTTGCCAGACACAATAGCTGGTCGTGGCCAGAACTTTATTTCAGGTCAGCCAGATTCTTACACTTTTAGGACCGTTCGTGATTTCGGTTTGGCATTAACTAATTTTCGTTTGGAGTGCTCTTCTGTGAGATCAGAGGAAAAATTGGACAAAAATGGCCTCATAAACTTGTGGACAATCAGCTTTAGCTGGGCCCTTCTGTGAAGCTCTGTGGTGTCCTTCAAGCACACAAACAACGGATTCTTTATAAGTGACGGCAGCACTAGGTCTGCAAACTTCTTAAGCGGCGTTGGCCCCCTAACAAGCACAGGAGCGCCACACTTGATGCAGCACCTTCCAGGCGGCTGACGAACCCTACGAAAGCCAAGGTAGGGTACTGATAGCCCTCCCCGGTCCATGCCTGCTATGATGGCAGTAGTAGTAGACTGAGAGGCTGGTGCCCTCAAATTAATGAGACAGCCCTCACATGTGATACCCTTCGCTGTGCGCCCGCTCGATTTGCAGAACGGAACGCAGCAATACACCATCGCGGGCGATGATTTTTACGGCCTACGAAATGTAAAAGCTCTCAGCAGTAATTGCGTTCTTGGCACGTATGCGGACAGCAATCAGAACAGCCGGAAACACGGTATTCAGACAAGCACAATAACACAACGAAGAAGCTGCCACTGCTACCGCTACGCCAGCCCGCACTCGGCGTGGGGGTAAGTTCTGGCGCCACGGAGAGCAGCGGCGGTCGGGCGAACTAAGAATGAACTAAACAAGCAGTAAAAAATCAGCGGCTACGAAGGCGGTGCCGGTGAACAGGTCGCGAAGTAATAAAGCCGGTCGTGATTGGAGGGATCGCCAGCTGCTTGTGCGCAGGCGCGAGTAAGAGCGAAATAGGCACTATGGAGGAGGCTTTTATGTAGGCGTATGGTAGGCGTTTGTCCCTAGGCATGCCGGCGTTGCGGAGTCGGGTGTGGGGTCGTTTGTTTACGCTCGGACGCCGGCTGCTGGCGTGGTAAAATAGGCATATATTGAAAATCTAGAAGGCAGAGCGCCTTAGCAACAGCAGTTTAACGCAAGTGGGTGAAAGGCCGCCCGTGACGATTACTGACTCGGCACCAGCGCCGCAGGCGCGAGAAAGTCTCACCGACGTATGTGTACCTTCAGAAGTGAAGTTCTGACTAATGTTGCACAAGTCGCGGGGTGTTGTAGTGGTGAACTTAGCGTCACAAGTTAGCGGCTGGACGTAATTATGCTTACTCAATCGTGTTTTTTTCTTTACTAATTGTAACAACGTGCCATTATTTAGCATGATTGGCGGCGCCTCCACGACAACAAAGCAGCAACTTTTTTTTTTTTTTTTAACTGATGGTAGCGCTAAAAAGGAACGGACACACGAAGAAAAGACGACACGACGACAAAGAAAAGCGTTTCTTTGTCGTCGTGTCGTCTTTTCTTCGTGTGTCCGTTCCTTTTTAGCGCTACCATCAGTTTTAAAGAATGCATCACCAACTAGCCCAGCACCAAGTTTTATTGAAAGCAGCAACGGGGACACCAAAGCTAGAACCCGGACTGGTCCGTTGTTGGGGGCTCGCCGACGCCAGCGCGTGCCAGGGGTGTATGAGATCGGCTGTCTGCTATCGCGGACAGCCAATTTTTTATGCGAACTCCCCCGGAACGCTTCGGCCTCCGCGGCCCCAACCCACGTGCTCCCCTGCTTCCTGCTTTTATCCTCCGCTACCCTTTGGGTGCCCTGGAGATCCAGCGCCGCCAACTAATTATTATAACCTGAGGTGCTCTCCTGAGGCCTCCGTTTGCCGGCTACATGCGCTCGCCTGGAGCAGTGCTTGTCAAAAAAACAATATATCGTGACGACGAAAAAAGCGACCCGCGACTTGCCGTATTTACTCGATTCTAAGCACCCCCTTTTTTTCACGATCGCGATGCCCGAAATGCGGGGGGTGCTTAGATTACAAAAATCTAGAATGACCCCCCCCCCTCCCTTTTTTCGCTGCGACATCGCGACGAGATGGATGCGAGAAATAACATTTTATTTTGCAAACATTCAAAAGAAAAATCGGTGCAGATAGTAAACCCACCGCTTGTGTAGGATGCTCAGTCACTATCACTGCCACTCGAGTTTGTCGCATTGCTTGAACCGCTGCTCTCAGTATCCCAAAGAAGGTCGTCTTCCGTTCGGTCGAAGTTGTTTGTGATCGAGCACTTCTTAAATGATTTGACCACAACATCCACTTGGACCCTCTTCCACACGTCCGAAATCCACTTTGCGATGATTGATGGGAACACTTTCTGCAGCTTACTCATCGGCGTCTTCCGGTCAGGGTATCGCACACACACTTCGTACTCCTGTCGGAGATTGGCTTTAAAGGGCTTGTTGACTGAAACGTCGAGGGGTTGCAGCACTGGCGTCATGCCACCCGGAATCACAACCACGTCGCTAGTGAAGTTCCGAAGCTTTGTCTTTACCTCCGTGGTCAGATGGCCACGGAACGCGTCCAACGGAAGCATCAACCCCGTGTCTGCGGGTCTTCTGAGCAATGATTCCAAAGTGAGCAAGTGCGTTTGGCGGCCTTGGCTATGCGCTCTACCTAACAAATAGGGGGGTGCTTAGATTCGCATGCAAACTTTTTTCCTAACTTTTTTGCGAAAATAGAGGGGGGGTGCTTAGAATTGCGAAAATACGGTATACAACACCAGTCAGAACCTTGCCCCTTCAGACGCAGCGATCACCAAATGGGGCGTCCGTGACCACTGCCTCACCTCGCGGGCAGCCAGCCACATATAAACAAACTTGACCGCACTCCGCAACGCCGGCATGCCTAGGAAGAAACGCATATAACACGCGCTTAGAAACCTCCTCCGTAGTATAGCCCCTCCATCCACGCGCCACAAAGTGGCGGTGGCGCATGGATGGAGGGGCTTTACTCCGTAGTGCCTAGGCAGAGTCATATAGGAGCAAAAGCCCCCGGGTTTTCTCTCTTACTCGCGCCTGCGCATGAACAGCTGGCGATCCCTCAAATGAACGTTGAACATCTCGTAGTCACAAGGGCCAAGGTGGCTACAGCGAACGTTGGCTACAGCAGCTACAAGCTGCTTATCTAGAAGCATAGAGTTTCATACAATCAGAACCCGTCAGATCCGCCGCGGTTACTGGCGGTTACCTAAAATCCCTTAAACCATACTTAAACTTCGTAAAGTAGCGACACTCTCCTCCTCCGCCTTCACTCCTCGTTTCTCCTCTCTTTCGAGCTCCCTCCTCGACCGTGGCGCGGCCTACACTGCTCAAGCGTAGCAACGGCGCCAACATGCACTCCTCGCCACTCTGTAGACGCTTATCGAGCACAAATGGCACTGATGCACGGCGCGAGGGCCTATGTGATGCTTAGGCCAATAGCGACGCGGCGTCGGCCTCAACCAGAGCACACGAGGAGGAGGCGGCATTCTTCAAAGCGTGGCACTACATTACGAAGTTTAAGGGGCTTTACGGTTTCCCTGCCCCCAGCTACCTCAGCGACGGCTCTCTCTGGGGAACAATTTAAAGCCAGTCTCGAAAGCCATGGTTTTGCTGACCGCGTGCGCCAGAAGGAGTAGCAGAGCCAGAAACGCGTCGTACGCGCCATGTTTTGAACATTATTATTTTGGAAATAAATTTTAATTAACCCTTCGAAGGCGATGCTTCTGGGATACTTCGTGTTGTTATGTGTCTGTTGTGTACTCCCTGTACCCCCCTGCTCGCATATATCTGCGGTGTCCAAAACAGAACGCCTGTGACATATTTTGGGCCACTAAAATCACTTCCGCCGCATTCAACCAGCGAAAGCATAGCCTTCAAGATTTGCACTCTAGAGAGTGCTGAGAGTGACACAATGGTCCGTCGATTTGGACACCCAATCACAGAACACCTAGATATGACCCAAGTTCTACAACGAACAATGCATCCAGAGTGCAGTCAAGATGGCGCTACCGACTCCGACTTTGCTTCGCTGCGATGGAGGAAGGAAAACGTGGGAAAACCATGTTCGCTGCTTACAACGCCAGACTTGTGGCCAGACCACAGAATATTTTATGCCATACGACGCCTTCTGCGTGCAGCCGAATGCCTGCATCACCTCAAAAGGGAAATAGACTTGCGCTAACTCTGTTGACTGTATAGGATAACATGTTACAGACATAAAGTAAAGTGTAGTGTGGTATACCCGAAAAAGTATCCTCTGACACTGCGAGTTCACAAGCTGTGTGGACACTGCACTTAAGAACATAAACAATTGTCTGTCATAGATTAAGTATTTCTATAGATTAGACTGGTCAGCTTTGAAAAAAGAAGGGGGGAGGATGAGTGTGAGTGAGCTAGGAACAATTATGTGGCCTCATGCACTTTTAATGAGTCCGCATTGTCTGGCTTCTTTACGAAGATGTCGCGTCCAGTAATGCGCATTTATTTAACAGCATGAGACTAGTCATGGCTCGTACATACACGTAATCACACTGAGCTGTGCATGCAGTCGTAATGATAAACCAAAGATGCCTCCCGTATAAACATGTATTCATATGTTATGGCAAACACCGGAATTTAAAAAGCGTTGTGTCACTGCAAATGTTGTTTTGAGCACAGAAATTAAAGCATAATGAAATACCCTGAACTGACTGCAGTTTTGTTTCAGCGCAACACACCAAGGTATTTTGGGCACAAAACTTTAATTACTCTTATCCTTTATTTATTATCGAAATGGCTAATTTAGTGAAAAATGAGCTATTATAATAATAGCATAGCTAAGTGGGCAGACTTCCATATATATTTAGCGCTGACTGCTCTCACTGCTTGTGCATCGCTACTCAAGGAAGAATTCTTCCTTGAGTATGAATTACCAATAGGCCCAACAGTCAGTATGTACTTCTAAATTATGCATCTTCGAGGATCGACTATCAATGCCTTGCATGTTTAGAACTGATGGTAGTGAGAGGCAGTGAAAACAACAACGATATATATATTTAATGGCCTTGAAGACAATATTATTGACAGATTGCTCACACATACAGTTGAACACCTCTACAACGAAATGACCTGTATAACAAAATGTTTCATTTGTCCCAGCTTGAATTCCTGTCTGTCATGTGTACTTTGAACGCCTCCACAGTGAACGTCCCTACAATTTCCCCAAAAAAGAAAGGAATCTAGGCAACCCCAAGGGCTGATTTGGTGCTTTACAGTGAACATTCATAGCAGTGCTGCCAATTGCCTCCGTAGCCGCCGCACCGCAGCGGTGCACATGGTGCAGGAGAGTCTGGAAACTGTAGTAGCTATGGTAGTCCATGATGGTAGCAACAGAGGAGAACCAGAATCGATCGGAGACTGCGCAAAAATGTTGCACATCCGAAACCCGGTTAAGAGCTTCATCGTGGTGCTACAAAGGCACCCCGATAGGATTTTTACAATTGTGCACAAATTAAATAATTCGTTAGTAAGAATCCTCATGAACATTATAGAGATTTAACTTGTGTATAAACGTATGGTACAGTTGCCGGAATAACGAAACACTACGAACATTAAGGTGAACAGTGGTGATAGTGGAGGCATTTTGAAACACTGGCATTAGCCAGTCATGACCGTGTTCTGCCTATCTGATGGTGCAAAGGCGTCAGCAGCAGCAAGCCAGATTTATTTCTCTTTTTCATCCCTTCTATGCGAACAACGGCACAACATGAAAATGTTTCTCAGGCGTTGTGGTCGAAGAGAGTGCCATGAGATCGTCACCAGTGCTTCTGTAGATGCCTGGATCTGGTGTCCCAGTATTCTACAATCTGTAATATGTTACACAGACAAGCCGAAGCTCTCTAGTAAGGGTCAATTTCAAATGCCTGGCATAAACATGGGAAAACACAGTGAAGGCGGGAGATGGAAATTCAAGATGATGATTTTACTTTGTTCTCGTTTTGCTCATCGTCTGGCATAAACATTGGAATATATAATTGCATTTCAAAGATTTCACATCCCTGCTGATCAAAACAACACCTTTATGCACATTTTCTCCGTAGAATGGTTGAGTGATACGGCACTTGGATGAGCATTGGTTGGATGAGCACTTGGATGAGCAATCTCATTGGTTTCCCCTGTGACGTCATCTAGAGTATTGTCAGCCTGGCAGTGCTGATCCAATTTTTTTAGGGGCATATTTTTACAAACAGCATTTGACTGATTGGACACAACATTGCTTTCAAAGGCAAAGATTCTAGGACAATTGTCATGTGCGTTGCTAGAACAGAATACCATGAGAGCACTACTGCAGTTCAAGTTGACTGACACCTGCAACTGTTTATAGACTTGGCGTGTACCTTCGTGCATGCGCGCAGTTAGTGCCTCTCTTTTCATGTCTTCATCCCCTTCACTGCCAGGTAGCAAACCGGACATGCTTCTGGTTACTTCCCTGCCTCTCCTCAATTCTCTCTTGTTTTAACTAACCTTGATGTTTAAGAACAACTTCAAAAGACTGAATTTTAAAGCTTCTATGGAAGAATTTCCTTACTTTAACCAACCAGAAATATTTTCACTTTCCAAGAAAATTTGTGAAACACTCAACCTACCCACCAACTCCTATAAAAAAAAAGATTCCTAATGCAATCTTGAAGACATATGTAAAGTCCCTCTTTGAAAAACATGTACAAGGTCTAGTGCTGCAAGCCAGGATTGTGCTATCAACAGGCTATCTACCATCCTTCTTCCTTAGTATTTACAACTATTTTTGGAGGGCTTCCAGTACACTTCAGTTCCAATTGGCTCTTCTTGTTGAAAGCAGCAGTAAAATGGTTTGTAACTGTCACAGGATGTACTTGTGGATATACTGCAGGAAAGTATGTAGCATAGTGGGCACACAGCACTATGATTAAGGTAGCCACCTGACCGGTTTTTCCGTCGTGGTGCCAGCTGCCAGCTCAACCCTCCACACCAGCAACCCATTTACCAAATTTCCAGTTCTCCCTTAATCGACCCACTACATAGCTACTTCAATTATTTGTATTTTTGCATACATTTTGCAACTCCCCCCCCCCCCAACCCCCTCTCAGTGCCACATTCTTTATGGCGACCATACTCGTAAAGCAAGGGAAGAGAAATGCAAAACAGTGTTTTGTGTATTAGCCATTCTCGCTCTGTGTGGTCATAGCACCTCACATAACAATTTGTAGGCTCTCACTAAAAAAAATAACATTCCTCAGCACCTAATGCAAATTTAACAGATTATTCAAAAATTAAGAGGTTCTACTCAATGTGGTGATCGTATCACAGCCTATGTTGCTGTTTTTTGCCACATTTGAATGCAGCACTTGAAGAAAAATTTCCACCTACCTTGTGGGCGAAGTTCTTTTGATTTTAGATTTGGATGTTTAATGCTGCCAATTACCAGCAGCCATTCGTCCCTCCAGTTCAGCTCGACTCCATCTGTGGTCCTACTTGAAGCAGCAGCCAACTTCGTTGAAAAGCAGTCACTTGCCAGGTTTACGAGAAGACTGACTGCTTGAAAAGCAAAGCGCAAAATGAAAGCTGCGGTGCCAAAAGCTCTGAATTCTTCTGCTGATAACTGACGGCAGCTCTAACTTTGTTCTGAAGAGGACCTATAAGGCATGTACGTCACAGTTTGGACAAGGGCAGCTGACATGTTATTGGTTCTTTAAAAAGCTGTGGTTTTACGTGCCAAAACCACAATGATTGAGGCATGCTACAATGGCGGACTCTGGATTAATTTTGACCACCTGAGTTTCTTTAACATGCACCCAATGTATGATACACGGGTGTTTTTGCATTTTGCCCCGACTGAAATGCGCCCGCTGTGGCCGGTATCTAATCTCGCACCCTCGGGCTTAGCAGTGCAACGCCAAAGACACCATGGCAGGTCCGTTACTGTTTCTTCGCTCCTGTATGCGTTACACCCTGGGCACCAAAATCATGGTTTGTAGTGGCACCTATTACCACTACAAACCAGGATGGTGTTACTAGGTCTTAGTGAGGGGAGCTGCTCCTATAGTATATGCATTGCTTATCACATGGTCAGTTTTATGTGCAACTGATGCTCAATGAGCGACCTAGCCATGTAATAAATGTCACAGCAAGTCTCGATGCCAAACACAGGGTTATTTAGAGCTGCAAAACCAGCTGCTTTCCAGTAACATTTTAATACTCATTTGTAACAGTGACAAGTTTTGCACAAATTCAAAATATTTAATAGATGCCACCACTGTTACCATGATGCAGGTTCTCCAACTAGGGTGCAAAAATGTAATGCACAGCAGTCAAACACAAAAGCAGCAAGACGCACAGGCTCAAGAGAACCTGGTCATTAATTCACACTTTCAGGTGTGTCACTTTTCCACGAGCAAGAAAACTGCTTGAAGTCGCACCCAAACTGGCACCTATAATGTTTGCAACAGTAAACGTAGATGCTGCACGTAAATTACGTCTACACACAGCTTGCAAATTGGCAGCCAGAAATTGTTTATTCATCAAGTAGCAAATGTGGTTTTTTTTTTCCTTAACTGTGTGTGTGCGTGTAGCTCGCAAACCTTAGAAATGTCTGTGCTGTGGGCTATAAATAGGGCTCTGTGTTTTTGGATAAATCCAAAAAAATCTGATAAACACTCGCCAGTAAAATTTTAAACAATTCGGAGTTATCCGATAAACTCCGATTTTAACGGCCAACATGACCCTGTTCCGTTCTTTATCGAAAGCCTTTTAATAAAGGGCATGTTTAAAGCGGTCTCCGATACATCAGCCAGCTTGGCCAATATAAACATTTCTTCACGTCAGCAGTATCTCGTAGACTGCACTCATTGCACATTTAACAAAGGGCTTGTCGCCCCCGGTAGAGCGAGGCATCTTGATACACGGTCCCCTGGTGGCACTCGTGTGCCAGGGGACCGAATCAAGTGCAGAAAGCCTGGTGGCAGAAAGCATGGCATGCTCACATGACGCATGTCTGTAGTGCGTGAACAGAACTTTTGCGAAAGCAAAATGGGTATGGAACGAAAGCTTTCCAGTGACAAAGTAAAGGATTTTAGCGATATTGAAGAGTCATCATCTCAAGGAGTCACTGTTTGCAAGTTTTGTCGTGTGACAGTTAGCATTCCCAACAGCAAAGGCACCTCGAGAATTGCAGAGCATCTACAATCACAACGCCACGTCCAGCTGAAGAAGCCCCGTGAAAACACAGGCGAGTCTGTCTTTAACTGTTGGTGCTCCGAATTTACGGCTATGTGAGAGTGTATGAAGCATACTTCGTACAGCCTGACACGGTTTCTCCGTTTATTGTGCAGCTTTCTCCTATGCCAGGTGTTTTAACAGACTTCACCTGGTCGCAATACATCCTGCGCCAGTTTTGCCGTGCACTCTCATGATGGGATTTCAGGCCGATAGACCTTTTGGCAGCCTCTTTCGAAGCAAGTGTTTGGCGGCACGCACGATACTAGGTATAGTGATCAACTATATCATAAATACCTACGTGAGGTCAGTGCGAAAGACATTGCGACGATAAGCTCTTTGATGAAAGACCGCCCCGTTTCCATCACCATTGACGAGTCGCTGGAAGTCTGTAGACGTCTGGCAGTGGCAGTGCTTGCAACCTTCTATGACGATGAGGTTCCTGAACGTAGGGCACTCATGATAGACTTGCAAGTAGTTCAGCAGTGTAACACAGTATCGATTGGCGCGTTGACGCAAACCGCTTTTCAGAAGGTTGGAAAGGCCTTAGTTAACGTAGCTGTCATCATCAGCCTGGTTACGCCCACTGCAAGGCAGAGGCCTCTCCCATACTTCTCCAACTACCCCGGTCATGTACTAATTGTGGCCATGTTGTCCCTGCAAACTTTTTAATCTCATCTGCCCACCTAACTTTCTGCCGTCCCCTGCTACGCTTCCCTTTCCTTGTGATCCAGTCTGTAACCCTTAATGACTATCGGTTATCTTCCCTCCTCATTTCGTGTCCTGCCCATGCCCATTTCTTTTTCTTGATTTCAACTAAGATGTCATTAACTGGAATTTGTTCCCTCACCCAATCTGCTCTTTTCTTATCCCTTAACATTACACTTATCATTCTTTTTTCCATAGCTCGTTGCGTCGTCCTCAATTTAAGTAAAACCCTTTTTGCAAGCCTCCAGATTTCTGCCCCATACAGGAGTAATGGTAAGAGACAGCTGTTATACACTTTCCTCTTGAGGAATAATGGCAACCTGCTGTTCATGATCTGAGAATGCCTGCCAAATGCACCACAGCCCATTATTATTATTCTGATGATTTCAATCTCATGATCCGGATCTGTGGTCACTACCTGTCCTAAGTAGATGTATTCCCTTACCACTTCCAGTGCCTCGCTACCTATCGTAAACTGCTGTTCTCTTCTGAGACTGTTGAACATTACTTTAAATTTCTGCAGATTAATTTTCAGACCTAACCTTCTGCTTTGCCTCTCCAGGTCAGTGCAGCATGCATTGCAATTCGTCCCCCAAGTTACTAAGCAAAGCAATATCATCAGCGAATCGCAAGTTACTAAGGTATTCTCCATTAACCTTTATCTCCAATTCTTCCCAATCCAGGTCTCTGAATACCTCCTGTAAACACGCTGTGAATAGCATCGAAGAGATCGTATCTCCCTGCCCGACGCCTTTCTTTATTGGGATTTTGTTGCTTTCTTTATGGAGGACTACGGTGGCTGTGGAGCCGCTATAGATATCTTTCAGTATTTTTACATACGGCTCGTCTACACCCTGATCCTGCAATGCCTCCATGACTGCTGAGGTTTCGACTGAATCAAATGCTTTCTCGTAATCAATGTAAGCTATATATAAAGGTTGGTTATATTCTGCACATTTTTCTATCACCTGATTGATAGTGTGAATATGGTCTATTATTGAGTAACCTTTACGGAATCCTGCCTGGTCCTTTGGTTGACAGAAGACTAAGGTGTTCCTGATTCTATTTGCGATTACCTTAGTAAATACTTTGTAGACAACGGACAGTAAGCTGATCGGTCTATAATTTTTCAAGTCTTTGTCGTCCCCTTTCTTATGGATTAGGATTGTGTTAGCGCTCTTCCAAGATTCCGGTATGCTCGAAGTCATGAGGCATTGCATATACAGGGTGGCCAGTTTCTCTAGAACAATCTGCCCACCATCCTTCAACAAATCGGCTGTTACCTGATCCTCCCCAGCTGCCTTCCCCCTTTGCATAGCTCCCAAGGCTTTCTTTACTTCTTCCGGCGTTACCTGTGGGATTTCGAATTCCTCTAGACTATTCTCTCATCCATTATTGTCGTGGGTGCCACTGGTACTGTATAAATCTCTATAGAACTCCTCAGCTACTTGAACTATCTCATCCATATTAGTAATGATATTGCCGGCTTTGTCTCTTAATGCATACATCTGATTCTTGCCAATCCCTAGTTTCTTCTTCACTGCTTTTAGGCTTCCTCCGTTCCTGAGAGCATGTTCAATTCTATCCATATTATACTTCCTTATGTCAGCTGTCTTACGCTTCTTGATTAACTTGGAAAGTTCTGCCAGTTCTATTCTAGCTGTAGGGTTAGAGGTTTTCATACATTCGTGCTTCTTGATCAGATCTTTCGTCTCCTGCGATAGCTTACTGGCATCCTGTCTAACGGAGTTACCGCCGACTTCTATTGCATACTCCTTAATGATGCCCATAAGATTGTCGTTCATATCTTCAAAAATAAGGTCCTCTTCCCGAGTTAAAGCCAAATACCCGTTCTGTAGCTTGATCCAGAATTCCTCTATTTTCCCTCTTACCGCTAACTCATTGATCGGCTTATGTACCTGTTTCTTCCGTTCCCTCCTCAAGTCTATGCTAATTCGAGTTCTTACCCTGCTATGGTCACTGCAGCATACTATGCCAAGCACGTCCACATCTTGTACGATGCCAGGGTTAACGCAGAGTATAAAGTCTATTTCTAGTCTCGTCATTCGGGCTCCTCCATGTCCACTTTCGGCTATCCTACTTGCGGAAGAAGGTATTCATTATCCGCATATTATTCTGTTCTGCAAACTCTACTAATAACTCTCCTCTGCTATTCCTAGGGCCTATGCCATATTCCCCCAACGACTTGTCTCCAGCCTGCTTCTTGCCTACCCTGGCATTGAAGTCGCCCATCAGTATAGTGTATTTTGTTTTGACTTTACCCATCGCCGATTCCACGTCTTCATAGAAGCTTTCGACTTCCTGGTCATCATGACTGGATGCAGGGGCGTAGACCTGTACGACCTTCAATTTGTACCTCTTATTAAGGTTCACAAGACCTGCCACCCTCTCGTTAATGCTATAGAATTCCTCTATGTTACCTGCTATATCCCTATTGATCAGGAATCAGACTCCTAGCTCTCGTCTCTCCACTAAGCCCTGGTAGCACAGGACATGCCTGCTGTTTAGCACTGTATATGCTTCTTTTGTCCTCCCGACTTCACTGAGCCCTATTATATCCCATTTACTGCCCTCTAATTCCTCCAATAGCACTGCTAGACTCGCTTCACTAGATAACGTTTCAGCATTAAACGTTGCCAGATTCAGATTCCAATGGCGGCCTGTCCGGAAACTGTGTTGTGCTCCAATTCAGCTTCCTACATGCAGAACCTTCACGACTCAACTCTCCAGCCCCAATTTCAAGGCACTTCACTTCAAAGATACGTGCCACCTAATTAACGACACTCTGGAGGATGGAATTAAGACGAGCTCATTTAAGGTAGTTCACAATCTTGTTGTGCACTTTCCTGCCCTGTTGAAGTCGTTGCGGGAGCTGCGTTGTAAGGTTGGTCTTGTGTGCGTGGCCATGGGCATGACCATGAAGTCGCTGAAGACTGAATGTCCCTCTAGGTGGCTCTTATCTTTATGAAGCCCTAGAAGATGTTCTGTACCTTCGGCATGCCATTTTGTCTTTCTTGAGAAGCAATGATGCCAAGGGAAATAAGTGTGAGAAGCTGAACACTTTTGTTTCATCGCCTGAAGTTGTGCACGACTTGCTGATTAAGCTGAGGTTTCTTAAGATGAATTCATGTGCTGTGCTCTTAATCGTTAAGGAATTTGAGGCACAGGGTACCCTGGTACACCAGGTTTACTCCATACTGGGAGTTTGCACGCGCTCCTCGGTTAATGGCGTGACCCACCTGAGGTCTTCACATTCACAAGTTTGTTGGATCTCCTTGACGAGAATGACCACTCAATGACTGCCGCAGACCTTCATGGATACTACGCTGCTGTCGCTGAAAAGTGGAGACAGTCGAGAGGAATCTTTGCAATGCACTCCAGTACATCAGTGAATCGTTTTGGTAGTGTTCAAACTGTGAATCCAAATGTGAAGCTTTAGCTACCCTGCGCATTTGAAACCTATGTGCCGATTTTTAAGTTAGTGTTTCGACACGAGTAAGCTGAAGAGTGATTTTGCAAACTATCAGAGCTATGAAATCGGCAACATTGTTGAACCCCTGTCGTTTTGAAGACTTCACACTGTCCAGTGTTTCCTCACTGCATGCCGAGTCTTCTGGCTTTCCCTGCTTCTAGCGCAAACGTTGAAAGGGCATTTTCAAAGCTGAGAATCAATCAAAAGGAGCACGCTTCCATCAGTGACAGCAACCTTGTAAAGTATGCTCGTGTCTATTACAACAAGCCTTAAGGTTGTAATGCTCACATAGTTATTTTGTATTTAGGTATTTGTGATCGTGTGTATGTGTTTGTGCGTTTAAACCTTCCAGACAACTAAAATACGCTTCCTGGGTTCTTATGTTTTTGTGTTCAGATATCATTTCATCTAAGATTTTGGAGTACTGAGAATAATCCAAAATTAAATTCTGAATTTCAGAGAATTGGGGATTTATGAGAAATAAACTCCGATAAACGCCGAATTTCTGCCAAAAAATAAATTAACAAAAAAAACACCCTTCTAATTTCAAGAAAAATTAACTCCAAAAACACAGAGCCCTAGCTATAAATGAAAAGAAATTTTTATCTTACCTTCCTCCCCCCCTCCCCCCCCGCTTGTTCTTATTACATATATAAAGCAGAAATTTGACGAATTCCCGACTGGGTGTACAACACCCTAGCATCTTTGTTCCAAACCTACTGCAAAAATGTCCCAGGAAATGGTAAAATGCTGCTAAATTCCCCGACAGCGTACAGTGAAAAATAACAACAGACAACATTTCGAAAGAGGAACATTTATACAAGACTTGTTGCACACAATGACAATTGCTTGCTGAATTTGTGCTTCAATCTTCTTCACAAGCTTGGTTAGTTCTGCTAGTGGACGATTTTCTTGTGCCAAAAGTAAATGCAGTGCATTCATTGCAGTGAGCTTGCACACTCGCTGCTGTGTCAGGACATATAACCATGCTGCGGTCACATAGCTTAAATCATTTCATGGATGAGTGCGTGATATAGTTAAACTTTCTCAATTTACATGTCATTCCTGCCGTTCTCTTGCCATTGTTTTTGTTATGGTTTCTTGTTTCATTCTTCATAGCTATAATGCACCCTTTGTTGTACTTAAGTTTTCATTAAAGCACTGAGGTACACGACTAGGGTAAGCTGGCATTGTTGAACACCTTGATTTAACAACTACTGTAATGCCTTCCCTTAAATGCATGCTAACAAGTTGTTACTTGCTAGCCACAGCAAAGTCAAACATGTGCTAGTCAAAGTGCACACAACATTAACTCAAACAATATGGTAAAACTATCACAGAATAGGGAAACATCTATTTTTTATTATATCATATATGATGGCCACTGTGTAAACAAAGGAAGCTAATGATCTCTAATGCAATGAACAATTTTGAACCAGCCCACTGTGCAATAACCAAAACCCTGGGAGTTTAGGTCTAGTCAGAAATAATTGTGTAGCAGAAATTTGGTTCCCAGAGTTTTACGTGCGTCTATTAAGCGCTCACTTAAATGGGAACACAAATTTCTTTTTTCACTGTATCCATGTCTATGCTTTAGACTCACAGATGGCATGTGTTTCTGTTTCATGTTTTTGAGTGTGTTCAGCCTATCAGCCTACAGCAGTAAATTTAACATACAACACATGTGAGGCATATGATAAAGGTTTCGCACCAATTTACAATGGCTTTGACAGGAACCTTTCTTTTCAACCTTGTGCAACTAACCTCTGTGGACTCAAATTTAGTCAGCATAGTAGGAAAACTAAAGCAAACCACTCAACAGCTCTTTCAATAGGCTCTAAAGGTAGCTTGCAAAATTCAAGCCTAGTGAGCATAATAGGAATAAAAGACCACTGAACAACTATCTCACAGGAGACTCTAATGAGGGTTTTATTTCACTCAACCTAGCCTAGTTGTGCTTTCACATGCAAGGATACAGTGTTGATCAAAATATCACCGGGTCTGACGAGGCGATGTCCAGCAGGAGACAATGAACAGCCAAAAAAAGATGGTTGCCAACACACTAACAATGGAAGCATTCACCTACACTTCCTGATAAATAGCGAGTCTGCATAAACCAAGTGACATTACTTCACAGTGTGACATCAACTATAAATAACAAGTCCCAAATGACAGAAAGGGCCGAGGTGGTTGACTTGTCAGATCACACCCCCATAATAGAGGAACAGAGGAGGCAGAAGAGACAGGTGGTTGACGCAGCCACACAGTCACCAGCTGCGCGTGCCTGCTGTCAGGCCTCGGGAACCATCACCAGTACGCTCCATACGCCGCTCCACAACATTCGTGGGCACCTCTTTGCGATCGTACACCTGACCAAGCCAGGCAAAAAAGTCAATGAACCATGTGGTTGTGTTGATACGGCAGCCCAGCTCGCTGGTGCGGTAGTCATAGGGAAATGTGTGATGATAGTTATGGAAGCCTTCACCATGAGCCCCAACAATAGTCACCAGGTTCTGCCGTGGGCTAATATGCCGGTCATATGGTCTGTTTCCCCAGATGTGTGCGGCGCTGTTCACCAGCCACGTCATGTTGAGTGTGAAGCAGTAGCGAGTCAAAGAGCAGACCAGAAACGAGTTCCACAGAGTCTCCCCCCACAGCCACCATGGCAACACAGCCGGAAGGATGAAGCAAAGGGACACCATCAGGGGCAAGTAGTACCTGTAAAACAAAGAACATGCAGCTTGGTTTGTAATGAAAATACATTTAGAATACTTTAAGGTATCTTCATATTCTGGCAACATGTTTACTTCATGCATATGCACTGGCCACATAAACGACCTTATTTTTAAAGTTTTTATTCAGCTTCAAAATGCACACTGTGCCATGCCATTGTTAGCTGCCATACTACTGTTACAAGGTATCCTCAATATGACAGATAAAGTTGCCAAACAGTGACACATACCTTCTTTGAAAGCGGACAACTGGGTCAGCCAGCAGATCACTCATGTCAATGTTCTTGCCCTTGTTACGTACATCTGGATGCTTGCGCACAAGAAGCCAGCCAACGTGTGAGAAGAAGAAGCCTCGTGTCGCATCATGTGGGTCAGCGGTTGTCTCAGAGTACTTGTGGTGCATCCTATGATCTCTAGCCCAGTCAAATATATCATTCTGAAAGAAGCCACAAAGACAAGTCAACTTCAGCACATTTCTACATCAATCTAACCCTTTGGCAGCAGTTCCTTACTGGTTCTGCACAACATCGCTCGTATGGATGAGCTAACGAGTAGCGTGCATCACCTTTAGTTGGTGACACTCTAAGAATACAGTGGCAAATATAGAAGACTTCCATTAATTCAGTCCCAACCCAAGGTCCCAGCCGGCCCCCATGCATTTCTACAGGCGTAAACTTTAGTTATTTCTATCCTAAAATTGTCCTTTGCCAGATAATTCAAACTTGGCCAGTCAGAATGCACACACCTGGCCCCTATGGTGACCCCAATAGCGAATCCTTTAGTGGCAGTCTGTCGCAGCGGAGCTTAGGGGACAGTGAATATGCTGAACACGTCAATCGCCCATCAAAAATGCCTATTTTCAGCCACCACTAGAAAGATTTTCAAGCAATAATCGTAGCTCACAATGTTCGATTACGGTATTTACCCGATTCTCATGAGATTTTTTTTCTTCAAGAAAATATAGACGAAAATTGACTGCGTGGTGCAATCGGATACAAAACCGCTTTTGCAGCGTTTGTATGCTCTATCACATCACACAAATGTACTGCGGCAAAGCTGATTTTAAGAAATCAGCAGCCATTGTGCAACAAAATTTTTTTTGCTATAGAATCAGGTGCACATTAGATTTCTACTTTCTTTAGGAGCTTTAGTGCATTTCTACATTAATTTTCTACTTTAGATACACAGAAATCTGGCACGCATTTGATTATGGGGGCGTGTTAGACTGGCAAATACTGCCAATTTAATTGGCTGCGTGTTTTAGATTTTTTTATGCATTTTTTTTGTTCGACCAGCCGGATAATTCAATCAATTTTGTCGGTGTGGTCAGGGTCAAATTAACAGAAGTCGATTTTACATGATTGTTCAACTTGGAAAAAGTGCATAAATGTGCCAGTCAATTAGGTTAGCAAATTTATGTGATGTTATGGTGGAAATTACCTTAAATTTATCAGTCTCTCTCAAGAACTATGTTTTGAAACACTGATGCACAGGGGGCTTGTGCAGTGGACAGATATGGAAGCAGCCAAGGGAGTTTTGGAGCAGCTCTAGCAGGAGCGAATTTGGCACATTGTAGCAAGTTTGGAGCAGAAGATATGCTTTAGGAACAGCTTGGTAAAGCTCAAGATGAGTGAAATAAAGGCGGATCAAGAAAAGGTGTTCTTTATTTGACTTTGCAAAACACTATTAAGTTGCGGCACATCAGTTCTGTGGAAGCCCGCAAGGTGGAGGAGAGTTCATGAGATGGAAAAATTGCCATCTGCCCGAAAAACGAAACCCAGATGGGTTTCTCAGAAACCACAATTAATGAAGTTACATACCAGAAGTGCCCGACTAAACGTAACCAAGGAAAAGTAACTGAGGGCTTTACGGGAACAGCATCCACTGTATGTTGATAGGCGTCTGTTAATGCTAGTCAATAGTTTTTTTCGTTGTGCACAAGCAACTAATATTTAAGTTTAATTAGCTAACGTTTATTAACTTACTTATTGGATAAGTTGCCAATGCAAAGTTTGTGGAGGACGTTGAGAAATGACCAATGAAGTGTTCAAAGCAATCTAGGTAATTTGTGGTCCCTGTTTCTGACAAAAGTGAAAGAAAAAAAAAAGAAGCCCACAAAATTTTTAAAAATTAATGTGACAATGCATCACTGCACCAGTGATATCAGCGCTGTCAGACATAAATGTCTTCATCAAGTACAATGTTTATATTACTCATGTGCGAACTAGGGGCACGGTCTTGCAACGGTTCAGTCCAGTACAGTTTATTTCCAACACAATGTTGGGAGTCCTCCAGGCAAAAAGTTGTCAGACAACTTGAGGGGACCTGGGGACCATACAGACAGCAGGCAAAGCGATACATTTACAAAAGCACAATTTGAAAGGCTTTACATCACAGGGCATTTAGAAATAGTGAAAATAATATATGATGAAAGATAAAATCAAATACAGATATGGCAACTACGAACATACAATGAAAACATAGAAACATGAAAAAATGAATACGCACTTGCGTTAAAGGGTTCTTCACTCATTCAACAAAAAACGTCTTATTTGAGACTTAAAGTTATTGTTTCATGCTGAAATTTATTTGTGAATTCACACAATTTATTAGTGCGGTGGGTATTTCATAAGCGAGGACAGCCCTTCCGAAATTTGTAAGTGTTCGTGGTGTTGTTATCTGTTCGTTACGCAGTGCATAACGAGCTGACGTGTGTGCCGAATGTAACAGGTTATGTTTACGTATGTGCAGCAGGAGTTTGTAGTCATATAATGTACTTGCATTGAGCAAATTGTGTTTAATAAACAAAGGATTAGTTGGTAGATCTTTAGGTTCACCATGGTAATTCTCAAGAATCCTCAGCACTTTCTTCTGCAATACCTCCAGTTTGTTATAATTCGTAGTCATTGTAGTACCCCAAACTAGTGTGCAGTAGGATAAATGTGAGTAGAAGTGGGCATAATATATCGCTTTCTTTAGCTGCAGAGGAATTAGATCTAATAATTTGAATAATAAACCAACTGTTCAGCTTAGTTCTGAGGTTAGTTTGTTTAGGTGTGTATTTCACAGCATACTTCAAACCACACACCTAGAAATTTCTGACATTTTACGCAGGCTATGACGGTGTCCAGCGTGAGTTCACTGTCACATGTTTTGTTAGTAAGTTTGAATAAGACGTAGTTAGTTTTTTTAGGTTCAGTGCTAATTTATTTGCATGAAGCCAACTTTCAAGCTCAATTAGGTAGTCGTTAATCGTGTTCTGAAAGTCATTAAGTGTACACACAGAAAAAAATATATTGGTTTCATCTGCGTAAATGACTAACTTTGGGGAGTTAGGGATATCAAATGTATCATTTATGTAAAGTATAAATAACAAGGGCCCTAGAATCGACCCCTGAGGTACTCCTTGTTTTACTGTAGTAGTTGAGGAAATAACATCACCAATTTTTATACACTGTTTTCTGTGGGAAAGATAATTTTTTAAAAGATCTAAGGCAATGCCATGAATGCCGTAATTGTGAAGTTTAACTAATAAAATCTCATGGTTAACACAATCAAATGCTTTCATAAGATCAATGACGAGACCAACGGTATAAAGCTTATTTTCAATGTCATTCATTATTTTATCTTTAACACATAATAATGCTAGTTCAGTTGTTTTATTTTTCTGAAAACCGTACTGTGCGTCATTTATTATGTGGTGCTTAGTTATAAAATTCACGAGACACGTGTTAATAACATTTTCAAAGACTTTGGATAGCACGGGCAGCACCGAGATTGGCCTGTAATTGCATACGGCACTAAGGGCCCCACACTTGTGTATTGGGCATGTGCCTGCAAGCTTAAGATCGGAGGGGAACATTCCAGTTTCCAGCATTCGATTAATTATATGCGTTATTAATTATCGCTTTCCGAACTATTACAAGACCGCGCTACTTTGCGTTTGATAATGACCGAAGATACGTGCCCGAAGTGTGTGACGCATCGACAACAGTGCTCGGTCGGTCGTTCTCATTGCCCGTATATGACAACGTTTGCGTTGAGATTGATGCAATCTATGGCATGCAGAAATGTCACGGGACTAGAACAAATGTCCGTATAAATCCTAGCTTGCTTTAAATACTGCTATCGGCTGTTCTGTTAACGTACTCCACAACTCTTTCATTGACATCTCATTGGTTGGGGAAGTTATAAAGTTAGCTAATTAATCGTGCTGGGGTACAATGAACAATACTCACATTAACCACCATGAACAACACCCATCAATATACAGTGAATGCCATTCACGTAATGCCTTCTGTTATTTTTCAAGTCTTGTCAACATTCAGATGGGCCTCCCAGCACAAATGAATGTACACAAGGCTAGGCCCACGAGATCCTGGACTAGGGTTGCCGCCAACGTCGGATGATTCCACCGCTGGCTCATCTTTATAAAATAAAGTTCATTCCAGTGGGAGAGCAGAATACCGCAGAATAAATGTGAAATTATATCCCTGGTCATTGCTTGTTTGCCAATGTTACACACTGCTTGCCGAGCAAAAAGCTTTTTTTTTTCCTCTTAAAAATCAAGTGAAAAAATTGTTCACTGGCTCTCAGATCAACGTTGTCGACCAATATTTTGCACAAGCTTGGTTATTTGGGCTTATGTAAAACAGCAACCGATATTTTGAACGCCGAATCAAGGCTTATTAAAATTTTCAGATTCCATTTGCACAATTGGCATCGTTATCATCATTATTGTGAATGCAATTTCTGACGTTCGCGCAGTCTCCGACCTTTTACGACTGCCATTTGACCACCGAGATTGACTACAGCCATAACTTTACGTCCTCAGCT
The DNA here is from genome assembly GCF_038994185.2 of Dermacentor albipictus. Lineage (NCBI taxonomy): Eukaryota > Metazoa > Arthropoda > Arachnida > Ixodida > Ixodidae > Dermacentor > Dermacentor albipictus. Next base: position 180,705,814 of record NC_091821.1, on the reverse strand, counting down.
TGCACTTTGCAGTGGCAAAAGTCTTATCTTGTGCGGTGTTGTGCAGCAAACAGAATACCTCGAGTCCAAACTTCAGCGATGATTACAGTTGCCATAGGATATTTCTAACAAAAGCAAGCAGGTCATTTGTCAGCATGCCGCATTACCATACCGTTAACTGGACGTGGTGCACATGCGAATTATATTTTAAACGTTACATGCATGAGTGCTTGCCATTACATGGCACAGATTTACCAATAGGGTGCACAGGTGAGCCCTAACATGTTTTAACTGCCGAGCTACACAGTGAACAGACTGATTTATTCATTCAGATGAAAGCACAGTTTTCTTTCCCAACTGTCCCACAAATTGAGCACCAGATCAAATCATCTTTAGCTGGTCTGCACATTATGCAAATGCATTAGACTTATATAAAACATTCGTAATGCACAGTACAACACAATATAATTTTGATTTTCCTGCGGCCAAGTTACAATGCTCCACCAAACACATCTACACTCCAAAAACTCTGATGACGAAACTGATTGCTTAGGCTTGGATTTCAGGGCTCAGCGCTAGCTAATACATAGCTGTGTGGTTGCCACACAACACACACATCCTACAAAATTTAGCGATTTCATTCGATATTAGCGTTTTTGCACAGATTGGCACAAGGTGGCACGATTGGTACAGCACTTCCATCCCCGAGTGTGGTTTTATGGACAGAGATTGCCCTGAATTCTTAGCTGTCACAGGACTTAGTGCTAGCTAAAATGCACTGATTTGCATATGTTACAAAAAATCATTATAACTCATATTACAATTCAATTACAAGTCCAGAAGTGCAATACATGTATTTTGTCATTCATGTGTTTTTCTGATTTAAATGTCTTCAATTACAGAGCAAAGTCATAAAATAAAGCCAAACAAACATTTGAGCTTATTTTTTTATTTGAGCTTATAGTACTTGCTATTTGTTAAGGAGGAAAATGATGAGTAATCTGCAGTATTCTGATGTCACAGGGACCCATAATAGACCATTAGACTTGCACTTTTTAATCTAAAGTTACTGATTTACGCCATATAAGGGTGACGCAAAGTACAAAGACACTGCTAAACAAGTGTAGAACAAAAACATGCCATAGTTCTACCATCCACTACTTGGGTGACGAACACTGTTTTCACATGACACTGTTTCTGGGAGAAGTTCAGCAATTTGTAGAAATTAGTGGGCAGTGTGGTCCTCATTTGCATGTGCATTTAGTTACATGCTGGAACTTGCCAGTCCATTGTACTGTAGATTGTTAGTTTATGCCTAAAACAAACTAAATTACTGCAGTGCCGACGCTGTTGACCCTGCAACGACTACATGTTCTGTTGCACTGACAAGAGACTGCATGCTGATCAGTGAGTTAATCAAGGAAAACACAGAAATGCCATATGCCTGCTTAACTAGGGGCACAACAGGGGACTCTTCTAATTCTCAGCAGCAGACTGGGCATGGTCGAGCAGCAGCAGCGATGAGGTCGCTCAATCTAATTTGCTTTTTCGTACAGATGCTGTATGCCTGTGGCGCATGACCTACACCATCGGTGGTGCCAGAATACCCCCTGTGGTTACAACCAGGAGCATGTTCAAACCTTTCACTACCACCGGCGCTTCCCTCCCTCCCGAATCTGGCTTGGCATTCTGATGGGCCAACCACAACGAAACTCCGTTCTTTCGGGACAACCGCATCGACACAGACTGCGCCGTGCCTATGGAATAAAGGCAGCGCGCCATCTGATATGCACTTACGTGGGCGTGGTCGAGCGGCAGCAGCAATGAGGTCGCTTAATCCAATTTGCCTCTTTGTACAGGTTGGTTCATGTTGTCTTTATTCTAAACGAACCAGCAATCGATGTTTGCTGCTCGTACCATACCCAAGCTTTGTTCACGATTGCTGCTGACTGCTTTTCTGTAGCGAAGTTGCTAATTTGTTCCAGTGACATCGAACTTAATCCTGGGCCTCCTAAATTAGACCCTAATCACAACGGAGGTGTAATAGCTGTAATAGCCACTCCCACTAACACTATGAAATCTAGTCACGCCGAAATGATGGCCTCGCTTAACGAGGTCAAAGCTAACCAGAAGATTCTAGAAGACCATGTTACCGATCTGAGTGTTAGACTGTCAGCTGTAGTGTATAAAGTAAGCGCAATAGAGCAACTTCGTGACAATGCTAACATACACTATGCCGTTTCAGACACCCAAAGGCAAAATGCCACCTTCCAGTCATGTTTAGACAACTATGAAAATCAGTCACATAGAAGTAACTAGGTTTTCTACAGTATAGCTGACAATCCGAATGAAACATGAGTGAGATCAGAGGAAATACTGCGCAAAGTTCTGCAGGAAAATTCTGCATTGCAACTTCCGCTAGAAGCTATAGCACATGCACATCATTTAGGCACTTATCTTTCAAACCAAAACCACCCGCTTATCGTACAATTTCCTTCTTTCAAGCTTAAAGATTCAGTATTTTCTCAGAAATCTAAACTCAAGAGGAACCGAATTACTGTGCACAAGGACTTGTGTAAAGCTAGTAGGCGTTCACGCAGCAGACTAACTGATTTCGGTAAGAGAAGCTAACAGAAATTTGCTGTAAAATACAATAAGCTCTACATAAACAAACAATGATACGTGTACTGTTCACTCACAGACAGGATTTGTGAAAATGAAACACAGAATACCCCGGCTGTAAGTGGTGGGCCTTGTGCCTCCTTTACTTCAGCCCAAGCTTCTAGGTATGCCCAGCAACCCACGGCCACTGAGGCGAAACGTAGCTGTGACTTTTCTTTTTACAAATACAAGAAGTATCATAAAAAAATGTGATGCCCTTTGCTCACTCATTGACACCTCCTGCATTGATGTTGTCGCCTTGATTGCAACATGGCTATCTGCCAAGATCAACAGCTGCGAGCTCTTTACTTGTGCAAATGATTATAGAGTTTAGAGGCACGACTGTTGTGATCGTTCTGGTGGCATTATTTTGATAGCAGTACCTCATTATTTAGATTCTTAGAAAATCCCCGTGCAATCACCCATTGAATTGATTTGTACGTGTATTTGCCTCAATCACAAAGATATGATTTTTTGTACTTGTTATCGACCACCAAATTATTCTACTACTTTTTGCGATGACTTGCATGACTGCCTAAAAAAATTTGTGTCTGATTTCCAAATGCAACACTGTTCCTTCTCGGTGATCTTAATTTTCCTGGAATTTTGTGGTCCAGCTCTTTTCATACAACCACTACAAATTTTTCACAGTGTTCTCTTTTTGTTGATTTGTGTGCCACATTTAATCTTACCCAAATGGTTAACAAACCCACTCATGTTAATTCATTATCAGCAAAAAGCAAATATACTTAATCTAGTACTAACCACGTCTCCACATGCCATCTTGTCTTTAGCGGTTTTACCAGGGTTAAGTGACCATTCAGTGATACATTTCACTATGCCAACGTGTTCACCCCGCCCCTCCAAACAGTATAAATTTCTTCGTAACTTCAACAGAGCGGACTTCCTAACCATTAACATTGAGCTTCAAATCTTTTCAGATGCCCATTTCCCAAGGTTCTGGGAAACAACTGTTGAGAAAAACTGGTTATTATTTAAATATGCGGTATCGGAACTTACAAACAAATATATATACCCTTCGTAGAATACCCAGTGCAAAGAAATCGCCGTTGTCCAATGCATCTTTAAAGCGGCTTTTAAACAAGAAAAAACATGTTTTTCACAGTTGTAAAGCCGGTCTCAATCTGCACAGGTGGTCTGTTTATCTTACTATAATCTCAGAGTATAAAAAAGCCCTTTGAGATGCCAAACACAAGTTTTTTCACAGGACTTTACCCAACTTGCTGACTACTAACCCTTGCAAATTCTGGAGTGTCGCAAGCGTGCGCAAAGTGGTTGACAAATGGCTGAAATCTGATAGCAGATCTTTTGTGCCAAAACATGTGCTGTGATCTTCTAAACAACATTTTTTTCTTTGTCCTTTAATCATGATGTATTATCTACTGTTCCATTGTTTAATGCTCCAGTTTTTCTTCAAATGGAATGTATTACTGTTGACTGGGTCGGGACATGAAATCTTATCCGTCATGCAAAAGTGTCGTCATCCGCTGGTGTTGGTGATATTAACTACAAATTTCTTAAAAAACACTGAAACATACTCTTCTAATATATTGCCCTCTATCTTCACTAAGTCATTACAGATGAACATGCTAGGGGGCAACTGGAAGGTGATTCCGGTACACAAGTTGGGTGACGTCTTTTTTGCCTCTGAACTACAGACCCAATTTATAACATCTATACATTGTAAACTTACAGAGTACATAATTTATTGCATCTTAGTCAAGTGTTCGACGAAAACTCGTCTGGCGAGGAAACATAATGGTGCCAAAAAACGTGCACTCGCCAAGAATGAAATAAAAATAAAGAGAAAGAACCGACGTTTCGGGCCCCGTACGGGTCCCTTGATCACAATGAAGATGTAAGCATGGGCGCGCGGCTATTTATGGGTGAGGTGGCGCAGTGTTCGTGTGTATATCTCGGGAAGATTACCCCGCGTCCTGTTTATCGTGTGTCTAGTTGATTGTATGTGAAATGATTCTAAAAGCAAACGGGCAGATATGTGTTTTTCTTTTGCGATGATGGCTGCCGAGTCCCAGTCAATGATGTGTCCGGTTAGTTCGTGATGCTCCGCCAGGGCGTTCGCGGTTGTGTGGCCCTTGGCGACGTCATTCATGTGTTGTCTCAAGCGCCGTCTAAAATTTTTGCTCTCGCCGATATACGACACGTCACACTCCTTGCAGGGTATCTTGTAGATCACTCCCGGGTAGTCCGCGTGTTGCAAAGGGTCTTTTGCGCGTACCAGCTGTTGGCCAAGTTTTCGGGAAGGCACGTGGGCGATCTGAACTCCGTAGCCCTTAAAAATTCGTGCCAGGGCTTCGCTTGTTCCCACTGTGTAGGGTATCGCTGCGCGCTTCCCTGTTTCTTTCGCCGTTTCACGGCGTGGCTTCGCTGCTTTGCGCTCCTGCGTTCTGAGCAGTTGTCGAGGGTAGCCATTGCTCAGCAGGTCTCTTTTTACAACCTGTAGCTCTTGCCGACGTTTCGTGGGGCTAGAGCAGACGCGGAAGGCCCGGGAGAAAAGTGCTGCTGCGACGGATCGTTTTTGCCCAATTGGGTGCGCCGAGTCGAAGCTCAGGTACTTTCCGGTGTGCGTTGGTTTCCTGTAGACACTAGTCTTCAAGCCGCCTGAAGTTCTCTCTACGAGGACATCCAGGAAGGGAATTCGCCCATTGTTTTCCTCTTCAGCCGTGAACTGTATACTCGGCTTAAAGGAATTTAGGTGCTCGAGGAAATGTGCTGCGTGCCGGCGAGGGATAATGCAGAAGCAGTCGTCCACGTATCTTAGAAATAGCTTTGGCCGCGTTCCGAATGAAGATAAGGCGGCACTTTCCAGATCCTCTAGAGCAATGTTCGCGCAAACGACGGAAACAGAGGCTCCCATTGCTGTGCCGAATACTTGCTTGTAATACTGCTTGTTAAAGACGAAGTACGTATTCTCAAGGCAAAATTTTAGAAGGCGACAAATGTCGTGGGATTCCAATGGCGTGCGTTCAGGCAAAGAAGAGTCAGCCTCGAGAAGTTTCCTGCAGCACTCGACCGCGTACTCAATAGGCACACATGTAAACATTGACTTTACGTCAAAGGAGATCATGACTTCGTCATCGTCAATGCAAGTGCTACTTATTAGCTCAATAAAGTGAGCGGAGTCTTTGACGAAAGTGGGCGTGAGTCCTGCAAGCGGCCTAAGAATACGGTGCAGGTAGCCGGACAGTTCATACAGCGGAGAGCGTGTGTAGTCCACAATCGGTCGTACCGGGACGTCCGGCTTGTGAATTTTAGGCAGTCCGTAGAGCGCGGGAGCCGATCCTCGAAACAAAGGCAACAATCAAGCGCCTGGAAAACGACATCTTCTTCGCCCAACGTCGGCTCGAAAACCAGCTGCCCATCGAATTTCACGATGTTCTACTTCACGCCAACAGCACTGCTGCCGCCACGCGGGAAAAAAGGTCAGAGTGCCAAGATTCCAAGTTCTCCCTTCTTTTACGAAGAAATGCCGATAGTTCAGGCGCACTAGGTGTTCGGAACTTATCTTCTTACAGGCTCGACCCGGCAGAGCATGCTCTGCTCAGCCGCGGCCTTAAGTACAACATCGGCACACGACCAAATGTCGGCCAGCTGACTTGCGCCGTGGAACAAGCGGTACGACTTGTTGAGCCCAGTCTACGGGACGAAGCTCGGTCGCGTGCAATTGGGGTCGTCTCGAAGGTTGCGAGGACAAATCCTACGACCCTGCCGGCAGCAGAAACAAGCGCGTTGAAACGGTTACAAGAAAACGAGAACATAGTCATCCTCCCTGCGGACAAGGGAAATGCCACTGTGGTTTTGGACCATGTGGACTACATCAACAAGATAAATGGGCTGCTCGTGGACACGTCGACCTATGCCAAACTGGCTAAGGATCCAACAAAGAAGGTTGAATCGGAGCTCCAGAAGCTGCTTACTGAAGTTTTCAAGTTTGTCCCCCCCGAAAGAAAGAATCTCTACTACAGGTTGCTCTGCCACAATGGATCGGCTCCCGCGCTCTACGGACTGCCTAAAATTCACAAGCCGGACGTCCCGGTACGACCGATTGTGGACTACACACGCTCTCCGCTGTATGAACTGTCCGGCTACCTGCACCGTATTCTTAGGCCGCTTGCAGGACTCACGCCCACTTTCGTCAAAGACTCCGCTCACTTTATTGAGCTAATAAGTAGCACTTGCATTGACGATGACGAAGTCATGATCTCCTTTGACGTAAAGTCAATGTTTACATGTGTGCCTATTGAGTACGCGGTCGAGTGCTGCAGGAAACTTCTCGAGGCTGACTCTTCTTTGCCTGAACGCACGCCATTGGAATCCCACGACATTTGTCGCCTTCTAAAATTTTGCCTTGAGAATACGTACTTCGTCTTTAACAAGCAGTATTACAAGCAAGTATTCGGCACAGCAATGGGAGCCTCTGTTTCCGTCGTTTGCGCGAACATTGCTCTAGAGGATCTGGAAAGTGCCGCCTTATCTTCATTCGGAACGCGGCCAAAGCTATTTCTAAGATACGTGGACGACTGCTTCTGCATTATCCCTCGCCGGCACGCAGCACATTTCCTCGAGCACCTAAATTCCTTTAAGCCGAGTATACAGTTCACGGCTGAAGAGGAAAACAATGGGCGAATTCCCTTCCTGGATGTCCTCGTAGAGAGAACTTCAGGCGGCTTGAAGACTAGTGTCTACAGGAAACCAACGCACACCGGAAAGTACCTGAGCTTCGACTCGGCGCACCCAATTGGGCAAAAACGATCCGTCGCAGCAGCACTTTTCTCCCGGGCCTTCCGCGTCTGCTCTAGCCCCACGAAACGTCGGCAAGAGCTACAGGTTGTAAAAAGAGACCTGCTGAGCAATGGCTACCCTCGACAACTGCTCAGAACGCAGGAGCGCAAAGCAGCGAAGCCACGCCGTGAAACGGCGAAAGAAACAGGGAAGCGCGCAGCGATACCCTACACAGTGGGAACAAGCGAAGCCCTGGCACGAATTTTTAAGGGCTACGGAGTTCAGATCGCCCACGTGCCTTCCCGAAAACTTGGCCAACAGCTGGTACGCGCAAAAGACCCTTTGCAACACGCGGACTACCCGGGAGTGATCTACAAGATACCCTGCAAGGAGTGTGACGTGTCGTATATCGGCGAGAGCAAAAATTTTAGACGGCGCTTGAGACAACACATGAATGACGTCGCCAAGGGCCACACAACCGCGAACGCCCTGGCGGAGCATCACGAACTAACCGGACACATCATTGACTGGGACTCGGCAGCCATCATCGCAAAAGAAAAACACATATCTGCCCGTTTGCTTTTAGAATCATTTCACATACAATCAACTAGACACACGATAAACAGGACGCGGGGTAATCTTCCCGAGATATACACACGAACACTGCGCCACCTCACCCATAAATAGCCGCGCGCCCATGCTTACATCTTCATTGTGATCAAGGGACCCGTACGGGGCCCGAAACGTCGGTTCTTTCTCTTTATTTTTATTTCATTCTTGGCGAGTGCACGTTTTTTGGCACCTTTATTGCATCTAGTTACTTTTCTAGAGACTAACCAGCTTTTTTTCTTCTTTGCAGCATGGTTTTCGAAACCACCATTCTTGTGAAGCACAATTAATAGCATTTACTAATGACTTGTTAGCAGCTTTAGACTGCTCACTAGATGTAGATTGCATTTTTGTAGACTGCCAAAGCGTTTGGCACTGTGTCCTATAAACTACTGCTCCTCAAACTTAACATCCTTAATATTGATGTCATTATTAAATGGATAGGGTGTTTTTTACACAATCGCACACAATATGTGATAGCTAATGAACATAACTCCCATTATTGTCCAGTGGCGTCAGGGGTTCCTCATTGTTCCGTGTTCACGCCGCTTCTTTTTCTCATTTACATCAACGATCTCCCCACATCAGTTCTCTCTAATATAGGATAATTTGCTGATGACTGCACACTTTACAGTCAAATTACTAACTTATCTGATGCCTGCATATTGCAATCTGATCTCAATAACATTTCTCATTCGTGCGACACTTGGCAAATGAAACTGAACACTAACGAGTGTAAATCAATGAGAATAACATGGCTTGCTATCGATTCTAATCCCAATTCTTATTAATGGTTCCCTTCTAACTACGGTGAGTTCGTACAAGTACCTGGGCATTCACATCACTAATGATCTTTCGTGGAATGTGCATGTCAAATACATTATTACGAATGCCAATCGCATAATTGGTTTCTTTCGCAGGAACTTTTCCAAAGCCCTAGTATCCTTAAAATTGCTACTATACAATACCCTAGTCCGATCCATGGTAGAATAAGCCTTGTCTGTCTGGTATCCCCCAACTAGATCACTAATCACGTCCCTAGAATCACTTCAATATTGTTCTGCATGCTTCATTCTCTAACTATTCATGCCATCCTAGTATTTCACAGATGAAAAAAAACTTTAGATCTACCTGACTTTTCCGCATGACGCCGCCAAGCCCAACTATGCGTCTATCACAAACTGATTACTTAACTGAAAACTTGAAACAACTTCTGTTCACCTCCCCTCATTATGTAGCATGGCACGTTGACCATCATCTCAAAGTTGGGGTGCCGAATTGCCACACTAAATTTTATTGCAGAACCTTTGTTCCAAAAACCAGTATCGACTGGAATCACCTGCCTACCTCCGTCGTTTCCCTCGCAGCACTCGCACCCTTTAAAACTGCAACTGAAGAAATTTGTAATCAAGTGTATCTGCCCTTATATATATATATATATATATATATATATATATATATATATATATATATATATATATATATATATATATATCATCATCAGCCTGGTTACGCCCACTGCAGCGCAAAGACCTCTCCCATACTTCTCCAACTATCCCGGTCATGCACTAATTGTGGCCATGTTGTCCCTGCAAATTTCTTAATCTCGTCTGCCCACCTAACTTTCTGCCTCCCTCTGCTACGCTTCCCTTCCCTTGGAATCCAGAAACCAGTCCGTAACTCTTAATGACCATCGGTTATCTTCCCTCCTCATTACGTGTCCTGCCCATGCCCATTTCTTTTTCTTGATTTCAACTAAGATGTCATTAACTGGAATTTGTTCCCTCACCCAATCTGCTCTTTTCTTATCCCTTAACGTTACACCTATCATTCTTCTTTCCATAGCTCGTTGCGTCGTCCTCAATTTAAGTAGAACCCTTTTCGTAAGCCTCCAGGTTTCTTCCCCATACGTGAGTACTGGTAAGACACCGACTGTTATAAACTTTTCTCTTGAGGGATAATGGCAACCTGCTGTTCATGATCTGAGAATGCCTGCCAAACGCACCCCAGCCCATTCTTATTCTTCTGATTATTTCAGTCTCATGATCCGGATCTGCAGTCACTACCTGTCCTAAGTAGATGTATTCCCTTACCACTTCCAGTGCCTCACTGCCTATCGTAAACTGCTGTTCTCTTCAGAGACTGTTAAACATTACTTAAGATTTCTGCAGATTAATCTTTAGACCCACCCTTCGGCTTTGCCTCTCCAGGTCAGTGAGCATGCATTGCAGTTGGTCCCCTGAGTTACTAAGCAAGGCAATATCATCAGCGAATTGCAAGTTAGTTACGTATTCTCCATTAACTCTTATCCCCAATTCTTCCCAATCCAGGTCTTTGAATACCACCTGTAAACACACTGTGAATAGCATTGGAGAAATCGTATCTCCCTGCCTGATGCCTTTCTTTATTGGGATTTTGTTGCTTTCTTTATGGAGGACTACGGTGGCTGTGGAGCCGCTATAGATATCTCTCAGTATTTTTACATACGGCTCGTCTACACCCTGATTCTGCAATGCCTCCATGACTGCTGAGGTTTCGACTGAATCAAACGCTTTCTCGTAATCAATGAAAGCTATATATAAAGGTTGGTTATATTCTGCACATTTTTCTATCACCTGATTGATAGTGTGAATATGGTCTATTGTTGCGTAGCTTTTGCGGAATCCTGCCTGGTCCTTTGGTTGACGGAAGTCTAAGGTGTTCCTGATTCTATTTGCAATTACCTTAGTAAATACTTTGTAGGCAACGGACAGTAAGCTGATCGGTCTATAATTTTTCAAGTCCTTGGCGTCCCCTTTCTTATGGATTAGGATTATGTTAGCGATTTTCCAAGATTCCGGTACGCTCGAAGTCATGAGGCATTGCGTATACAGGGTGGCCAGTTTCGCTAGAACAATCTGCGCACCATCCTTCAACAAATCTGCTGTTACCTGATCCTCCCCAGCTGCCTTCTCCTTTGCATAGCTCCTAAGGCTTTCTTTACTTCTTCTGGCGCTACCTGTGGGATTTCGAATTCTTCTAGACTATTCTCTCTTCAACTACCTTCGTGGGTGCCACTCGTACTGTATAAGTCTCTATAGAACTCCTCAGCCACTTGAACTATCTCATTCATATTAGTAATGATATTGCCGGCTTTGTCTCTTAATGCATACATCTGATTCTTGCCAATCCCTAGTTTCTTCTTCACTGCTTTTAGGCTTCCTCTGTTCCTATGAGCATGTTCAATTCTATCCATATAATACTTCCTTATGTCAGCTGTCTTACGCTTGTTGATTAACTTCGAAAGTTTTGCCAGTTCTATTCTAGCTGCAGGGTTAGAGGCTTTCATACACTGGCGTTTCTTGATCAGATCTTTCGTCTCCTGCGATAGCTTACTGGTATCCTGTCTAACGGAGTTACCACCATCATATATATATATGTATATTTCTATGTTTGTTCACACTACCAGTCCTCTCTGTAATACCTCACGACCTTGAGAGTACCTGAATACACAAATAAAAAATAAATTAATGTACAATTCAGTTCACAATGCAGAAAACTATGTGCAGATTTTTTTTTTTAGTATACAGTATGTGCACTTTTTTTTCAAGCGCCCTTGACACATCAAATTGTACACACAAACAAGTTACTGTACAGCCATGAGAACAAATGTTACTCGCTCACCTGAAATGCCATGGTCTGGAAAATCATCACCATGATTCGGTAGGGCAATTTAGCTTTGTATGACTTGTGAGACCACAGGCGGTGGGAACCAGCTGTCACTCCAATGCCAGACACCGTGTAGAGGACATAGGCTGGACAAGTAGTACACAAAACATAAGACACTCTGTTGCCTGTTTAAACATGTCGTAACATAATGAAATGCACATCTGCCGATTATGGCACAATCAAAGAATTGTGACACGTAATGATATGCTACCATCACAATATACCACACCACTGACCGACACATCGACATTCTGGCTGCACACAAAAATAAAGAAAATATTAATTGATGCCTTTGCACCTTCTTTTTTTCAATCTTGCTATGCCACATGTGCACTTCGTTAGAAACTTTAATGCAATATGACTGGCTTTTTTCACTTCAGGATCCTCACTCTCTAACACAACATGCTATGCATAACAAGCAGCTTTAGCCTTGTTCATTGGTTTAGTGAACAATGATAGCAGATATTGATATGACATTTAGGGTGATGTCAAACCATGTAACATGTTGCACAACACTTCCTGCAAACAAAGTTATTGCTGTCCCTGTCTACAACATTTGCCAGGAAACATGCCCCATGTCCTAGAGCCAATAACTTGCACGGCGACAGCCCCAATTTCGGAGAATGGATCACTGATACTGATGATAAGTACCACAATGTGAAAAGGCACTCAGCAATACTCTACATTACCATTAAATGGCCATACTTCTTACAGGATCCTCATGAACAAGCCAATGTGTAGCTACAGTGGAACCCACATATAACAAATTATTTTGTATAATGAACAGCAGTCCCCATGAAATTTTTTGCGTAACATTTTTATTTTATATATTGAATTACCTATATATCGAACTTTGTTGTGGTCCCCTTCAGGTTCAATATATCTGGGTTAGGCTGCATTGCATGGATAATAATGCAAAGCCTTTTTTTTAGCTAGCGACTTATATAAAAAGCTAAACCAGTTGATCTTCAAAAAAGAAAAAAAAAGCACCAGAAGTTGATATAGCAGAAAAAACACGAACATACGATTGTGGCAACAACTACACATGACTAATTATAAGCTAGCTTTTGTGTTTTCTTTTTCTTTATTCATTTAGATTTTTTTCCCCATGGAAACATGGTTACAAAGTTCAAAAATATTTTCTGGGAAAGTATTGAGCAAAGTTCAAGGTGAAGCTGCACTTTACTTATGACACATAGCTCTTCCTAGGCCAGAACTCAATCAAGCAAGACTGATTTACAGTAACACGGTACAAGCACAAGTAAAATAGCTAATTACAAAAATTTCTCGCAAATACAGCAGGTGCCCCAGGTTCACTCAAAAAAGAAAACATGCCACTGGTAAAGTAAATCAAGTGAGCACATCATTAAGCACACGATGCATATAAAGTGCAAAAAACTAACGATTTTCTGAATGACAAAGGTTTTGCTGAAGACCACACCATATATACCGCTTGTAAAGAGTAAATGAAAAAAAAAAGCACACGAAGGCATAATAAGCTGTTATTTTAAAAGCTATCAAGCATTGTCAGTAACTTTCCAGTTCCCAAATGAGGTGCATTAGACATCTTGTGACACAGTCGTGATGCGCTAACTGCGCGAAAAGACAAGTTATGCGCCTTGTCCTACATAGAAACACATTACATTAAGCTCTAAGCATAAAACTGAATAATGTGGCCTAGCAACAACACTGCGTACCGTGTTTATATGAATATGATGATGCCATTATTGTTGAACAGATTTTTATACTTAAAGACAGCATGAGGACTGCGATAAACACCACTGCAGACGCAAGGCGCGTTAGAGCTGCCACCAATGATTTTATCTGCAACCTCGAAGCTTGACAATGCTATGTCATGGTTGCTGCACTCCTACTGTACAGTGAAACACTCTCATGTGTGGCATTTCTAAGTATCAGAATGTCACTGACAAGCCATGTTCCTTTCTTTTATTCTATGGTTCTGATGGCATTACTCACTGCTTATAGAATATTGAGGCATGAATATATTGAGCAGCTGCTTTTAATTTCCCTCTTTCCATGAGCATTATATCTCACATTGGGGTCTCATGCATCAAGCTACTTGTAGGGCCACATCAGGGTGTGTCCAGGAAAGTGTCCAAGAAGAAATTCCAAATGCCTTGGGAAAATTATAGCTGGCAAATTTTGCCTTTATAAGTTAAAATGGGCCTATAACTCCACCAATTTTAGTGTCTGTAGCCAAATCCATGTTAATTGAAACACAATGGCTGCATGGCTCAAAAAGATAATCCTTCAACCTCATGCAGCTTGGCAACAAACAAAATGATAGCATGTTTGCTATTACTGAATGCATGTTAAGAAATCTTAAAACAGTGAAATTTCTGTTTCAACTTTCACCTACTACAATGAGCAAGACACTGGTACATTTGATGGATGCAATTAAAAGTGATATGACTGTTAAATTTTCTCAGGAAAAAAAATATTATAGAAAAGACCACAGTCATAACTCAGTTCAGAGGAAATAGGAAAATAAGTATTTTTTCGAATTGATGCCCTACCCAGTTCCGTTGAATGGTGTGCGTTGATCAATGGTGTGCGACTGAATTATGCTGCTCATAAAATGAATTTAACATAGCTTTACTAGATAAGAAGAATAAATGTTCATAAACCCCGAACATGTTGCTACCCACATATTACATAACTAATGTGTTACTTTTAGCCATCTGCTACAAAGAGAAACTAAACGGCCGAGCAGGCAGCAGTTGCTAATGTTTCACAAAAATAAAAATAAAAGTTGACTTTGAAGCGAGAAAATGCGTGTGAAGTAGGCACGCATTACAAATTGAAGAGCGCAGGATCACGCTACTACGTTTGTTGCTTGCTTGCTTGGCAGTAGCAAGCTATCCCTGTATTTAGCATCAGGGCAGGTTTCTGACCATTAAATTTCCAGGGCTTCTACTAGCATGACTATCAAGGTAGCTAGACACCTCCAATCAAATGTGGCACATAGTGGTGAATAGTTATAAAAAGTCATAGCGACGAGGATATCCTTGCATTAAGTGCCTGATCTACTGTCATAATTGCTTCATGCACGTCAAGCAGCTTTTATGTTCAGCGCTGACAGACAAAATGCAGAACATCAGGAACGAGTATCCACACATGACTTATCTGCAGTTGTAATCGCTCACTTTACCAAAATGAATCATCACTTGTTTTGAACATTTTCGAGCTAGTCCAGTGACAAATGCAGCAGGCATATTAAGATCAACCACTGCACTTGTGATAAGGAATAATCTGAAGAACACTGCATAACTGTCCTACCAATTAAGAAAGGTCTACAGCATTTTCGACTCCCCCCCCCCCCCCCCACCTCGTTTTATATACCTGCTTGCTAGCTGCCATTCAATTGAGCAAAAATAATAAACGGAAAACGAAAAAGAAACTAGCGGTTCATATACGTTTTATGACAGTGCCACGGTCTCCACAGAAATTGCAACTGCATGGGCTCGAAGCAAGAAAGGAGAAAAAGCGAGAAGGCTAGAGTGACGGACAGAGAGAGAGAGAAAAGGAAAGGCAAGTGGCCTGGCTCGTGATGCTGCGCAGACAGCGGTGCGCTGCAGCACGCGCAAGCTTGCGGCGGCTGCGGCGAATGAATGAAACATCCGTCAGCCACCAGAAGCCAACCTTACCGGCGAGCACGGTCTTCCATTGTACGGCGAAAAAAATCAAGTAGAAACCGTAGATGGAGATGAGGTGCAGGCTTCCCATTAGGATCACATTGCGCCATACAATCTCCATCTTGTGCTGCTTGGGGGCAGGCCGCTCCTGCGTCACGGTCTCCGTCACTGTCGACATGACTTGCTTCTGCGAATATTAATAGGAAAAATCTATCTTAGTGAAATACTCGCACAACAGCCGATAAATTTGAATAAAGGCTCCAAACTACGTACGCAGGAGGTATCTAAGGCACGGTGTTAATTATAAGCGCCGCTCATCAGCTCAGCTCAGTGCAGCGCGAGCATCTGTGGCACCTACCGGGAAGATCCCGCACGGCCAGTTCGTGCTGCCTCACAAGATCAAGGCGCTATGCAGGAAAGCCAACATCTCCATTGCTGCACAGCTACGAGCACTGCACACGGCCACTACGCTGCAGGCTATATATCCTTCGGGGTAAACGGCCGTGCGACGTCGCCAAGGATAGAAAGCCGACATGTTGGACGGCTATTTAATGTTTTTACACTTCAAAGCAATGCAAATCGGTGGAACAACGTCATACAGATGATGTAATAATGCATGTGTAGGTGGTTTATGTGAAATTATGATTCACCGCTGTCTTACAAAGCGGCAGCTCAAAGCTCAGAATGCGAACACAGATGTCGCGGACCGTGCCAAGTGTGCGCAGCACATACATCCACAGCTAAGAGTTAATCTAAAGATTCATATTAAGCGTATGAGGCCTATGCAATCTGACATACTAGAAAAACTGTGACAATCGACATTAGGCCAAGTAGCGCCGGCTGTGCCTGTACATCTACTACTCGTTGGGCTTACTGTGTCGCCAAGCCCTGCGGGCCTTGCTGGCGGGCAAGCACATTCAAACGAAACTCCACGAAAGAAGCACTTGCCGGGGGTTATTTCAGGTGGCAGACGGTATCCAACGTGACAGCTTCGAAGGCGCTACCACAGCACTAATTTCAGAGACGTGTAAACGTTGGTTTAGGTGATAGAGAAAGAGAGGATCACTGTTCCATAGACCGACCGGCAGCACAGGAGAGAGGAAGCCGGGCGTCACGTGAGGATTGCTTTCGGCCTTCTGATTGGACGAACAACGCCGGAACCGACTTGCCCCCTCCCCCGCCATGTAGTGGGCGAGCGGAAGACGGCCAGACCGTGAAGCAGACGACGCTGCTTGCAACTCGCGTTCGATACCCAAAATAATAAAATTCTTATTAGTTACAACATGTCTTCACAATAGAAGTCTCCTGATGCCGCTAAATGTTGTTTTAGTGTTGGAAACAGAATAAAACCGTTTCCGTGCTCCCATGGCAGCCATGCTCGTAGCCGCAGTGAACGCTGGTTGGTAGCAAAGGGGTGGCGTGATGCCAGTGGCGTGAGCTGATCAGATGATGCGCGCCCTCTCCTCGAAGGTGCTCGCTTTCTCCGCGCTTCGCGTGGCTCAGCACGGCGCAGCGGCGGAGAGAGGTAAAGGACAAGGGACATGAAACGCTTCTTTCGAAAAGGAAAAGCTGACGCGCGCTCAGGTTTCCCCGTGCACATATTTCACATCGTGGTACATGGTTTTGCTTGTACAGAGCGCTAATATCAACAGGGCCTCGGGGCCAGCTCCGATTCCGGCTATTCAAATACGTGTAAAATGGCAGAAATGTTCTCATTGGACAACCGCTGAACCGATTTCAATGAAATTTGTTGCGTCTAAGGGAAATATCTGAATTCTACCAACATCACTAAGCAAGGTATTGATTTAGAGTCCCGATTTTTTTTTTTAAGTTTCCGAAGGTAGATTTAAGCAGATATCGCAGTTCTGTAGATTACATCGGTTAGAGCGTCTAAGGCAGACAAATTTGATACATAAGTTTACAGCTTACATGAATTTGTTACAATGCTTACAAGGGTTTTGCAAAAGTCCATTTCACAAATTAGTGGAGTACTTCAGAGCGGTGTATAAGACATCAATTTTGTCCGCTTTAGGTGTCTCAATAGGTGCAGTTGACAGAATATTGTTTTTTATTGCTAATTTACAGAGTTGTAAACTTCATTTTTAACATTTTCTTGTGATATTCAAGAATATTTGTAAAAATTTAGATGGCCGAAATAAAAATTGTGCTTGATACAGTCGGTAGATTATAACTTTCAATTTTAATTGCAACAAGCATCATTCAATCCGGCACAGTAGATCCCGAGGAAAACGAGGGGCTTCTGAGGTGAAGCTTCCTCTTAACTGTGCACAGCCGCATATTTAGGCGTTTACATTTAAGCTTTGCTGTAGCATCTGATAGCAAGGGCTAAACGAGCACACACTGTTATTCCCGTAGGTGCAAGTACACCTAAAAGCACGGGAAGAAGGCTTTGCATCCGGAGGTTAGTGTGCGCGCGCTCCGTTTCTTCAACACCAGCACAAGTGCATGGTGCTGAGAGTAATGAGCCAGAGTAATTGGAAGAAACACAAGCGGGTTAGGCAGCACCTTCGAAAGTCATGGACAGTTGAAGTCCAAATGAAAAAGGAACTGCGGCAACAGAAGGGAAAGGGGAGAAGCGTGCTGCGCGTGGCCAGCTCGATGGTGATGCGAGAGCACAAATGGATGCTGTGAATGTTCGTCGAGCACTGTATTTCAGAGTGGATCTATGGTCCGTGTGGATCTAGACTCAAACTGAAACAGTGGGATCCTCCGCGAAGTCAAGGGAGGCCTGGAATGCTCCCTTATGCAGCGCCCATGACGCTGCGCGCAGTGTTGAAGCAAACTAACAAAAAACGTGTCCACAGACGTCACTTCGGAGACACTCCAACAGCCGATGCAAAGGTTCCTAGCTGCTGTCGGTTCAGTTGTACCGCTGCAAGGAGCTAAACAAGTTCTAGTGTTTATACTGGCGCACTGCATGTGTAATGTTCACGTTGTACAAAAGCGTGTTCTGTTGCAGTCCATCAGTTTAAATGTGCCGCGTAGGAATTTTACTGCGCTTGCCATTAATGTCGCGCTCTAGTTTTCGACGTAAATCTCATCGTGTTCGAATCCTATTGGATGCACTATGTATTATATAAGTTAACAAATAAGTATCGTTGTTTGCCATGTGGAAGAGGGAACTGAAGCAAGCATTGCATACTTTTCGTTAGGGCTTGCCCGGATCCTCCTGACGCAAGGCCAAACTGAAATAATCGTTACTTCAGCTTTTCTTGTTCGATTTTTAAGTCCTGCAGAGAGCCTGCAATCGGCTCATTTCTATTCTTTTTTTTTACTTTTTCTTTCTATCGCACACTTTCTCAAAGCAACGTGCCAGTTATGGGGCGTCTTATCCACTTTGCGCTATGCAAGTGACGTGGACAGCAGCTGCGCGCTCTAGACAATGCACTGTAAAAAAAAAATCCTTTATTATTATGTTTTTTTTACACACACGGTTTCTGCCATAACAATAACGGTACCGTGAATGCAATGAGAGAAAATGGAACGATTCCGTTTATCACGCCGCACGCATGCTCATCGTCTGAAAAGGGAGAAAGACGGATAAAAAGGAAACGATGGAATGAAGCATGTAAGGAAATGCTTGACGAAAAAAGAAAAAAAAAGCACATGTATTTCACGCATTTTGGGGATTGGTTTAAGCGAAGAACGCTGTTTTTGTTTAGCGGCCAATTGCAAGTATACGAGGTGTTTCAGCTAACTCGATCGCGCTAAGCTTTAAAAAATCCACGCGTGTCTTACGAGAATACAACCAACTTAGGATAGTTCACTGTTCTCTTTGGGAACTCGGAGTATTTTTGCTATTACCTTAGGTAAATAGTTAAGAATAAGTAATTAACCAACTTTTAAGGTATGTCTTTGAACGCAAAATCTTCTAAGGAGAAGTGGAACCTGTTCACAAATATTCTGTCAGGATGGTTGATGCTTCCTGGCTGAAAAGAAAAAGCGCGAGATTTTAAAAACCGTCGCTTGGCTAGGTACTTAGATGCAGCGGCATTAGTGCCCTCAAACATGCTACGAAGGGTTGATCGATGCTGCACGTAGACCGAAGGCAAAAAAAATAAATAAAGGATTTCGGTTCAGGTTGGCCACTTTTTCTGGAGCTTTTCATCCATGCATTGAAAACACTTGTGGCTCAACTACGCTACATATCATTTGTAAATACACAGCATCTTCCTTCCACTTTCATTTTCATTCATTTATCATTTCTTTATTTCAATTAATAAGTGCGTGTAATTTCCCCTATGATGTCCTTGGTGTTCCTGTTTATTGGCTTCTTACGATATGACAAATAAAAATTGGGCGCTCTGTTTCCTTTCTTCTCGTTCATTACATAGCGAGACCTCGAAACCGGCAGCATTGATGCCTTTAGGTAGCATGTGTGGGTTTATTAGCCAGGTACCTTCACACAATAATATCACGTATAAGTGACCCTTGCGACAAAAAAAAAAAAAAGATGTTCCACATCCGCCGTCAAGGTCGTAAGGTGTGGTACTGGTTAATACTCCCATATTTAGTTCTAGTAGTACTTCAGAAAGTGGATGGGAAAACGGCGCGCCGCGGTAGCTCAATTGGTAAGAGTATCGCATGCGTAATGCGAAGACTTGGGCTCGGGCCCCACCTGAGGCCAGTTGTTCTTTCATCCACTTTCATTTCCATGAATTTATCAATTCTTTATTTCACTTAATATATGTACATGTAACTTCTCCTATGCTGTCCTTGGTGTTTTTGCTTTTTGGTTTCTTATGATCCAACATCTTCCTGTAATTTTGAAAGTAGCCGCACCGTCAGTACGGTTTTCAACATATTGCGTCAGGGGGCAGGTTGTAGGTGTTGTGTTAACGCGAAAATATTTGCATAGCATCCTACGCGTAGACTCGCCAGACTGTGATGCGTTCAAACTACCTGAGACTGTGGGGCGCGTATACTTGTGCTTGTCCCAACGGCAGGCACAAGCTACGTCGCTAGTGCCACTTAACTTTCAGAGAAATATCAATGAAGCGAGTCATCAAGGCTCTCGTAGAATAATTAATTAACACAGGTCTAGATGCAAGGCTGTCAACGGGCCCCTCGAACCCGAAAGTGTATATAATCGCCATGCTGCTGTCCTCATGATTACTCACCAGACCACTATTTTTCTCCTCTTCCCTTCCCCCCTGAGCAGCGTAGCAGGCGGGAGTACTCTGCGTTTCCTCAGTATATGCTCTCTCTCTCTCTCTCTCTCTCTCTCTCTCTCTCTCTCTCTCTCTCTCTCTCTCTCTCAATAAAGCATCGCTTCACGTTAAGCCCAGCATTAGTATTATACGGGGGGATCATTTTTAAGTTTTCCGGACTCTTTAAAAATCGTCTGCTGCAGATAACATAATTCTTGATCTTGATCTGGATTATTCGAAGAGGCGAAGAATACTAGCACGAGAATTCGAAACACACTTTCAACAAATTAACGAAAAATTCACAGATGAACTTGTTAATTAGGCACTTCACGGCACATATCGCAATTTATAATTTGCAAGACGGATCCACTTGAAATGAATCGACAGGGAATGAATGTCCATGTGTATTTGTTGGGCTCTCTTGTGCTTCAATGCAAGACAACGACGTTTAGTTAAGAAAGTAACTGGAATGCCAATGAATTTCTCCGCAAAGTTCGGGAATTAGTCTTGTTTTTTTTTTAATTATGGGGTTTTACGTGCCAAAACCACTTTCTGATTATGAGGCACGCCGTAGTGGAGGGCTCCGGAAATTTTGACCACCTGGGGTTCTTTAACGTGCACCTAAATCTAAGTACACGGGTGTTTTCGCATTTCGCCCCCATCGAAATGCGGCCGCCGTGGCCGGGATTCGATCCCGCGACCTCGTGCTCAGCAGCCCAACACCATAGCCAGGAATTAGTATTGTTAAGGAGCAGCGGGGCACAGTGTTATACTGTGAACAAGGACGGCGATTTGGCGAAGCGAGCATGCGGCTGTTTCGGGCAGCCATCTTGTGTATCCACGTTGCCGCAATTTGTAAATACCTGCAAATACACCTTCGCTTGACTATTTCTGCTCTGTGGCAACATATCGAAACTGGTGTACCCTGAGAATTATTTCCAAGTGGAACCACCTTGCGAACTCCACGGCTCCGTGTAACGAAAAACGATTGAATAAATCGACTCCCCTTTAAGTTACCTGGAAGAATATCAGAATCCAAATATGACTTCAAGGCTTACATTTGATGTCCTTGAATATGTAATTAAGAGGCACGCAGCAAGCGCATATCTAATCCAAGTGAAGCAATCCAGTCTGTCGCGCATGACTTTTAGAAATATCATACATTGTATCTTAAAAAAAAGAAAAAGAAAAAAAAGCTGGTATCTTCTTTTTTTTTTCTCCGTGCTTCGCCGCGTATTATCGGCATCTGTGACGGGGAGGCTTTCTAATCACACTTACTAATCATGCACGTCTAAGCACGTCTTCAACTATGGTCGCTGACATCATCTTTGACGTCTGATGCATGCAGCAGCAGCAGCGCCTATCGCTCTCCGCCCGCAAAACTTCAGATCCTCCGTGAAATAGTTTCGGTCGGTTGAATGAGCATACAACCGCTTCGCAAAGTTCATCCATATGTGGTCGGGTGTTTAAGGCTCTATTTACGACTCAAGCAGATTGAAGGCTCTAGAAGGCGCTTAGTTAATAAAAAAAAAAAATAGCCAGAACACCTCCTGAACAAGCAGCTGTCACGTGCCTGGAATGAAATCTGCATTCGAGTATTTTCGAGAGCCATTGCTGCGCGTGGTGAGCGAAACTGAGTCGCCAGTATATACACTGGCGTGTCAATTTTCTCGCGAATAAATTTTGATGATGATGTATAGGGTTTTGTGGCGCAAGGGCCAGTCATGGCCAAAGAGCGCCAAGCAATGGTGTTATGTACTCGGTGAGAAAAGTAACAACAAAGGGTATGGTGGTTGTCTATGACGACATAGTGTGGCTGTATAGATGCAGAAGACAAGAAGCAGTATATAAACATGTTAACATAATGACAATGGCTTGTGAGGTGTGCTGTTAACCTAAAAGTTATACCATGAAGGTGTGAGGTACTAAAAATGTATACATGTCAGTAGCACTACTGCCTCAACGAGGTCCTTAACTGAAAGGGCCCGGAGGCAAGTGCTATACAAAGCGCTGCTTTCGCAGCAGGAGCCTCTGATTAGAGGCCGTGCTGCGAAACCGCGAATAAATTTTAAGTACGAGGAAAAGGGAGCTCAAGGACATACTTGAAAGGCTCGTATAAAGTCGAGTATATATCCATGGAAAGCCGGTGCAGTGCGGAACCCCTCTTCACACATTGCGTACTGATGCGACTCAAGCTCGTCCTCTTTCTGTTAAGTCAACCTTGGGACGGTATGACAGGTCCCTTAACACAGCTGTTAAAAAAAAAATTGAACAGGCGCTTATTGAGCGAGAGAATACACGTATGACTGTTTTCTCATGAGGGCTAAAATAATTTGACGTTCTGCTATGCTGTTCTAGGACAGGTGTTTCAAAATATTTTTTCCCACGTGACAATTACCATTGCATGGAATTTATTAACAGTATAAACGTCGTGGGTCGACGATGCCGGTGTTTCTATTTCGTCGCGTTATGGTTCTTGTCACGCGTGACTGTGAGGAGCTGCAGGTTGTTAGTATGCGGTGCGTACGGCACAGAAGAAGACGCTGTGCCGCACGCGAAGAGAGTGGTTTGAAGAGGTTCACACGTGGCTCTGAAAAAATCTCGCCCGTCGTTCGCCCACTTTTCAGTGCTTCGCAATATTCAGTTCAGTTTTGCGTCCGTGAAGGTCGACGGAAGCCAACTTCGGCCGGTTCACATCACGCGGGGGAACATGGGCACCGGAGAACAGAGAAGCACCGCTACGCATGACGGACCGAGCACTGCCGGCGTTGTATGTGTACTACAACGCGCATTCTACGTGCACCAGGTTCCGGTACCATTTAATCAGCCCTAAAAATAAAAGAATAAAACCGTATAAAGATGTAACGACGTCTAAATCGCTCGTATACTGTACACCTCTCAACTATTCAGAGATGTATGGAGCACATTTCTGTACGAATTATTATACCGCATAAAGTTTTTTTGTATGGTGCATGCAGGGATAACTTTTCGACTAACGCGATGCAGTCACCGCCGTTCCACGGATTTCGGAAAGATATTACGCGCAAGACGTCGTGGTACTCATGGGCTCAAGGGCAGCGCTACGACTGCATCGTGTCCTGGCTCCTGTTTTCTGAGCATTCCCTGGCGACCTTAGTGACCTCAAGATCAGGGTTCTCCGGGGGTGAAATCCGTCTAACGTTGGAATTACAGGAAATGCGGAAAATGACGCTCTTGCGCGCGAAGCGCTGTCACGTGCCTCAAGAGGGAGAGCCGCAAAGAACCTGGAACACACAGGGGACACAATCCGCCACCATTTTAGGGCGCTCTACAAGCCTCCCCATCAACCTTGTGTGGTCAGAGAACTTAACCGCCGTACACCCTCACGTATCGCACTCGAATTGGCTGTGTGACCCGCTGCGGTAGCCTAACTGGTGACCACGGCGCTGCACTGCTGTGTTCAAGGTCGCGGGCTCGATCCCGGCTCCGGCGGCCGCATTTCGATGGGGGATGAAATGCAAAGATGCTCGTTTACTCAGATTCATGGGCACGTTAAACAAGCCCAGCTGGTCAAAATTAATCCAGAGACCTCCGCTACGGCGTATACCACACGATAATATGGTGGTTTTGGCACGTCAAACTCCCCAATTTGTTTTATTTTTAAACATGGCTCTGACTATTTGGTTATTTAAGAGGAGAGGGAGAGAGAGAAAACATATTGTTACGAATGATGTTTATTTACAGGGTGAAACGAGGTCCGAGAGGGAAGCTACAGGCCAGGCCCAGCCGGCGCAGAGTACCCCGAGATCACGCGCGCACACAATTTCTCTGCCCCAGTCGCGCAGTGCTGCGACAATATATTAAACGAAAGGGAAACCGCACAGGGTCCTTCGACGGGGCGCGGGTGGAGTCCTCATTCCAGGGCCCCATGAGCCGCGGCCGCCCGGCGCGCTCGTGACGGTCCCGGGCGGTGACGCTAGACAGCGAGGCTCGTTGCGTGGCGGGGCGTGGGATTCCAGGGTTGGCGCTCATGAACTGGCACGCCCAAGTGGCGTGGTAGATCATGGCCGGGGCACTGCAATCTGGGCACTGCAGCGGTATTGTGGGGGACACATGACGTGACATTGCGCGCGGTGCGGAAAGGTGTCTGCCTTCACGAAACTGCTTCGGCGCGCGTGAGAGATTCCTGCGGTGGGGGACACTTCCTGCGCTGTGGTCTGTCGTGCTGTGGCGTGGCGTGAAATTGCTTTGGAATCGGTTCCGCACTTTCCTCGTCGTGGTTGTCCCGCCGTGAGGCTCGGTGAGTGTGCGCTCGAGCCAAGACGCGGGCCCTCAGGTTCCCAGCGAGAGAGTCCGAGAGAAGCTTTAGCTCGTGGCCGACTCCGATGCCGCCTTTTTAAACGCACGCAAAACGCAGAAATGCTTTTACAACCGCTGGACCGATTTGAATGAACTTTGTTGCATTTGAGAGAGAAAGTTATATTCTAGCAAGTCTGGGAATCAAGCACAATTTTGATTTAATGCCTGAAATGTCCTACAATAATATCCGAAAATTGATCACCTTAAAGCTCGAAATTTGCAAGTGCATAGCTCTGCACTAAAAACATGTATCACAGTTACGCAAACTGCATCCGCCAGACCATCTAAAGCGGACAAATTTCATATATGAATTTCTGTGAATTTGTTGCAATGTTTTCAAGGGTTTTCCAAAAAGTCCCACTCACAAATATGTGGTATATTTTGGTGTATAACAGATCAATTTTGTCCGCTTTAGATGTATCATTAGGTGCACTTTACAGAATTGTGATATAGCTTTTCAATTGTGAGTTACAAAATTGTAAACCTGATAGTTTTGGTTTTAACAATCTTGAAATTTTCATCAATTATTATTAAAACATCAACGGCCTAGACAAAAAATCCGCTTCCTACAGTCACTATATTTGAACTTTCCCTCACTCTTGAAAGTGCAACAAATCTCATCAAATTTGGTGCAGTAGTTGCCGAGAAAAACTATCTCTCCATTCTCAAGTGTTTAGATGGTAACCCCCGAGCTAGAGTCGGCATGATCTGATTCTCCTGCTTTGTGCCTTATGTGCACGGTGAAATGGGTGATGTGGAACACTTTATCTGGATGTTCCCACAGACCGACGTGTAAAGAAAAACGCTGATTCTCAACCTACGGAGGAAGGGTGTTCCCGACGCGAGCTTCCAAGTCATACTGTTGATAGTGCTTTCCCCAAGTGCCTGGAGTGACGAAGAAAATAGCTGTAGGCTTGTTGACTGCCTTCCTTCGGGACAATGAGTTGATCAACGTTTGGTGAAGCAGCCATGTTAATGACGTAAGAGGTGCTCAGGCGGAACAATTGCTGGTCAGCACGTCAGGCTAACAACACCAGTTGCACCACTACCACCACCAGATGAGAACTGATTGACTTATTATTTACCAAAACCAAACAACCTGTTAATCGGTTAATAAATAAATAAATAAATAAATAAATAAATAAATAAATAAATAAATAAATAATAAGCAGTGGCAGACCAAGCTCATTAGCCTCAACCGTGATTGCTAGCGTCATGCTGGCGAAGAGGCCGAGGCAGGCGGCCAGGTCACATAGCTTGCTGGACTGAGGACCCGCAGGGAAGGCGACCAAGCAAGTTCGTCTGCTCTCAATAAAGTTCAAAATTAATTAAATTTAAATTGTGGGATTTTACATGCAAGAACCCCGATATGATTATGAGGCACGCTGTAGTGGGGGAATACGGATTAATTTCGACCACTTGGGATTTTTCAGCGTACACCCAATGCAGGGTACACGGGCGTTTTAATCCGTAAGCATTCTTTGGTGAGCACCCCAGCAAAAGTCTGTCCATCCCGTGACGCCTTATATCTGCAAGATATAGGCATAATTGGTAAAGTTAACGCATTCAATCCTTATAATATTTATAGTGTAGTAGATGATTGGTAGCAATCGGTAGACATACATAAGCTAGCTAAATGAGTAAGCAAAAGCGAAGAAGTAGCAGCGGAGCCAAAGAATGCTTGCGCATTAGTAGACAATTCTGAGAATTTCTGTAGCATTCTCTTGCATTTCGCCTCCATCCAACTGCGGTCTCCGCTGCCGGGATTTGAGCCCGCGACCTCGAGCTTAGCGGCGCAACGCCGAAGCCACCAAGCAAACCGCGGCTCAATACAGTTAAATCATCATCATTGAGTAGACTTTGACAGCGTTAGCGGACAGTCTGAGACTGCTATGACCCCAGGGCTGCGAATGATTCGTGCATCAGGTTCCACAGATCACGCGGTTAACAATATTGCTGCGGCGTGTCCATTTCACATTTCGCGCCACGCCGCGGCTCTGAAGTGTCGTGCTCCCTTCGCGCATGCAGCGTACGGCTTGGATGGGCGCACCTAAACGTAGTTCGCGTCCCGTCGCACCACCGTTGCTGGGGTCACCGTTTATAGAGCTTTATAAACGGTGGCTGGGGTGGCATCGCGACGTCCCCTGTAGGTGGTCGCGCCGCGCCACCGACCCATGGAGCTCCAGGGTCGCGCAAGTTGGTTCGTATTGGCGGCGAGGAGTTACGGAGTCGCCATCTATCGGAAGCGCCTCGCTGGCGTAGTATGAGGGATCACGTGGCGCGCTCCTCATAGGTTTTGCTGTCAGCGCTTACTGAAAACACCACGCGCGAGCTCTCCCGGACATTTCTGTAAGTACTTTCGAAACGAGAGAAGTTTCTTAGTGTCTAAATAATAATCTTGGGCAAACTGAAAGCACACAATCGTTTACAGACGCTATATCTTTACCGAAAACGTACAGTGAACGCCACTGTGCGCGGTCGCCGTGATGGAGTCTCCCGAACCGGCTTCTTGCGTGAAAGGTAGGTAAACGCTGAGAGCAAACTATGTGAAATATGTTCTTATAGTGTTTGTATAACTAAATGGAGTGTACTAGAACGAAGCCTCAATGCAGCGATCGCGCAGATTCGCAGCGACCGACTGCGCGTCTGCATGCTTGTCCGCGCACTGTTTCGCTTTCTCCGCGCGCGCGTTTTCGCACCGTGCCATGAGCTTCAGGCCGCAGAATATGAGCATTTAACAGTATACAAGCAACCATTGTTGCGTGGGCGCTATCAGCGCTGTTCAAAAATAATGTCTTGTAGGGACTTCGATGCCTACGGGGACTCTGATGTGCCATCGCGACGATTCAATCTTTTTTTTTTCTTCTAAATTCTTTGACCTTTCAATATTATTTCTCGAGTTGCGTCGCACTGTATGTTTATCGGTGTTCTCAGCGTGCAATTTCCCGCTGCTCCTCTTTGTAATCCAGTGCATTAATTCATAACACAAACATGACCATATGCCATGCTTCTTTAAAATGTGCTTCTTACCGCTCCCTTTCCATTCCACTGAACTTGCCAGTATCTATAGCATCGACAAGTTCATAGACCAAACCGTCATGACATTAGTCGGGCAGCTGACTCGGGCGAGCGTCTCAGTGCGCGTTTTCAGAACATCGCAGACCGGGCGCCGTAGCAGAAATCTTCCTCGCGTCTGTGCTTGCTGCATACCCGAGTTGTAGCCGATGACTGTTTGCCGGTTTTATGTTTCGCGAGCCAAGGTTCACGCAGCTTCTTGTCCTGCGGCTACGTGTGAATAAGGCTGACACCGGCCTCCCTTACGAGCGTCCGGCCCTGCGGCACCGAGTAGTAGCCTGCCATGTTGCGCGCCTTCAAGGGCAGCCACTACCTATTGTAGTGCTTTCAAGCGTTGTAAAGGAGACACTCGAAGCGGGAAAATTTCGCCACTAAATGAGGACCGCAGTGTACGAGGGAATTTATACTCGTTTTCAGCTCGCTTCGGCGCGCCCGAAGCAGCCGACGCGGCCGCTATGTCCACGTGATCCCTCCTAGCACGTCACGCCGACGGTGGCGCCAGCTTTTCCAGTGGTGGAGCTCGAGGCCAATACATGAAGACAACTCATGGCAGGGTGCATCGTGGGCTTGAAATGTTACTCGCATGGTTTTCAGTTGGCCGCCACTGCCGGGAGTTAGACCTCCAAGCTTCTTTCGGAGTCTGCAACGTCACGTACGCACCAGCGGCATTGCTGCCATCTATATGCGCCGCGTGCATAGTGCGCGTCTGCAGTGTCTCTGGACGCGGTCGCGTGGACTGCGTGGGGCCTAAGCGGCTGCAAACAGGCGCGCTCCCAGCAACAGCGATCCAACTCCGTCCCTCTGGGGATAGAGCGGATGGCAGTGAAAATGCTCTCGGCAAATTCCGCAGCTGCACGCTCGCACAAACGGGGACAGCGCCAGCCGGGAGGCGCCGCCTCGTATACACTCCGTTGAGGTCGATGAGCCGCCCGTACCACGCGTTGCCGCACGCATGGTGCAGCTGCTGGTGGTTGTGCAATTTTCTCTATAGCGCAGCTCAGCAATTTCACGCGTACAAAGGTAACGGAAATCGGCCACGCAACGAAGTATACTTTGTGCTGGGCGGCCGTTCTTCGATGGCACAATAAAATGTTGAAAATGTACAGGGTGCGGCACAAGTTCCCGCGGAGCTGCGCGTTTTTTTTAATTATTCGAAAATACAAAATCTGTTTTTATATTTATTCATTTATAAGTTGTCCTGCTTTCTTTTGCATATGTGCAATTAAGCTTTCTTCCACACAGCCTTGCCTGATGCGCAAACGAGGAATGCGAAACGAGAAGACGAAGACGTGGCGGTCATGACAGCGCATGGCTGCGAAGAACGTGTCTTTTTAATAAAATCACTTCAGTATGCGCGACGTCGCGGAGAGTCACCACCTCCCTGTCCCGTCGTGGACGGAGCCACCAACTTGATCGGGGAGCCTTCGGTTCCCCCCAATCAAGTTCCTCAGGACACTGTAATAAAGTTCTTGTCACTGTCACTGTCACTTCAGTATGCAGGCCTATCAAAGTATTTTGTAGGCGCATTTTTAAACGGCAGATAATTTTTTTGCTCTGAATGCGGACTGCCCTTACAAAAAAAAAGTTTGGATTGTCTATAGAAAGTCTATAGACTTTTTATAGACGACCTTGCTTTTCTATAGATTTGGTCTTTTGTTGATACAAGGTCTATAGACTGTCTATAGACGAAAGTCGATAAGGTTTCTATTTACCTTTGTCTATTCTTTGTCTATAGGCTCTATAGACGAAAGTTCATAAGGTTTATATTTCCTTTTGTCTACTCACATCTTTAGATGGTCTATAGAAAAAAGTCGATAAGATGTTTGTTTCTTTTTGTCTATGTCCCCTCTATAGACTGTCCATAGACGAAAGTAAATAGTGTTTCTATTTACTTTTGCCCATTCTTTGTCTATAGACTGTCTATAGACGAGAGTCGATAAAGTTTCTATGTCTTTTTGTCTACTCGAGTTCTATAGACAGTCTGTTGAAAAAAGTCGTTAAGGTGTTTGTTTCTTTTTGTCTACTTCCCCTCTACAGACTACCCAAATACTCCAGTCACTCTTCTGAGCATATCACTCTGCGCGGGCATATTTAATTACCAGCCGAAAAATGAACAGACAATCCAACTCGGTAACCTTGTTTCAGCAATTAATATAGAGATCATTTGGGATAATTACAATAATCTGTCATATACGAACTTGTCTTAAAATCAACATACTGTTGCTGTAGCACCAGCAGCAGTTGGGACTGTTTAATTGTTCATCATGCCATAATATGAAACATTGCATAATAGTACCGATTTTGTATACACAAAACTATTACGTCAGACTCTTGCCTTTGCTTCGAGTTGTTGACAAATCCGACTTCGCCTTGCCATCTGCTAGCCGCCTGGTTAGCTCAGATGGTAGAGCGGCTGCCCCGGAGAGGCGGTGGTCCTACGTTCGAGTCCCGGACCAGGACGAATATTTCTTCAACTGCGAAGCCTTTCTTTCGAGGAACCTGTATGGGTTTCCTTTGTAGTAATTGCTACGGACAGGCGGATGTCTGATTTTCCCTTTATTAATTACTTCTCTCCACCTTGCGGGTTTCCGCAGAACTATTACGTCAGCAGCCATTAGTTATACTTAAACCGCATTGAGTATTGACTTAAGTGGTTTGAGTAAATATATTAGGCTGCTTAATGAACATACGAAGAATACAATATTGTTATTCTTGCCTCACTTTGTTGTATCGACTTATTCTTCGCAGCATGCACTTGCAGCATCTTTGGAACATATTGCACGAAGGTCAAGGCCGGCCTGGCGGCCTTGCTTACCTTGCTTAAATCGGTAAATTGTCTTTTTCTATCATAGCGTAAGACCTGCCTTTTAAGAAAACTAATATATCGCGCAATAAAAAAGAATTAATTCAATATCGGCGCACTTGTTTTCTTTTTTTTGCACTGCATGATTCAGCACTAGAGGAATTGCTTCAACTTTTTTTTCGGTTTATGCAACATATGAGAGTGCAGCTGGTTCAGGAGCATTATTAAGCTGTCGACATTAATGCATAAGTACAGATGAGAAGCAACACGTGAACATACATAATATACATTCAAAATTTGTTTGCCGCCATATGTAAACAAAAATGTAAACTAACTTGTAGAAAGCAGATAGCTAGAAATTTCGTTCAACCGGATGCATTGCATGCAACTGCAACACTTCTTAAATGTGCTCGTGCACAAATGCTCATACAGCCTTGCATAAAGATTCACGGCTACATGCATTTGAGATTTTTCGACTGCTTCCATCCGCATGCATGATTTTCAATATACAGTTCCCTGGGTACTGTACATAGAAAATCATGCATGCGGATGGAAGCAGTCGAAAAATCTCAAATGCATGTAGCCGTGAATCTTTATGCAAGGCTGCATGAGCATTTGTGCATGAGCACATTTAAGAAATGTTGCAGTTGCAGTTCCCTGGGTAGGAGGCGACGACGAAGTTGCTGTGCTCGGTTGCTGGTTTTCTTCTGGTGCTGCAGTTTTTCTCTATTTACATTATTTTTGTGCATCAGTAACAGGCAACGACGTTTGTGCTGCACCCTGAAGTCTTCTACTCTGCTGGGAGATACTCCCCGCGGAGCTTGCCATGGAAGATATGGTATTGGACGCGTCTGGCGGTCAGCATAGACCGCCCACGGCTCGGGAGCGGCTCAGTTCGGCAGTAGGGCCGGTCCGACGCTACTGATTCCGAGCTTTCTGACTCAAGATCGGAAGATTCGGATGCTTTCATACCTGTCAAGCACCGCCGCCCACGATGGACGTCTCCGGCGTCGTCCTCAAGTGAAGGGACTATCATATACAGCACCATCAAGACTACGACAGTAGCTTTCATTCCCATCGACGCGATGGTAAGCCTGAAAGCTATTTCTCGACAGAAACTTAATGATTCCTTCTTCAAACTTGCCCCTGGACTAATCCAAGAGGTTCGCGTGAACCCCTGGAAAAATGTCATTGCCGTTGACACGACTGATGATAAGATGGTGCAAACTCTACTTGGTTTGTCTGAAATCTGTGGGGTCCACACACGTCCCTACATACCACAGGGTACAAATGTAGTGGCTGGTGTCGTATCTTATGTGGACTTGGATCTCAAAGACGACGTTTTTAAGAACATGATCGTTTGCACGCCACCATGCAAAATAATTAGCGTTCGAAGGCTGGGCACGTCAAAGTGCATGAAGATACTTTTCGCCTCTGGAAAGCTGCCTAGTCATATAAAGGCTGGACTTGTGCGCTATCCTGTTCGACCTTTCGTACCACGGCCTTTGCAATGCCATAAATGTTACAAGATTGGTCATGTTCAGGGCTTTTGCACCAGAGATCTGGTCTGTGCCAAATGCGGTGGGAATCACCATGTAGATTCCTATGAAAGTCAGGCATATCGGTGTCCTAACTGCAATGGTGAACATTTGGCAACGGATAAAGGATGTCCCTCATTGAAGAATGAACTAAAGGCACTAAAAGAGGAAGCTATAAAGAAGGCAGCAGGAGATGAGAGCTCCCGTCGCCGTAGTGCTGCCCCAGCGACTGGAAAAGCAGCGCGTTCAAAGAGTGACAAAGAAACAACGCATCAGAAAGTAGGGGGGCGGACCTTCTGCCTCTCAGACACATCGTGGCCACCACTTCCATCGAAACCGCCGGAACAAGTATTTACAAAGACTTTGACCACAGTGGAAAGCACTGCAAACACAGTACCTAAACCGGTATCAGCCAACGACGATGTGCAACTTGTCAATCTTCTAAAGGTGCTTGTCAACGCCATCAGATCTCTAATCGCCGGTCGCCAGACACCAGCAGCGTCAGCAGCAGAGCAACTTTTGGAGGCACTCGTTCCTGTCCTCGACGGCCTTCGCTAGATGTTTTACCGGAAACAATTCTAACAGTTGTCAGCAGCCTCGCCCCTTTGTGCTGCAATGGAATGTCCGGTCGATGCGACCGCGGCACGCTGATTTAGTCCTTCGACTAGTCGCTATGAAGACTCCACCAGACGTTGTAGCGCTTCAGGATACTAACGTAAGGAAAGACGAATATCGATTGCTTCGTGGGTGTCCACAGTAACACTCGATGCGCGGAACCAGCTTGTGACTCCTTCCAGTGTGTGGAGGCGGTGCATGCGCGCAATGCTTCAAAAGCATCAGTGTACGTTCGGGCTGACTTGGACTTCGCGGTTATTGACACAGACAGCATCTGTGACGATGAGTTTGAGTGTGTAGCTGTTACTGTGAGCCTCAGGGGTGTGTGTACGACGGTGGCAAGCATATACAACAGGCGTACACGTTCTTCCGATACCTCGCTACTTGAGTGCTTAGTGTCTCGGTGTGGTGGCTCGTTTGTGTTATGCGGGGACTTTAATGCCCACCATCCACGATGGTGCAGCCGTCCCCAAGACAATCGTGGGGCAGAGATTAAAGAGTTCATTATCAAGAATGATCTCCAAATACTGAATGACGGTTCAGCTACATTTATTGGTAGAGGAAAGGAGCACTCCACTATAGACCTTGCGATAACAACGAGAGATGTGTTCTTAGCCTGGTCATGTGAACCCGACCCGTGGGGCTCAGATCACCTACCCATTTTGTTAACACCAACACATACTGCGGGTCGCCAGGATGTCGTTCATACAGTTACTAACTGGGACAAGTTCCGACAACTGATCTCAGAGGCACCATCTCAAGAGAGCCTATTTAAGCTTATGAGTGAGCGCTTACAAAAAGCTACAGTACAACAAAGACGGAATATCGGCAAACCAAACCCCGATCTAAAGCTTTTGCGGCTCCGTACATGTCGACGGCGCGCTTATAGACGGGCACAGCGCTCTAAACGATGCACCGACTGGACTATATACAATCGCCTTGATGC
This sequence comes from Dermacentor albipictus, assembly GCF_038994185.2. NCBI lineage: Eukaryota > Metazoa > Arthropoda > Arachnida > Ixodida > Ixodidae > Dermacentor > Dermacentor albipictus. The sequence goes on along the minus strand of NC_091821.1, from coordinate 180,671,951 downwards.
AGCCATACGACGGCATACAAAACATCTTCGTCGCAAGAGCTGGGAAGCTTTGTGTAGTTCGTTGCATACTGGAAGTGGTTTTGGAAATGTATGGCGCATACTGAAGGCTCTCCACACTCCTGAAATCTGCAAGAATCCTACGGCTACATTGAGCATAGCGACTGGCCAGTCACCAAAAGTAATAGCAGAGGCATTTGCAGACATTTTCGTCTCTCCTGCATCCAGTGACACCACAATTAGCGACCTTCCTTCTTTGACAAATCACAGCACCGTAACCGCTCCCTACGGTCCAGCTTGCCAGATGGACGAGGCAGATTTCACTCTTGAGGAGCTGCGACACGCGCTGAGCCACCCCAAATGCCGCACTGCTCCAGGCGCAGATGGTATGACGTACCAAGCATTGCGGAACGTTGATAAGAGTTTCCATGACCGTATATTGGACGAGTATAATGAAGTATGGAGAACCGGTGTAATCCCTGCTGAGTGGAAATCGTCCGTGGTAATACCAATTTTAAAGCCCGGGCGTCCGGCAAGGCACCTCAAGTCCTACCCACCAATATCCCTAACTTCAAACATCATCAAGTTAATGGAGCGAATGATCTTGTTTCGCTTAAATGTCAGGCTACAGGAGCTGAATTTTTTCCCTGATGCCATGAGTGGCTTTCGTCGCCGCCGTTCGGCTCTGGACAGCATATCAGACCTCGTCTCAGCACACGAATTTGCTAAAGAAAACAAGCATTCCGCCTACATGCTCTTCCTACACATACAGCAAGCTTTCGATTCAGTTCCGCATAAGGCGATTATTTTCGCTCTTGCAACCGCGGGAATTTCGGGTCGTGTGCTCCAGTTTGTGCATAATTTTCTATCGGAGCGCCGGATGAAAGTGCGTGTCGGAGGAGTAACTAGTGAATACCGAAATGTGAAGTGCGATGTTCCACAGGGCAGCGTATTATCACCGCTTTTGTTTAACGCGGTACTCGCCGCGCTTCCAAGTCGTTTGCCTCGAGACACTGACTTCCCTGTGAGCATAGCTGTCTACGCAGACGACATTGCTCTGTGGATAAGCGGCCCTTCGCACCTTGGTCCGCGGCTTCGTGCAAGCTTGCAAAGAGCTCTCAACGCTACTTCGGAGTACTTGGGTGAAGTTGGCCTGCTCATATCACCTGCTAAGTCGGCTGCAATAGCATATCACCCTAAACAACGCGCTCGTCGAACAATGAGCCGATTGTATCTTGACGAAACGCCTATAAACTGGGTGCGACAACACCGTTATTTGGGGTTCATTGTGGATGATCGCATCTCTTGGCGTCCTGCCGTTAAATCTGTACGACGCAAATCGCACTCCCTTCTTAATTATGTGGCCGCCTTAACTGCTCGAGGTGCTGGTTGCGACCAAACAACGACTCTTCAGGTGTACCAGTTATCTGTACTCTCAGGCATGCTGTCCGCATTACCAATTTTGAACATACCACCTAGTTTTGTTGGCCCAACTGGAGCGAGATCATCGCGTTGCCATTCGACTAATGCTTGGATTACCTCGTGAGGCGCAATCAATTGCATTACTTACTGAAGCGCATCAGTTACCCCTGAGGCTGCAAGCAGATCAGAGAGCTCTGTATCATATTGAGCGTCTGCACCGCGCATCGAATGGTCAATCGCTCCTTGATCGTCTGATTCACCGCCCATTATCTCGCATGGGAAAAATGGCGGCATTATTTATGGATATCACTACCATTTCTGAACATGCTGCTTCAGATACGTCTCCGCCTCCAAAAGGTATCACGAAACACGTATTCCCCATCTTCCTCACAATCCCTGACATGCACAAAAAGTCTGATATGGCTGCTTCGGCGATATTTCAATTGGTTCAGTCTCACTTGTTCGAAACGTTTCCAGATTATCTTCAAGTTTTCACGGATGCATCTGTACACAACGACGGCCAAGGTACCTCTGCAGCTTTTTACTGCCCTTCAACTCAAGTTCGACGTATCTTTCAAATACCTCATCCAACTTCGTCAACAACTGCGGAACTAGCAGTGATTAATGTTGCACTGAAATACGTGCAAGAGGAGTTAATTACATCGAAGGTTGTCATCTTTACGGACTCCCGTGCTGCCCTTAGCAGGTTACAACGCAGTGAGCTTGATTGTCCACTTGTGCGCAGCATTACTAACTCTGCGAGCAAAATTACATCACGTGGGGTATCTCTCGTTGCTCAATGGATACCTTCACAGGTAGGAATCGCCGGAAATGAAGAGGCTGATCGGCTCGCTTCAAGTTGCGTTCATAACAACTGTGACTGCCCAGAAATTATGTGCAAGCTTGATGACGCTTGTCTGCTGATTCTTCGCCACCTACTCAAGCAGCATCCAGACCAGCGCGTCGCAAACGGAACGTTCCCGCCCCGCGTTCGTGGCCGAGGCTTGCCTCGTCGCGCTAGAGCACAACTGCTCAAGCTGAGGGTTGGTTGCGTGAACGTGCACGAACGTTTATACAGACAAGGGCGTGCGGAAAGTCCATTGTGTACGTCTTGTGGCTGCTACGAGACACTTCAGCACCTTATACTTGAGTGTCCCGCTTTCAGTGCGCAGCGCATGTCGCTAGTGAGAAACTATCATCTCCTTGGCCTGCGGTGTGCGACACTCGAGGAATGTTTATACCCCAGTGGCTGTGCATCTAAACGTGATCAGGCCCATCGCGCCCTACTAACCTTTATAGACCTAACTAACTTAGGTTCACGTTTGTAGCATGAACGTTCAACATTCTGTAATTGGAAACATTGGTTGCCCTTTTTAGACAATCACAAGGAAGGAAGACAGGACCTTCCTTGTGATTGCCTAAAAAGCGCAACCAATGTTTCCAATTACAATGAACCAACTTGCCCAACAACGCATTCTGCTAAACATTCTGTAGTAGCGTGACCTTCAGTGACCGGCCCTACTGTGTAGGATCAGTACTGTACCCTAACGCTTCTTCCTTCGAAGATGGGAGGTGGCGGGTTCAAACACCTTGTAGTGTACATTGTGAACCGGTGATTACGTGCAGGTGATTACGTGAAACGGTGATTACGTGCGGCTTTAATTACTTGGCGTCTCATCGTGGAGAACACAATTAGCCGCATAGCGAACTAGCCATGGATGTGGTTGATAATTGTGGAGGCTTTTCGACGCGGCGTCACTTTAATTCCGGCTTCAGAGTTTTACTTTAGTCTTTAGATTTGTCCTGTTGCAGTGTTCTACTTTGGTCTTTAGATTTGTTCTGTTGCTCTCCTTTCCTCTTTCCTTTTTCTTCCCCTCGTTCCTATCTTCCATTTCTGTGTTGCTGTCACCTCCCTTCAGAAGAGTAGGCAGGCGTTGTGCCCCTTCCGGTGGCAGTTGCCAGCCTGCTCCTCGCTTTCCCTTTCCTCTTACCTGTGAAATGTGTATATGTGTTCAAAACAAATAATAATAATAATAATTTTCTGGGTATGTTCCTATATGCATGGTGTATGCGGTACATGTTTATAGACATTTCCAACAGACTGCTTATTAACAACTCCAGCGGCGAGTGTTTATACATAATCGAAACATAGTTGGCAAAATGTGGTTTGTATAGCTAGTATATAGGGTGTCGACCCGGTTATTTTAACCAATCTGGGCAATGAAAATAAAATATTTAAAAAGAACACGATGCGAGATGTACTATTATAAAAAGACTACAGGTCAGATCTCTGACGGCTGAATACCATATGTATTTAATTCGGATCCTACTGCACCGTCTTTTTTTACATTATTCTTCGTTAAACAGCTTCACTGAATGTATGTTAGCTCGGACATCCTGTATAGTGATGCAATAATCGACAAATAATGTAAGGCTAAATTCTATGAATTTTCTATAGACACATCTGCAGGAATCGTCTACAGACAGTCTATGAACTTATGCGCTTACACTTTTTGTAGATTAGTCTATAAAATGGCTGAGTCTATAGACACTCTATAACCTGTCTATAGATTAATGAAAATGTATATTTGTAGACAAATGTCAGCAGAATGTCTGTAGAGAAAAGTGTATAGGAATATACAGTTCTACTTTTGTAGGCAGAAGTCTATGGAATATCTATAGACAAATGCTTATAGATAGTCTAGAGACATTTGTTTATAGACATTTTATAGATTTCAGTCTACAAAAGTAGAACGGCAGCATACAGTTTTATTTTTATAGACTAAAGTGTTGAATGTCTGCAGACAAATATCTGTAGATAGTCTATAGACATTTGCTTATAGACATTTTATAGATTTCAGTCTACGAAAGTAGAACTGCTGCATAGAGTTCTATTTTTGTAGCCTGAAGTCTAAAATGTCTATAAACAAATGTCTTTAGACTATCTATAGACATTTGTCTATAGACATTCCATAGACTTCAGTCTACAAAAGTAGAACTGTATAACCCTATACAGCTTCGTCTATCGACATTCTGCAGACATTTGTCTACAAATGTGAATTTTCATTAGTCTACAGACAGTCGGTAGGTTGTCCATAGACTCATACATTTTATAGACAAATCTATAAAAAGTGTAAGGCCATAAGTCTATAGACTGTCTATAGACTACTCTAAATAAATCTCTGTAGATAGTCTATAGAAATTTGTCTATAGTCGGTCCATAGACATTTGTCTATAGACTTTCCATAGAATAAAGTCTACAAAAGTCGAACTGTATAAGCCTATACACTTTTGTCTATAGACATTCTGCAGACATTTGTCTGCAGACGTGTTTTTATTAATCTATAGACAGTGTAGAGACAGTCTATAGGCCCAGACTTTTTAGACTAGTCTATAAAAAGGAATAGCAGGGGAGAGTTATTAGTAGAGTTTGTACTACGAAATAATATGCGGATAATGAATACCTTCTTCCGCAAGTTGGATAACCGAAAGTGGACGTGGAGGAGCCCGAATGGCGAGACTAGAAATGAAACAGACCTCATACTCTGCGCTAACCCTGGCATCATACAAGACGTGGACGTGCTCGGCAAGGTGCGATGCAGTGACCATAGGATGGTAAGAGCTCGAATTAGCCTAGACTTGAAGAGGAAATGGAAGAAACTCGTACATAAGAAGCCGATCAATGAGTTAGCGGTAAGAGGGAAAATAGAAGAATTCCGGATGAAGCTACAGAACAGGTATACGGCTTTACCTCAGGAAGAGGACCTTACTGTATAAGCAATGAACGACAATCTTATGGGCATCATTAAGGAGTGTGCAACAGAAGTCGGTGGTAACTTCGTTAGACAGGATACCAGTAAGCTATCCCAGGAGACGAAAGATCTGATTAAGAAACGCCAGTGTATGAAAGCCGCAAACCCTACAGCTAGAATACAACTGGCAGAACTTTCCAAGTTAATCAACAAGCGTAAGACAGCTGACATAAGGAAGTATAATATGGATACAATTGAACATGCTCTCAATAACGGAGGAAGCCTAAAAGCAGTAAAGAAACTAGGAATAAGCAAGAATCAGATGTGTGCGTTAAGAGACAAAGCCGGCAATATCATTACGAATATGGATGAGATCGTTCAAGTGGCTGAGGAATTCTATGGAGATCTATACAGTACCAGTGGCACCCACGACGATAATGGAAGAGAGAATAGCCTAGAGGGATTTGAAATCCCACAAGTAACGCCGGAAGAAGTAAAGAAAGCCTTGGGAGCTATACAAAGGAGGAAGGAAGCTGGGGAGGATCAGGTAACAGCAGATTTGTTTAAGGATGGCGGGCAGATTGTCCTAGATAAACTGGCCACCCTGTACAGGCAATGCATCATGACGTCGTGCGTACCGGAATCTTGGAAGAACGCTAACATAATCATAATCCATAAGAAAGGAGACGCCAAAGACTTGAAAAATTATAGACCGATCAGCTTACTGTCCGGTGCCTACAAAGCATTTACTAAGGTAATCGCAAATAGAATCAGGAACACCTTAGACTTCTGCCAATAAAGGACCAAGCAGGATTCCGTAAGGGCTACTCAACAATAGACCTTATTCACACTATCTATCAGGTGATAGAGAAATGTGCGGAATATAACCAACCATTATATATAGCTTTCATTGATTACGAGAAAGCGTTTGATTCAGTCGAAACCTCGGCAGTCATGGAGGCATTACGGAATCAGGGTGTAGACGACCGTATGTAAATATACTGAAAGATATCTATAGCGGTTCCACAGCCACCGTAGTCCTCCATAAAGAAAGCAACAAAATCCCAATAAAGAAAGGCGTCAGACAGGGAGATACGATCTCTCCAGTGCTATTCACAGCGCGTTTACAGGAAGTATTCAGAGACCTGGATTATGAACAAGCGGGGATAAGAGTCAATGGAGAATACCTTAGTAATTTGCGATTCGCTGATGATATTGCCTAGCTTAGTAACTGAGGGGACCAATTGCAATGCATGCTCACTGACCTGGAGAGGCAAAGCAGAAGTGTGGGTTTAAAAATTTATCTGCAGGAAACTAAAGTAAAAAGTAGAAGCTTAGCGCAAATAAACCACGAACACAAGGGAGACAGACAAGGACAAGCGCTTGTCCTTGTCTGTCTCCCTTGTGTTCGTGGTTTATTTGCGCTAAGCTTCTACTTCAAATTATGGACGACCAACTAGCCCAACAGTCAACCCTAAAGTATAATGTTTAACAGTCTCGGAAGAGAACAGCAGTTTACGATAGGTAGCGAGGCTCTGGAAGTGGTAAGAAAATAAATACATCTACTTAGGGCAGGTAGTAACCGCGGATCCGGATCATGAGACCGAAATAATCAGAAGAATAAGAATAGGGTGGGGTGCGTTTGGCAGGCATTCTCAGATCATGAACAGCAGGTTGCCATTATCCCTCAAGAGAAAAGTGTATAACAGCTGTTTCTTAGCAGTACTCACCTACGGGGTAGAAACCTGGAGGCTTACGAAAAGAGTTCTACTTAAATTGAGGACGACGCAACGAGCTATGGAAAGAAGAATTATAGGTGTAACGTTAAGAGATAAGAAAAGAGCAGATTGGGTGAGTGAACAAACGCGAGTTAATGACATCTTAGTTGAAATCAACAAAAAGAAATGGGCATGGGCAGAACATGTAATGAGGAGAGAAGATAACCGATGGTCATTAAGGGTTACGGACTGGATTCCAAGAGAAGGGAAGCGTGGCAGGGTAGTGGTGGTGAAAAGCATTTATTGGGCTATATCTACAAAGAGACGCTCGGGGAGAGTCCTCTAGTGGGTCGCGCCCCTTGCAATACTGGGCGGAGTCTCTCATTCTCTGGTCTCGCGAAGTGTACGTCCGGGAAGCAGCCAGGTTTAGGACCTTCGGGTGCCTGGAAGACCTTTGTGACTCGGACGTTGCCTGTTCCGCCGCGATCCTCGTTCGGTGCAGCTGCACCGAATGACGACTAGCAGTCTGCACGGTTTGCCCGCCGCGCCGGGGTTGCACGCGGTGCCGGTCGCGCATGAACCAGTGCCATATCATCGCCTTCGCAGAGGGCGGGGAGTATGGGAACTCGGCATTACATATTATCGACTTTCTTATATAGACATTCAATACACCAGGAGAGAAAAAGAAATAGAAACCTCAGCCGACTATTATTATTAACTGTCTAATATAGAGAGTCTATAGACAGAGTATGGACAAAAATAAATAGAGACTGTATCGGCTTTCGTCTATAGGTAGTCCATATAGAGGGGAAGCAGACAAAAAAGAAACAAACACTTTACGGAATTTTTTCTATAGACCGTCTATAGACTGCGCGTAGACAAAAAGAAATAAAAGCCTTATTGACTTTCGTCTATAGAAAGTCTATAGACAGAGTATATGGACAAAAATAGACAGAGACATGTACCCACTTTCGTCTACAGGTAGTCCATAGAGGGGAAGTAGACAGAAAAGAAACAAACACCTTATCGACTTTTTTCTATAGACCGTTCATAATCTACGAGTAGACGAAAACAAATAGAAACCTTATCGACTTTCGTCTTTAGAAAGTCTGTAGACAAAGTATGGACAAAAATAGATAGAGACCGTATCCACTTTCGTCTATAGGTAGTCCATAGAGGGTAAGGATACAAAAAAAAACACCTTATCGACTTTTTTCTATAGACTGTCTATAGACTGCGAGTAGACAAAAAGAAACAGAAACCTTATCGACTTTCGTCTATAGAAAGTCTATAGACAAAGTATACCCGCCGTGGTTGCTCAGTGGCTATGGTGTTAGGCTGCTGAGCACGAGGTCGCGGGATCGAATCCCGGCCACGGCGGCCGCATTTCGATGGGGGCGAAATGCGAAAACACCGGTGTACTTAGATTTAGGTGCACGTTAAAGAACCCCAGGTGGTCGAAATTTCCGGAATCCTCCACTACGGCGTGCCTCATAATCAGAAAGTGGTTTTGGCACGTAAAACCCCATAATTTAATTTAATTTTATAGACAAAATATGGACAAAAATAGATAGAGACCGTAATCCACTTTCGTCTATAGGTAGTCCATAGAGGGGAAGGATACAATAAAGAAACAAACTCCTTATCGACTTTTTTCTATAAACTGTCTATAGACTGCGAGTAGACAAAAGAAATAGAAACCTTATCGACTTTTGTCTATAGAAAGTCTATAGACAAAGTATGGACAAAAATAGATAGAAGCTGTATCGACTTTCGTCTATAGGTAGTCCATAGAGGGGAAGTAGGCAAAAAAGAGCAAACACCTTATCGACTTTTTTCTATAGACCGTCTATAGACTGCGTATAGACAAAAAGAAATAGAAACTTTATCGACTTTCGTCTATAGACAGTCTACAGACTTTGTATTAACAAAAGTCCAAATCTATAGAAAGGAAAGGTCGTCTATAAGAAGTCTATAGACTTTCTATAGACAGTCTAAAGTCATTTTTGTAAGGGCGGGACACCGTTGGTCTTGACCGCTGCGCAGGTCCGCCGAACTATAGGCTTGTTGGGCTGATAGTTCCTGGCAGCCGAGTAGGACCGCCTCCCTGTACTCTCGGGAAGGGGAAGGGGGGACGGGGGGGGGGGAGGAGAAGGATTTTGCCTGCATGCCCAAACCATGTGGAAGGTGTCGGCTATCTCCCCACAGAATGAGCAGCGGCCGTCAAAAGAAGCATCAAAGCGCTTGAGAACCGCCGGGCATAGCAGGGTGTTTGTAGAGAGCCTAATGAGAGTTCGTTCGCCAGCTTTACCCAGTCCCTTCATAGGAACCGTGTAACGGCGGTGTTCGGCACGATAGTGCTCAATAATGTCTTTAAAAGAAGAGGGCTGTGATCTGCGTCAAGGTCCTCCCAAGCGATGTCTCGCGCCCGGTAAGTGAGTGCGCGGGCTGCCTCATGGGCGGCTTCGTTACCTGGCATGCCTTGGTGGCCGGGGAGCCATATGATTCAGCGATGAGTTGGATCGCAGTCGCGAATACTGCGGCGAAGAATTTTGTTAGCCAGAGGAGTGATCAATTCGATATGTAGAGCTATATATTAAACATAATAAATTAGACGTCTAGAAACTACATAAAAGAGGACACAATTACGAGCAAGTCACCATGATTATCATCGTTGTGAACATCATCACTTAGCGACTTTTCTCTAAATATGGAGTGCTTTGGGCCGCGACTTGGCGACTTTGTCCCCACTAAAGTTACCAGCCCTGTTCTCTGGGCACAGAAGATGTGGCTGACAGAACACTGCTTAAAATACGAACATGTTGTGATTTTATTCGGGCCGAACTTGGTCGGACGGTGCTACGCACACACATTTTACCAGGCAGACAGGGCAAAGACGATAAGAGCAAGAGAAGAAAACAACAACTGTGCGTTGTCGTTCTTATGTCCAATTATGAGAGCTATAAAATTATAAATGGTATAATAATGTATGAAATAATTGAAAACAGCCAAATCGAAAGCTGGTTAACAAGACTGAAATTCACGTGATGTTCGATCACTTCGATCTTAGCCAAAAGGCCGATAATATATTTCATACAGCATTTAAAAAAATCCTCTACGCGAATGCCATAAGGCAAAGTGGAGCAAATTATGTAGCACGAGAGCATTCTTATTTTTCTAATGTCGTATAATCGGCCCCCTTCTGATATACCGGCACTAAAGTATAACAAGTCCGACCCCAACCGCCACAAATATACCAAGGCAACTTTCCATTACACAGATTTAAAAAGCTGCAGGTAAGCGGTTAGCAATAGCGACTACAGAATGGTATAAATCTGACGAAGGTTGGGCGAGTAACCGTATATTCTAGAGCTTCTGCAGTAGTATTAGATCGAGGTGGCCGTAGCACATGGGGTGCTTTAATGAGATAAAGCGGTAGCGCCGACAGCATAGGCCAGCTTAGTAGCTGTTGGAAAAACTGTATCTTGCCTTCACTGGACGGTAGTTTCTGATTTCGAACAGAATGAAATATGTATGACTCTGGGATGAATGGCTTGACTTCCAGGCCGCCTACACTTGAGAGCATCAAAAGGCGTTTCGCCGATGCTAAGGAAGGAACGCTGACACTGAAACTTCCATTTCTAGTCGTCCTGAAAGTCTGTACTTTTTCTTTGGCAGCGGAAACAGGTTACTACCTGCCCTAAGTAGATGTATTCCCTTACCACTTCCAGAGCCTCGCTACCTATCGTAAACTGCTGTTCTCTTCCGAGGCTGTTAAACATTATACTTTAGTTTCCTGCAGGTAAACTTTTAGACCCACCCTTCTGCTTTGCCTCTCCAGGTCAGTGAGCATGCATTGCAATTGGTCCCCTCAGTTACTAAGCAAGGCAATATCATCAGCGAATCGCAAGTTACTAAGGTATTCTCCATTGACTCTTAACCACACTTGTTCATAATCCAGGTCTCTGAATACTTCCTGTAAACACGCTGTGAATAGCACTGGAGAGATCGTATCTCCCTGTCTGACGCCTTTCTTTATTGGGATTTTGTTGCTTTCTTTATGGAGGACTACGGTGGCTGTGGAGCCGCTATAGATATCTTTCAGTATATATACATACGGGTCGTCTACACCCTGATTCCGTAATGCCTCCATGACTGCCGAGGTTTCGACTGAATCAAACGCTTTCTCGTAATCAATGAAAGCTATATATAAGGGTTGGTTATATTCCGCACATTTCTCTATCACCTGATTTATAGTCTGAATAAGGTCTATTGTTGAGTAGCCTTTACGGAATTCTGACTGGTCCTTTGGTTGACAGAAGTCTAAGGTGTTCCTGATTCTATTTGCGATTACCTTAGTAAATACGTTGTAGGCAACGGACAGCAAGCTGATCGGTCTATAATTTTCCAAGTCTTTGGCGTCCCCTTACTTATGGATTAGGATTATGTTAGCGTTCTTCCAAGATTCCGGTACGCACGGCGTCATGATGCATTGCGTATACAGGGTGGCCAGTTTTTCTAGGACAATCTGCCCGCCATCCTTCAACAAATCTGCTGTTACCTGATCCTCCCCAGCGGCATTCCCCCCTTTGCATAGCTCCAAATGCTTTCTTTAGTTCTTCCCGCGTTACTTGTGGGATGTCAAATTCCTCTAGACTACTCTCTCTTCCATTATCGTCGTGGGTGCCACTGGTACTCTATAGATCTCCATAGAACTCCTCAGCCACTTGAACGATCTCATCCATATTCGTAATGATATTGCCGGTTTTGTCTCTTAATGCATACATCTGATTCTTGCCTATTCCTAGTTTCTTCTTCACTGCTTTTAGGCTTCCTCCGTTCCTGAGAGCATGTTTAATTCTATCCATACTATACTTCCTCATGTCAGCTATCTTACGCTTGTTGATTAACTTGGAAAGTTCTGCCAGTTGTATTCTAACTGTAGGGTTAGAGGCTTTCATACATTGGCGTTTCTTAATCAGATTTTTCGTCTCCTGCGATAGCTTACGGGTATCCTGCCTAACGAAGTTACCACCGACTTCCATTGCACACTCCTTAATGATGCCCATAAGATTGCCGTTCATTGCTTCAACACTCAGGTCCTCTTCCTCAGTTAAACCCGAATACCGGTTTTGTAACTTGGTCCGGAATTTCTCCATTTGCCCTCTTACCGCTAACTCATTGATCGGCTTCTTATGTACCAGTTTCTTCCGTTGCCTCCTCAAGTCTAGGCTAATTCGAGTTCTTACCATCCTATGGTCACTGCAGCGCACCTTGCCGAGCACGTCCACATCTTGTATGATGCTACGGTTAGTGCAGAGTATGAGGTCTATTTCATTTCTAGTCTCGCCATTCGGGGATCCTCCACGTCCACTTTCGGTTATCCCGCTTGCGGAAGAACGTATTCATTATCGGCAAGTTACTCTGTTCTGCAAACTCTACTAATAACTCGCCCCTGCTATTCCGACAGCCTATGCCATATTCCCCCACTGAATTGTCTCCAGCCTGTTTCTTGCTTGCCCTGACATTGAAGTCGTCCATCAATATACTGTATTTTGTTTTGACTTCACCCATCGCCGATTCCACGTCTTCATAGAAGCTTTCGACTTCCGGGTCATCATGACTGGATGTAGGGGCGTAGATCTGTACGACCTGTCGTTAATGCTATAGAGGTTCCTGCACGTTACCAGCTATATCCTTATTAACCAGGAATCCGACTCCTAGTTCTCGTCTCTCGGCTACGCCCCAGTAACACAGGACGTGCCTGTTTTTTAGCACTGTATATGCTTCTTTTGCCTTCCGAACCTCACTGAGCCATATTATATCCCATTTACTGCCCTCTAATTCCTCCAATAGCACTGGTAGACTCGCCTCACTAGATAACGTTCTAGCGTTCAGAGTTGCCAGGTTCAGATTCGAATAGCGGCCTGTCCGGACCCAGAGATTCTTAGCACCCTCTGCTGCGTCGCAGGTCTGACCGCCGCCGTGGTCAGTTGCTTCACAGCTGCTGGGGACTGAGGGCCGGGGTTTGATTGTTGTATTCATATATGAGGTTGCGGCCAAGTGCTGCACCAGGGTGGCCAATCCTGCTCTGGTGAGAGAGTGCGTTACCGGTTCTGGTCACCGGGATCAGGCCGCACTCCAGGCCGGTCTGTGCAATTTTATCAGGACGCGGATGTTCTCTTTTTTTTCCAGTGGAAAATTGCGCGGCACCGGGGATTCGAACCACGGTCCTCTTGCACGCGAGGCGGGTGCTCTACCTCTACGCCACCGCTGCGCCTATATGTAGAGCTATATATTAAACATAATAAATTAGACGTCTAGAAACAACATAAAACAGGACACGATTACGAGCAAGTCACCATGATTATCATCGTTGTGAACATCATCACTTAGCGACTTTTCTCTAAATATGGAGTGCTTTGGGCCGCGACTTGGCGACTTTGTCCCCATTAAAGTTACCAGCCCTGTTCTCTGGGCACAGAAGATGTGGATGACTGAACACTGCTTAAAATACGAACATGTTGTGATTTTATTCGGGCCGAACTTGGTGTGCTGTACAAGTACGCACACACATTTTACCAGGCAGACAGTGCAAAGACGATAAGAGCAAGAGAAGAAAACAACAACTGTGCCTTGTCGTTTTTATGTCCAATTATGAGAGCTATAAAATTATTATAAATGGTATAATAATGTATGAATGAATTGAAAACAGCTAAATCAAAAGCTGGTTAACAAGACTGGAATTCACGTGATGTTCGATCGCTTCGATCTTAGCCAAAAGGCCGATAATATATTTCATACATTATTTTAAAAAAAATCCTCTATGCGAATGCCATAAGGCAAAGTGGAGCAAATTATGTAGCACGATAGCATTCTTATTTTTCTAATGTCGTATAATCGGCCCCCTTCTGATATCGGCACTAAAGTATAACAAGTCCGACCCCAACCGCCACAAATATACCAAGGCAACTTTCCATTATACAGATTTAAAAAGCTGCAGGTAAGCGGTTAGCTATAGCGACTACAGAATGGTATAAATCTGACGAAGGTTGGGCGAGTAACCGTATATTCTAGAGCTTCTGCAGTAGTATTAGATCGAGGTGGCCGTAGCACATGGGGTGCTTTAATGAGATAAAGCGGTAGCGCCGACAGCATAGACCAGCTTAGTAGCTGTTGGAAAAACTGTATCTTGCCTTCACTGGACGGTAGTTTCTGATTTCGAACAGGATGAGCTCGCGCGGTCAGCGTCACAGTACCGACAGTCTACTTCATTGTTTCCTATATCTTTAGGTATAACAGACCACCGAATCATTTGCTGATATGTATTTCGGAAACGCACACTGGTACTTGCCCCTTTTTGCAATTTTTTTAATGATAATACGAAGAAAAAAAAAGCCTGCACAGAAAACCAGACGTCGTGCTTAGGACATAACGAATGAAGTAATGTTATTAAGTTCAATGCGTCACGGTTGCGTGTTAGGTGCACTTATACATATGATTATGTCACCCGCAGCCTACATCAACAAGAAGTGGGATCGGATCGATCATACGGGATTGTCCCTTTCAGGTTCAAGCGAATACAGCGACAGCCACAAGGCCGCGCATTCCGTATCCTGTTTCATTTATCGTTCCATAAAAAGTGAAGAGCGTGTCGCATTGCCGGCCACAGCGTATATACTTTCGGCAGATGATGATCGTCAATGGCGCTCTATATTACAGAGTGATTGCCGCAATCCCTTTGAACCCTCTCGAAGACCTCTGGGGCTTCTGGGGACCCCAGTTAAATCGCTGCTCTAGATGGCAATTTTTGAGTACCAGAGTGCTCTCTCCAAAAACACAGGTCAGCATGTTCCGAGAAATGCAAGCATCAAAGTCATCAAGACTGTATGCGGTTGCTGGAATTGTTCAGTATTGTCGTTGCGCCGGTGAAGCATGGGTAGTAACAGAAACCCCTGTGCTATAGCCCGAAGGCGGTCACTGAACTCCCAGCAATTACGCAGTTTTAGCTTCGGCGAAAGCAAGCGAGCGTTCTTACTTAATTGTTTGTTGCGTCAGCCGTCTACCGAGAGTTAATTTCGAACAGCTATGTCACCACTACACGATCGCATTCCATTTGAAATGGGGACTCCATCACGGGAACCTGCAAGCCACTTTCGATTCACTACAGTGAGAAGCATCGTTGGGCATTTCAATGCGAAGTGTTATTTGGCTACTTTAGGTAGTTCGAGTAGTTCTATCTATCAAGCCTCTTACGCCGATCCACTGACCCGAGTTCTCCACTAGCTTGAGCCACTAGTGCTAGTGGTCGTAATGCAGTCGTGGTCGTTTCTTTAATGGGATATATATCAACATATGTGTGATGTGACATCCATGCGATGACATGGCATGAATAACATGGCATGATATGAGGGACATGAATGACCTGACATGCATGACATTAGTGGCCATGATGATTTCGGGGTCTTTCCTTTAAATGGATATATATCAGGATATGTATGACATGCATGCATGGCATGACATGAAGGACATGGCATGACATGACATTTGGGCCACGAGGTATGGGCTCGTGGTCGTTTCTTTAACTGGATATATATCAGGATACGCATGACACGATATGCATGAATGACATACGTGGCAGGATATTCTTGGCACGAATGTCATGACGTATGAATGACATGACATAAAATGCGTGACATGGTATGAATGAAACCTGATAAAGCTTTGCGGAAACCCAAGCGGTGCTAGCTAGCTATAGCCAGCTACTCGCAATACGCTTCGCTTAACATCGATTCCTACAGCGAGTGGGATCAGTAAAAACTTTTTGCGCAGCGAGCGTCCGATGTTGGTCAATTAAAATGTCCAACCAGATATAGCCAACCATTAGTTTAATCACCGATCGATTATGCATATTACGTCGAAGCTGCTTATGGCTAGGGTTCCGTGCATTTTTCGTGTCCGTCAACAATGATGTGTGAGCAAAAACTGTCACCATCTGCGATGGCTTGTGACAATGCTCGCGCGTTCGTCGTCGTTGTTTTCTTCCACAGCTGGCTCCATTGCCGCTCATCATGCCAGCGTTCCCATACTGCCCCTCCCTCTGCGAAGGCGCCGACGGCACTGGCCCACTGACAGTCGGTGCAGTGATTTCGGTCTCAAATTCCTTGCCTCAGTATATCGCGAAATGAAAACACCAATGTATATAACGAATGTATAACAACAATGAACGCGCATGTATAAATATATATATATGTGCAGACCTCTCCTTAAGATGACCACCGATCAGGACAATGAATGTGTTCGTACCTTTGTTCAAAATTCTGTGTCACCTATTTGTCGTGTGCTACACAGCTTCGCTAGTCATCCACCTTCGCAGAGCGGCATGGCTCATGCTTTACTGTTTCGCACGCATAATATCGAAATGGAAGAGTCGTTCTTACTGTTAGGCCTTCGAAATTGCGAAAGTGGAAACAGACTGACACTGCGCCACGTTCTTTTTTTTATTGATATGATATAAGGAGATGTTGGCGCGCAATATAAGGCGCCGGCTACTCCTTATCTCTTGGGTGGTTCCGTCATACATCATTCAGGGTTCATGGTTACATATCAAATAATATTTTCACACAAGCACCAGGACTTATAACGCAACGTTTCCACAGGAAGACTATGACGTAAGAAACACATGGTACATACAATATACACGGCAAATGTCTCCACACTTATGTAGTCGAAAGTCTCAAAAGTACAAATGATACTGTCGCCTAATAACACATTTTCTAGTCAGTCAGTGGGTCAACGGGTACATACAATATACATGGCAAATGTCTCCACACTTATGTAGTCGAAAGTCGCAAAAGTACAAACGATACTGTCGCCTAATAACACATTGTCTAGTCAGCGGGTGGTATATACATCGTGTAAATATATTAGCACATACAGTCACAACAGAACAGTCAACATAACGTAATTCCCAAACAGATGCAGAGTGACACTGAAATGAACAGAACAACGAAAGCACTAATAACGTCCAACGATGCCGCTGACTTCAAGAAAAGTCTTTAGTGCTTTTAAAGCGCTCTTCTGCAAGGCTGTTGTTGGTCAAGGGCCCAAAAGTTTCCTTAAACTGAAAGGTCTGCGGTCTCATTTACTTAGCGCTGATTTAAGTCGGCATCTTGGTGTGTCGTGATGTGGGCAATCTAGAAGGAGGTGATATATATCATCACCTACAAATCCACAATCACACTCGGGGGTTTCCGCTCGGCCAATTCTGTGTAAGAAATGCTTTGTGTAGGCAGTGCCTAGCCTTAATCGATGAATAAGCATTTCCATAGTTCTATCTAATGACAATGAAAATTTGAATTCAATGAATGGATCAATATGATATAAGTCAGAGCTCTTAGAATTCTGGTCAAACCAAGTGTTTCTAGACATGTTGAAAGACGTTGTCCTTATAATGCAGCGTAATTCATTCTTTGATACTGGGAGCGGAGCCGTGTTATCTTTCAGGTGCGCTTGTCGTGCTGCTTCATCGGCTGCTGTGTTGCCAGGAATGTTGCAATGCCCTGGTATCCACTGGAATGCTATTGCATGTTTCCCTTCGCTTGCCTTTGTGAGGTTTTTAAGTGTTTCATATATTATACTGTCGCTGAATGTTTTCCCCTTTGTGCTGCAGAGTGATGTTAGAGCCGCCTGTGAATCGCTGAAAATTACCCATTTTTGCGCTTCTGTTACTGACATAAATTTTACCGCACATAGGATTGCGAACAGTTCAGCCGTTGTGGACGAAGTCGCACGAGATAACTTAAATGATTCTTGTTTGTTGAGGTGCGGTATAATGAATGATGAAGTTGAAGAGGTTGCTGTACTGGAGCCGTGTGTATAGACGTGTGTGTATCCTGAATACCGCATATATATCTGGTATACTTGTTGAGCAGCTTGAATGAACATGTCTCTTTTGCTGAATATCCCTTCTACTGACAATTCGATTTTTGGAACTGTAAGCAGCCATGGAAGATATTCGATGTCTGAGTTCCAAAATTCATTTCCTGGCAATATGTGAAGATTTCTTTTAAATTTCTATATGAACATAACTTCTATCTCGTTTCATTATGTCTAGAGCCAATGGGTGGTTATTAGGCTGGGTTTGAAGAGGGAAATAATGGCGGCATGTTTCTGTAGTTCGCATAACTGGAAATGGTGATTGGCGAGCCTCAGCTATTACAAGAGAACTCGAAGTCGCTCGTGGAACTCCTAGACACAGGCGTAGTCCTCTAGCTAAAAGTCTTTGAAGTCTCTCTTCTGACGTGTGGGAAAGTCCGTGTAAGATGGGCGCGGAATATGCAATTTTTTGTCGTATTAATGCATTGTAAACAGTCAGCATGGACGATACTGATCCGCCCCATGATGTGCCTGCAAGTCTGCGAAGTACAGTCACTATGGCATTGACCTCGTTTTCGAGTTTTTTTAAGTGGGGTGCCCAGGACAGCTGCCTATCAAGTATTATGCCAAGAAATCGATGCTGTGTGACAATCGTTAGAGGGTGTCCTTCCAGATTAAGAGTGAAATTTTTTAACACCTTCCGAGTGAAGGGCAATACAGCAGTCTTTGCATGTGATAGTACCATTCCTCTTTCTCTCAAAAATTGGTTGATGATATTTATGCCGTCTTGCAATGCCATCTGAAGTAGTTGAGCATTAGACCCTGATGTCCAAATACACACATCATCTGCATACAGTGAAAACTTTAACTGTGATGGCAGTCTTCGCGTTAAATCAGCCATGACGCAGTTAAAAAGGAAGGGGCTGAGTACGCTTCCCTGCGGTACTCCCTGTTTGACAATATGTTCAGCACTCTTTCCTTCACCCGTCTGAACAAATATTTTGCGACCTGATAAAAATTCAGAAATCCATCGCAAGGACCTGCCAGACAGACCAAGTTCCAACATGCTTAGCAAAACATGAACGTGACTAACAGTGTCAAATGTCCTCTTGATGTCTAGGAATACTGCTGTAGTCATGTTCCCACGTGCACGCTCGTGCTCCACACAGGTTACTATATCTAATATTGCATCCATTGTGCATCTATGTTTTCTAAAACCTACTAAGTAGTTGGAGAACACCTTCGTTTCATTACACCACCATTGAAGTCGCGCGTCAATCATTTTCTCCATTACTTTGCATAAACAACTTGTCAAACTAACGGCGCGGAAGGATTCAAGGCACAAGGGCGTCTTACCAGGTTTTAAAATTGGTATGATTCGAGCGACTTTCCAAGAGTCAGGTACAGTTTCCTCTATCCATAAGTTATTATAGATGTCTAAGAGAGCATTTGTACCTGTCGGTCCGAGGTTTCTTAGCATATTGTACGTAATGCCGTCCGGCCCAGCTGCGGACTTTTGGCGACATGATGCAATTGCACATTGAAGCTCGCTTAATGTGAAAGTATGATCTAATTGAGGATGTTGGGCCCAGTAGCAAGCAGTAATTTTTCGCTTAGCCAACTCTACTGAAATATCAAATTCTGCACATTTTGATGAAAAAGCAGATCTGGAAGTAAGCTCACAAAATTCATCTGCAACTATTATTTCACACGTGTCCCCGGCTACAGCGAGAGCACGAAATGGGAAGCTTTGTGTTACAGGTCCGCTTAAAGAACGAATTACTAGAAAAATTCGTGGGACAGCCGTGTGAGGAGACAGCGTGCCGCAGAAATCGCGCCAGCGCCGTTTGCCTAAGCTTTCCATTCGTCTGCGCGTTACATTGTGTATTTTCTGAGCGTTTCTGTATGCTTCTAAACTTCCGCTCCGTCGGTAAGCTCTTTCGGATCGGCGTCGGATGGCTCTTAGGTGTTCATATTCTCCGTCAACTGCAGCATAATCTCTTGGTATTGGGACCTTCTTTGTGCATATGTTCACATTATCCTGCAAAAATTCTGTAAATGTTTCTACTGTTGCATGTTGGTTAATTTGATCCGTTAGGCGGTACCGAAAAGCTTGCCAGTTGGTTAGTCTGCTGTAACGATTGATATCATAGTGCATGCTAGGGTGGTTAACAAGGATGGGAAAATGATCACTTCCGCGCATTTCCATATCTGTTGTCCATCCCACACCCTTCACTAGATCATGTGAACACAAGGTAACATCTATGCAGCTTGAGTAATTATATCCACGAAGGAATGTTGGCGACCCATCGTTTAAAACAGTCAAGTTGCATTTATCTATGGCGCACTCAATAACATTACCCCGTGCATCACAATGATCACTGCCCCAAATGATGTTGTGTGCATTGAAGTCGCCACATATAAATACATTAGAAAGAGCTATTTTGAAGATATCCACTAGCGCTTCTACTGAAATCCGGTTTGAAAGTTGTAGATATAGATTAATCACTGTTATACAGAGCTTGCCAAAGGATACTTTACATGCGATGAATTCCGGGAAGTCTCAATCACTGGACTGAATTTGATAAGATGGTAGGTCCTTTCTGACGCACAGGAGCACTCTGCTAACAGCACCTTGACGAGAAGTCTTATATATCACATAATTCGAGAGGCGAAAGTCTTCAGTGATTCCCGCCTCTTGAATGCAAAGTATTGGGAAGTTGTACTGCACAAGCAGTTTACGAAAGTCAGCACACTTTCTTCGAAGACTGTTGGCATTCCACTGAAATATATATTTTGTAGCGGTTATTCATGTAGTGCCTGCCGCAGTTTCGGCCCGGATTGTTGACACAACAGTGTTTCTAGAGGCAACAAGGCTTTTACTTCTGGTAGGTTGTTTGCTTCCGGCAAAGCAGATAGGATTGCCTTAAGAGCTGCGAAAAGCATTGGCAAAATCAGTTGTGTCACCGATGCTGTGGTATGTTCGCTATTAGCTTGTGTTACTTCTGCAGTAGATGCGTAAGGTCGCTGATAGAAATGTGTGCGAGTACAGAAGCTTTCTTGTGTATTACTTTCTGCCTGTTGTCCTCTGGGTTTCCGTAGCACTGATGCATAAGACTGGGCGCTTGACTGTGATCCTCTTGATTGGTCTATTGATTGCACTGTTGGTTGTTCTCTAGAGGAGGGATATCTTGTTGGTGCTGTTGGCTGTGGGGGTTCCGGTGCCCGCTGAGGTGGGTGATCTGGCACTGGATGAACAATCTCGAGGTTCGGTGCGGGTTCATTGCGTCGCGGTTGTCTTCCATGAATTAGTTCATGTCGACGCATTTGTGCCGCTGCTTTTTTCTGTGGGCAGCCTGAGAAGGAGGCGGCATGGTTCCCCGCACAGTTTGCACATTTAGGTTGAAGAAGTGACTTGCACTCCTTGTGATCATGGTCTTCTGAGCAGATTTTTCATCGACGTGTTCTACGGCAGGTTTTCGCCATGTGCCCAAATCTCTGCCAATTATGGCAGCGAAGTGCGGGTCCTAGGTATTCCTCGACAGGGTGACTGGTGAAACCCAAGTAAATTCTTCCAGGAATAGGGCGGTCGTCTCTGAAAGTCAGAATTACCGTGTGAAGTGGATATGGCTTCACTGCTCCATCTTCTTGGCGGGAATACCTTATCTGTCTGCGTGCCGATATAACTCCTGCGTCTTTCAAGAAGTCTAGGAGTTGTTCGTCTGTATACTGCAGAGGCACATGTTTTACTTTCCCAACGTTTCGCGTGTATGACTCTGGGATGAATGGCTTGACTTCCAGGCCGCCTACACTTGAGAGCATCAAAAGGCGTTTCGCCGATGCTAAGGAAGGAACGCTGACACTGAAACTTCCATTTCTGGTCGTCCTGAAAGTCTGTACTTTTTCTTTGGCAGCGGAAACAGGTTACTACCTGCCCTAAGTAGATGTATTCCCTTACCACTTCCAGAGCCTCGCTACCTATCGTAAACTGCTGTTCTCTTCCGAGGCTGTTAAACATTATACTTTAGCTTCCTGCAGGTAAACTTTTAGACCCACCCTTCTGCTTTGCCTCTCCAGGTCAGTGAGCATGCATTGCAATTGGTCCCCTCAGTTACTAAGCAAGGCAATATCATCAGCGAATCGCAAGTTACTAAGGTATTCTCCATTGACTCTTATCCACACTTGTTCATAATCCAGGTCTCTGAATACTTCCTGTAAACACGCTGTGAATAGCACTGGAGAGATCGTATCTCCCTGTCTGACGCCTTTCTTTATTGGGATTTTGTTGCTTTCTTTATGGAGGACTACGGTGGCTGTGGAGCCGCTATAGATATCTTTCAGTATATATACATACGGGTCGTCTACACCCTGATTCCGTAATGCCTCCATGACTGCCGAGGTTTCGACTGAATCAAACGCTTTCTCGTAATCAATGAAAGCTATATATAAGGGTTGGTTATATTCCGCACATTTCTCTATCACCTGATTTATAGTCTGAATAAGGTCTATTGTTGAGTAGCCTTTACGGAATTCTGACTGGTCCTTTGGTTGACAGAAGTCTAAGGTGTTCCTGATTCTATTTGCGATTACCTTAGTAAATACGTTGTAGGCAACGGACAGCAAGCTGATCGGTCTATAATTTTCCAAGTCTTTGGCGTCCCCTTACTTATGGATTAGGATTATGTTAGCGTTCTTCCAAGATTCCGGTACGCACGGCGTCATGATGCATTGCGTATACAGGGTGGCCAGTTTTTCTAGGACAATCTGCCCGCCATCCTTCAACAAATCTGCTGTTACCTGATCCTCCCCAGCGGCATTCCCCCCTTTGCATAGCTCCAAATGCTTTCTTTACTTCTTCCCGCGTTACTTGTGGGATGTCAAATTCCTCTAGACTACTCTCTCTTCCATTATCGTCGTGGGTGCCACTGGTACTCTATAGATCTCCATAGAACTCCTCAGCCACTTGAACGATCTCATCCATATTCGTAATGATATTGCCGGTTTTGTCTCTTAATGCATACATCTGATTCTTGCCTATTCCTAGTTTCTTCTTCACTGCTTTTAGGCTTCCTCCGTTCCTGAGAGCATGTTTAATTCTATCCATACTATACTTCCTCATGTCAGCTATCTTACGCTTGTTGATTAACTTGGAAAGTTCTGCCAGTTGTATTCTAGCTGTAGGGTTAGAGGCTTTCATACATTGGCGTTTCTTAATCAGATTTTTCGTCTCCTGCGATAGCTTACGGGTATCCTGCCTAACGAAGTTACCACCGACTTCCATTGCACACTCCTTAATGATGCCCATAAGATTGCCGTTCATTGCTTCAACACTCAGGTCCTCTTCCTCAGTTAAACCCGAATACCGGTTTTGTAACTTGGTCCGGAATTTCTCCATTTGCCCTCTTACCGCTAACTCATTGATCGGCTTCTTATGTACCAGTTTCTTCCGTTGCCTCCTCAAGTCTAGGCTAATTCGAGTTCTTACCATCCTATGGTCACTGCAGCGCACCTTGCCGAGCACGTCCACATCTTGTATGATGCTACGGTTAGTGCAGAGTATGAGGTCTATTTCATTTCTAGTCTCGCCATTCGGGGATCCTCCACGTCCACTTTCGGTTATCCCGCTTGCGGAAGAACGTATTCATTATCGGCAAGTTACTCTGTTCTGCAAACTCTACTAATAACTCGCCCCTGCTATTCCGACAGCCTATGCCATATTCCCCCACTGAATTGTCTCCAGCCTGTTTCTTGCTTGCCCTGACATTGAAGTCGTCCATCAATATACTGTATTTTGTTTTGACTTCACCTATCGCCGATTCCACGTCTTCATAGAAGCTTTCGACTTCCGGGTCATCATGACTGGATGTAGGGGCGTAGAACTGTACGACCTGTCGTTAATGCTATAGAGGTTCCTGCACGTTACCAGCTATATCCTTATTAACCAGGAATCCGACTCCTAGTTCTCGTCTCTCGGCTACGCCCCGGTAACACAGGACGTGCCTGTTTTTTAGCACTGTATATGCTTCTTTTGCCTTCCGAACCTCACTGAGCCATATTATATCCCATTTACTGCCCTCTAATTCCTCCAATAGCACTGGTAGACTCGCCTCACTAGATAACGTTCTAGCGTTCAGAGTTGCCAGGTTCAGATTCGAATAGCGGCCTGTCCGGACCCAGAGATTCTTAGCACCCTCTGCTGCGTCGCAGGTCTGACCGCCGCCGTGGTCAGTTGCTTCACAGCTGCTGGGGACTGAGGGCCGGGGTTTGATTGTTGTATTCATATATGAGGTTGCGGCCAAGTGCTGCACCAGGGTGGCCAATCCTGCTCTGGTGAGAGAGTGCGTTACCGGTTCTGGTCACCGGGATCAGGCCGCACTCCAGGCCGGTCTGTGCAATTTTATCAGGACGCGGATGTTCTCTTTTTTTTCCAGTGGAAAATTGCGCGGCACCGGGGATTCGAACCACGGTCCTCTTGCACGCGAGGCGGGTGCTCTACCTCTACGCCACCGCTGCGCCTATATGTAGAGCTATATATTAAACATAATAAATTAGACGTCTAGAAACAACATAAAACAGGACACGATTACGAGCAAGTCACCATGATTATCATCGTTGTGAACATCATCACTTAGCGACTTTTCTCTAAATATGGAGTGCTTTGGGCCGCGACTTGGCGACTTTGTCCCCACTAAAGTTACCAGCCCTGTTCTCTGGGCACAGAAGATGTGGATGACTGAACACTGCTTAAAATACGAACATGTTGTGATTTTATTCGGGCCGAACTTGGTGTGCTGTACAAGTACGCACACACATTTTACCAGGCAGACAGTGCAAAGACGATAAGAGCAAGAGAAGAAAACAACAACTGTGCCTTGTCGTTTTTATGTCCAATTATGAGAGCTATAAAATTATTATAAATGGTATAATAATGTATGAATGAATTGAAAACAGCTAAATCAAAAGCTGGTTAACAAGACTGGAATTCACGTGATGTTCGATCGCTTCGATCTTAGCCAAAAGGCCGATAATATATTTCATACATTATTTTAAAAAAAATCCTCTATGCGAATGCCATAAGGCAAAGTGGAGCAAATTATGTAGCACGATAGCATTCTTATTTTTCTAATGTCGTATAATCGGCCCCCTTCTGATATCGGCACTAAAGTATAACAAGTCCGACCCCAACCGCCACAAATATACCAAGGCAACTTTCCATTATACAGATTTAAAAAGCTGCAGGTAAGCGGTTAGCTATAGCGACTACAGAATGGTATAAATCTGACGAAGGTTGGGCGAGTAACCGTATATTCTAGAGCTTCTGCAGTAGTATTAGATCGAGGTGGCCGTAGCACATGGGGTGCTTTAATGAGATAAAGCGGTAGCGCCGACAGCATAGACCAGCTTAGTAGCTGTTGGAAAAACTGTATCTTGCCTTCACTGGACGGTAGTTTCTGATTTCGAACAGGATGAGCTCGCGCGGTCAGCGTCACAGTACCGACAGTCTACTTCATTGTTTCCTATATCTTTAGGTATAACAGACCACCGAATCATTTGCTGATATGTATTTCGGAAACGCACACTGGTACTTGCCCCTTTTTGCAATTTTTTTAATGATAATACGAAGAAAAAAAAAGCCTGCACAGAAAACCAGACGTCGTGCTTAGGACATAACGAATGAAGTAATGTTATTAAGTTCAATGCGTCACGGTTGCGTGTTAGGTGCACTTATACATATGATTATGTCACCCGCAGCCTACATCAACAAGAAGTGGGATCGGATCGATCATACGGGATTGTCCCTTTCAGGTTCAAGCGAATACAGCGACAGCCACAAGGCCGCGCATTCCATATCCTGTTTCATTTATCGTTCCATAAAAAGTGAAGAGCGTGTCGCATTGCCGGCCACAGCGTATATACTTTCGGCAGATGATGATCGTCAATGGCGCTCTATATTACAGAGTGATTGCCGCAATCCCTTTGAACCCTCTCGAAGACCTCTGGGGCTTCTGGAGACCCCAGTTAAATCGCTGCTCTAGATGGCAATTTTTGAGTACCAGAGTGCGCTCTCTCCAAAAACACAGGTCAGCATGTTCCGAGAAATGCAAGCATCAAAGTCATCAAGACTGTATGCGGTTGCTGGAATTGTTCAGTATTGTCGTTGCGCCGGTGAAGCATGGGTAGTAACAGAAACCCCTGTGCTATAGCCCGAAGGCGGTCACTGAACTCCCAGCAATTACACAGTTTTAGTTTCGGCGAAAGCAAGCGAGCGTTCTTACTTAATTGTTTGTTGCGTCAGCCGTCTACCGAGAGTTAATTTCGAACAGCTATGTCACCACTACACGATCGCATTCCATTTGAAATGGGGTCTCCATCACGGGAACCTGCAAGCCACTTTCGAGCCACTACAGTGAGAAGCATCCTTGGGCATTTTAATGCGAAGTGTTATTTGGCTACTTTAGGTAGTTCGAGTAGTTCTATCTATCAAGCCTCTTACGCCGATCCACTGACCCGAGTTCTCCACTAGCTTGAGCCACTAGTGCTAGTGGTCGTAATGCAGTCGTGGTCGTTTCTTCAATGGGATATATATCAACATATGTGTGATATGACATTCATGCGATGACATGGCATGAATAACATGGCATGATATGAATGACATGAATGACATGACATTTGGGCCACGAGGTATGTGCTCGTGGTCGTTTCTTTAACTGGATATATATCAGGATACGCATGACACGATATGCATGAATGACATACGTGGCAGGATATTCTTGGTACGAATGTCATGACGTATGAATGACATGACATAAAATGCGTGACATGGTATGAATGAAACCTGATAAAGCTTT